>NC_134042.1:13785453-14417328 GCF_965140245.1 Athene noctua | reverse complement strand
GATTCGGGAAAATCCAAGTCCCCGCGAGGCCGGTGCCAGGGCAGCGGCGGGCCCGCGCTGTGGCTGCCCCGATGCAGAGGCCGCAGCGGGCTCGTTCCCCGGGCGCTTCTTTGCCCGGCGGTCTGGAGCACGCACCCCAAAACACCGCGAGGGGCGGTGGGCGGGTGTAGGCGGTGGGGGGCCACTGGTGGGATCCGGGAGAGGCGAGGGAGGGGGGGAATCGGGGTGCGGAGCAGGTGGGATCCCGGGACACGAGACCCCGCGGCGCAGGAGGGCAAGGCCCGGGGCGGGGACGGGGCCGCCGGGGGGCGGCCGGAGGGAGCCCAGGCTGAGGGAGCGCGGCGGGGGCGGGCGGTCCGGGGGGGTGGCCGCTCTGGGGAGCAGCGGCGCCGGGCACGCACTCGCCCCTCGCCGGGGAGCGGGGAGCGGCGCCGGGGCTCCCCCCGGCCTCGGCCTCGGCGCCCCGCGCTGCGCGGCGGCGGGCGGGGGTCGCGGCGGTGCCCGCGGCGGGCGGCGGGGGCGGGCGGGGGCGGGCGGCCCGCGGGCTGCGGGGCGGGGGGAGGAGGAGCGGCGGCCGCCGGAGGATGGGAGCGGGCGGCGGAGCCGGGGAGCGGCGCGGGGGCAAGGCCGGCAGCGCGGCGGCGGGCGCCGCGGCATCGCCCGCGTAGGGCGGCGCGGGAGCCGGGCGGCGCCGCGGCCATGGAGAGGGCCAGCCCGGCGGCGGGGAAGCTGAACGCCGGCGGCCGCGGGGCGGGCGACGGGCACGGCCCGGCGGGGGGAGCCCAGCCGCGGGCGGCGGCGGCGGCGGCGGCGGGGGGCAGCGCGGAGCCGGGCGAGCTCATCGGGCGGGCGCTGGATTTCAAGAGCGAAGGGGCGCAGTGCTACAAGGACAAGAAATTCCGGGAGGCCATCGGCAAGTACCACCGCGCCTTGCTGGAGCTGAAGGCGCTGCTGCTGCTGCTGAGCCAGGAGCCGGCCGGGCAGCGCCCTCCCGCCGCCGCCGCCGCCGCCGGGCTCAGCGAGGAGCAGCGGCAGGCGGTGGAGGCCATCGAGGTTGACTGCTACAACAGCCTGGCAGGTCAGTGGGGCGGCGGGGTCCCCCACCTCGGCCGCGCGCACCTCCATTCCCCTCCGCAAAATAGCGCTGCCTCGCTTCTCGGCTCGTTTCATCTCCTTTCCTTCCGTCGGCTTCCATCTTTATTCCTGCCCGCACGTTTGGCAGCGGAGCGCGGCCGGTGCGGGGCTCGGGGCCCGGCTGCCGCGGGCAGCGCTGGGGAGGGGGCGCACGGCCCGGCCGCGGCCCCCCCCCGCCCCTCCCGGGGATGCTCCCGCCGCCGGGTCACCCCCGTGGCCTCTCCCCCCGCCAGGCAGGTGACACGGCAGCGGCGCGGCCGTGGGGCGCTCGGACTCGGGGAAACGGGGGCTCGTGAGCCGGCCGAGCTGGCGGGCTGGGCTTCGCCCTCAGCCCGGGGTGTCCTTCAGTCCAGCGCCGGCTCCGGTGCCTGTAATAACGGCACTACAGGGAGGCAGAGACTCCTTCTACCACATTTGGTGGAAGGAAGGGGAAGGCTTTGGGCGCCACTGCAGTAGCTCCGAGTAGTACTCGATATAAAAAGAATTTTTTGGCCTCCGGGCAATGAAAGTTGAAAGCAAATACAGTCCGGGCTCTTCACTGGCTGCCAGTCCTCGCTGTGGTCAGTAGACATTTGATCGTCACTCCCTCTGCTCCCTGCAATCTGCTCAGAAGTGCTGCAGGAAGATGGAGGGGGGGGGTGGGGGGGTTTAAATACTTTGTAGTCTGATTCTGAAGTCCTTATAGAGACAGAACTCCTGTTGACTTCAGCGAGCTTTACCCACGGAAGAACTGCAGGATCTGAGGTTATTTTTGGTCCTTAGCAGCATAGGGATTTTTTCTTGCCGAGCCTGGAAGCCGCTCTAAAACAAAAACTTGTGCCTAGGTACATACAGGGACGAGAGTGTTCATAACCTGGACGGGGTGCACGAAATGACAACATGAATGAAGCTCTGCTGTTTTCCAGAAAGATGAAGGGTCACTCACTACCCTTTATATCCTTGGGGGGAAAAATGGCAAAAATCGGGACATCAGTGTGTCAGCAGTCACCATCACTTGGCTTTTGGCTTTGTAGCCTGAGTTGGTTAGCTTTGTTTCCTGTTACCTAGTGCTAAAATAGACGCAGAATAAAACGAACGGTGTGAAACAGCAAGCCAGCATCTTCTCCAGTCTTAATCCATGCCAACCTGTTATACTTGACATGCCTTTTGGGATGTAATGGGGGGCACAACTTAGCACCCTTTTATCATGTTTTCAGATACTTTTCCTTCAAAACCAAAGGGAGAAGCAGGTGAGATTCCAGAGCCATACCATAATTGCACAGCTGTAATTGTGTTTCTCTCCAAATTTCCGTTCACAGGTTTGTTAAAATCCATTGTATTTGGCAAGGATCATTTAGATTGGCAGGGCTGTACAAAGAGCCCGTAATACTCTGAACAATATAGCTTGGCGAGTTCCTGGGCTTGAAAAAGTGCTCACAGGCAGTATCTGCTAGATACAAATGAGACGTGGTAGGTAGAAGGTAAATGAAGTGGGAGGGAGGGATGGGATTTGTTTCTGTGGCACTTTCTGCTGAGTACACGTTTCACTTGGTGGAAATGTGTCCGCTCCCGCTGATGGAGTTGTCCCGTTTAATGGTCATTGTCCAGCTCATTTATTTACCGTTTTGGGTTTGTGCGGGGAATTTTTTTCACCGTTGGTTGTGTTTAATCTTGTCAACAGTAGCAATCAGACACTGTGAGAAGCGTGCTCCATCTTTAACCTAGATTCGAACAGATTTTTTCCTAAATTTAACCAGTGTGAACACAGGAGGAGATGAGTATAATTAACCCTGGAGTTGCAAGCAGTGCTTTTCCTGGGATAACCTCACAGCAGGTCAAGCTGTCATTTTGCACAGACGGTTGTCACATGTTTTCAGTAGATGGCACGCACAGCGCAGAGAACAGCGTTTGTCTCGGAAATGCCTAGCTTCGTCTGTGTCTGCTGGGCTGTCTGCAAACAATTTTAAAGAAATGCCCTGCACGTTGGAGAGGGGAGTGTGCAGTTTAACTGGAATTGCAGTGTTGCTACTCCTAGCCCAGTCCCAGAGTTCCCATTCTAGCAAGGATCTCTGAATTCATGTCTGAGGGGAAGGGAAAAGGAGGGAGGGAGTTTCCCCAGAACTCTCATCATAATTAGTATACCCATCTCATAGCAACTTCAAGAGGTGCAGCAGTGGGACTTTATTTTCTAAGTGTGGTGCAGCAGAAACCATCAGTTTCTTTACACAGTGAGCTCTAGCAGAGGCACCAGCACGTACTGTTAAGAGTTGAAGTCAGTGTTACTTGACAGGGGGGGGAGATGCAAGGAGTTCTGCTTCTGAGCACTGAAGGGGTGCCTAGAGTTTTTAAAATAAATAAAACTCCATAGCGCAGGGAGCATAACAGCAGTACGTGCTAATTCTAGAGAAAGCTGTTTTTCACTTAGCTCTGCTGTATACCCAGTAGCATTAGCAGCTGTCATCTGAGTGTCCTTATTTTCAAGTTCTTTTAGCACCTCCGCTTACTCTCCAAGCTTAGCATTTAAGAAGCCCACCTTGCTTCTGCACTGTCATTTTTCATGTGGCCACCACACATCCACCTGTCAGAGATGTTTTGCATCACAAATATAGATGCACACATGCACAATTACTTGTTTAGATGCAGCATACCAGTCAGAGGAGAGGATCAGCACAGATATGCACTTAGCCAAATAAGTAAGTGAGAAATATACACCCAAAGGGGATTTGGGGCAATCTCATGGGTGAAGGATGGGGTTGGTTGGTTGGGGTTTTTTAATATGACTGATTACATGAGTAAGAACATGTAGGCAAACACTAAACTGTTGTCAGTGCCTGTATTGCCTTGCAGAATGTACATTTAGGCGCAAACGTGCACACAGATTTGTGTTTAGCTCCACTTCTTTTGTAGAGCACCTTCAGGCAATTCTCTGAGGTGGGGTGGCCAGCTCTTGTATTTAATCAGAGCCCCACAAAATTTGGTGTGTTTTCTACAGTCCCATTGTGGAGCCGTGTGGCACCCCTACAACCTAAACTATTTAGCCTGTTTCAAAGGATCCCAAATCTGGTTTATAATTTCATGTGATTTTTTTTTTTTTTTTTAAATATTCTAAATTGGCCTAGGATTTTCACCACTTGCCGTTGGCAGTGCTGCTGGCATTTCTTTCACTAAGCTACTATCTGGGCTTCAGTTCAAGCTCCAAGAGTTTTGACTTAAAGGGACTCCCCCTCACATCTGCAAAATCCAGTGCTGCCATGTTCTTTACACAGACCTGCCGATACCCCTTCATTTTACCACAGGTCTCTGATAAATGTCACCAGAGGCAAGAGCAGCAGCATGGTCAAGGCTCCCAGAAATTGCTAGGGTAGGCAAAGAAAAAGCCTACCAGCAGCATAGAGCCCTGCGGAATGAATGCAGGGCTGTAAGGCAAACAGTCCGTCCTTTATGACTCACAGACGGTCTCTGACCTTGAGGAAGTCACTTGACCTCTTTTTGCCTCTCTCAGCCCTACTGAAAAATAAAGGACATTGACCGCAATCTCATCCTGGTGGTGCATTCAAGTGAGTTTCCCCCAAGTCGGTGGTTTGTCTTCTTTTAAAAAAATAGGAATGCATGAAGAATGCCTGCGGAAAAGCAAACTGGCCAAATATCCCTCCGATCATGGTCTTCTTTCCACTCCTACAGCATCTTTGATCTAGAAGAAGCTTAAACACTTCATGTACTGCATGCAGGTAGGGATCATTTACCTACTACAAATGCAACCATTACCCTCATTAAGCACAATTATTATTTTATTCCAGCGTTACTGCCTAAAAGTTTACAGGATCAAAAGGACTTATGTCTGCTCTGCAGAAAGAAACAAGTCCTAGTTGTTCCAAAGTGCCAAAATGTTAAGAGTAAGCATAGTTTTAAGCTTTTCTGGTGAGGGAATGTTGCAGTGTGATAAGCAAACCTTTGCTGGTTTTCCTAAGCATGCAGAAATGCTAGAGCTAATCCTGGCAGGAGAAACAAAACCAGGGAGAGAACGGGGGACAAGGAGTGGTGCTGGGGGACCTGGGTTTCTAATTCTCACTCACTGTGCTAACCAGCTGTATTATCTTCACCAAATCTTTCCATTCTTTGAACCTCAGTTTATCCATCTGCATTTATGAGCTCTTGGGAGTACTGTAAATCCTTGTTAATTGCGTGAATGTAAATTAAATGTTGTGTGTTTATATCCCCATTCAGGTAGGTTTGCAGTGGGAGCCATGGCAGGAAGGCACACATACCTGCACAGAGTATTACAACACGTAGCCATCCAAGATAAATCTCAGCCTGCATAATGAGGTTTGGCCCCCTACACTGCCAGAAACATGCACTGGTACCATTCGTGACTATGCAAAGGTCATAGTGACAGTCCCACAAAACATGGCACTTCCAGTGGCATAGGAACCTCCTAGCACCTTCGGGCTCTAGGCCAGGGTGTAGGTTACTACTCCCAGCCATCACCAGTTGCACAGACTTTGGTAAGTAGTCCTACTGAGAAATCCAAGTAGAAAGACTTAATCCAAGTAAAAATATAACTAAACGTGAGAAAAGCTGGTAAAACTTGTCTCCACTGACCACCCACTAGGACTCCTCACAAGGAGTCTCTGCTAAAATCCCATCCCGGTATATAGCCGTTAACAAGTACAGACTCTACCAGGACACATGGTGCTGTGGGTGTTACAGCAGTCTTGGATTGTTGGTTGATGCAAAGTTTTTTTTAGTGTGCTGCATCAACAAAACCCACCCTCTGTAAGGATGCCATGAGCAGCAAACAGAGCAGGATGTCGTCTGCACTTTCACTGATTGAGGGGGGAGTTTCCCGACACACTTGGTTTAGATACATCTGCCCAGCCAGAGCGCAGGGGAATACCGCGTTTACAGGCCTGATGTAATTACTGCTTCAGGCAGGTGCAACTGCAGCAGAGAATAAATACACATGACTCTATGTGGGTTTTTTAGTGATAGGCCCAAACCCTGACATGTATCTAAGGAAGAAGTGGGATTTGAAGCCATTGTCATAAATTACTCTTTAGAACTACTCAGTATTTACCAATTCCCTTTTATTTCTGAAAATAAAATTCTCCCTGTTCAGGGAGTTTCTTGTGCATTGAGAAGATGGGATAGAAATATATCCAGATGCCAGTGGGGTGGGAGGGAGGAAGAGAAAGGATGGCAAGCTGCCACCAAACTTGGTTTAAGTGATACATGTCTGACAGCATCTCTTGCTGAGGCAGGAGATGCATTTTCCTCTATATATGTCACTATTCTTCCCAAGCCTTTTCAAAACTTGTGGCTCCGGTGGGTTTTTTTTTGCAGCCACTTCTACAACATGTTTAATTCCCCTTCCATGAGGAGAAACCTGTCCCAGCTGACCTTGTCACCATTTGCCTGAAACCAAGTACTGAGTACCAAGAAGGTAAGATCCCCTGGCCAGACTGCCCAGAGGAGCTGCAGTCTTGGTGAGCTGAGATTTGTCCAAGTCTAGCTACAGCTTACCATGGGAGATGAAGCAGGAGTTATCAAAAGTCACAAAGCTTCTTCAAGAGCAGAGCAGTGCTTAATTTCTTAGAGAGTACTGGTTGTTCTCCACCTTGAGAACACTGGTATGTTTTCTGAGAGTTCAGTAGTAGCACGTCCTGCCAGCGTTACTCCATCCTCTTCTGAAATGCTGTCCTAGAGTTTCCTTCAGCAAAAAGTCCCACAATGAGTCACAGCCTCTTACACCTCCACAGGTTTCCATCAGTGCTGTGCACTGAAGGTGGTTCAGCTGGTTCAGTAAAACTTCAGTCAAAATCAAAGCTGGTTCTCAGTTTATTCCTAAATACACCCAGGAGTTCCATGGTTAACTCATTTTCTGGGAGCTGGGCCACCGCTGCATGGTTCAGCATCCTTCTCCCTGTTCACTTGGGCTCAGATGCAGAAGTTTCTAACCCAACTCCAGACCTGTTTCTCCAGCCTTTGTCCTAGAACTGCTTAACAGTTCAGCAACACAACCCCGGTTCCTTATCAGTGTCCTCTGAGCAGTGTAACTGATGCTCCAAGAATCGAGGGTCATCAGAAGTTTTCACATCAGGTTTTAGGATGAGATCTAATGCACACCTGATAAAGGAGCTGCTGTGAGGAAAGAAGCAGTAAAAGTAAACAACATGAATAAAAGGGGAGGTGTAAACATTGCCAGATCCCACTTTCTCCTTGACATTGTGCCATCTCACAGAAAACAACATACAAAGGACTATGAAACTGAGGAAATGAAGAAAGAGAGAAAATACATAATGATGAGAAAGTTTACTGGCTATTTATTTTCTTTGTTCTCTCACTTAATGGATGAGAAATTGATACAGAAGACAACTGTTTCATAATCTTGTTTTCAGTTTACTCAGGCGACCATACCAGTGACTAATACTGAGGGTTAAAAATGCTTTGAAAGAGAGTCAATCTTAACTATCATTAACTAAAAAGTTGTTACTAATGACTACTAAGAAATCTGCTTCCTTTTGTTCGTTCCTGGACTGCATCTTGGATGGGAAACAGTAAGCTTAGGACATTGATGGATGAATGCAGGTAAATAATCTTGTGCTGGCATAGAGCATTACTATTCTGTTCTCTTTAACAAAGGTTGTAGAGTCAGTGCGGTTTCTGGAAGCTTTGCTGGAATTGGTGAAGGGAACTTCAGCTGGGGCACACTTACTTGTGTGAGGCTGGGAGGTGGTAGTAGGGTACTATAGCTTGCCCTGTTCTTACACACTTGCCTAGGCAGCTGTGAATGGCAACCGCTGAAGGTGGGGTTGGATGGACAGTCGTTTCAGTATAGCTGTTTGGAGCTTAGGACACTGCTAGAAATAATGTTAAGACAATTTGTGGAAATGAATTAGGCACAGTCACGTTTTCTCTGTGATAATCCATGGAGGAAGCAACAGCTGGAAGCAATGATCTTTAGCTGTCAGCTTGTCGTGCCAGAGCTCATCTGTTAATATCCATAGGCAATGGCTAATATGATCTTTACTTCAAAATCCACTCCATTCTCCCTGCTCTCCAAAACTGGTCACATGCCGTTGCCCTAAGGCTCATAGGCTGGATAGCACCGTCTGCTTCCCCTTTGCTTTGTCCTGCGTACCCAGTTCTCCCATCAAGTTTCTCAGCTCAGGAGTTGGGGCTGCTTACGCAGTCTGTGCCTTTACCCTTTGAATTCTTCTACTCTCTCCCAGTTACAATGCAGCAGTGTCAGACATTTTGACCTACCGGACAGTTTTGTGTCTTCCCAGGCTTTCTCTGTCTCTGTTCTGCCAGCGGGGTCATCTCATCCCCTTTGTTCTCATGCACTGTCCTACAGCACCTTGTTGCACCTGATCCCTTTGAGCTGATTTTGCCCGCAGTATATTAGTACAGGTTGTACCTTCTCTCCCTTTGTGGCTCTCCCCAAGGCCCATCTCTGCTGTGACACCTGCAGGAAGCCAGTCAGTTGTTGCTGGTAACCCATTGATGTACAACAAGGAGGAGCGCCTTTCTACAGCATGTGCAAGCATGTGACTGTATTCCACATCTTCACACCCTTTGTCATTCACCTTGATAGAAGTACCAGCTATTCCATTCAAACATGAATTTTAACACATGCTTGTCCTGCATAGCCACTATCACAACTTTGCCCATCACAACAGCACAAACTCATCTTGGAAAGCCTTAGGCTGTGTAAGACACCACTGTGAATGGTTCTGCCACGGCTTCCTAACAGGAGTCAGGGAAAAAAGCAATCTCGTGCTGTTTGCACCTCTAGCAGTTGTGGATCTGTTTGCCAAAGAACCCAGAACTTCCTGACAAATCCTGTGTCCCAAGCTCCTGACTGTCGTGACATCTCAGTCCTGTTCACTCATATGTACCATCAACAAGGCAGGAACTGCAGCTCTGTACGTGTCCCTGGGTGGAGAGAACAACCATCCTTACATTGCTGCATAGGCTTTTCAGGACACGGGACACTGATTGTTGGTTGCAAGGCTAAAGCATTTTTCCTTCTCCAACACATCCATGTTTGACAGGTCAGATCTCTGCTGGAGATTTAGAAACTATTCTACTAAAGTGAACACTTTTCTAGCCACTGCTCAGTATTCCCTTTCTTTCTTTAGTAGGAGCACTGCCCATTGCATTTACCATTGCTGCCAGTTTAGGGGGTTGTCATGTAGATTGTTCTGCATCGATGGCAACAGCAACTCCTTTAATATCAGAGTGGCAGGCAGCAAAACTCTGCTAATCTAGCCGTCAGTCTAGTTGCTTGGGAGCTGCTGAAAAGAAGCAGCTGGGTCAGCCAGCAAGGAGCCACCAAACTAGTGTTCCTCAAATTTTGATTCCAAAGTTCCTGTGATGCCCTGACTACAACTGTCAGTTTTCATGCCTCTGGTGTTTCTCCAGCTTGGCCACATCAGGGACACATAAACAGCTCATTTCCTACTTGAGGAAACTTAATTACCTTGCTATAAATCACCTTATTCTGTAAAGCAAGAGGGTTCGGGGCCCTCTTGGTAGACCCTAATCAGGCAGTGGTGGAAATTTGCTACTTGTCTGATGCGTCTGTAAGGCTTAGCCTAACATGCAAAGACTGATTTCAGATCAGCCCAGTTGGATGCTGCTTATCTTAGTTTTTTTCCAACTTGAAAGTCTTGACTCCAGGCAGCAGAGCTGTTTACTGCTACCTGAAGCAGATGGAGAGGAGAATGCAAAACAAGCAGTGGTGTATCTTTGCCCTGCACATCCCCCAGTGCAGTGTGTGGGAGAGGAAATTTACTTCTGGAAGCAAATTAAAAGCAGAGGAAGTGTCTGGGACTTGAAAATTTATGTCAGACCTTTAGTGCTTCCTTTGGCTATTCCTGGGCTGCTGTGACTAACAACTGTCTACCTCCGGTGTGCTGTGCTGTCCCTACAGTCACCATTCAATCCACAAATGCACCCTGATATGAAAAACATCTTTATGATACAAAGAATGATCTTTCAACCGACTGCACAGAAGAAGCTGTGAGAATTCACATTCCTTAGCCCCACTCCTGCTCCTGGAGAAGGAGAGGGCAGAAAGATTATGTTTTGTCCATACTTTCATAGAATAAATCCATGGAATGGCCATAGTCTCTCCCAAACAGGACCTGCCCAGGGAGTTTCATCATCCCACCCAGTTGCAGAAGCAGAACAGTGAGGGAAGGAGTCTTGTTATGATGCTCTGGAAAGCCATCATAAGTCAATCCTAGCCATTGTTCTGCAAAGGCACCTTTTTTCTTGTCTAGTGGTTCAGAAAGAATCACATCAAAATCTCTGCCCTGTGCCTGTAGCAATGATTCTCTCATCAAACAGTGTGGTGCAAAGTTAAGCCTCAACTCCTTTAGTCATTGTATTTTTTTTAATACTAGCGTAATTCAAATCCTAGATTACTATCCTCTTAAATGCTTTGCAGTGATTAATTGCTTAACACACAGTAGCGTGTTTATATTGCAGGGAAACCAGAGCAGCATAAGAGCCTCACCTATATTGGAAGTACAAAAAGAAGTATTCATTTTCTTTTATACATTCTCTAACTACTGTGATGGAGCTCAAACTGAGGCAGCTCAGGAGCTTTGCTCAGGGGGATGTGTCTGGGTAAATTAAATTAATAGATTAATACAAATAATTTGTAAAACCCAGGGCTGATTAATTTAGAGTACAGTGTGAGAAGATATCATAGAGTTAAAGAACCTAATAAGGTTATAAAAGAAGGCTTAGACACATAACTAATCAGAACATTCACTGCTGTATTACATAGAATGAGAACTGTAAAACAAAGATTACATTTTTATGCGTGAGAATAACTGCTAACTCGTTTGGATTTATGCGTAAACTTCTCTGAGATTTATTTCCGTGTCCACGGCCATGTCACATAAATGACTCAGTCATCCTGTGATCATCTAGCACATTCACATCCTTTTCCTCTTTGGTTGTTTCCAGCTCATGAGCTCACAAACTGTAGCAAAAATTCTTATTAGTCCCAAAGAGCATGGTCTTAAATTTAGTATTACCAACTTCCGCCCCAAATAAATTTACTGCTGTGTACCAGGTCATGTAGTTCTTTTTATATCACGTTGCGGTCCTCATCCCTTTTGACAGTATCTTCCAATTTCAGAGTCAGTATGGCACTCCTACTTTTACACAGGGTTATTAACAAAACACTAAACAAGCTCAATTCTGAAATTCCTGAGGTATTCTACTATAGTGTAAATACAGACCAATAAGCTTGTCAGCAGAACCTGTTTCAGCTTCTTTAGCCACCACATAATTCTTATACTATATCTTCACCTTCCCTAGCATAGTCAAGACAGAGAATTGTATTATTGGCTTGATTCAGTACAGTGATTCTGGTGTTCCTGGTGCCTGAAAACAAGCTCTTTTATTGGGATGAAAGTTACCCTCTACATACTCCAAACTAGACACGTACTTCTACCTCGTTCTTCCACTGCCAGCAGTGCATTGCACAGACATGGTTTATGAAGGGTTTGGGAAGATCCGAGATCTTTACCTGAAGCACTTTGCCACAGCTTACATTAAAGGGAAGACGTCTTATTAGAGGACTGGCTTATGCTCCTGCACAGTTCAAACCTGTCGATGCGGAAGTTCTGGACACAACTTATGCGATCAATGTGATCAAGTTAACACTGCTTTATTAAAAGATACACAGCAATTTATAAACTACCATAAAGCACACACGCAGCTCCTTGATTGCTAATAAGCTAAAACTACTTGTCCACGTGCCCTTTTTCCCTCTGTGATTGGTCCCGTTGTAGTGTCCATGCGCCGTTCTTCTGTTAGGCAAACATCTTGTTTTCCACAGTCTAACTTTCTTATCTTTTTGCAACGCACGCGGTTTCTCAGCCTCTTGGCCTTGCAGGTGTTCTTCACAACAGCTACAGCCTGTTGTTACAGTGGGGCTGCTCAGTCTGGATCGCTCATAACATGCCTGTTGTTTTCCAGCCATTCCACACAAACCCAGACTTTTTCAAGCAAATATACTGAATCATTGCTCTGGTCTTTCATTTATTCATTTTCAACCTGATTTCCAAAGGAAATGATTCATAAACACGTATGTTTTCAGTGGTCTGCCTGTCAGTCCCCTCTCAATAACTTTCAGAGCGGTTTGGCCAACTAGATCTCAGACGCCTCAGTGGTACTAAGTTTATATGGTATAAATGGAAGGCAGGGAAGAGGTGAGGACACTAGCAGCCCAACTATGCAAAAAGGTGATGCTTAAACTCACTTTATGTCATCTGTCAGCCAGGCGACACAGCCAGACATAGCCTGGGTTAGTTAGCTCTGTTGCTGAAAAAACACTTTTCTTTCTTTGGTGCATTTTAAGGAAGGTAAGTTTGGAAGCTTTGTTTTATACCACTCTCTCTTCAATTAGTTAGAAAACAGTTGACTTGGGCATCTTCTGCCTCTTTGATTCTGTCAGTTGTTGTCCTCTCTATCCCTCCCACAGAGGCCATAAAGGTTTCTCTCTGTTTCAAAACATTATTAAAATGGAAAGGCTTTGGGCTACACTGGACCCGGATAAAACACATGAATGGGTTATTATTTTAATGAAGGAAATGTTCCTCCCCATTTGACCTCTCCATCTTGCCAGATGAGTCTTTTCAGCTAGAGAGAGTTCAAGGAAAAACCAAAACCATTTCAGTCCCTATCAATTATACATGGTATGAATACACAAGGAGGTGGCCCCAGAGACAGCCTCCTCTCCACCCCTTAGCAGAGTCCACAATTGACAGCTCTTTCACATGTCCTAGGAGGTGAACTGTGAGCCACCACAGGGCACAGCACACAGATGTTACGCAGCCACATCATCCTGCCTTGTTTGTGGTACAGGATAAAGTGCTAGCTTTCATCCCAAATTGAACATCGCAGTAAGGCAGGCTTGAGGCCATTGTGGCATGCACAACTATCAGTGACTTCATTTGAGAGCCTTCAAGCTGTTTCAGCTGCATTTCACAGTACTGCTGTCAGTTGGCTGAACCACTGTGAGCAAAGTATGCTTTACACTTCAGTAGAGAAGGCAGCTTGAAATCCATCGCTTCCTCCAAAATGTCTCACTATTTACAGAAATCCCGTCCTTGTCTTAAATGAGTTTAAAAAAACCCCCATCATTCCATTAAGACCTTAATTTCACTGTGTAATATACTCTGGTAAGAATCATAAAATATTTCCTAACACTTGTTAGAGTTGGACTGCTGTTGAACTCCAAGCAATTATTATATGGTTGTCACCATCTGATGTTGCTGATCTCTGATACAATTCTATGTACTTTTCCCTTGTGAAAACAACTCAAGGGTCCGGATTCCTCCAGTAGGTGTCAATAGCAACAAGAGGCCAGAGGAGAAAGAGGCACGATGTAGAGCAGGTGCCACAGTGAAAGAGTAAAGCAACAAGGTGAACAAAAGCAAACAGAAGGAAAAGGCAGTGGAATAAATAGCAACTAAAACAGTAGATCTGAAGGCCAAACGTATCTAAAGTCATATTGACTGGACTCGATGAGTACTAATTTTAAAAGATAAAGACAGGTCACAGATTACTAGATGAATATAAAGTCACAGAGGAGGAAACCTCCAGGGGATTTAACCTGGCAGATCAACGAGGACAGCCTTGGCAAAAACAAACAGAAGGGACTTCCATCTCCTCTAACATGGCTGCAGGAGGAGCTAGTATTTATGGATAGTATAGAATCAAAGGGATCTAGTAGTTAAAAGCTGACTGAAACTCTTGATCTACCAGTGCTTTGCTAGGACTTTGCTCCTACCTCTCCTGACTGGGAAAATCAAAGGTGTGGAGATCAGAAGATGCAATATGAAGATCATCTCCACCTTAAGCTCTTTATTTTGGTAGAAGAAAGATTTGCTGATACACAGCTGGGGACAGATCTTGGCTTCAAAAAACAATTCTTGTTTGCTTGACATCTAGGTTTTAACTACCACTTTAATATTACCATATCTAAGAATTTTCAGTAAGCCTCTGGTTTTGATTTGAAGGACCAGTAACTACAGGAGCTAGTGGGCCAAAATACTCTTTCAGTACAGAAGTTATGAGGATCAAATGAAAAGGTTGCTGAGATTCCTTGCTTCTCAAAGTTTTGGCCCTTTGAAGGAAAACTCCAGTATCGTATAACTGGGTTTGTGACAGAAAAGCATCATAAATCACCACAAACCTGTCAAAGTAGCTTAAGAATCGTTTAGAAATAATGAACGCTTCTGAAGAACGTTCTTGAAAATTAGAAAAGTCTGAAATACGGGAACATAAACACACAGCAAAGGCAGAAATCATTCATGCCTGCTTTACTTCAGTGCTTACATATTCACGTCTGGCTAGGATGTTGCTCTGACATCCTCCAGCAGGACCTTCCGATAGGAATTAGCACTGAATGGCAACCATCATGGAGAACTGAAGACTGTTCATGCTCTGAGTGTTACAGGACAGTCAATACAGGACTGCAGAGCTGAACAGCAATTCGAGAGCCTTCTATCCATACCTATGTGTGGTACAAGGGTACAGATAAGACATATCCCAGGCAACATTTGCTTAAGTTGTTCTTACACACTTGCAAAGCTACAATCCTTCACAGCTTCACCAAGCAGTCTCTTTCAATGCTTTGCTTTCTTCACTGCTAGAAAGTTCTTTCTATCTGAGATGTAAGCCCTCTTCTTACTTCCCGAGTAAAAGATGACCAGATTGTATCCTGCTTATACTCTTCTTTGCATTACATGGTTTGTTGGGGGTTTTGGTTGGTTGGTTGGGTTGGTTTGTTGTTTTTTTTTTTTTTTTTTCTTTTTGCATGTACGAACACTGTTATCCTGTCTTCCCTCACTGTGAACCTGTCTTCCCTCACTGTTGTCTTGAGGGCTTATATTCTGTCTTCTCTGGACCACTTGTTATTGTCCGGGTCCTCCTGTGGATTATATCCACATTTTCTTTCAAGATTGGCATCCAGAATGAGACACAGTACTGTCACATGTCTTGCAAACTGCTTCTTCTTATACATGCTGGCGTGCGTGTCTTCATTAACAGTATAGCCCGTTGACTTTAGCTGGTGATCCACTCCACTTCCCAGATCCTCTACAGCAGAAGCTCTCCAGCTAACTGTTCCCCTGCTATACTCACACAGTGGGTATTTCTGCTGCGTAATTGTAGGACTTTTAACTTGCCCCTGTCAAATTGCACCCTGTTTTTATCAGGACACTACCAGTTTCTGGGCAGCCTTTGGAATTCTACCCCCGTCTTCCAATATAAGCCAGCTCCTCACATCTTGGTGTGATCTGCAAATTGATGAGGCAGTCTGCAGTCTGTCATTTAGGGCTTTATTGACAATACCAAATACCATGGGGCCTAGAACAGATCAGTGCAGAACCCTACTTCGTATTGTCTTTCACTTTGTTAACAGAGTTAAGTCTATTCATTTATACTGTGCTCCTTCAATTTGCTTAAGAAAACGTCACTAAAATTTGTCATTTAACGAGCGTAAAAGCCAAGATACATAACATCTACTGTTTCTCTCTTATCTTCAAGATTGATAACCCTGTTGCAGACTGAAGTTAAACTGATTTGTTCTGACAGCTCACATTAGCTGTTACTTATCTCCTTGTTACCAGCCCTGTGCACTCCAAGGGATGGCAATAGGGACAGTCCTAGGGTGGGCTGCCAGCCACAAAAAGCATGACATGCAGGCTCTGCAGCTCCTTTGAGAACTAGATACCTCTTAATATGCATGATGGTGGAAGCATCAACATACTTAAGTCACTACTTCTTTCTCCCTCCCTCCTGGAAAAACTATTTGAAACAGTGAAGTCAGGGTCTTTCTCCTAGAAGAGGTATGAAGGACTCAGGAGCAGCAGAGAACAGAAGGAGACCATGCTATGTATTGGAAGGAAAGCATGGCCAAAAAGGCAGGATAGGGAGGAACATTTGGTATATGTCTACAAATTGAGAGGCAGGCTGAGAAGAAAGGGAGAGTGGCTTGGAAGAGGTGGCTCTCTGGGCTCTCCAAACATTTGTGGATCCACACCTCATTTAGCATTAATCCCTCCCTATGGAGAGAGACAACCTGTCATACAGTTTGGATTTTAATTTTCCACACATTTCCCCGCAAGCAGAAACATACGGGCATGTTTAGGCCTTTTTGGTACCTGGAGAGGAATAAATAAGAGCCACTGGCTGGAAAGTTGTACTGTCATTCTGATATTCCCTTTTCATCCCATTAAGCTTGTCTGAGAACTAGGAGTCAGCTGATCAGATTATTGCCAGACATTATCAAGCTGTCTATAATTAGCTTTTTATTGGTGAAAAGCCAGAAAACCCTCTTTGTTAGCAAGCTTGGACTACAGAGAAAGAAGAGAAATATTTCATGGAAGAGATTGTTTGGAAACTGCAGATCCTAATTAGTGTCTCAGCCCAGTAGTGAAGGTCTTAATCAAATGTCTGAATAAAATCCTGAAGCAGTTATATCAAATCATCAATCATATGCTCTCCAAAGTAGAACCAGAGCAAGAATATGCACCATCTTCCTGAAATTTAAACAGATTTTAAACAAGCTGCTGGCTGCTGTGCTTAGGACAAGATAATATCATAAAGCAAAGTATTTTGCAGAATTTAATAGTGGTTATTTCTGGGAACGACACTGTCAGTTTGTGAAATATACGTTCAGTTTGTGTGGTTGGAGTACCTAGCACTTATTAAGGAGTAGTAATCCGCATAACCTGTTAAACTCCAGTGGTAGTCAAGAATAAGTACAGTAAAGAGGGAATGTCCACTTCAGGTTTAAGCAGTAATGGGTTTTATCTACTCCTCTCTGCTGTGCAACCAAACAGATCAATACAGGCCATTTTTTCCATCTAAGGGGTGGAAAACAAAGATCGTTTGGATTCAGATCCTTTTGCATGTGTATATGAGAGTGGCTCAGCCACATGACTTGCTATTAGCTCTTGCATAGGGCACCTGCTTCAGTCTCCAGGGAATATTTGCAAGGCCTAGCTTTCAACACTGCAGGTTGGTATCCCTTCGTGAGTATACCCAGCAGAGAAGATGATTCAGAGAGGAATGTGATTGTGGTTAAGTGATCTGCTACAGGAGCTGATACACACCTAGGGAGACTAGTTTCCTCTGCGTGGATTTCACTGCTATAAATGCTCCTCTGGGTCCCCAGGCTGGCTGCACAGTGTCTCTGTGTCCTTAGCACCTTGTCCTAACCCCTTCACTCCACTTCTGCCCTCAGACTTTGCCTCCTCAATAGACCTCAACTCCCTGCTCATACACCCTTTTCACCACCCCAGCAGTTCTGTGCCTCTGCCCCATGCAGTTCTCTGCCCCGGTCTCCTCCTCTTGCAAGCATCTGTCTCCCTGTCTTTCTGTCATAACTGAGACAACCCCTCTCAGCTCAGTTTCCACTTTCTGCTCTTGCCAGTAAGAGAATTTTTTTGCTAAGTTTAAAAATCCTGCTTTTTCCTAGATGGGATTGTGCCCTGGGTGGACTGAATATTCAATAGATTTGGGTACCACATTCTAAAGCATCTCTACAGAGCACTATATGCAGTACTATACTGGTTTTATTTTCAGAAGGTTATCAGTTGGGCAGCTATAGATTACCCCAGGCATAACAGAAGGCACCTGCTTGACACAGATGATATCTGCCAGATTTCAGTTTGCAAAGCCAAACAGTGAGGGCATGAGACAAATTCAAAGAGACACTCACCAGAAATCTTTAA
The DNA here is from genome assembly GCF_965140245.1 of Athene noctua. Lineage (NCBI taxonomy): Eukaryota > Metazoa > Chordata > Aves > Strigiformes > Strigidae > Athene > Athene noctua. The sequence goes on along the minus strand of NC_134042.1, from coordinate 14,399,446 downwards.
CAAGGGAAATATAAGAGATGGTTCCCTAGCCTGTTTTTCAAAAATACCTCAACAGTCTTGGCTGACATTTTCCAAAAGCAGACATCAAAGGCAGACATTGCACATGGAATATTATAGTCCAAAATCTTAAAAGACCAACGAAGTTATAAGCAGCTGACTCTCCAACAGTGGAAAGCACAAGTCAATCTTAAAAATAGGTAGTGCTACCATCTTACCTAGGATGATAGTGAACTGCAGACAAGACAGGAGTTTATGAAATAGGAACTTGCAGCCCAAGATATTCCTGTAGGGCAAGGGCATTTTCATCTCCCAGAACAACAGCAAAGGGAATTCCTCTTATGACTAACACAGTATGCTGAGCCCAAGGAACATGCCACGGGGTAGGGATATGCTAACATTGTTTGCACAGTAATTTGGCTCACTCTTAAGTGTTCTGTAACACAGATAGGTCTTGAGCCTTGCCTACAGTGGGAATTTAGCCACTGGTATAAACTGTGTCTGGAGGATTGTTCTGGCATGCAGATTTACCCTTTGGTGAAAATTGCCAGATAGGCAAGGCTCGTGATACTGTTGTTCAAAATCTCCACGTTAAAACCCGTACATCCTACTTCCAGATTTAGTTCTTAGTTTAGCCAAGATTAGAAGCCAAAAGTTTGGGCAAACTGAGCTATCTGCATAAGCTTCAGAGGTATTCACACAGAAGAGGTTTTTCTGGTAAGATGCTGGCAGCACTTTCAGTTGAACTTCATTTTGAGGGCTCAGAGGACAGCTATAAAAGTGAGAAAAGCTGAAAAATAGTGGGTTTTAGTAAGAGACTGCAGACATTCTTTTATGCAGGCTATTAAAGGGAAGATGGAGCGACTTGATCAGAGCCACAGAGTACCAATGCAACAAGGAAACACAAGCTTTTCAGGGTAGCAAAGGTGTGACTAGTGATTGCACCAGTGGCTAGTAATTGCAGCTAAACAAAAAAGTCAGCATAGAAACATAGTGACATTTTGTAAACAATGCAAGTAATTAACATTTGGGAGAAAAGGGCTGTCGTGGATCCTTTCTGACTGCCACCTGTAAACCCTAGTTATCTTACTAAAAAATACTCTGGAATTCAAAATTAATTCAGTGTGCAATAAAGTAGAATCCAAAACCCTCAACTGCCAGGATTTTAGTTACAACTTCCCACCATCACTAGCCACAGCTACTGGTAAAGGTGAAATGTGTAGGTGTATTTTGGCTCTACAGGTGCTTTAATCTTTGTTTTGCCTAACCTTGCGCTGAGCAGGGCCACACAAAACAGCTCTAACAGTACAGTTATCTAGTGGTACCAGATCTATACTGCACTTGAGGGAACTGGCTGGCATAGATTGAATCCACAAATTAAAACTTAGAAATCTAGGCTTAACACTCCTTTTATGAGGAAGAACACCAAAACATCCTTGTTTAAACATCAAGAGTCAGTTGGGAAGCATAATGGACAGGGCCCCTCCACTGGAACTAATAGCATTAACCTTTTCCCCCTTCCCTAAAGCACATTTCACCCAGTAGTTTCAATACGGCATATTTTACAGCAGACTCCCCTCAGACAGAGGACTCTTCATCACCATGTGACATACATGGTTTTAAAAATTAGGAGTTACTTATTGCTTAAACTGACACAGTAAATCAGCTGCCAGATTGAGAATGATAACCAAGTATGATGGATAGCCATCACACACGGCAGGGAAGCAGGACACCCTACATTCTGAGCTGGAGAGATGTAGCCACTGGATGCCGTATTACGACGACAACAAGACCTGGAAGGAATGGATGACTATAGGTTTGCATCTGCAAGTAAAGGGCATCCTTCTCATTGCCAGAGAGTTACTAGAGATAGTGCGGGATCAAGCCCATTCAGTTTCAAGAAAGCAGGAGGAGCTGGATAAACTTTTCAGTTCGGTCTCTTTGAGGGTGCTCTGTTCCTTGGAAGGATTCACTGGAGGCCTATTATGAACAGAAAAGGAGGGTGATGAGGTGTTTGATGTGGTAAACAAACATTCCCAGCCAGAGAAGCTTGTCTGTTTAGGAAAACAACACGTTTTCAAAACAATTCTCCCCTGACTGAATTAGGTAGGAAGTACACGGATTCCATGTCTCTTCCATTTCTGAAAACTGAATTACTAACAGCCTCAATATTTGCATTGAATCACAGTCCATTAAGATCATTTCAGTCCACCAAGAACTGAAAGCACGCACCTCTAAATATTTATAAGGGAGATATTCCCTCCAGGTTCATTTCCAACAGCCGCTTCCAACGCTGGCTCTCCAAATGGCCAACTCTTCCAGCAGAACTGTTTCCTGCACATCCATCTGCTCGCTTTGTTCAGATAAACACGCGTCTCTCCTGCTAGCCATGTGGTCCTGACTTCTCTCTGCCGCCTGCACAGTTAGTGGGGATGCCCTGCAGGGTCTTTGCTATGAGCGTGAGTCACAGAAAGAACCCAGCTGGGTATCTGGAAGCCCATTTGGGTTTATGAATTAGCAGGATGAGAGAGACAACTTCTTTTCTTTTAAACCAATCCATGAAGCAAGTCCAATATGGAATTACTGAGTTAATATACATGAATAGATCACCTGTCATTTTTCATAGAGTCATTTCTATGCCTCTAACTGGAAATACCAAGTAGTAAATGAACAGAGACTGAAATCCGTCCCCCCTGGTTGCTCCAAAAGGCAATTTCACAGAATGTGAAAGGCTGAATCAGATTGGCAGCATACAGAAAGCTACTGCCACTGCTGTACATGCTACTGGTCAGCAGATAAACAAAGCAATCCCGTATCAGGGTTGTGAAGCCAGCAGCAAATTTACACAGCCATCTTTTTAATAGCTTTGAAAAATAAAGGAAAACAAGGCACAGTCATTTTAATCTCCATTAGAAACAAAGTGAGAAAAATCAATGTTTGACAAATAGGAAGGGGCAAATTCTGGGTGAGGAAATGTTGTTAAGCTTTTAGAAACTTAGGTGGTTTTTAACTGGCAATCAAATAGTGAGTGACTGGATGCCTTTGAAATACCTATGCATTTTAATGGCAGGAGCTGTTAAAAAAGTCTATCGTTAAAGCAAATGGGGCAAAGCTCTCGTTAGTAATTATTACATCACTCAACCAAATGTACTGGCAGTGGGGCTAGTTCTGCAGTCCTTGCTCAACACATCTGTACCGTCGGTTCTCTACTGGTGAAAGTCTGTGATTGTTCCCAGTTAGCTATTTAAGCTTTAAACGTGTACTTGGGTTAGGAATGTATTCTGTCCATGTTAACTGGTCATAGATTTGGACTAATTTCAGCTGGAAAGAATATCTGCATGTCATCTAGCCAGCCTCCTTCTCATGAAATGTAAAGTGAGATACAGAGGGGGTGCAGGGCTTACTTTAGGGGTGCAGGGGAAGAGGATCAAGAATTCTGTCATATTCCTGACCCAGCATCGTATCATCTCAGCTGCAGGCTACAGTTACCATGCAAAAAATTAAGTCTGCCTCTTTACTGGTGACACCTGAACTGTGATGACTTGGATTTCCAGGAGCAGCGAGTCTCCTCCTTGCCAGAGACACACTGAGTAACACCACCTGCCATGGGAAATTTCTCTCCATGCCCTGGCACTTGACACTGCCAGCCTCTGAACTGATCCTTGCAGCAGCATCCTTCCTTCCTTCCCCCTTCCCCAGATAGTGTCATTCCAAAAGTTGCCTGGGATTGCAGTGCCAGGTGGGCTTGTGGACAGCATTTCCCCAAGACTGTGACTGCACCATGTCCTATTCTTGTCAGTGTTCTCCAACCCTTCTTAATGCCCAATACACCTCCTGAAGTTTAGCCCACCAGTACAAGCACTACAGTAAGCCATGGCCAGGGCTGTAAAGCGTGCCTCAAGGATCTCCCCTTTTCCTCTTTATTTCAGTCCTAGTTGTGGGAAACACTACGAGGATTTTCTTCAGCTCCTTCATGTTTATGCAACGATTGTCCTTCAGCACACAGAGTTCTCAGCATGCTGTTTCGTCATTGTGTTTACCTTTTCCTTTAGGAAGGCAGCAGAACTGACCTCTCAGGAGGAACTTGTGTTGCAATACAAGTAACACAGCATAGCACACTTGTTCCCTGTACTACAACTCCAGGTCCCTCTGGTTTGCCAGCAGCGCATTCCAACAGAGCAGAGCCCTTTCTTATTTCCTCTAGCAAAACACTATAAAGGATCTCCTAGATAAAAGGCAATTATGTATTATTTGTAAGTCTAACAGCCTCAGATTAAGCCAAATACAAAATTTGATCCAATTTAGCCCCTTTTTTTCAGATAACTGACTGCATTTTTGTACTTTCCTGGGTTCCAGCCCTCAGTCCGAGAAGCCATTTTACTACAAACGAAGCCAGGCGCTGCCATGAGACCCTATGGCATTCCTGCTCTGCAGAGAGATGTAGGGATGTTTATGTCCTTGGTCTCTTTCCCTGGCCCCCCACCCCCTGAGCAAACACAATCCTTCCACTTTGCAATGCCAAAAATAGAAATGTTGGTATTTAAATTGCGAACAATTGGGTTTGGCATACAATCCATATGACTGCACCCTTTCTGAATCATGGGTCTGAGTCATTTCCCTCACCTAAACTGCTCTCTCCCCCTGTGCAGATTGCAGGAGCAGCGAGAAATACAGCACTAATGTTCTCCTGTCTTGTCTGTCTCCCTGTCATGCCCATCCCCTGCAGCCTGCCTGCTCCAGGCCGAGCTGGTGAATTATGAGCGAGTCAAGGAGTACTGCCTCAAAGTGCTTCAGAAAGAAGGCGAGAACTTCAAGGCGCTCTATCGATCGGGAGTGGCGTTTTACCACCTGGGTGACTTCAACAAGGCCCTCTACTACCTGAAAGAGGCAAGATCTCGCCAGCCGACAGGTATCAGGGGAGCGGGGACACGGCTTTGCATTGAGTGCTCCTGCATTTCTTTTCACGAGACTTAGTGTGTCCCTGACTCGATTGTGTTGATTTCCACGGGGATGAGCATGACTCATTGTGCCCTTAGCTGTACTCCCCTTTGAGCACTGAGCACTCTCACGCAGTGCAGCAAGGTTGCAGTGCCCAAAGATTAACCACTGCTGAGGCTGCAGCACAACCTGGAAGATGAGACTATTGCTGGAATGCCATCTGTATGGAGAGGATCCTGCCTCTCTTTCCCTCCCTGGTTATTTTTGAAGAAGAAGGCAGGGTGGGGAAGAATGTATCCTAACCATTACATTTTCTGACTCTCTGAAAAAAAGCTTTTTCCCCTTAGCAAAACCAGGAGACTATTTGTAATCCTCAGTAGCCATGTCCTCCATCATCTCAATAACGGTAAAAAAAAATATTCTACTTTGATCAAAGAGACATTTACTCACAAAGCATTCATCAGGATGCTTCAACTTTTGCTGTGAAATCGCTACTTACCTGTTCAAGTATCTAGCAACCATGTGCCAAAACCCAACATTTCATTTTTATAACTTCAAACAACTTGGCCTCGCCAGAGCAACCACCTTTATGCTAACCTACCTAACCTCAGAACGTGGGTAAAATGCATCTCCATGATGCACAGATTGTGGCTTTATTTTTCAGATAGTAGTAGGGAGATGAAACCAAACCATGGTTGAAAACATTTCTGTTAAAAGAAAGGAATTTTGTAATATTCAATTCAAAATCAAAGGATCACAAGAAAGCAAAACCCCACAGAGCAGCTCTTCCACCTGAGCCTAAGATGGAAGTGTGAGAACTGGGTGTGAAACAGGAATGAGCATGGGTCCTGACAGAGCACGGTGGAGCTGATGTTCAGGGAACTAAGGGAGACAAGGGAGGCTGTCAGAGCTGGCATTGGCCCTGCAGGGCTTCTGCAGTGGCTTTGCCCTGAAGGAGCACCCAGGGTGTGTTGGGATCAAATTCCTCTTCCACCTCCTGTAAGGGTGCCTGGTCCCATCTGCCGCACTCGACCATGGGCTCTGGGCAGTCTGACAGCACAGCTGTGCACCCCACACTCCCTGAGCAAATGTGCTTAAAAGCTCAGTTTAGCCTATTTTAGTTACAGTGTGCCCTTCTGCTTTCAGCCCTTGCCAGAACCAGGAAATGGAGAAGCCTATGCAAGAGAAAAATTGTCAGTGGAAAATAAGAAGTTATCCTAACCTTGAGGTTCTGACTAAGCTCAGATGTGAAAAAGTCCTTTTAGCTAAACCACTTTACATCCATTTTTTAAATATGTATTTCTGTGCTCCACCACACCCCCCTCCCTGTGATACTATTTATTTGGTATCCCTCATTGCTTCTTGAAATAAATACTAATTTATTCAGCAGCAACAGCTTCAAATACCACAGCTTGCTGCAAAAACATACCAGAAAGTGTCCCCAAAGGCCCTTAATGTATACAAAAAACAGTTCTGGCCTTCAGCTCTGCATCAGAGGCTCTTCCCTGTTATTATGAGGCCATTCAAGGCCAGTGTTCCACTGTTTTATTTATGATTATGGAAAACTTCAAGGGTATTCAGGGGGAAAGAAGCTAATGCATACAGTAAGAAAGGATGTGGCTGTGAAAACACAACAGTAGGAATCAGGTAACACTATGAAGAATTATTGTGACCTGGAATAAGTCAGTGTCTCCTGAAAAATGCAGTTCTTTTCCTTAAGCTGAGGTTTCACTGGTAGAAGTACTTGGTTATTATTACAGTCATGTTCTGTGTGTTCTTGTTTTTCTAATAAGAAATGGTTTTGGCACAAATCACTGGCAGTTATTCTCTTTGGTGGGGGAGATTTTAAATGGTAAAGAGGAATTAGCTAGCAAAGGGTTTTACTGTTCTAAAGGGCTGTCAACACAGCAAATCCCTTATGGCTATTTACTGTCTGTCAACGGTGAAGGCTGGGTTTGGCCTGATTTCTTATGCTACCTCCAAACAAAAATCACAAACGCAGATGGAAATAACACAGGATAATTGTATAACCCTCGTTAGCAAGGAAGGGTGAAGCCACTGTTAAGTTGTGCAGAGCATACATGCAGCCCTCCATGAACGCTGTGTCCAGAGGCTGGTGCAGCCTGGGTAGCCAAACACACACCTGACCTTCCAGCCTCGTTCAGCCGTTTCCTACTGGTGGGGCCACATTGTCAAGGTGGGTACTGACTGGGATTGAGACCAGGCCATCACCTGGCCTCAAAAGTCCTGGGAACAAAACCCAGGCCATGGTGTCTGCACAGCACATAAGCAACTGGGCTCTGCGGCTACAGGGAGAAGCAGAAATTACCTTTAAAACAGCAGGAGGCTACTCTGCGCAAGGCCACAGGCATGGTCCCAAGAGCCAGGAGACACATTCCCTTTGCAGCTTTGCCAGTATCTTTTTGTATGGGTCTGATCCCTTATCTGAGGCGTCCTTACCTTTTGTTTCCACATCAGCACAAGGGGGTCACTTCTTCCTCACAGAGAGATGAGTCTTCTCTTCATTAACATTTACGTGGAGCTTTGAAATACTTCTGCAGGCAGAACTAGTATGGTGCAATACTATTTGATGGAAAAGACTTGGCAAAGACAGAGCTCGACTTCTGTAATCAGAGTACTGCTCTCATTATTTCTCTTTGGTGAAGTAGTGGCCCTCAAAAAGGAAGCAAAACATGCCAAAACCTGTCTAGGAGATTTATAACTAGCTTGCAATGGGAGTATCTCCCGCCCTCTAATAAGCCACACCTGATTTTGCCCCTGGCTTCCCAGGCATGTGGAAATCTCCCAGGTGAGTGAGGCTGTGCCATCAGCAGCCAGCTACCTTATCTGGGAGCTGACTGGAGCTGGCAACTTTTTGTTGCCTAATTGTGCACTGAGCCCCCTCCACCCCTCAGCCAGGCGTCAGGTCCCTGCAGGCCCAGGCAGGTAGTTACCACCTGCATCAGACAGACCTTCAAAGCGTGAAGCTCAGCAGCAGGGATGTGTACCCCGAGTGTGGCCCATCAAAGCCTGGAAGGGCACAGAGCAGAGATTGCAGGGAGGTGCCCGCAGCGCAGCAGGACTCTGCCCTGCCTTCACACTGCTGGGTGTTCAATAGTCACCTGCCTGCCATGTGCTGATTTAATTTTAGGCCTAAAATATAGGGCTACCCCCTTGAATGAATTTCTTCACTATGGCAGGCTGCACAACTAAAACCAATTCTGTTTAAAAAAGCTGTTTTAAAATTTGCTGGACTGGTGTGAAATGCTAATGCATGAACAGCCCAGGGTGCTCTTACACCTTGTCTAACACAAGCAGCAGTAGAACTTCTTGGCTCATTAAGAATGCCCCAAATGGGGCAAGTAACTTAATCACTGAATCCCACCCTTTGGACTGACTAGGGTGATGCATTTGAACCTGCAAAAGACTCAGCAGGGAGAACCCACCTCACCGAAGACAGCTTGAGAAGTCACAACTGCATTGCCACAGCCCACTGCTACCCCATGGCATGTTTGTGGAGAGCTCTGGGTGAAGGGAAACCCATCCATCCTCCACTGTTTCAGCTCAGGCTGAGGGCACACCAGAGATGTCCCCTTCTCAGGTTTAAAGGAAACTTTGCACCCATAACTGCTTTGGTGGTTGCAAAACTCACACTTCTTAGTTCTCTTTGAAAGCTCAAGCACTTCTCATTTCCCTAGCTGGTGTGGGGCACATAGCTGTTGCAATGAGGAGGAGACAAGATTGCCCTCTGTGGAGTGCAGTGCAGTTCAGATTGGTTTCTGAGGATCTAATAACTTAAATGGACTAAGCTGGTCCTCGTTGGCTGTCTGAGTAAGGCTGTGAGCAAAGAACCATTTTTCAATCAATACATAAGTGAAAGTGGCTATTTTTTTCTTGCTTGCTTCTGATACCATGTGGCTTTTGACACTGCGTGAGTGCCATGGGTGTGTGAAGTCACCCTCATGATAACATGATTTGAGGAGGGATTGATCATGACTGCAGAATCATGGGGTCTGTCTGGAGCCACATACTCATTTAGATCAACCCGTGCTTCAGGGTGAACAGGTTCCCTCATTACTGAGGCCAGGAGGTAAAACAAAATTCCCATGTTCCCTGTGCTGTGTTGATTCACTGAAATACTGGAAGGAAAAAGAGGACTCAGCTTACCACCTGCATAGTGCTGGGATCTCACAGCTCTCTACGTGGCTGAATCAGTGATTCTCTGCCCCTAGGAACTTCATTAGCCAGGATAGACAAGGCAGTATGCAGCATACAGCATAGGACAAAAATGCAGATAGAATGTCATAGTGGAAGGACTTCCAAATCTGAAATTTAAGGTAAGCAAGTGTACAAAGAGAATGTGAAGGATGCTATTCTCAATTCTACTCATTGTGGGAAAATGTGAGATGAGTGAAATAGGCTGTAAAAGGAATAGGAGGGTGAAAAGGCAGAGCATAACTGTACGCAAAATGCCTTTAGGGGCTTGCATGGAGGCACTGAGGGAAGGGAGGCCAGTGAAGGTGGTATTCCACAAGAGCAAGCAAGGATGACCTGGATGGTTTCAACTGTGCAAATTCACCAAGAATGGTGCTGACCAAGAGTAATCAGAGAGAAGGTTAAAACTAGCTGAGGCAAGATTGTGAGCAACACGAATGGTGAGGACAAATCAGATGAGGTTCACCAAAACCAAAGCTGCAGGGCTTGGTTTGGAACCCCTTCCAACTAACTGATGCTGTTCCTGCAGGCAGTGCTGGAGCCATTTTGCTCCCCAGGTGATGCACAAAGGATGAAGGTGCAATGCAGTGTGTTTGTTTTCCACAGGGAGTTGTAACCACCGTACATGTATGTGTGTGCTCTTTCCCTGCAGATACCAATGTCATACGATATATCCAGCTGACAGAGATGAAGCTCAGCAGATGTTCCCAGAGAGAGAAAGAAGCCTTGTGAAGATGAAGCTGCTTCAGCTGAAGTGCCCAAGGGGGAACATTTCCTTCCTAGAAGCTCATTTGGTGGATTTTCCTGTTTGCTCTGCCTCATCCTCATCTCATCCATCCACTCTCCCTTGCTCTTCATTGAATCCCAAGTTTTGAAAACAAAGAGACTTAGACGCTGGATATGGCTGCTTGCCAACCATGGTAATACCCCTTCCCTGTGACAGGAGAGCACAATGGCTACAGCCAGCCTTGTTCCAAGACAGTGTCACACACCTGGAGTAGGCAATGCTGGAGGACCTCTCTGGTCCTGAGCTGACTGTCTATTATCTGTTAGGGAAGCAACCCCTGGAACAACTTCCTGACCAAGCAAATTGGAGACAAACAGTTTCTGCTTTGAGAGATCACTAGAGCTTGTAACAGCTAAGAAACCAAGAGAGCCACTGGTCGTTTCACAGGGGATAGCAAATGCCTTCTTACCATCAGCTCCCTCTGCCTGCTTTTCCAGTGTGTGTTATTGGTCTCCAGTGAGAGCTCACATGCTCCCAGTCCAATGCCAGTGAAAACTGTTTCTAAACATCCTCTTAATGAAAGCACAGAGCACCCTATGAACCCCCCTGCAGAGCTGTCCCGGTGCCGGAGGAGAAGGCTGTGGGCTGCCACAGAATGCTGAACGGACTATGAAAGCGTGGTGTACAGTGTGAGGGAAAAACTGTGAAATAATTCATTAAAGGCAAATAAAAATTATTAATAGGCAACAAGTCCAGGCATTGCTTTTCAAAGGGACCTCTTGGATTCCCCGTGTTCAGACAACATTGTCTAGTGTGGGGCAGCATGGGGTGGGGGACAAGGGCCGTCTCTCCATTCTTATCTTGGCTCTGCCAATGCCTTGCTGTGTGATCTTGGGCAAGTCACTTAGCCTCTCTGTGCCTCGGTTTCCCCATCTGTACACTGGGGATAATAATACTTCCCTACCTCGCAGGGGTGTTGTGAGGATGTATTAGTTAATGTTTGTAAGTAACAGTACAGTGGTGTACAGTGCTAAGTATTATTAGTACATTGGATGGAGGTCTTGATTCTCCCACCTTGTGTTGGTGCTTCCTGTGTCCTGTTTTTTCTTTTGTAGGAGAACATGGTGCTGACAAACAGGGCAGGACCAACAGCTTTGGAGCCTATTTCAGCAGCCCATAGGGCCTGTTTAGACCTTCTCCAGCAGTCTGATTGCTTCTAAGAGCTCAGGCTCCTTGGCTCAAGTTTCCTTTTCTGAAACTGCCAGTTCAGTAAGTGCCACAAGCACATTTCCAGTGTGACTGCCCCATCAGTGGCCCACAGGAACCTGCTCCCAGTTGCAGGGATGTACATGGGTTGTTCTCATCCCATGGTGGTCAGTGTGAAGTGAGTGTACCCAGAGATACTTCATTTGCCCCTCAGCTGAAACATGGAAACTGAAACACAGACTTAAGTTCAGCCAAATTCTGCGTGCTTTTGTCCCAGTGGATGTGGTGTCTGCAGACAGTTGGCTATGGTATCCCATGTTCCAGCTGCAGTATCTCACAACTTTTTTCTCTAGCCAAAATTTGAAAGAGTTGATAGAGAAATATCAGGAGAAAAGGCAAATATCTCTCATTGTCTCTGAGAATCTGAAGTAATATTCTTTAGTTCAGGGACACATCCAGCCCACATTGGGGGTGGGGAAGAGATCATCTCAAAGTGGCATATAAGTCTCTGAAATAAGGTGGACCTACATCAGTTGTGTGAAACTTATATTACCTGGGATGGCACGAGAAATTCATATTCCTCAGGTGGGTGGTGGAAAGCAGCTTCTTCCCAAAACTGGGAACACTACGTGCAGCTACTGTGGAGGAAGGGGCTGCATCCTGGAGGCAGTCACCTTCTTCAGATGGCTCGTACATCTGTGCCAGAAGTAGCAAGCACCTCTGCCCACCACCACTCATGTCTAAGCAATAAATGAGGCTACAGCTGCTGCTAGAACAATGATTGAGATAAAGACAAAGGGGACAAATGAGGGAAATTCTGTAGGTGATTAACTAGACCAGAAAAAAAGGTTAGATGGAGGTGTGTGTGGGTGCATGTATGGTGTACCTGGTACTGTATAAAACACAGAGCTAATGAGATTCCGGTTCTGGGGCGCATGCAGTCCTCCATATCCTAAATAACTCACAGCACGTGGCAAATTCAAATAGAGGTGACTCCCTCCCCTACTTCATATTGCTCATGACAGTTCATCCCACAGCTGCATATGTCTCTTCACTAGGAGTGAAATGAGCATTCATCCCACAAGCCATGCAGGAGGAGAGGCCACCACCTACACAAACAGCCTCTGCCCTGGGAAAGCTCAGCCAAGGACAGGCAGCCTTGTTACTCATGACCTTAATGTAAAAGAAAGGGCATTTTCCAATCACTGGAGATGTAGGGCCATGGACTGTCACTTTGGAAACAATTTTACCCCTCGCAATGGCTTCACTGACATACTGTCATTGCATCAGTCCCATGTATACGTTAGTATGAAAAGGGCACAGCAGACTCCAAGGTACAGTCTCCTCAGTTCTCGGCCTCTTTCCCTCCAGCAGCACTGCAAAGTGTTGGGGGGAAGAGGAAAGTTTGTGACTGTGCACATAATAAAGATCTCAGGGAGCCTCCAGGTGCTATACAATAACCCACTTTCTGCAGAAAATGGTTGTCCTTACGGACCTTGATGCTCAGAGTACCTGCAAGCAGTACATACTTACGCCAGGAGCTGGAAGAAGGCAGTCACCAAAGAGAAATGAGAGTCAGGGGCTGTTTCGCCAGCTATGTAGCATCTGTATGTTTCCACAGTGACACAGATCTTGAGAGAAACATGGACAAAACTCCAGTCACGGAGAGAGGCAGCAGCAGTGCCACCAAAGCCAACAGAGCTCCTGTGAACTGTGCTCTCCCCATAGTAGCTAGCTCTGCCTTGCAGTATCAAACGCCCCTGTAGAGTTTGCAGTCTAATTGGAAAGATGTGTAGACACATCACCACTTCTACTGCGGGTGTTAAGGGAGTATGGAAGAGCCTTGGAGACTCCCTAAAAGGTTTTGTCTTCTGCAGAAAGAAATTGAAGGAATATTTGACATCCTGCACATCAAGGGGCTCTTTAGTTCTAGAGGAGCAAGGCCCTAAAAGACCACAGGCAAGTTTATCCCGTGGCACTGCTGAACTTAAGAATACCCAAGGCAGAACCTTGTGGTTTTGTCCAAGGACTGCCTTAACAGGAAACAGAAAAGTGAAATAAGGATTGGCCGTAAAGGGAAGAACCTAGTATCAAGCCCTCAAGAAAGAGGTCTATGTATACAGCAAGATCCTCCAGAGTCCCCAGTTAAATAGTTACACACCTTCTCCAGTGAGTGGTCCTTAGCCAGATGTGGAGGTATGCGCAGAGGCCACCCAATCCCACCCAACTTACCCAGCCTGTAGGCTGCTGTAGGGAGTTGGGGAGACAGAGAAGGACACTCCGTTGGAGGTGGTCACGTCCACTACAAGTTGATGATATTTTTCTGTGGAGCAATCAAGTGGCAGTGTGAGAATACACATCCTGGAAGACAAAACAATTAGCCAGGTGATATATGCATATGTCCTCAACATGCAGTACACAGAGGAATGAACAGAGGCCCCTCCACATACCCAGAAGGGCTAAAATGTCTCCAGTGCCATGGCAAGTGAACCCATTCACCCACCACATGTGAAACAGCAGCAACAAAATGGCAGATGCCAGGCAGAGCAGTAGGACAGCAAACAGGAGCTGAGGCTGAAATGAGAGAGGCATGAGCTAAATATGGGATGCAAAATACAAGCCAAACCCAAGTTCATGAGCAGAATGAAAATTGAAATAGAAAAAACCTGACCAAAGGCTTAGCCACATTATTTGAAGTTCATAACTAGACCCAGTTTTAATTGGCAGGATACACAGCAGGAAAAAAGGCAGTAAGATTAGAAGTGATTTTCCAGCTGGAAGGGGCAAACGAGGGGGAGGCTTCCTTCCTCCAGCACAATCATTTTTGAAAGTGTGAGGAGAAGACAAACACATGCTGACTGCAGAATTTTTCCAAATATGTGTTAACCGTTGCAGTTGGTAGAAGTGACCTGGACAGGGTGAGGAAGTCTTTGTTTAAATTAAGAACAGAATATGACTGGTTTCTAAAACTGTCAGGAAGGCAAAGATGTGGCTATTCTTGCTTGCTGGTGAACCCAGGAGCCTGTGAGGTGAAGAGGAGGCTCTTGAGTGCAGAGCAACCCCTTTAGCCATGCATCTCCATTTTGCTTTCCCAGAATTTATCTGCAAGTTTCATCTGTGTAAATGTTCTTCCCAGACTACAGTCCAGCAGGCCCAGGAGCAGCTGTGTTCTTGTGATACTTCGCATGAGATCTCCAGAGGTTTTGTCTGCACTGTTTTTTTTATGCTCAGTCCCTTGATGAGATCCTTTCTCTTTTCTTTTTCCAACGGGCAGGAGAAGGGAAGAGGGAGGGTATGAACTGGGAAAAGGGGAAATCAAACCAAATCTACACAGGACCTGCTGATACCCCTCTTCTCTGCTCGTTTATTCACCTTCCCTTCTGCACCCTGAAGGACACTGATGTTCCTCCCAAGTTTCTACTGCAAAACTCCTTGCTCTACGCAACAGTTTAGAGGCTTGGGCAGGGGTTGCTTAAATAAGGAGGAACACTGGTGGGCCAATATGCCACCCAGATGGGATGCCTGGGAGGATGCAGTAAATTATCAGGTTCCTTAATACTATCCATGGGTTTGCATAACCAGTTAGTAGGACTTTGCTGCAGCTGGTATGAGATGTTTTCCAGAGATTGTTCAGAGTTGATCTACTTACGAGTTCCTTGGTTATTAAGTGCTGCAGGCTATACTACCACACCAACAGCCTCGATGTTGCCTCAGTGAAGGTGATGAAAAGGCAAGATACCCTCCTGGCTCCTCTGACAGCTACAACTGAAGGAAGGAAAATTCATGGATATTTGATAAGAACATGAGAGGAAACCTGTGGCAATATGTGACTTTGAGGAAGTTAGCAGCCTGTGAGGTGGAAGTCCTGATAAGTGGTTCCACAGATGTAGGGAGGGGAAAAAACCCCTCTGTTTTGCTTCCCAGGGACAGATGCTCCCTCTGTCACAGCAAGGGGCCAGCTTAAACTCTGTTCAGCCCAGAGACCTGTGCCTACAGCAACTGTTTCCATTAGTGGTTGTGGTGGGGAATCAGGAAATAAGTAGACAGTGTAATGTCCAGGAAATTACCTTGATACCCTACCTTCATGCTCACCCCTTATCTTATGGAAAGCATCTGTTGTGTAGACAGATAAGAGGGCATGTATGGCAGTGCTGAATGAAGCCGCTCTCCAAGAGAGGCTGACTTCACAGGCCCTACCCACAGCCCTTCTCCTTCCTTTATGGCCAGCCAAGTTTTATAAATAGCAGCAGCTCTGCAAAATGAACTTTCACAACTTTTGTTTCCTTCCAGAGGGCTCCCCTTCACTCCGTTTTGCTGCCAGGAGTGTGAACCTGTGCCAGCAAATAGCTACCTCTGGCAACTCCCCATGACTGGTGAGGAAACAACCTATAACGCAGCCAGGTGGAACTGGCAAGGGCATTAGGGAATAAGAAGAGGAATTTGGCTGGGGCTCTGGGGCGAACACAGATTCTCATGCAAGTAGTGCCACCAGCTCTGCAGTGCTTACACGTGCCCAGGCTCCTGTTATATACGGCGCTCAGGAGAGCTTACTGTTGCCCACCACAGCCTACAGAGGCGATGGGAGATTAGCTCAGAGGAAGGGTGAATCACCAGTGTACTGTCTTCGTTACACTATTTTCTGCCCAGAGCTAAGCTAACAGAAGCATATGAGCATATGTTCTCTTGTCTATTGTCAGAGCTACAAATCAAAACTGTGACTAATCTGAAACTGTACATTTTATGTATTAGACCCCAACTTACCTCAGTACTGTAAAGGTTTGGTGTTAACTACTGTGAAATACTGACATCCAAAATGCAAAACAGGAGCACTGAAGATGACAGAAAATCTTTCTACAAAGAACTCTGCCAAGAAGAAAAAAATCACTTTGAAAGGAAGAAGACCTGGTTACTAGTAGCAGAAGGTAGGTTTAATATTAAATCATTCTGACCGGCAATTTTGTTTCCAGCATTTATGGAGACATTCCTCAGTCTATGCATATGTGAGTGTGCGTGGGTGTGGGTGCCCAAGGGGGATGTGGGGTGCAGCCCCGAGGGCAGAAACATACAAGGCAGAGCTGGACCAGTCCTGGTCCTGCTGTCCAGTCCATCCCACAGCAGGACCTGCTCTAGCTCAACCAGTCCTGACACATTTTTACGGACTACGTGACTCTCTTGAAATGAGAGCAGAGCAAATGTTTGGTTACCTATTACTGCTTTTATGAGTTCCTAGTTCTGCAGGCTTTCATCTGGCCATGAATCTGCACTGAACATAACTGCTTACACAGGTTCCTTGTGGAGAGAGAGGAGGGAGACGATACTCAAAGGGAATCGAGAGCTTCGTTAAATGTGAAAACCAGCCTGAGTGAAAAGTCTCATGACAGATCAATCAAAGCAGATCCAATTCACAGCCTGGAATCCTGTCTGGGTGAGAAATGAGAATGAGAGTATCTAAAAGGACAGTTCAGGTGAAAGAAGGAACAGAGCAGAAAGAGACAGAGATACCAGTAGCTGAAAGTCTGAAGGGCCTGGCAGGAGCTCTGACTCCAGGGCAGAGGAAGAGTTTTTGGAATGGGAGACAGAACAAGGAGTGAAACACAAGAGAAAGTAGAGAAATGGAATATGGTAGAAAAATTAAAAGGTGGAGCTGGTAGCAAGCCTTCCCATCCATGACGCAAGTAGGACTTGGGCATCAGGGTGACCAGACACTCCCATAGCTCTGACCCTGGAGACGGAGGTAGGAAGAGTGAGACCAATACCCTTCTGAGGGCACAAGGAGGAGACCTCAGGCAGTGACTGCCTGCTGGACCTTTACATGCCGATCCCTTTCATTTGCCTTTGTATTGCTTTCCATATGGTGAACCAAGAGACAGACCAACTGCCTTGCCTTAATATATTTTTCAACACATGACAGCTGCACTGGGGCAGGAGGGATGGGGACAACATGCAGAGGGTCATCATTTTAAGATCTATATTAGCTAGAAGTGGTAACCCACCTTCATGATGTGTTTTGGAGACAGAGTTGTTCTGAGACCTGGAACAAAACAAATGAGACCTTTTTTCCAAGGCTGATAAGGATGTTTGATTTTCTCTATCACTTCAGATTCCAGCCCTTCTGCTGAAGATGTCCATAAAGCAGGCTGATGTTCCAGTTTGGTGGGGGGAGCTTTTGCTGTCAATGCCTCTGCTTCAGCAGTGAGTCAAACTCAAATACAGTTGCAACTTGTTCTTCCTGCAGCAGCATCTTTAACTCTTGTTCTAGACGGAAACTGTTGCTGAGCATGTGATACTACAATTAAAATGTATTTTCATGGCCAGTAGGAAAAAAAAAGTACATATTCAGATCACCCAGAATGAAACAGATGGACTAAGCATTTCTGGTTTTGCTTAGCAAAGACAGCTGGGAGGATTTACAGTTGGAAACAGAAGGATTTTCACTTTCTTAACCAATGATAGATGGTTTGCAGCCAGTCTGGCTGCCAGCATTATTCTCATTTTATGAGGGCAGCCCAAAGAAAGCAGCTTAGTATGGCCTGGAACAGCCTCAGGGGAAAGTCACATGCTGGATGGACTGTGGTTATCAGCTACCTGAAAAGAGCTGGTGATAGAGCTACAGATTCTGCAGACTTCCTCCACTTCACACAGCAGCAGTACTGGGTTACAGCAAATCTTTTGGCATCACATAAAACCCAGCTGTTTCATATTACCTCCTACAAACTGCTGGTTAGAAAAATGGCCACATGCAAATGGCATATGCCTTCACTCAGAGGTGGTCTCCTGCATCTTGCTGGGGCTGAATTAGATCCAATCAACAGCTTGCTGAATTCAGTAGGTTACCTTTGAGGCTCGGCTGCCTGTTGGCAAGCTCTGAGCATTGGCTCAGGGAGAGCACATAAGTCCATTCCCCGAAATAAGCTTAGCAAGCCAAGGTGCAAGCTCTTTCACGGGGTCCTTTAGATGGCCTCTGGCTGAGTGAGATGTGAGGACTAACCCAGGGTGCTCACAAAAAGCCAGCTCTCGGCATCAGCTGGGCAGAGCAGATGTGTGACCCATCTGTGGTCCAGAGGCCAGGTTCTCACATCAGCTCCACAAGCTGCAGGGGCAGCTCATGAAGCCAGGGCTGACCTCTGACTGGCATCTCCCCACTGCTAACGACTCTCATGGTTTTTGACTCTACCAGTCTTTGGTGTGAGGACTGCACTGTGATCCTGAGGTAGAGGTAGGTCCCTGTTTCTAAAAGCCCTTTAAAACCTGAGTAGTAAGGACTCTAAACATCAACAGGCAAACTGTAAAAATCTGTGAGATTTTTCGAGCTCTCAGTTCAGAAGGGCTCAGTTCATCACTTCGTAATATTTGTAGCAGGCAATGCTGCCTGCTGATTTATCACACAGACCTGAGCTTTCAGATAGGCACAGAAAAGTAGTTATCTAGTCAGTGGCCCAGCAAAATGGAAGAGCTGAGCAAGAGAAAAGCCTGCCTTGAACATCACCAAACCAACATGTTGCAGCAGCTACCCAAACATAAGTTTTCACCTCAACCTGGCAAGCTCAAGCTGCTGTTTAGCGGACAAGTCTGTCAGTCTGGGAGATTTGATTGACTTCTGGAAAATTATTTCCATATGAGAGAAGAAGAAGAAAAGCTGTACACTGGATAGGGTATGAATCTGCAGATTACAGGTAACTGCACAGCTTAACTCTCAGATCAGTGGCTGGGAATACAACACTGCCACTTAGGAAAATCCTGTCATTTAGAGCCTACACAGTCAGAATTCAAATCAACAGAAAAATGAGGCACCCCACAGTGTCATTAGTACAGGTTCCCTTTATAAAATGAGCTTTATTTTTCTTCTTCTAAGACATATGCTGTTGTTGAGAGTCATCTCTCTTAGTTTCAAGTGTTCAGGGACAGCTATTTCCCACTGTCCTGGTTTTGGCTGGGATACAGTTAATTTTCTTCCTAGTAGCTGGTACAGTGCTGTGTTTTGGATTCAGTGTGAGAATGACCTTTGATAAGACACTGATGTTTTAGTGGTTGCTAAGTAGTACCTGTCCTACCTTAAGGATTTTTCAGTTTCCTGTGCTCTGCCAGCGAGCAGGTGCACAAGCAGCTGGGAGTGAGCACGGCCAGGAGAGCTGACCTGAACCAGGCAAAGGGATATCCCATACCATAGAACGTCACAGCCAGTGTAGAAACTGGGGGGACTTGGCTGGGGCATGGCTTGCTGCTCCAGCATCGGTCAGTGGATGGTGAGCAATTGCATTGTGCATCACTTGTCTTTTCTTGGGTTTTATTTCTCTCCTTTTAAAATGATATTCCTTTTCATTGCAATTATTATTATATTTTTTATTGTTGTCATTAGTTTAGTTTAGTTATGAAACCATTCTTACCTCAACTCATGAGTTCGGGGTTTGGGTTTTTTTTTTGATTCCTCCCCATCTCACTGGGAGGAGGGAGGTGGGAATGAGCAGCTGCATGGTGCTTAGTTGCTGGCTGGGTTTAAACCACAACACCTGCTCCACCTGTTATTAGTCTAAAGACTGATGTGGAGCTCTAGGGATCCCAGATATTTACGTCTCTGTGATTCAATGTTAGATGAACTCAGTTAACTAATGAAAGATGGCTGTCTAATAAAAGATGGGATCTCTCCTTTTCACTCATCACCAGTATACATACAATTTCCCTGCAGGGACTTCACAGCTCTGTTCATGATGAGCAAGCCAAGCCATGTCATCTCATACCATAAATCTGAGGAAGTACCAACTCTGAAAATAGGACTGGAAAAGATCCTTAAGAGAACATCTGCATCACCCCATTGCCTTAAGGAAATTAATCTGCTCCTGTGAGGTGTTTATCTAACCTGTTCTTAAAAGCCTCCTATGACAGAATACCACTGCTTTCATAGGTGGAAGACTTTTTACTAAAGCTTAAACTAAGACTCCTTTGCAGTGTTTTAAACCAATTACTTCTTGTTTCAGCTACAGCAGGTATGACCAAAAAAATTTCTCTTGCTTTGCATCAATTCCTAATCTTTGTGAAAGGCTCTTCTCTAAGACTCTGATCTTCCAGCTTCCATCAACATTTCTGCAACTCAGCATGTTTTCTGGCACGTTTGCTCGTTCTCCTGGCTCTCCTCTGGATTTCATCCAGGTGGTTTACATCTTTATTGGAATGCAGCGCTGAAAGCAGGACAATTCTCCAGGTGTGGCCTTCCAGCAAAAGATAGAGGGAGACGTATTACTTCACAAGTCCTGTATACGAGAGGTCTACTTATATATTCTTTGCACTAGCAAGATATCACTGACTCAGGTTCAAGTCTTGCCCCAGACTGCTTTGACCCATCCCGGTTTTTCTTCTACTGTGTTGCCAACAAATCCTTTTGCATCCATGCAGCCCACACACCCTACTGACTTGCATCCTATTTGATAGAGAGACAGCTAGATCCCAGGAAATCAGGCATCACAATTCTTTTTCCACAGAAAGAACAGATCTGCATCTCTCTGCTTCTTAAAAGATAAATGTGGCCAAATTTTAACACAAAGCAAAAGTAAGATTTAGCATAAAGTACCAGCTTTTGTGTGGTATATATACCTGTTCCACTTTTGTAGTATTGCTAACGAGTTCTACAGCTGCACAAGCTCTGCAGTGCTTTAGCAGCTAAGAAAAACACTACTTGACAGTTGAGAGTCACAGTCTGTTAGGAGCATCACTCACAGTTGTCTTTCATCAGGCAAAGCAACTCCTTCTGCTCTTTTAGATTACCTTGTAGTTAGGCACATTCAGATCATCCAAACCGAGTAGGATTAATAATGCCTGAGAAAGATGGGAACACTGAAGACCAATGGCAAAAAAATCAAGATCTAATGTGTTGTCCACCATACTCTGCAAGTTCTTCCCCCAGCATCACCCAGTCAGACAGAAGATACATATTTCTTTCAAAACCACCTAAGCAGATGTCATAGGCAGTGCAGCCCATAGATTTGAATTCCCAGCTCTCCTGGGTGTCTTGGTTTCTTAGCAGCTCATGCACCTGACCGTGAACAGAAAAACAGAAAATGCTCAGCAGAAATACATATTAAGGATGAGAGATGAGGGGAGGAAAGAGGGAGGGAAAATGTTAATCAATGTTTGTCCAGATGCCAGTGAAGATTATGGTTTGGATTCTCTTCTTAAATTTCTATCTTGTACTCACAGGTAATGAGTAGCTCAGTGTCATCCAGAAAGACATTCTGGATGTTTGGCTTTCTGTTTGTTCTTTCCCAGCAGGAGAAAGTGTGTGCAACAGAGGACGTGGTTTGATAGGCCATGGGATTTGAATGCACGCGTTCCAGTGTTTTCTTCTTTAACAAACATTGGAGAAACATGCCCCCCAAAAGTCACAAGCAGTGTAAGGTTTCTAAAAACCCTGAAGTGGTGATAGTGATCTCTTAACATCACTGAATATCTAATTCCAGGGCAAATCCAGCTTTGATTAAGATCTGATACTCTGTGGGTGACCTGTGGCAAGAGTAGAGTCAAATCCGTAGCTGCCTGGTTACATTGAACACTGCTAGAACTCCCTACTACACGGTGGGACACTGCTAGAACTCCCTACCCATTGCAGGTTCCATGCCCATGTTCATGTTAAAAGGTGTTACGTGCTGAGACCAGATCATTGTTTGCAGGGCAGGTAAGTCCCTGACTCGCCAACACTGTTGGTGATGGCAAAAATGTGTGCTGCTATGTGAGATCTTCTCTGTCCAGAGAGGAAATAATCCAAACACTCACCACTCTTGATGGCAGCCGTGAGCAAAATGCATCTAAAAAAATGTTAAGTATCGACGGGAAGTCCATGGGAATTTAGCCTGAGAATGTGAGCTGGATCCAGACAAATGCCGGCATCTCCCCAAGGCATTGAAGGAAATAATGTTGATTAAAGTAGCGGAGGATCTGGCACATGGCTGCATCACTGAGAAGTAACTCAGAGGGGAAGAAAAGTTGTGTAGAGCTGTAGAAGCTGGACTTCTCTCCTACTTCTGTAGCTCTCACTTGTCACATGTCAGAGAGCTGTGCTGAGCCTCATTTCTCACTTCATTGAACTAGCCCCATCTTCTATTGCTGAGTATGGAAGAATTCAGCAAATAATGTTTCCAGCACACTTTTGAAGGGACTATATGAGCATGGAGTATTGTTGCTGCTGTTGTTAGAAACAAGAACACAGTCTGCTGCTGAATAATTCATTTTATGTGGAAAACAGCCAGCGAGTTGTTGAACAAAAATGCTGTACAATGAGACATAATTACCAAGTGGTTACAGGGAGCAGGATGGAGCTCTCAGGTTGGCTGATGGTGACGTCAGGCCACAGAAAAGCACAGATGTGTTGGGTTGCATACTTCATTTTCTGAATTATTGTAACACTTTGACTTTAACCTTTGGGATATCTAAGGACTACCTGATTTGGAGGGACCATCTCTGGTGGATAAAGGGGATTTGGTGTCCCCAGTTTTGGTATTTGACTTTTCTGGTAAGACTGTAGAAGCAGTAACTAGTGCTGGCTGGGAGGTACTAGCCTGTCACATCAATACTGTTTTTCTTGACAGGATGAATGGGCAGAGCTGCTCATTCCCCACAGATGTGCCATGTTGAGGATACCAAAACTTCCTGTAATGGTTTTTAAAAACAGGGAAGAGATTCCGTACCTCAGAGAGCTGCTTGAAAAAAAGATACCGGCATTCACAGAGCTCAGCCTGCAGTGTGGGAGCTCTAGAGGCAAGACTCTGTTCTTCATCAAATCACACACGAAAACCTCCCTCTGCTTTGGCTTGGGAAGAAAACCCATTCCTGTCCCTAAGGCTATATCCTTTGCTCACACATGGTCAATCATTGGCTAGAAAAAGGATACAAGATCTCAAAATCTTCTGCAAAACTGTATTCTCATTTATGTGTTGCGGTGCCTTGATTCTTGTTCAGGGACTGTGAAAGCTTTCAGTGTACTAGGAAAAAAAAATAGACACTAAAGCAAAAACTAAACCAGAAACTGAGACTTACTTCAGCTCACTTGTCATCAGAGTTAAACAAAACCCAGAACTTCCAGATACTACTTACAGATTCAAGCCTGATTTAAGAGACTGAAAGACAGAAGTCCCTCCTGCATCCCAGGTCTCTGGCTAATTCTGGCCTGTGAGCCAGATTCAAGGGATGGGGAGCCTGGAAGATATGGGTGGCTTGGAGCCAAGGAGAGAAAGTGGAACATGAGAAGAGGCTTTATCATGCATTTTCTTTATATCAGCCAAAATACCCTTCTGTTCTTTCTCATATATCCTAGAGAGAGCACAACTGAAGTGTGAAGAACTGTTTAATGGATTTAGTAATAGTATTGATCTTCTGTCATTTAAAAAGGGACTCAGAGCTTAATCAGATCTGTAGAAGCGTCTCATCATTTACTTTGCCAAAGGAAAGGATTAGATATCAGAGGAAGAAAAGGCCCTTCATCAGGCATAGGTTTGCTCTGCAGGATGAAAATCCGTCCATTTACTCTTACCCACATATGTATTTAAATAGGAAAGAATCCAAACAACTCTCCATGAGATTCTGCCTGGAGGAATTAATACAGCAGCAATAAACAGCTGTAGACTCAGCAATGCAGCAAACTGGCTCTTAGCTTTTCAGCACCTTGATTTAGCTCCATAGTCTGGTCACCTAAGCATTAATGGTAGAAATTATATTGCTGGTAACAGAGACAGGCTGAACAAGTTTTCACCTTCTGAGGTGCCTTCCTGCTACTGTGTTACAAAGCAAGGTTTACTTGCAGGCTGAACACATCTGACTAGGAAGCAGCGTTGAGAAAGAGTAAACCACAAACTCTCTGATGCCATTTTTACAGTCACCTGAGACAACAGAAAATCGTCTCGTCGCACCATTCATTGCCTGTAATACCCCCTCAAGAAACACTGCGATAGTTTCATTTCCTTGACACTTGAAGCCTGTCCCTGACCTGTCTTTCAGGGTGCCTGCAGATGAGACAGGTCTGTTTTATATCTGTGTGGTGGCACTACTGAAGCCATGCTGACACGGTGTAGAGGCTGGAAAACTGGCTACTCAACATGAGTTGGCTCTACTAGTGAGCAAAATATTTCAGGTTGAACATAAACAATGACTTTGCAGTGAGAATGTGTTTGTTAACATCTCAGAAGTTCTCAGTATATTCCAGGATAGGCACACACACCTATATATACTTGCAGGATAACTACGATGAATAGTCTGGTTTGACTTGGCTTGCAGCAGATAAATAGCTAATCCAATTCCATGCAAATTCTACACCAGTTTCTATCACTGAATCCCACAAACAATAGAGGGAATTCAAGAACCTCTGTATTTCCCATCACTGGAAAGATTTCTTAATAGTTTTATGTCTTGTACTTCTTTTTGGAGACTTTTACTTTAAACACCTCACTATTTAATATAGGAAGCTTGCAGGTGGATTGCTTTCTTGGATTAATATTGATCTACCTTGATCAACACTGCATCCACACTTGCACTGAGTTGTGAGTTTGCCATTGCCCTGGCAATTTGCAAAAGGTTTGCAGAGAAGATGATGGAACATTATTTGGGATCTGGAGGTTTTGGACATGCCCTGTCTCTCAAACATATATGTGAGGGAAGGAAGGTGCATAAAACCAAATAACCAAGAAGGGGTTAATCCTTTCATTTTTCTAACTGTAAGGAACCTTCTTCCAAGGCAGAGGTAGGTTAGCAGGTGAGCAGGGTGTCTGCTTGGAGCAGCACAGGCAGGCAGTCCCAGCGTTGCCTTCAAAGCACAGGAACATCGCTCTCTGAATCAGAGACAACTTCAGCGTGGCAGGAGGAGACGCTGCCAAATTTTAAGAGGGCGAACGGGCAAGCTGGCAGTGACTGCCAGGGAGGCGGAGGGCGAGGAGGAAGGGACGGTGGGAGTGTAAATTCTCACTCCTTGTATAACCAATGGATTTCACCCGGCAGTCACTGCCGGATGATAAATTTAGCAGAAAAAGAACACCATTTTTTTAGTGTTCCTATTAAGAAGGCGACAGAATTGGAAAGGCGCTATTTATTATTTACCTACACTGCAGTATGTTACATACCTCAGTCTGACATTAGAGTCCAGTATCTCAGAGATATTTTAAGAAGTGTGTACCTTTGAAATTCTGATGTAGATCCAAAAAGCTCACAGAGGCAGGAGTATCAATCAGCTACAAATACATTTTCTGATTACAGGAGACCCAAGTGAAGTAGCTTTATCTAAAAAGAGAACTTTCTCCTTATGCTCAGCCATCTATTTCATGCAATAATTGAATGTCTGCTGAAAAACTGTCTTGTCATCTGTTGCAATAAAAAGAATATGCTCGATTATAGCTTGGCTGTGCTTACTGAAATGCTGCAGCCCACAGCCTCGAGGGCAGAAAGCCTGACAACTTCCTTCTGAGAGTACCCCTCATTCATACAGAAATGTTTTGGTCCCCTTGCACATTTTGCCTATAATGCCAGAGCCCTTCTCTTCCTAAAGCAAAAGCCTTCAAGCTCTCCTTCCACTGTTGGAGTATTTCTTACAGTGGTACCTTGGGCTTATCAGGTCAGTAACCTCCTCCCCATATTTCATGCTCTGTATTGTATCCACAATAGATTAAAAAAATAGATGGCATTTTAGACTTCCGGATTTCAATCTGAACCCTAGTGATTTAGCAGGAGCGGGGGGGATGTGGTGAATTCATCTTAGTCTGTATCGTCTCTGCACTGCACCTTGGTAGCTGTAGGAGGACCCGCCATTTTATGAACACAAACTACTGCAGCATGATCCAGAAAGCAGCTAAATGCTTTACTTCTGTTTTTTCATTTGTCATCACATTTAATCTAAATCAATTCTTACAGCCTGAAAAAAGATATACCCAAGAAGTGTAGAAATATCAGCAAAAGTAAACTGCCTTTTTTAGAATTGTATTCTATAGCAAGCAAGTGTTACTAGGAGTGCTAATGTCATTAGGAGTGAGGAGAGAATTTTGTTTTAGTTTTAATTTATGATTTCACGGTGCTGAGAAGTGTACCACAGTTGTTCTGGGTTGTTCTCTAGAGGCTGCTGCGACACCATCTATAACTCCCTCTTGGAAACTAAAAAGAATGGACATGCTGTTCTGAGCTGTGTGTGGATGCCTCTCCCAACACACACAGTGCTTGGGTGCAATGTGGGAAAGGACATAAATGCACAGGCGCATACACACTTTAGAGGTAATTTATATTTCTCTCAACCTTATCCCATCTGCAAAAGGAGAGTGTTGAATCCTGGCCTTTGAAGCTCAGGGTGTAGCTATTCCAGACTTCCCTTGGCTATTTGCTCCCTCACTTAAACTGATTTTAATTCTACATCAGACTTTCCCTCATGCAGATTTAAGTTCATCAGTTTTTGTTTTGACCTGGGAGGCCCAACACCACCAATAGATCCCTGGTGTCTTGCATGCCCTCTGCTCTCCGTCTCAGAGAAGCACATCTCTCCTCGGCTATTTTTCACCAGCTCAGCTATGCCCATTCTGCCCTCAGTGTTACCCCTAGGCACTATGACTGCAGTGCCAAACCTTTTACACTTTGTTGTTCTTTGGTACAAAGAGGTTGTTAATCAGAGTGACGTCCAGAATATCATCTGTGTTTGCTGAATACACATAGGTAAGAGAGGGCAAGGGCGTAGGGAGAGAAGGACATGCCCAGGAAAATGGGGGATCTCTTCATCCCATTGCCATTCAAGGTGAGATAATTCTTCACCTTTAATTTAAAGTTTTGTCAGGGTCTTGACTTGCCACTCTCTTTCTTATCTATATAGGAAAGTATGTTATCTAGCACACCAACCATCTATCCGATAGGGGAGGTCAGAAATTATTTTCCTCTCCTTGTCCCCCGCTGGGGCTAGAACAGCAAAAAGACTGGGTATGAGAAGGATGTATCCACCCCATAATGCCAATCAGAGGAGCATTAAATTGGATCAAGACTTAGAAATCAGCACCAAATGGCTCTTAGAAGCTCTTAGAATTAGTGAAAACCAACATGCATAAGAGCATCAAAGACAAGATTCCAGGGTAAGGGCAGTTCCAGGATATACCATGCGCAAAGGCAAAAGCACCTTCAGTTCCCCGGGCTCCTGCCCCCTCACTCATTTCCCCATCAGTGGAGGACACATTAACTTACAATGACAGCTTGCAACTTAGGTCTATGTCTCCTGTGTCATTCACCTCCTTTAGCTGCTCTGCTGGGTCCTAAGCGGTGTAGCGCAGAGTGGGACTTTTCTTGCCCAGGTTATGAGAAGAGCCCTGTCCCTTTCTCCACCAAAAGGTATTTTGCTATTTTCCCTTTTATGTTGGCATTTGATGTTAATCCACAGGCAACTATTTCCAGCCTCAGATCCTTTTCTGAGGTTCTGCTTCTCAACCAGCATTTCCCTGCTCTTTTCATGTCTGTAAAGCTTATTCCTTTCCTTTGAATCAATACAGCTTTATTTAGGATGGCATCTTTCACAGAAACCATATCCTCAAATGCCTGTGAATAACTCCAGATCATGGTCTGTATCTGGGACAAATTATTGCAAGCAGTAAATATTGTATGGAGTGAAAATGTTCAATCACACCATATTTGTTTTACTAAATCTCATGTTATTGATTCCTTACCTTTTCTGCAGTTCATAGATTTCATATCAGCCTCTCCCCTCAAATGCTTGTGTTATCCAGCTTTGTCCTTTATGCAGGTCTGATTACAGCTGCATGAAATCCTGAGGAAGGAAGATGCTCTGAATTTAAATATGTGCCAGGCCTATATTTGCAATAGGCATGTGAGATGCCCAGCTAGATAGCTCTCTACCTCCTGGTATATCCAATCTCATTAGTTCCACTGAATTTATCTGAAGTATTGTTTATTCAGAAGAGGTTCTGAGCATCGACCCCAGGATATCAGCACTGGTGTGTAACATGCTACTGTAAGAAGTACCGGTATCGTACACTGAAGGACTAGTACCTGCCCCCAAAAGGACACTTTAAGTTCAGACTTGTCTAGTCTTCCCAGGTCAGTAACATCAGGCAAATGGCCAAATTGTAGCAGGAGGATGAAAGGCATATAGGTGGCCTCCTGGAGGGTGCTAAAAGGAAAACTGATGGTTCTTCCCCAGAAAAGCTTCAGACCCATCTATATCCTCTCCCTACACATCCTATGGCAACCTCCCAGCCCCTGCTTCCCTGCCTCCACACATACTAATGCAGAGGTATCAATACTGACTTTTCCAGAGGCAACTTCTGTATGCTGAGGATTGTTGGAATGTGAGTAAAATAGAGGGCAAAATGGGAAGAAGAGCCTCTGGCTTTGGTTGTTTTTATATGACCAGAGTGTGTGAGAACAAGTATTAAAAAATATTAGCGCTGGCAGTGAAAACTAGAAGCACAGGATACTCTGATCCCAAAATAATTTGGGTCTCCTCAGGATGCACTGATGTTAAGGTCGCTCGAGATTGTGTGGCAGACAACCACCATCTGCCACAGATTCCAAGCACCCGACTGAATCCCCAGGTCTGGCGGGCTCAGGAAGGCCACCCCCAACACGGCACGGGAAAGTGAACACTGCACAGGGATCATCTCCAGAGGCGCACATAAGGGAAGGCACAGCTTGGATTATGTGGGCTCAGCGCTCTGGTTCAGAGATGCTACCTGTAATGTGCAGCACTGCTGAGGGATGCTGACACTTGCTGGATATTTAAAGCTTTGACCAAGAGAAATAAATGTTTTATCATTCTGCACTCACACACCTGTCAGTCACTTCCCTTTTATTAGCTAAAGCCCACAACACTCACAGCAAAACATTTGACTGATCCTCTGGGTAGAATGCAACGTTTTCTTAGGAAACAATTATCAAAACCCAAAAATAGCCTCAACTTCTGTGTGTCATTTTTCTTCTTAATGGAATGGGCCATTAAAAGGCTCGTTCTTGTGCTACATTACTCAGGACCTAGCTATAGCATTCATCACTTTCCTGGTAGCTCTGCTCTTATTGGAGCATCCTGTGCTTCCCCTGTAGACCTCTAGAGATATCCAGCCATTTTGTTTTAATATCACTATCCTTGCTAACAATGGAATGTAATTGTCCAAGAGAGCAAGCTAATGTATACCTCAAGTGAAAAACACTTGTAAAAAATTGAAGAAAAGAGCTGTAGCCAGAGAAGGGAATTAAGAGGCAGGACTTCCAGGCTCTGCTTTCAGTTCTTCTTAGAGCTTGCACATTGGCAAAGTTTTTTTAACCTCCTTTTGCCTCAGTTTCTGAACTGTGGAATGACCCATGGAAGATGCTTATTTGGAATATTAGTGTTTGCAAAGATCCTGGATTTAAGAAGCTAAGTACACACACAAAAAAGTCAGTCTTCACTTCCTATGCCCCTTAATTACAACACTTTCATCCCCAAATGACAATTCTTCTCACTCCTCCCACCCTCCATCCTCAATTTTTTCTTAAGAGTTTTGCCTCCTTTTTGGTTATTATGTTCACTCATTTAAATGGCAGCCAGAGACTTTTCTAGTAGATGTTAGGAAAACAATTCTAACAGGAAAGATAGCGAGGTGATGATCATTTTCCCTATCATGTATTCAAAGGAAAAGAAACAAGCCCGTAGAAATGCCTGCCCCACAATTACTCTGTGTCGTTGCCAAGTGTTCCTGATCCTCAGGACACATGGCTGGAAAGGAGGTCACGGCAGTACACTGCCATGGTTTCATGTCCTTACTGCCAGAGCCACTTCGCTGCCGTCTCTCAGCCTTCCTGCCTGCATCACATGCCAGTTATCTCTCGTCCTTCATCACACAGCTTTGCTTTGCCTCCACCAGCTCCTGCACCCGAGGCCAGGAACAACACGCTGCATGGCCTTGCCAAGTCAGAGTCTCCATCCTCACGCAGATGTGTGCATGCAGCTGCCATCCTCAGAAGAATGCAACTTGTCTCAGCAATCTGCGCTGATCTGGCTCCCTCCTTGAATCTAGAGAAATCAAAAGTTGCTGGTTTTGAGATGTGTTATGTCTTTAACCACCTCAAAGATGTGTAAGGGTAGCCAAAACACAACTTACAGCTCACTGAGGTGATTTAGCCAGTGAACAACTTACAGATAACAGAAGGGCCAGGAAGACATTTTGGGGAGCTGGAAGCACATAATCTGCACATAATTTTGCATTTGAATCATGATGTTCACTGCCAGACAAAATCAGCACAAGCCTTAGCCTGTGCCTGGGACAAAACCGACAAAAGGCTGTGCCTTGATAGAGAGAAACAGAAGAAAAAAATCTGAAAAGCCATTACAGAATCAAATGTAAGCAGCTGCAAGAGCAAAGCCCAGTTTGGTGATGGTCGTATGCTCACCTTGGTTATTATTTTGTACCCAGTTACCAGTCTGTGATTGGTGCCTATAAATACAGAAAGTCAGCTCAGCTGGAAATAGATATGATCTACACCAATTAGTATTTCATCCGCTTGAAAATACAGAAAAAAGCACAGCTACATAAGCTGCAAAACTGAGTACTAGCAGATGAGGCTCTGGAAACACATCCAAGAAGGTCGGGTGGGAATTGTGAAAATGAATGGGTAGACAGGGAAGCAAGAGGAGGAAAGGAAGGGTATTTAGGGAGCATGTGGGGAGCTCATCACTCCTGGAGTTATCAACGGGACGTAGGGTTTCATGGTGCTCAGCACCCAGGCTGGGACATGCCAGGCATCCTTCTGTCTGACCACTCACTCTTGACCTATGTCAAGGCTGCTGTACAGGGAACACCAAAAGCCCAGCAGCACCTGAGAAAGCTGTCATTTTTGCATCTTTTGAAGGCACCAGTGTGCCTTCATGCTGGCAAATCACTGAATGCCTGCTGTAAAATTCAAGCCCCTGGTGAAATGCAATTTCCACACAAGCCTCACGCTGGAGGACAAGAGAGCAGCAAGGTGAAGGGACTGAGCACACACCCGCTCCTGGCTGACCTGCAGCTTCCCACCCTGCCCAGGCAACACAGGCTGGAGCCCAGCTGATTTCTCCCACAGATCCTTCATAGCATCATCTCTTCTCTGTAGAGCCCTGCTCTGGTGCAGTTCAGGCTGCAGACCCAGATGGGAGCTCTGGATGTTTTCCTTTGTATCCACAGAAGCCCTTTTATCTTTCAGCTGCCAAAGAGGCATGTGGATCCTGACAGGAAAACAATCAGCAAGTCTCTCTATCAGCCAGAGACATCAGGGACACAGGCATGTTTAAGCCTCACTCCTGTTCCCAGCCCTTATCTGCCCATATGCAGCTGTGTGACCCTTTGAAGAGTGGGAGCTGCTCCCTCACCCTGTGCTGTGCCCAGGGTCAGGATCCCCGCTGTGAGACCACTGCCTGGTGTAACACCCTGGGAACAGCCTGCCCCTTCGCCAACCATCTCAGACGGGTGTTGAACAGAAAGGGAGCTGTGACAGCCGTGAGGCCCCTTGTGACTTGTCACCTGCTAGTGCAGTTCTTCCCCCTTCCCCTTCATCTGCATTGAACTGGCACCAAGTGAGCCACATCAAAGACTGCTTCCTGGCTAATAATAATGCAAGAAACCCTTAATCTATTTTTAAACAAAGGCTGAGTACTCTGAAAGATGAGGGACTGGGGCAAGGAATATGACTAAACACATAAAACGGGAAAGAAAATACACACATGTTCCCAGGATCTTCCAATACAAGTTCCAGAAAGGTTATGCAAGATGGGCACTGCGGTATTCACATCCACTTTCTGCTGCTGTTGAGAGCTGCTGCATAGTCCTGGAGATAAGGAGCTTTCAGCCCTGGGATAGATGCCTTCAACTTGTCTGGGCAGTGTCCTTCAGTTCTGCCCAGGAGCGAGGCAACTAGCAGTAAAAAGAACATGTAATCAGATGTAATTAAAACCCAACACCACCACCACACCTACCAGCAAAGGGAAAGGCTTCAGACAAGATGTGCCCTGCTCCCACAGAGAAGTCTCTGTCCTCCTCAGGGAAGGGAAGCCCCAGGAAAGGGAACAGGAGCCCTTTCCTTGCAGGGAGGAAAACTGAGTCATGCACGTTAACAAAGGGTTACCAAGCAATTGGGTGGCTGGGCTGGGAGCAGGCCTGTGCAATGCCCACATAAAACATCCTTCAGGTACACAATAGGTCTTGAAGGGGGTAGTGGCTTCTGTGTTGTGACTGACTAGGGGAACAGAAATCTATGCAGCACAGAGCACCCAGTGCTTGGTGCCTAAGAGTGGCTGCTGGTTACCCCATGACCCGAAGCAGCTTCAACCCAATGACCTGACTGCGCAAGGCTTCTTTGCCACGTTGTCTAATGCTTGTGCAGTAGAAGAAACTGTTTTATTTTTGGCCTGTCACTGACACAGCATAGCACTGAGATGCAGATGTGGTAAATTTTCTTGGGCATTAAAGTGCTGAAATGAAACAGTCATTGCAGCAAATTTTGTCCTTCAGGTTCCTAAGCGGGAGACGGATGATCGCCACCTGAGTCATCCAGCCTCACAGCAGCACAAACTTGCTGTCTATGCCCTGGGTTGCCTTTTTACAGTAAATCCACCTCCTTATCAGCCCATGATGGCACAAAACATTTAGCAATTAATAATATTTCTGCACCGGTAGGAACATCCCCTACAGTTTGAGGATGCAAACAGTTTCTTCCTGGCAATCCACAGTGCAGCTGCCAGAGGCTACCAATCTGAGCTGGAGCCTCAGTGTTATTTTAAGCACTGTTCCCAGCTGCAGCAGCATTGTGTTTGCCAAAATCTTTCCTTCTAGAAAAGAGGAAAACTATCCAGACTGTTTGGTGACTTTCAGGGAGATCAAGTGTTGACTCTTTCCCAGGGTATCATGAGGATAAAACTAATCCATGCTTTAGCACAGCCAGTGAGGAATCCTATACACCTTGCATGTTCAAATCCATTTATTTTGCCTGTCCCTTTAATTCTAAATTTAATACACATTCCTTAAACTCCAACCTGTTGTCAGGACCTAGATGAATACCTTGCTTGTTCCTATTGCAGAAAAAATACATGGCACAGTCACTGGGCTGTACTGAAAGCCAAAGGGACCTACCTGTTGAGGATGAATGAGGTCTTCGAGGGATAGGAGGTTGGTGTCAGACTGACAAAGAGCAGGATGCCAAGAAGAATTTGTGCATTGCTGGTTCACCTGTGGCTAGGTCCCCAGCCCCCCTGCACAGGCCCAGGTGTGGGCTTCAGAGTGATTTCCCAGTGTATTGTTTTCCTGATTAGAATTGCGTTTGGGGTAGAGAGCTCCAGGCACACAGAGGGAACACTGATGGTATGGGGTGAAAACTCCGGCTAGCAGTGACATCCCGGGAGTTTAGCTGATGCAGTAAGACATCGGCTTAAATGATACACATGCATGTGCTATTCAAAACATCGGCAAGAGCAAGCAAAGGAAATACACAGGTGTGCTGCACTTACCGAGGGCTCTGTACTGCTTGCAAGCCTGGGGATGTGCACACATACCTGAGAAGAGAGATTAAGCCAAGGGCTCTGCTTCAGGGTCACCAAGTGCCTCTGGCCAAGTCCTGCTGCTTTTCTGCTCCCCTGCCTGCACTGAGAAGCTCCAGGTACCAGGGTGTAATGGTAGCGGGTGCCAGGCAAATGCCCTTGAGCGACAAGAAGAGCTACGCCCTCCCTGAGGATGGGGGGGCAGAGACTGTGAGCACAGTCAGTACTAGCAAACTGAGGCAGACCCACTGGCAAAGAAAATGGCTGTACACGAGTTATAGGCCTAGGTCTGTGGCACTTAAAGTGATGGCTTGCACAGTGCTTTTGTCACAAAAGAGAGGCTGATGGGGATGTTGCTGACCAGCATGCCTTGCTCTTGGCTGGTTTTGTTTAGAATATATACAGGCAGCAGCCCGATGCACACCAAAACCTTCAGAGAAGAGTAAGCTTACAAAGGGTCTGCCACAGAGTTAAGATTGCCAGTCTGAGATGGAGCCCAAAGTGGCATGAACTGCATCAAAATGAGGTGGTTTGGATGTGCCATACAGCCCCAAGGGGAATCGCTTGTTGGGTGAGACAAAACAGGAGTTGCACAGAGTGGGTCAGACCCTCAGATTTCCTTAGCCAGGTGGTCCCACAGGTCTGCTCTTATTCCAGAAAGCTTGTGTGAAAGCTTGCCAGCTGCTACCCACCCACTATATGGTTTAGATGAGGAAAGGAAAACCCTTTCCAACAGCCATACTAGCTGCTTGTGCAACACAACGTTACTGGTGCTTAAGAGCTCTCATGGCAGGTTCTGCCTTGGCCCTCCCCAGTCCCAAAAGCCCTGTTCTGGAGAGATAGTAGATAGCACTTACATCCTGAAGACCATGTAGGTACAAGTCCAGAGAGGCTTGCATAAGTAGCAGGTTACTACAGCAAATTCCTAGGCTCTCCCGACACTTTTGGTTTTACACTATCCAACACTTTTTAAAAAGTCCATCCCATGTTTAGTTGCATGGGAGAGAATTTGTGATCGAGAGGTTGGCAGCAGTTTTTGTGATGGCTGTTTAAGTTGAAGAACACTGAAGACTAAGTTGCTGTGATGCTATTTCAGAATTAAGAAGGGATAATGTTGATCCCTCATCCATGTCTCTAGGCAGGATAGTGATGGACATGGCTTGAAATAGCACTGCTTGAAGGTATGTGTATAATCAGGGAGAAAAAAAGTGGCTGCCCTACCTTGCATGTAATTTGTGAAGGGAAAAATACTTCAGGCTAACCCAGAAGAGCTGACATGTGGCTTCAAGAACAGCGTGGTCCTAATGTCAGAATTGCATGCAGCTGAGAAATCAGTTGGCAAACAGTTATGACAGACTGCTCCAGAGAAAGCTATCTGATTGCAGAAAAGGAGCTTGGATTATAAAGATGGAAACTTGCACGGAGGAGGATAAAGCCAGCAGAGAATGGTTTTTAATCTCTGCTCTTTGTACTGGAGACACTAGGTACGGAGGCTGCAGGAGCTGCTTCTTCCACCAGACTCAGCCAAAGCTGAGGTCTGAAACCCCCAGGAGCAGTGAAAGCTCTGTGTTCTGGCCCTCCTCTCTCCCTCTAACTGCACTCAATTACAACTAATGATGAACTACAGAACTCAATACAAACTACGATCATTATGAACTATAATAGATTTGTCATGGAATAGGTGTCAGTCCCCTGAGTACCCAACAGCCTCTGTGACTTCTTTTCCCCCCTTCTACAGGTTTGGCTGCTTGGGCTCAAGGCCAGCTCAGAGAGACACAGCTGTGTGGCCTTGGACAACACTGCTGGGACCAGAGCTGTGAGAAACCTCATCACAGACTCCCCCACTTCACTGGGTAGCCACATTTTCTTGTCGATGGTCCTTGCCTTGCCTTGCTAAATTCTGACCATAGCTATGCCTGCCCAGGTACCTTGCTGACCCAGGCCCACTCCCCCTTTCCTGGCTTGACCTTAGACCCACCTAATTCCTACAGACTTGCCTGGCAGTCACTGGACTGTGACCGGCCCTGGTTATTGTCACTGGACCTGCTCTACTCACCTTGCTCAGGGACCCTGGGACTGCATAGGTGAGGCCACTGCCCTGCCATCATCCTTTGCTCCAGCTCATCTTCCCTTACAGAGCAGCACCCGACAGTGCTGCTCCCTGACACAAAAGCTTAATTAAGGAAACCAAAGCATTACAGGTATAACCTTGATACCACCAAAGATAACTGCCACCAGCAACAACAGCAGAGGAAGGCTCTTCAGAAAACCTTCACTTGCTGTGGGACTACATGGATGGTTTTACTATATGAGTAGAATAAATTTTCAGATTAATAAAGCTACATACATACACCTGGAAGTCAGCAACATTACTAGTGCAATACCTCCTACATTGGGAATTTGTTTGTTTTTGCCTTGGGCAGGTCTGAATTTAAAATCCTTTCAGTGCTGACTTGAGATAGTCCTGAAACCACCCCAGAAATAACAAATGTAGAAGTGACAAAGTACAGGCTGTGCTACAGAGCCTGCCTGAAAGGCTCTTCCTGCCCAGAGACACCACTGATATTTACCTATTTGGAAAAAGATGTAGTGAGATAATTGGGCCTAAAGAGACAAGATTCTCACTCAGTTTGTCAGGGGCTGAGGCCTGAAGATGATGATGGGGCGTCTCTGCTGCCATACTCACTTGTTTCTCTAGTCATTTACCCTGCTCTTTCTACTCTCAAAACCAGAGAGATGCAAATTCTACTTCTCTCTTTCACACCAGAGAGGGTGTGAAAACCCCAAGTTTGGTCTTCCTTGCAAACCTCCTTTCCCTGTCTCCAAAATCACCCCAAGCAGATCAGTATTTCGGGGTTGGCTTGCTTTCCTACTCCAGAAGAGCGGGAAGTGGACTCTCTTCCACAGATGCTGCAACATGTTACCATCAGAGCAGTTACCAGTCACCCATGAGGAGAGGATGGCACTGCAACAGCAGCAAGTAGAGACATTAAGGCGAGGGAACTAGAAGGCTCATTTAGGAGGGCTCTGGGAACAGAAGTTTTGGACAGGGTAAAAGATAGGGAATTTCAAGTGGGTGAGGGTAGTCCCAGAGAAGCAGCCCCTATGAAGGGTGAGAGGTCTGCCTTAGCGTAAGGAGTGATTGGAAGTTATGACCTCAAGTTCTTTTTGCTGGTGGAAACGCGTTGCATGATCAGGTATAAGCCAGGGTGTTTCCTCTTCTGTAGCAACTCTGCTGGTTTCTCCTTATTTCTTGTAGCATCCCAGGAAAGCTCTAACCCACATTCTCATCAGTACTGGTTCCTGTTCCACCCCTCCCTTCCCTTCTGCAGGCAGACAAGAATAAATAAACCTCCTGCCTTACACCTCCTTCCTTCCCCCCCCCCCCCCCCCCCATCTGAGACCACTTTCTTTGCCACAGCTTCTCCAGTCACAAATCATGAGACTTTTCCAGAACAATTCTCCTTTAGAACACAAACCACCTTATAAGATCCTCTTACCTTTGACTGAGTCCTGCAAGATCTGGGGGTATCTGTAGAAAAAACTAAAGAGCCAGATACAACTGAGATCACCAAAATCAAAAATGCCAGACTGCTGGCCAGTTCTCTGACCACTGGCTCAGGATCCCATTGGGGAACATGACGGCCTAAGACGTTCACATCCATAAGAGCTGGTTCTTTTAATACTAACTGCAATCTGTGACAGGTAACCCCATCCACTTTTTAAAAAAAAAATATTCAAACCCCTGTTTTATTATAATATTAAAGTTAAGGTGTTAGAGCATGGTTTTGGGAGAAAGGAATAAATTTCAGAGCAAATTCTGCAGGCATGAAGTGTATGGGCTTTGGCTATATTTAGTAAAGCGATTATGGTTTTGTTCTACTTTATGCTGGAGTGCTATCAGTTGATCCTGCCTCTTTTCATTCCATTTCAATTTGTTCTTTGTTAAATTAATGAGGACTTAACAGAAAATAAATCACATGCCATTAATAAGATTTTAGATTAAGTAGTAAAGAGCCACAAAGCATGTTGAAGTCTACTTGAAAGCCCCAGAGCTTTGCTCATCCTGTCACAATTGTTTCCTTTTTCCCTGCCAGAGCAAACTGTAGTGTCAGTTGTGCATAAGCATGGAGATAAAGCTTGTTAACCCTTGTTAAGATACTCCAGATGTTTGTTGTTACCATGTTCCCTCCAGCATTTTTTCTAAAGCCTAGCCTGCTTGAGTGCAATACCAATATGCCTGAAAACTTTTCATGTTACAATTGATGTGGTTATTGTTAAACCTAGCTTTAGGACAGCCTCTTCCTTTTCTTCCATGTAAGAAGGGCCAAGCATGTCAAAATTCCACTAGAAACAGCAGATTAATTTATCATATGAGCTGCAACTGCGTAGCCCTGCCTACCTTCCCCTTAATCTGCTTAGCCTCAGAAGGGTACTGAGAGGTTTCAGCAAGGTATGCAATGGGCTTTCAGAGCACCACTTACATGTACTATTCCAGCATTTACCATCTGCAGAACATAATGTTATGTTAACATTACAAGTTCCTCACTTGAGTGTATTTACAGCTGAAGGCCTACATAAGATTTGCACTGTAGAATTTGTATGTGCACCCCTTGCCTACACATCAACAAAAGAAAAACTGAAATTACTCAGCTTAAAGCATCTGCTCGTGTGTTCATTCTGCATCCATGCTAACCCTGGCAGCTTTCATTTAGGATCCTCCCTCTCTGCTAGAAGTGATTAGATTTCCCCGCTTAGAACACTGCTAGTTTTATTTCTATGTTCTGCCCCAGTGCTATGTGTTCCTGCCATTTTCTGTAGAAGCTGCATTTGCTGGCAGAAATTTATCTGCCATGATGCATCTAAATTTTTGTTCCTGAGGAGTCCAGCTTGAAAATTATGGTAACCTTGTGGTTGTGACAGGTGAGTAAATTCAGCTAGAAAATCCGATTCTTTTAGGACAGAATCCTATTCTGAAAAACATTACAGAAGACAGAAATATTTGGGTTAATTTGAGGAGTCAGGATTTGGGGAGAAGGGGAAAGATAGTTTCAAAGATAAAACATTGCAAGACACCTTTTGTTAAAACAAGTGAAAAGGCAATTAATTTTCCATGCTATTTTTCTAACTAAATGTAATTGACTGCCTCTCCTCCCAGTTTATCACAAAAACCATCACTACAGCAGTTTGAATGGAATATATGACTAAAGGTAGCCTACCCATGCACTGTTCAGTCTCCATATCTGCTGGAAGGGTGTAGGATTTCTTGCACATACCCATGTTAGTGAAAAAATTCTTCAACAGGAAATGATGAAACTTAAGGTCTTGGAGTGCACAGTCCTTCATCAGTGCAGCCGCGTTTCTTAAAGCACGGAAATGTGAAATGATGGCTTGGTGGCAGAGAAGAGCAAAGGCACAACTTAGAAACCAAACATACAACCTAGGAATCAAACCCACATTGTTCTGGCTTTCACACCAACAGCAAATGAAGGACAGCTTGGAAAGAGCCTTGTTCAAGCAACTGTGTCTCACTGAATGATGTGGCAGGGACAAAGGCACAGCATCAGAAGTGAATCTAAACCATCTGTTAAATGTCATCATGCACAAAATGTGTTACTGCATTAGCTTCAGATCCAGATTCACATTCTGGCTGGGATAATAAATAAAGAGTAGAAAAAACAGAACAGCAATACTAATCTTAATAAAAAATAGTATGCAATTAATCACCCTGTGCAGAAAAAGCCAAAAAGGGGTGAGCAGGCAGGTACTGTGCCTACTGTCCTGGGTTTTGCAAAAACAGATTTCAAAAACCCTATGGAGGGCCCAGAGCTGGAAGAGATGATCAGGACCAAGTTACCTTGCAAAGAAAAATAAACTTCTTGTGGCACTAGGAAAAATTCTGAACTCCTCAGATCAAGGTAATGCCACTGCTATTTGAAGCACAAAATCAAGAACTCAAGGCCTAAAGACGATCACTTTTATAACAGTTTTATTCAAGTCTGTGTGCTCTAGTGTTGAGACAAGGCCTAGATCAGCATTACACTGTAATACAATAATTTTAGCCATTGAACCAAGCCTGCTTGGCATCCTTGGTTTACAATTTACAGTACATCCAAAAAAAGAGCAAAGAGAAAAGAAATCCCAAAACGCCAACAACTTTCATTAGCTCTTTGCTTCATTTAAATATTGTTCTATAACATAAAATAATTTAAATACAAAAAAAGAACTGTAATCCAAATACACATAATACATTGACACAGAACAGAGGAAAGATACAGTAGATTATGCACAAGAGTATTCAGTTGATGTGTTACCTACAGTGAAACAAACTGGACATTAATATAATTTAACTATTTAAGCCCAAGAGGGTCAGAGGCAACAAGTCCCGGTCACAAATAAAGCTTTTTAAAAAATAATGCAATCTTCTTTTCCTCTAAGCTTACTGCTGTACAGAAGTTAAAGGAAGGCTCCAACAAATCACTTAATTTGACAACATTTTATCACACAAACAAGAAAAACTTGGTGGCCTCCGTTATTTTACTCAACTCTGGGGTACATTACCACTTGCTAATGTAACTGCTTTCATTGCAGGTTCTTCAGGTAAAATATACCTTCAGGTACTTTTGAACACCATGAACAGAAGAGAAGACATACAGAGGTCTCCAAAACCAGACTGAAATACTTAGGTTGCAAAATGAATTCCAGTTCTGCAGAGTTTGGAGTTCCTTATGAAGTACCCAATACCCTCCACACAGTGATTTCAACGCAAGCAGGAACTATCCCATATCTCAAAAGAACAGACATGGGGCCATGATCTTACACTAGAATAATCTACTCACCTGGTTCTTCAGATTTACAGCATTGTACCTAGGAAAGTCAGGTCACTGATTTTTGCATCTGGATTTAAATAGAAGCAGGAGCAGATCCACAATTAATAAGGCAAAAGAAAGGAGTAGCTTATAAAAAGAGGGAGGAAATACATTCTCTGGCTGAGAAATTCTTGGACTTTCAAAGCCACAGAAGAGACACTGTTAAAAGCACAGGTATTTTCCCTGATTTTTGCACAACTGTTGCCCTGCCCACTCCATATAAGCCTCTCAACTTAAGTCAGGCAAAATATATCAGATATTTCCAGCTTATCCTGAATTTATGACACAGAAATCACATATACCAGCACGAAGTGCTGCGCCAACAGCCGACAAACAAGAACCCTAGAACTCTAGTAACAGTGGTGGATGTTGATCACTGCTGAACTTGTCCGGTCTGTCCACCAGCCTGGAGGGATGCGTTTTTAAAATGAGAAAAAACACCTGAGAGGTGGTCTCAGGTTAAACTGACAGTTGCACATACAACCTCCGTGCACCGCTTACTGCCCCTTTACAGCTAGTAGCCTGCTAATGCAGAAGCCATTGCTCTTTCTTCCTGTAGTAGCCTGCTAATGCAGAAGCCATTGCTCTTTCTTCCTGTAGTAGCCTGCTAATGCAGAAGCCATCGCTCTTTCTTCCTGTAGTAGCCTGCTAATGCAGAAGCCATCGCTCTTTCTTCCTGTATCAGAAAACATTCCAAAGCTTACCCTGTTTATGGCAAGACTTAGCAGTCAAATAGGCATGGCATGTGCAGTCATGGAAAGGCCACAAGAGTCAGCAATCAAACGAGCATTTACCCAGAGGCTTGTGAAGGAACTCTTTCCTCAGGTAAACTGACTCTTTCCTCTGACAATCCAAGTATGGAGCCTGATCCTTCACCATTAATTTCTACACGACAATCCCCTCATTTAGATTAAAGGAGCTTAGCTGAATTGGGGTCTTGTGCATTTTGACCCACAGATACATTCCGCTGACTTCAATGATGCTTAAGTATGTGATGAAGAGCTTTCTTAAACTGAGGCCTCTTCCCTTCTAACTTAAAAGTTAATTGCCCTAAATACAAACTTTTACTACTAGATCTTCTTGGCTCTATGTGGTTTCTTACTGTAATTGCCAAATATAATGGGCACTGGTGCCTACCGAGTTTAAGTGGATCTAGGTATATTCTCCACTTTGAATTTAGTCATGTCCCAAAGAGACCTATGTTGCACAAGAATGGATTTTACTCTGCAAAGAACACTGGCCAAACTCAACCATTCAACTGGCAAACACTTGTGTACTTTCTTTTTTTTTTTTTTCCCTGGGGCTTTATTCTTTACAGTCTAGGGCTACTGGATGTTATGTTTGTCAAGATAACCTCAACAACAGAGCAATGGCAGAACTGATGCAGTAACATCTGCTTGAGATGCAGTGTGAAAAGTCAGCTCAGAGGTATTAGCTGCCCTATTCAGATACACATGCTAATCCTGTTGACATTGTAAGAGCCACTCACTAAAGCATGCAAGACAGAACAACCACCCTACTATGACTATCTGGGCAACAAGGTGATGGTTCGTAGGGTGACAAGTCATTTTGTAACACAGACTGGGCCTGCGAGAAAACACATTACCCAAGTTAAGAAGTGGCCACATCTAAGTAACCCAAGTTGAGAAGTGACCACACCCATAAATTCCAGAAGAACCTGAGGTAGAAGCTCAGTTCTCCTCTAGATGTAGCTAAAACTGAAGCAGCTCAGTGTGCAACCGAGCTATGCCAAACAGTAATCAGAGGCCAGGTTTGTTCTGAAACTCAGTGACGAGAAAACCAAGTACAACGGTTCCTAAAAAAAGCATTCATGTACATACTGAAATCTTCCATTAGCAGCATTCTTATCAATGAAGCTTGGAGAAACACCAGCATGTCTTCCTGCTCAATTATAACCTCTACTGCTAAAAGAGTGGGACACAAAAGCATCAGGACATGGCTAGAACAATGTTTCTTTTTTCTCAGACCCATATGTCTCTCCAAGACTAGGAGGTTAGCTTTATCCAACCTCAACATCTGCTCTTGAAAAAAGGCTAAACTGGAACAATCAAGGTAGAACAGGGAGACAGTGTCAATCACTCACACAGCATATATAAAATGCAATATTCTGGTCTTAGGCTGAGGTTACAGCCAACAACTTTTGAACACAATATAGGTTCTCACTAGCTATCC
Source organism: Athene noctua (assembly GCF_965140245.1). Lineage (NCBI taxonomy): Eukaryota > Metazoa > Chordata > Aves > Strigiformes > Strigidae > Athene > Athene noctua. The sequence goes on along the minus strand of NC_134042.1, from coordinate 14,356,812 downwards.
TAGAAGCTAAAATTTGAGCATGGACAAGATCCTAGTAAAGTACTTCTGAATAATGAAGGGCCTTTTTTCCCCACAACATGATTATTTTTCAAATAATTTATTTTAAGCAAATAAAACTTTGGCATTCCTCCTGCAGATTTGTTCTAAGCCCCATTTTGCTAGCTGTGCATCCATCTGATCCATCAGCTACAAACCTAACAGTAGCACACTTCAAGCTGAGCTTATAAATCCAGGATACTAACCACTAAAAATGTGTCATGGTTTCTTAATATTAGCTATATTGGGCTGTCTGAACATTATTAGCATTCAGATACAATAAGGACTGTATTAGGATCTGATGTCAGGAAAACAACACTGCAAATACAGGGAAATGATCAAGATTGTGTGTAGGTCCACTTTAAAAGCACGTGAGATTATTTAAAACAACCCACCTTGTTTCCAAAAAACAGACCTTCACTTTTAAAAGCAATAGTGGCCAACATGAAATCACCATCTTCTGGTCTATTGACAATCCGCTCTTCCACAGTTCAGAAACCATCAAGAAAAATGACCCACCTTGTCATTTAATTTTGAGACATACATAGTAAAATGAAGTATAAACTTAATTTAGGAAACTGAATTGCTGGTTTTATTTTTTGATTAGGAATTAGCATGTTAAAAAGCCAAATACAAGTGTTTGCCTCTGTCCTCCCATCGTTCCAGCCTCAACTGCCTACCTAGAGCAGTTCTTACCAAAATTTATGCCTTCTTCCCTTTACATCTCTACAAATGAGATATCTCAGGGTAAAATAAAAGAAACCAGCGAGAGATTAAGTAACTACACATTCCCCTCAACTGCTTCTTTAGGACCCAACTTGCCTACAATGCCATGAAATTACTAAGCAGCTAGTATCCCTCTGTACTCTAACTGCTTATTAAGAAGGATAATTTTATTCTTTTATTTGCTATTTCCTGCAAAGCTTCATTTTCACTTCTCCTGGTTGTGTCTTATGCTTTTGACTTGGAAAACATTTTAGGTCAAACCACACCTAAAACATGTATTTGTTTCTGTCTTAGGCCCCCAAGTACTATGGCAACAATAATTAATAACCCAAAAAGATGAGATAGGGGCAGTATACTAATCGAGAGATAAGGAGAGCCAGGGATAGTGCACTTCTTTCCACAGGGGTGTATGAACATCAGTAAATGGGAGGACATGAAATATTTACTGTGCTGGTATTTGGCCTGATGTGCAATGAAGAACACTACAGTACTGAAAGCTACAACCAGGAGTTCCCTCCAAAAAACAACCTCAGGCCCTAGCAAGGAGGCATGTGAGATAGAAGGCACCTAGGAATACAGGATACACCTAACACATATCTCACAGGTTTAAAAAAAAACCAAAAAAACCAAAACACAAAACACAACAAAAAAACCCAAAAACCAAACAGTCCAAGAAGCCATTCTCGGTAGCAAAATTGTGTTCCTGGTCCACTTAGTACCAAAATAAAAAATATTTTTGACACATGTAGAAAAGGAAATAAAATGTGTTTCTTGTACAAACATTGATGAAGTGCTGCAGACTTTCTAGTTGCAAAAAAAGGGAGATCCTTGTTAGAGAGGAACAACAGTAATTCTGGTAGCTACATCAGACCCACCACTCTGTCACCAGTGGCAAATTATCTTTTAACCAAGCACACACACCTATTCGGTGGGAAAGAGTATTTTTAACATACAAAAATAAAGCTGATGTAGGTCATTTCAGAAGCTGTATTAATCTTTCACCAATAGCAAAGCTGCACAAAAAATCTGAGCATGAGAAAAAACTAAAGCAAACGCACCTTTTAACAGCAGCATGTGACTTTATACCAGCGTGTTCAACAGAGGGAGCAGCAGAATAAGCCATGAAGGCATTTCCATACTGCCTCATGAAACAGTGAAAGTAGGGCTGAGGAAACAACAAACAAGTGCTTCTTAAGACTCTTTTGTTTGTTAACCACAGAAAAAGGGAAAATGTAAACCACAAACTGGATTGGAAATAAAGAAGAAAAAGATTAAAATTTGGTTAAAAATCGCTTCTGTTCAGCTAGATACAATACCACTGGTTGTGCAAACCACCATATTCTAATCTTACACAAAAAAAACTTAACAGAAAAACATAGAAAGGCATTCTTGCCCTAAGATATCTTAGCTATATGATCAAGAAAAGGTTTATGAAGTCTGAAAGTTATCCTCTGTGACAGCATGAGTGTGTTTTGGTTCTTTGCACATACATGCTGTATTTATTGCTTGTTTGCAAATATGTTTTAACACACGTCTATCCCCTCACTCTTAATGTCCAGTTTCACCTAAATTATAGCTTTAAGGGAGTTATAAATATGGAATTTAAGCAGCTGTTCTGCAGCAACAGGATAAGGATCAGAAATCTTCATTTCCAAATATAAACATCTTTGTTTCATACTGAAAAACGTAAAGTCAAAAGGAGGACCTGTATCACTGTACAAGACATAAGCCTCCTTATTTGCCACAGAGCTGGCAAGAGTTCTTGAGAATACTTCCAAAACGCATAGAAAAGGTTAGAAAGCAATAAGCATGTCTTCCAAAAAGAAAGGTTTCAAAAAAAACCCAAAGAAACAAAACCATTAATATTAGCTTAAAATTACTTACAAAAGTTAACAGTCTATCATGGAATTTTGGGATACAGTATTAGGTTTGGTTCCATACATCTAATGGGACTCCAGCTCCCATATTCATCCCACAGAGATGAATTAAGTTTCAAATAAAAGTTAAGCTCTAGATAGAAAGGTGACTCAAGATGGGAGGTTTCCTGTCATTTTCTATTTAACAGAACACTCCAGATGGCAAAGACCTTTCTTTACTTACTTGACCATTACTGCCTCACCTTCAACGGAATGAGGTATCTGGTTTCATGACAAATCAAAGTAACACCTTTATGCAGTGTTATCCATAAAGTCTTAAGATAACAGCGTGCTATGAAGAGCAAGGCAACTACTCCCATTCCTAGAGGTACAGAAAACTACTTCATCATAAAAGCATGCCAAACCAGAACAGGTGTTTCCACATCAATAATGTAAACTTCACTTTGAAAACACACATTTTGTTAGAAAACAATTACGAAAAGAATTAGTTTCACTGAGGTTCCCTGCGCCATACTGAATATCAACCCATTGCAGTAATATTTTGAAGGAAAAAATAACACCTATAAAAAGTTACATTTGCAGCTCTGAAAAGGATTGGAAGGAGATAAAAGACCTACTTGCTGGCAAAACAGAGCATTGTGCAGTCCATAGGAAGCAACAGTATTAGAAAAAAAATCCATAACTATTATCACTTTAGTTTCGACACAAAAGCCTTCTTCTCTCTACCTGTCCCACACAAGTTCTGTGAGACCAGTAGAAATTTATCAAAAATTTTTTTGCACTAATTGCTATATTTGTGTTTTCCCTCCAATTTTACGGGAAAAACAAATAGGCTACAAGGATAGCACATTTTGAAGGGCTGGCAAACTTTTTTCTATTTCTTAAATTAGCACATCAATTACATAAATTAGTGATACATACTGACTATTTAAAAAAAGTTTCCTGACTAGGAAAATTTCTCTCAGCAAACAACATTACTACTATTACTATTAGTTTAAAAATTTGTCACTTCCTCTTTGTGAGCCCGGCAATTACTTTAACAAATTTTACCCCATTCTTTTATCATTAATCTTGACTGCTCAGTGATTTTGTGTTCTCATGGTTGGGTTTTTTTTCTGAGAAAATGAGAAAAAGATAAGTGCAACTTATTCAGATACTGAGGAAACAGTACATTTATTACAATTTTTTATAGCAAGATTTTCATCATCTTCCTTGAACACTGCTAGAAAGGTATGTCAATCAACAGTATTCTGAAACTTTTGTCTCCCTGACAAATGGGAATACTAGTAACTAGTAGAAAAAAAGATTTGTGAGCGGACAGTCTCATATCTTCTCAGTATCTAGAGGACTACACTGAAGCACTCCTTTGGAGATTTGGAGCACCTCAGCTTCCACAGCTGGCAAGGAAAAAACCCAACAGAATAAGAATGGTGAGAAATCAAGCCAGGATGAGATAGATGAATACAGGGAGAGATTACCAGCTAGCTTAAATATGCACACAGCCTCTGGGCCTCAGGACACCAGTTGCAACAGCTTTTGGGATGAATAGGGTGAAACACCTGACAACTCTGCCTTGAGAGCTCCCTCTGCCCATCAGAGAATATCCCACCACCTCCTAAAACCAACAGCTTTATTTCTACAACAGACTCCTCTTGCCCAGTATCTCAGATTAGCCACAGGCTCCCACCTGGAAGACAGTTATGGGTCGATGTTCAAAGACTACCTCATTTTATTTCACATGCTAGATTCAGTGAAGATAACTGCATCCAAGGAGTGTTCAAAGAAGAAATAAAAAACAAACATTATGCTTCTACCTAGTCTTTCCGGCAGCTTTGTAATAGAGTATATCTAGGTTGGAAACCCTGACCTGGATCCTTGACTCATTGTCATCTGTTCTACCCAGTTCCCTCGATGTAGCAATGTCCATTTGATGTTAGAGAAGATGCTCTTCAGAGCAAAATACTTCTAATAGAGCTACGCACCACTTTCACCAAGTGATTATCTAAAACAGAGAAAGGGGGAAGGGGTTTTGACACTCCATCCTCAACTTTCCTAAGCAAAAGAGGTGACTGAACAACTTGGCTTTACAGCTGTCTTGCCTGTTGGGGACTTGACAGAAACCTTACAGTTCACTTGGTGAAAGCAACTGGCCAACTATCAGAAAACTTAGTAGGCTGAGTTAAAACAATGTGACCTAGAAAAGCAATCTCCCATTCCACACAAGTAAATGGATTTTAAAGACTCCTATTTGAATTGAACTATTCCAGGTGATGACTTTGTAGAGCATATGATGCTTCCTATGACATTTGTAATGATACTTCTTGGATAGAATACATTACATTTCAGAACAACTGATCCAGTTTTGTTTCAAACTTCTTAAAATTGTAAGGGAGACTATAAAAAATGGATAGTTTTAATCTCCTGCTTTGAAGTCCCTCTGACAGCCTCTGACTGGGCTTTCCTTGAGATTGTTCTGATAGCACAATCAAAATCAACCATCTGTTTGAGTAGGTTTTGCCTTTGTTATTTAATTCCCTGGATCACAAACTGAGTTTTCAGAAATGGAAAGCAAAAGGATGAATGCTTAAGAAATCAATAATGCTAAAGGTCTACATTTAACAAAAGTGTCAAAAACATTTTCTTTTTAAAGTATCTTAACCCCACCATCAGAATACCTTGCCTACACAGTCAATAATCTATCCAGCTTCAGCAGCTAGTATAGCACCATTAAGGCTACCTCCACAGCATTCAATGGGGAAGGCAGCAAAAAGTAATTCTGCCATTAAACACATTTCATGGAATGTGATAAACAGAAATGTGTGACCTTCCTACACAAAAACATATTGTCATTGCTTGGAAAAAAGGGTGCACCTGACTAATGGCAACACGCTGGTTTCAGCCCTCAAACAGAATTAAAAAAACTTAAGTACAGTACTTCCCCACACACGCTGGCTTTTAACATCAGGTTATAAACATCTAAACACACAGGTTCTGTGTGCTGACAGCTGTGAGAAAGTATTCTGCTACACTGCCTTCGCAACAGGACTGGACTGCCCTAACAGGTTGAGCACTGCGTTGGCAGCACTGTCAAATCAGTTATTTGTAACCAAATGGTCAGTAGATTAGCAAAATGAGCACAGATCTGTACAAAAAGAGTGAACAGATGTGCTGTACCCTGCAAAAAAGCAGACTACCTTATCACACTTGTATAAAGGCCACATCCCTTATTAATAACGCCAAAACTGGGGAAGAGAAGCTCTCATTAAAGCTGGTAAGATATACCTGCAGAGGCACAGACACAGTCTCTGCACAGAAAACTGTGAGCACAGGCACACCCTATTTGTGTGACTTCCTCCAAGACAGGGGTCTGTTCTTGCTCCAGAGTTAGGAGTTTTTATTTATTTGAACGGTAGTAAGGTTTTACATGTCTATAGTGTCTTTCACTCCAAGATCTCAAAGGACTTTATATCTATTACATGTGTCCCAACCCCTCTCCCTGTGAGGTAGGTATTATTCCTATTATTTACAGATGGGGAAATTCAGGCACAGAGGTTACATTATTTGCCCAAGGTCACACAGTGAGTCTGTGACAAAATAAAACAGAATCCAGATGTTCTGATTCCTGTTTGCACAATCCAACTACTAACAAGCCTCAGTTTCAAAAGAGCCTTAAACAACTATCAGTGTGCATAAGAACAGTCTTGGGTTTCAAGGGCCACTCCTAAAAAGTGCAACAAAGGAGGAAAAACAGGAAGGGAAAAAAAAAAAAAAAAAAAAAAAGAAGAGGGAACACATAACTTCTGCATGCCAACACAGCTTTGAAGAAAGAGTTCCTGCTAATTCCCTTACCAAAGCTGAGGCAGCTTGACTATGAGCCTGGGATACAGGGGGTGGGAAAAGGAGGCTGATGGAACCGAAGTTTTAAACAAAAAAGCAAGCTAAACAGCCATACCACAAGCCTTCATCTTTCTGAAAGCACAGGGTCATAGAAAAATAGGGCTGAGAAGGACCTCAAGAGGTCACTGAAGTCCAGCCAACCTGCCTTGAAGCCGAGATCAACTACACCTACTCGTTCCCAAAAGTCTAGTCAGTCTGTTCTCAAAGACCTCCATCAGTGGAGATGCCATGCCCTTCCTCTGCAATCTGTTCCACCTTGCACTATCACATGAGCAAAGGAGGACAAGCGAGTCTAAGATAGCTACTTCTGCTCCTTCAGTGGGGGGTACCATAATTCCCAGACCTATCTAATGATCTGAATACATTTCAGAGAAGGTAGTCTCCAGATGTTTACTTTATTCTATCCTGGATTTCCTGGGAAAACATCAAACACTGGTGTCTGCTGTAGTGTAACATTTGAGCTTTGAAAATACTGATTAATACCAGGATAGATACCAATATACTTACTGCAAGTGCCAAATCCTACAAGGTCAGTAACAAAGACTTTGATATGATAATTTTAGCTCATTGCAGATTCAAACCGCAATTAGAGGGCAGGGAAGACTACAGAAAAACCCCACAGCAAAAGTCAGCAGCTCAGAGTTGCCAAGTTTCATCCAACTGCAGACAAAAATCAGGCAGTCGAACAACACATCTTCAGCAGAGGCAGCACCTCTGTAGCATCCCTCCATCTCATCTGTCTTCAAAGTGCATTCTCAGTGCAAAAAGTAGGATTGAATTTAGAGGGGCTCACTATCCCCAGTGGATTTCATACTAAGACCAGAATTCTTGCTTGAGTTCATATGCTGCAGCTTTGTGTGTGTTAAGTTCACTTCTGCATAGCGGAATGGTGCTGTCCTGACTCTGCCCCTCAGCATCTATGTCCAACAGTGTCCGCTCCTCTACAGGAAGACCCACCTGGAGAGGAAGCAGTGCAGGCAGCCCAGGTCTCTCTTCTACAGTGCTGCTGCTACTAGCAAAACAAGAGTCCAGATTGCTTGGAGTATCAGTACTTGAACTGTTGGCAGAAGATTCACCCTTGGCATTGCTGGGTGACACAAACCACCAGGGATCAAGCCGCTGCCGACTGGCTGCAGGACGTGGCCGGGGCAGGAACTCCAATGTCTTGGGTCTTTCCAGTGTGGGGTCCTGCTGTGCATTCCATCGTCTCGGGGTTGGAGGAAAAACAAGGTTGGGGTCTGGCAGGCGAGGGACCTCATTGGGATCTCTACTTGGACTAGGTGTTTTTAACACACCTATCCAAAACAGAGAATGTGAGAGAAAGGGAAACATGTTAGATGTCACTGCTAAATGGTTCCAACAGATCTTAGTTTATTGTATGTACACTGTGAAAATATTTTCAAAGCAGAAAGACTCCATTCAGAATCTACAAACTCCGTATCTTCAAGATTACACCAATCTGAAGTAACTGGCTTCTTCATCCCCACACTGTTCTCAACACATTGCAAGACACCTGCTTCACTGACCTAGTACAAGCAGCAAGTTTTGTTCATTCTCTCATTTGCTTGCTTCAATTTTCAGACTGGAGAGCACGGATTTGACCTCCTATCAGAGGTGAGGACTCTCCAAATCCTTCAGAGGGCACAATAGCCATTAACAGCTTGAATGGATCAGGGAGACACTTGCACAGCAGGATACGTGACACTCATCTGCAGCGAGCAGGACCAACTTCCTGGAAGAGCCATTTAACACTACCTACTGTGGATGTTTCCTGGTTTGTTTTCGTTTAAGGGTGGGGGATGGTGATTGGTTTTTTTGTTTTGCCTTTTTTATAAACACAACATAACTTTTAAATTTTCATGAATACCATTTCAGTGAGTATTCTCAGCTGCATTAACCCACATTTTACTGCAGACTGCCATTCAACAGACAACCTCACATTTTGTTTTACCATTGGGAAAAGTCTGATTGAATCACATTTTAATTTATTATTCTAGTCCTTTTTTTTCCCCCCTCTGAATTACTAGGGCAAGAAAGCAGTAAAGCATTTAAGTTATCAAGTCACAGCCACTCCTAAAGACTGCAACAACGAGAACACTTCCTATCCAGGAGGATCCCTCTTGCTTGCAAAGGAATAACAGCAACAGTGGCACAGCCTCAAACTGTTTAGAGATCCAGTTTTCACTTCCTTAAGATTAGAATTTACTTTGAAATTTAACAACAATAAACAAGTCTATAAAAGCAGTGGAAGCCCCAAGGAACCACTAAAAATGCGAAATACTTGTACTTTGGTACCATCTTTGTCTAAGAAGCAATACTATGGTCTGCCTCACAGCACAGGGGAGCAGAGAGAGTTCCCCAGCGCAGATATTCTGGAACAGAGACCGTTACTGCATTATTCTGTTCATTATTTGTGTCAAGATAGATCTTCTTGTGGGCTGGCCATCACAATGGATGCTGTATAAGCAACATATTTACTTCCTAACAGGTAATTGTATTGTTTGGGTCTTTATTCTGAAGAGAAAAAGGAAGATGGCTGAAAACCTACCTGCTCCCAGTGCTCCAGTTAAACAGCTACTGGAAGGGCATCCACTGGTTGGGCACCCATTCACAACTAGTCCACTCCCTTTGATGGCCCCATCAGAAGGTGTGCGCCTGTGCCCGCTTTGCTGGGTGTGGGAAGAGAGCGTCACGTGTGTGGGAGTCAGGGACTGGTTGGGGTCTTGTTTGAACCTCTCGATCTGGACATTGACTAGTGGGTTGGTAATGGCTGGCAAGGGAGCCTTGACTGTCACTGGGCTGACAGGCATTTCATACACCACAATCTCATCACTGTCTGAGCGCAGCAGGGACCGGGTGGAATTACATTCGGAAATGGAAGACAGGGAAAGAAGGGTGAGGGATGTGGATGGCTCGCCTAGCAACAACATGGGATCATCTTTCTTGAAGATCTTTCGGGAAGGTGGACTAGTGCTCCTGCGTGGGCGTCCAGCTCTCTGGAAAATGCTGTCACGCTTCTTCTTCTCTTCCTTGGGTGCCTCTGGCTCCTCCTCAATCAGCAGCTGACACTTCCCTGCTTCTAACAGATCAAAACCCAGGCCTGCAGCAGCCAGAACTGCTCCACAGCCAAGCAATGCAACCTCACATCGCTTGTGGTGGGAGCCACTACGTTTGAGGCTGTTGGTGGGTGTCAGCTGCGGGGTACTAGTAGCAGAGTTCACAGGGGTGGACTCGTCATTGGCATCACTAGAAGGGCCATCCCAGTCCTCGTTCTTCTGAAATGGGATGCAGAGGTATGACTGATTGTGCCCAGGTGAAGGGTTCACTTTGCCCTCTCCATTAAGACATTCACTGTCTTCATCATCTGGAAAGCAAATTAAAACAGACTTTGCATGGATGTAACATTGTCACTGGCAAATTTCACTGTCTTACAAACACACATAAAAATAAGCTTCTCCTCAGATGCTGCAACTGTCCATATGGCAAGCATCATTCACCAATTGCCAAATACTCACAAGCTATTGTCTCCAAAAGCAGATAGGCTGACACAAGTGACTGGAAACACTATCAAAGTGGAAAAAATTAGTGACACAGTCTATTTGGGATCAATTGCAGAACAGCATTTCAGAACCAGTCTACACTTCAGTTACTTCTAGAGTAAATTTATATGTTTGGGAGCGAGAAGCAAAAGGTAGGAATATTATATGCATCTCTCCTTGCAAGTACAGGTGTAACCATCATTAACAGGAAAGGAGCTGAGAGGTAGCATGGAGCTAGAGGGGAATTAAGAGAAGCTTGTTAGCTTGACAGATAAGCACAAGCATAGAGGTGAACAAAAAGAAAATCCAGGAGAAAGTAGTTCCTTCACCACAAATAATAAAAGAAAAATGGATACCACCAAAATGAAAACATTGCTGTAAGGTACCAGGTGAAGGTCAGGTAAGAAGAGGTTCATTCAAATGTGAGTAGCAGTGGAGTTAAGAATATTAATTTCCAGGGAATTCCTTTACCCATCTCTGCTAAGCTGGTGAATCCTGGAAAAGCAGGTGCAGTTCTCTGGATCTTCCCAAGGTTTGGTGCACTGGATGACCACTGTTTGTATCCTTCTACCAGAGCTTTCAGACTGAAATAGTAGAAAAATGGGAGAAAATGTACCATGTTCACAACTAATTTTTATTCCCCCCTTCCATATTCTCTATCGTTTTACTTAGGGTACGCATGTATGCATCTTAACTACACAGATTGGAAGTCCTCCCAAAGCAAGACATTTTGCAATATCCTCACAGCACCTTAAAATACAAAAAAGGTCAAAAACTCACTCCCTCATTTGTTACACCATGGTAGTTAAAAGACCTCGGCTGATAACCAACAGCTGTGATTCTAGAATAATAGAAAACACCACTAAAAAAATCAGATGAAACATTTTCTTTTTAAACCAAAGCAAATGTACCATGGCAGGTAAAAAACAGGGTGCTCAGCAGGAGGAAGGGAAAAATATCTCCAAAAACATTTCCATGTGAAATACAAACAAACAACGAAGGTCAAAGATCACTCACTGGGACAATAATATGCTAAAGACATTCTAAGAGCAAAATTATGCCTCTATATTCTAAACCCCAATATTTCTCCTCTAAAGAAAACACTGCAGTTAAAAGCGTAAGTTTTACATTATGAAAAAGAGGTAACTAAAACCATAAATGTCATTGTTTCTTTTACTGACAGACAAAAACCCCCAAACCCCACAAAACCAAACAAGTGAGAAACCTCAAACCAAATCTCTACTTTGACATCGCCTGCATTTAAAAGTGTCACCAAGGCACATGAGCTTATTAGTAGCTCCTGTTCATAGATGTTCACTACCATCATCCTATTTATTCCCTGCGGTGCTTTTATAACATCAGAAACAACTTTAGTAAGCAGCACAACTTTCTGACGTATCAATACTCAGTAATGTTTTATTGTTCAGTTATCAGTGAAGTCTGAACTGGAAGATTTCCGGTGCCTTTCTCCAAATTCCAGCATGAAACACATCCTAGTGCTGGTGAAAAGCTAAAAATCACATAGGATAGACAGGGATTGAATGAAAGGAGTCAAAAGATCTGTGGATTCTCTGAATGATCTCAACTGGACACAGAAAAGCATTGACTTGTTACAAAAAGAACGGAAAACTTAGGAGACCTCTTCCAGCAACCTTACTAACTTGCATTGTTCTTTGATAAGATGCATAATTAATTACAATCCTTCCCTTACAGAGAAAGGTGGATATGAGTATATAGAAGTTATCTCTCATAATTCTTATTTTCCAGCAGAATCACTCTGCATTTCTAAGATGGCTTTCATTGCAGGATTTCAATATCGTATCAGGTTTTTTCACTGTGGTATGTATTTTTCCTCTCTTTTCAACCTAACAGGGATGCCCTACTTGTCACCAAACTATATTGCTATAGCAAGGTCACAAGGTCTAAACTTGATTCAGCACATGTTCAGTTGGTTGATGACTGTGCTATAGGCATTACACTAAGAGTGTAATGTGCAGTTCTCAACTTTCTCAGAAGTCCATCATTTCCCCCCCATTAACCACTCAGGCACATGCAGTACCCTGCTATGAATGTGAATCCAGACAGCACAGTGCTGAATCCTACTTGTCAAAAGAGACAACCACATGGTTTTATGACAGAGATGCAATTCAGTGTGTGGGTCTGTTCTGATTTACTCCATACTATAATCAGCTATGTAACACAACCCACCAAATAACGTATATTTTATCTAAATTATCCATGTGTCCAACAAGCATACTTAGGATAAATACTATAAATAGAGCAGCATATTAAAGGAAAGGTGGTGAGTGAAAACAACCCGTGTTAGCAGTGTGATCACATTCAAAAGTAAATATCAAAGCTCTTACAATATGGGTAGACAAAGAAGGGGTGATTTCCAGGGAGCTGGGAGAACACACACTCTGTTCTCTATATGCAGAGCCAGCAAAGTGATAAGTGATAGGCAGCAGTAATCTTCAGTTTAGCTTTCACTTTACAGTCACAGTTACCTAAAGGGTCTTGGGAATTGCCCGTTATTGTACAGCAGGACACATCACCTTAGTTTGCTGCCTTATGACTTCTTAAAGCAAGCTTCCCTTGCAAAAAACAGACTGAAGATTTGCCATTACTGACAAAGTACAGCTCAATCTGAACAGAAAGATTAATAGCTACTAGAATAATTTAAAGGCCTGCTACATTTGCCTCAAGGTTATAAAATCTTCATCCTTCCCTTTTACTTTTTGCTCCCCCAAATTGCAAGCAGATCCCAAAGACCTGTGCAGAGGATAGCTGCACATCCTCTCTATTAGCCAGTAGCATGCATTTGAAAATAATTCAAAACATGCTGATTTAGAGTACGTTCCTATTACAGTAGTATTATCTGTTACTGCTCCAAGGAACTAGAATAGTTTGAAAGCCCTAGCAGCAAAACTGTCTCTATTTCAGTCACCATCATGACAATTCAGGAACCTGAAGACCTCTTACTTGTAATCTATTTAGATCAAATAACAGGAAGGCTATTACTCTGTTTGTTGTATTATGGTTGAGTTACTTCTCTGTTGCCTTTTTCTTTTGGGAAGTCAAAAGCACCTGTCTTTAGAAGTGATAAGGTGACGTGGCTTATTTGCTCAGCAAACTGTAAAAAACTTCCCTGCAACTGTAAGACCGCATCTCTGGTGTCAATACCATTCTGTAACACCATGTTGAGGCATTAATACAATACTGTCATGAACAAGAAATATCTGTTCCCAGGCTCACCCCTATTTAGCTTGCAAGGTTTTAAGAGATAACTACTGAAGAACTGTGACTACCCCCCATCCAGCATCACCTTCTATAAAATCATTAACACCACCAGTGTGAAAACTTAAGACAGGGTAAAGATCGCCCATGCTATATAGTAACAGTCTGAGACTAATCAATGACAAGTTTAAAGACAACTAAGACTTCACCATATGTCCTTGAGAATATCACAACTGAACTGTCACACCACTAGTCCAACATAAAACTTCATCCAGTCTCTGCAATTCAGCACAGCAACCTTCTGCTGCTGTGCATAGTCCTTATGCTCAGAGATAAATGCAGAAGGGTGAATAATCGCTGTATAATTTTTTCATGACTGCCTTTACTTGATGTTAATTATAGGTCAGTTTACTCATGCTAGAGAATTTCACTGCTATTCCCACAATGTAATTCTTGCACAAATTCGGAATTACCTCCTGTGTAGAACACATGGAAACTGATTAAAAAAGATGAAGATTCAAGTTCCCTCGATCACAGAGTTGTGCAAGCAGCTGGAATAGCAACATTGCTGCTACCAGAACAGTGTCAAGGAGAAGACTTGAACTGGACTTTTCTATCCCAAGTTTAGCTCTTCACTTTACCCCAATTTTTATCATCCTACCCTCTAAAATTAGAATTAAAACAATACTAAAACCAGCAAGCACTCTTATCTTTTGAGTCATTAACATTTAGTGCAACTCTGCTCCCTTTAAATTCAAGTCTGCATCCTGGCATGATCTCAACAAGAAGCAGTAGTTCATTGTACGTTAACCATACAGCCCTCTCAGCAAAACTATCATGTTTCAGATACTCTGCAAAATGCCATAGCTGTATTGCATCTCCCTGGAAAAGGTGATGAATACTATAGCACATCTCATTTGTAGAAAGAGCAGGATAGTTTTGAGAACAATCATGGTTAGCAAGCAACTCCTTTCTGGCTGTCTGTGCCCAAAAGCAATTCAGTGCTTCAGACTGTACAGCAATGAACAGAAAACCAAAGAGCTTTATTCCCAGAATTCTAAGCACTTTCAAGGTAAAAGTGTTTTTCTACCAGCTTCAGTTATCTCCTGACCTTTAATATAATTAACAATTGTAAAGTACGACATCTGTTTTAGTTCTGTAGAATGTTCTACATCATCTATAGAATAGATAAAGCACAGGCAGCAGTCGAAGAAGCTTCCTCTACATTGCCCTGTTAACATGTCAAGAGTACCTTCGAGGGAGAACATATTATAACATCATTAGAACACTTAGATCCAGGCCCTCTTCTAGAGGACTGCAATAGCGATGCATTATGTCAACTTCTATCTTCCAGGAATTTCACACCTGAGCACAGAGTATTAAAAATAAAATATAACCAGTTATTTTCCCAGCTAAAAAATATGGCAAGTCAAACTGTCAGTTTAGCACGGGAAAAAGCTTCAAACGCCACTAAAAATTGCAAGGCATTCAAACCGCTCAGAAGGCCAAAATACTCCTATGTTTAAAGCAGCATTTTGGCAATGATCCATTAGTGTCTTGGTATAAATAATTCACACACACACACAAAAAGAAGACACAGAACAAGAATCTATAGATATAGAGGTACAACCTGTATCCGCAAAAATTGCTTTCAGGATGTACTCAAGGTATGTGCCCCTTTCAAAAGCCTAAAGAGAAGATATTCGCCTGGCCCTCGTAGATGTTTTTTAAATAAAACCATTTAAGACAAGAAATAGCACAGCTGAGAAGCAGTTCTAGCTGTGATATGACACTACAGAAAGCTGAGCCTGAAAATATAGAAAAGCTACTAGAGAAACAGTTCTGCACAGCTAAGAAGTTCTACTGCATACAGATACACATAAGGTAATAGCAGACAGTGAAAGCATCAGTCAGTGCTGGACCTCTAGCAAGGGGCTGAATGCATTGCAGTTTTGTAAGCTGCTCTGAATCTCTAACATCTCTGGTACAGCAAATAAGTTTGGAAGCAGAAATGTGTTTGCAAAAGGACAGGCAAATCTCCTGTGAGCCAGCTCATAACCAGCTTTAGAACCTGGAAACCAGACTGGTTCCAGGCACCCTCTTACCCATCTTCTCCTGCACCTAGCTCCTTGTGACAAAGTGAGCTCGGTCCCCAAGTGCGTCCCTTTTTCTTCTGGCCTCGCTTCTCTTCTTCCTCTCCTTCCTCCTTGGGAAGGACTGAGCTCCGTCCCCATGTTTTGCTGCTTTCAGCAGGAGTCACTTCACAAGTGGGAAGAAAAATGGAAAATGGGAAAAAAAACCAAACAGATACACAAATTAAAGAACTGATTACACAGAAACAGAAAGAATAAAACATAGGCCAGAACAGGAATAGTAATGAAAACATCCATTCAGGCTTCCTTCCCATAATTCTGAATGTTTATCGACAGATCTAACCACCAGGTCCCTTCAAAATCAGTACAGATAGGCTTTACAGCTTTATTCCATCACTGGTTTCCCTTTTAGAACCACCAGTTTGATACCAGACACACAAGTATCATGATATCCAATAAAACACTACACATTAACATCCCTTTCATACTTCTAATACATGCTTGCCTGACTAACTCTGTTTTATTATGGAAATGCTATTTTCATTACTGGAGCACTCATTTTTCTTTCCTTCCAACAGTAATTTAATCCATTTCAGTAACACTTCACAGATCTATTCCACAAATTAGTATTTTTGGAAGTTAACCTGTACACCTAAGGAATGTATTTTCTATACAACGAAACAGCAACATTTCAAGTAACTTGGTAAGTAAGGTTTGGACTCCAAAGAAGGTGATTTTGTCCCCCCATCATCCACACTCTCCCTTTTTCTCTCTAAATGTGTACATGCAGGGCACAAGGCAATCATCTTAGGAACTTTTTTTTTTTTTTTACAGTCCTGTCCTAGATATGGAATCTTGGCATCTTACCGCGCTGACAGACTGCACATTTCCCAAATTCAATACTACATTGAGCTCCTTACACTGTATGGCCCTGAGTCTGGGAATAATGGTAGGACTTGCAGGAGGGCTGGAGCAGCTACTGATCAAGCTTTTTCTTTTATCCATTGTTGGAGAAGCCTGCACAGTGAATTTATGCTGGAAATCTGTTAACCAAAAGAAAAAAAATCAAAACAAAAGCATAAAGACACAGTTAAAAGTCTTTTTTCAATATAAGAAAAAAGAAATAATAATTTATGGTTAAGTTTCAAAGAGCGTAATTTACAGGATCTGTGTAAATATGGAAGTTTTACAGCTAATTGCTATCCCCCCAATGTACAAGTAGTTACTTCAAAGACATGTGCTTGCTCATACAAACATTTATCTTCTTAGTGTATGCATGAGATACATACATATATAGATCCCCATGTGCTGACTGACATTTATGCCAAAGGATATCCCTGTATAAATTCCTTGCACCTTAACTCTCAGTTTCTTAAGCTAAGCAAAACCACCAGCAATAGGTGTTTACAGACCTAAAGAAAGGCATAGTTAACATGCACTTTATCATCATTGCTCTTCTGAACGGCCAATCTCTCTCAGAAAACAAAGAATATAGTGTAAACCATCATCCTTGAGGCAATGATGAGCCTTAAGTGATATACAAAACCCACACTTTTATTCTTTTACAAATTTGAATCTCCATACAGAATCTACAGCAGAAATGTTAATGATTCAATATTTCTGAAAATCACTATCTTCACTCTTCAGTAGCTCTCCCGACATGTCACCAGTATTTAACATTTCTTCCAGAGGGGTGGTATTAAGATCACTTGTGTGTTAATATGAGTTCACATCTGAACTAGCAATGTAGGGCTGTAGTCTCACAGTTATCAACAAATTTCTGATAATTTTTAGATTCTCGCACCAAGAAATCCAGTAGATTATGGTTTCTGCTGCAGCATTATGTAAAATATTCCTAGAGCAAGAACTGCCATCATTTTTTATGTATATCCTTCGTTAAACTGATCATTTTGAGTATGAACACGTTAAACTGCAACACCAACATTTTTACCATGAAGTCACTGATGTAACAACTCAGATTTACTTCTGGCCTTCACACCTGGAAGTTTGGGAAATGCTAGCCACAAGAACATCAAATTTAGTTTCTTGATCCCAAAGACGCATGTTTTTCCCAAAGTACACCCAATACTTTCTAATCCCTACCAGTAGAAAGAAGCTACCAAAGTGGTGGATTCACCTCTTCCTCCCATTTCACCTGACACAGCCTAACATGTCACCAACCTGAAGGCAGGCTGATATGATTGCCATCTTTTAACTTCAGCCTGTTCCTCTTGAACTTCCCCATGCGTTTCTTCACCCGAGGCTTCTCCTGACACAGCTGGTGGATGATGATGTTGAGCTCCCTTTCCAGGATATCAATCTCACGTTCTGCCAGCTCCTGTTCCCGCCTTCGTAGCAGCTCCTCGTGATTCTTCTGTTCAACAGCAGCACGAGTCAGCTCTTCTTCCCATGTGCGCAGCTCCTGCAGAGAGTTAAGAAAGGAGAAATTAAAATCTACCTTGTGACCTGTGGGTTAAGACGAATGTCACCTATTCTGAAGGTACAGCAGAAATGGCTTGTGCTCACAGCACTGCTAGTGCCACTGTTTAAAGGCCCAGCTGAGAGCCAAAAACCTAGAACAATCCTCAAGAACTTCTATGCTTGCCGTTCAAGGTCCTTCATATAAGCATTAAAATTTGGACATCAGCACTTGTGAGGCCACACCTGGAATCCTATGTCCAGTTCCACGCTCTCCAGTACAAGAAAGACATGGACATACCGGAGAGAGTCCAACAAAGGGCCATGAAGATGACTAAAGAGACTAGAGCACCTCTCCTGTGAAGCAGGGCTGAGAGAGATGGGACTCTATCCAAGCAAAGAAGGCTTGGGTTGTGGGAAAGAGGGATTTTATCAGTGTATATAAAAACCTGAAGGAAGGGTACAAAGAGGCTGGAGCAGTCTCTGTTCAGTGACTCCTACTGACAGGACAAGAGGCAGCGGGCACACGCAAACACAAGAGATTCCCTCTGAGCACTTTTTGTACTGAGTGTTACTGAGCACTGACACAAGTTGCCCACGGAGGTTGTGGAGTCTCTCCCTGAAGATCTGCAAAAGCTGCCTGGACACAGTCCTGGGCAACTGCCTCTAGGGGTCCCTGGTTGAGCAGGGGGGTTGTTGGATCAGATGATTCCAGAGGCCCCTCCGACTTCAACCATTCTGTGAAAAAGCACTGCATCCTAATTCAGTGTCCTAAGAAAATATGCTGAATATTTGACATGAACATGTTACAAGAGCCACTGGAGAGCACCATGCATATGGGAACCCATTTTGGAAGATTTATTCATAACACTGGAAAGAATTAATCCTTGGTTTTCTATTCAGTAAGTACTTATGTTAACTTAGTGACTTAAACTGTTTAAAAATCACCTTGCCATCTCATGCATCATAAAATAGCAAAAAACCCAGTTCGAACGTAAAAATGAAGAGAACATCACCAGGAGGTCATTCCCATCATTTTCCACCAAGCATGGCTGCTCCTTAGGCATAAAGATGTATAAGGCAAACTTTTCAATCTTTCCCTTGTTGACAAAATGAATCAACTGAAATTGTCCTTGAGATCTGAAAATGTCTTCTCACTGCATCCCTCTCCTCTCACCACAAGGACGAAATAATTCAGCACTCAGAATAATTATCTCCAGCTGGCTAATTCCACTGCAGCAGGTAAAAACTGAAGAATTCAAGTTAAACTTCAAATTATCAGAGAGATTTTAGTTTAGTTTTTAAAATATTTTTTAACATCATTGTTACCTGTCCCATCACCACAGAGGTTTGGTACAATTTCAATCATGAGGTGAATAGGATATAAAATTCTCTTTCAACATTGCTACAGAGCAATACAGTACTCAAAACCTGGGGGCAGTCTAGCTACTACTGCTTTGTCTTCTGTTTGTCTGTTGAAGTTTCTGGTTTTCAAACACTGTTCCAACACAGTTATGCCAGAGGACAACAGCAGCAGGGAAATGCCTATTAGCTATTTTATTTTTCCCTAAAGCCACTCTAATATGTGAATAAAAATGTTTTAAGTATTGTTGCAGGACTTCTCTCCCTTACCCTAGGTCTTCCTTTCTCTCTGCCTAATAAACTCAACTTCTGAGCCCAAATTGACTGCTTATTACAAATTTATTTTTAGGCAAGAGACCATGAAATTAGAAAAATATTATTGCTTTAGTGATTTCACTGCAGT
Source organism: Athene noctua (assembly GCF_965140245.1). Lineage (NCBI taxonomy): Eukaryota > Metazoa > Chordata > Aves > Strigiformes > Strigidae > Athene > Athene noctua. The sequence continues at coordinate 14,337,224 of NC_134042.1, read as the reverse complement.
ATTTCGTACCAACTGTAAAGACAGTCTCTACAGTCTCTATAAGGACCTTAACATGGATGCAGCAAGCTGTGCTTTTTGCAAGCATGCTTGAAGAAAACTTCAGCTTTTTCACTTCTACTGCTTTAGGCTGATGGTCACAATTCCTTTTATTCCTGCTAGCATTTTTGTTTCCTGCTCTCTACCTGGATGGACTTAATTTGTAACAGTTATTGGACCATTTCCCTCAGAGCATTCATGTTTATTATATTCTATCCAATTTGGCTGTGCTCACAACCTGGAAAACAAAAACCTCACAGAACCAAAGCTGCAACATTTGCTAGAGCATATGTGCTGAAACTACCCCTCCTACTTTTACTGTTAACAGTTATAAATGGGCTTCTCAATTAAGATGCTAGTTATCAGGTGCATTAAACAATGAAGATAACTCATCACAGCAGTTTGCAGAGTATAATGCAAGGTCACTACAGTATTAGAAGGAGCAGCAGCTCAGGATGCAGATATTTATTTTACACACGATTCTGCCCTTGTGTACATCATAACCTGCCTTTGGTTAAGGACTTATTACAAGCTAAAGTAAAGCACATACAAAATTAACTCTGGTATGCACTAAACGATGATCCCTGTTTGAATAATGAAATGGGAAAATTATAATCCAGAGAACACAAGAATGGAGCGTTTTTCTCTATTTACCTTTTCTTTGGCTCTGAGCTGATCAAACATCTCTTGAATCTCTTGTTTCCAGTCTTCCTGCAGGGAGTGGAAGGAATCTTTGGGCATTTCAAAGAAACCAGACTCTTCTATGGCAGTGAGATGGTCTAGGATACTGGTAAAGGAAGGTCGTGAGTGTGGGTCAGGGTTCCAACAATCTAGAACAGGACAAAGACAAGCAACTGTTAAGCATCTTTTAGTAGGGAGGTTTGAGAGGATGAGTAGTACTTTACTGATCCCCAGTGGCTAAGAGTGGCATGCACACTATCTGTATTACCCCATCTTTCCCATTTCCCACTTGCATTTCACTACTGTCTGATCGTAAGTATGGAATTCACGTTTTCATGCTTATACAATATCCAACATCACTTAAGATCTTGAACTACCTGGTCTCTAAGGTTCTGTTGCAGTAATATGCCATGTAAAATAGAGGTTTACTTATTTTACAGAAAGTTACATTTTCAAGAATATATTAAAAATCGTAAATAATTTCCTTAAATATTTGTTGTATGTGCTCAGAGTGGAGATACTATGCAAGACACTTGTAAACAGTTTCTTTTCTCACACTTACACTGCAGAGTTAACAGCCATACTGCAGAAAGATATCTATCAGAGTTCTTTCTAATGCCAAACTCCAATACTAAGCTGAGTCATTATGAATCTACCACAGAACTGAAAATCTCTCATGCAAAGCAGACTGAGCATAGCTTGAGTGAAAATAGGAGATTCAAGTAAATGACATCAAATAGCGCTTTTGGAGTTTTCTTATTATTATGGGTTCTTTTTTATTATTAGGGAGAAAATCGTTTGATTGGGCTTGTTTCTTTTGCCTTTATGAGAAACCACAGATAAACAAGCTTTTTCATTTACAATCTAATGCAATGACGTATCCAATTACAGAGCTCTAAAAAAGCAGAATTTAACGTACCCATCTTACCACGAGGCAACTCAACTAGCAGGAGTACAGACATGTACTGCTTTTACAGTGATGGGAATTGAACATTGGAAAGAGAAACGGAAATAGAAAATGGTATGCAGTACCATCTCAAGCTACAAAATCATTAAGAACATGTTTTTAAAAAGCCATTAAGTAAAAATGTTTGACTTAACAACACTTCTGAATAGGAAATTCTTACTGTTTCAGTCCTCCCTTTTACTTCACCCTTATTTCTACTCCTGCAAAAATCATCACTTTCTCATTCTATATTGTCCCATACCAGCTTGTTTATACAGGTTCCGTTCAACAAGTATCCTTATCCTCTTCAGTACTGCTAGACTCCTCCATACCAAAATTTGAGAAGACCCAAGCAGAAAAACTTAGCTTTCAAGTATATTTCTAGAGAATACAGCTTTTGGGCATGAGTGGAAAAGACTGACACACAGGTCTCTCTCAATATGCTCATACTATCACTGTTCTAAACGGTCACTAGATTCAAGACCTGTTACTGCAGTATGGGGCAACAGTTATGAAAATGTTCTGGTTTCCTAGACCTTACAGTTGGAAAAAAGAAAACATTCTTTAAAAATGTTGGTTAAGTCCTAAATTCATTCATTAGTTTTGTGGATTGAAATACACCAAGGAGCAGCTGTAATTAAAAATAACACTTCACAAAAACCTGTGCAACTGCTGAGGCTTGGTTTTGCGGGTCTTTTCTTTGATTTTAGTGTTACTGAGATTTTGCATTTGGGAGCTTTGGTTTCAAAACTGCTGGTATCAAGACGCTGGTATTTAAACATCTGATCAGGTTCCAGGGGGGATAAGCTGGAACACATTTGTGTTTATGGATTTCAAATCGCTTCTTTTATCGAAATAGAGTGCTGAAGATGTTAAAGAGGGCTCTGAAGGTCCCCTGCTGCTGACCAATTAGTAGCAATGGGTGATACAACTGGACTGTCAGGGCCATAATCCCTGCCTCTTTACCCCAGGTTTTAAGCATGGCAAAGCAAACATGACCCGAAGTAAAACAAAACGCTGCAGCCTGCCAAATGCTTGAATGAGTGAACAGGATAACTATGCAGGTGGCCCGTGGCTTTTATTTTCCCAGGCTCGGATCTGCCATTATTTGCACTAATGAGGACAGTTGTAACATACAGTCTTTTCTGTGAAGAGGGAAAGTTCAGCTTTGTTGTCTCGGTGAAGACCACCAGGGCAGTAATTCAAAAGTAAAAGCAGCAACATTAGGGGAACAAGAATTCACCCGAGGTGGGAAAGAGCCTGTTTGAAAAAAAGTTTTGATGAAGGGGCAGAAAGTAATTGTTTTCTTGTTTTCTTTCTTCTCCCTGCACATGGCAAAGCCAAGTGTTACAACGCCATGTGGGTGCTCACCCCTGCACCCCTGAGTTCAAGCGCAGGCCATACACCTCTACCTGACTTTCCCTATAGAGGGCTTTATTTTTAACCCCAGCAGCAGATGCCTCACATTTAAGAAATCCAGGGTCCTTGTTTTAGGGAACCACGTTAAAATAAACTGCCCTGACACAACACTGAACTGGCAGTTCCATTAAATGTTTCAGATGCAGTTTCTTGCTTTACATTGCTTCCAAGATACTATACTTGCAACTCTGTTGCTTACTATCCAGTAGGATACTTCTTTTTTAGCACAACAGTACATGAAATTTTCTACCTTAACTTAACTGAAGCTTGTAACCTACAGAAAAGACCAGAGAAATGCAAAACTGTTCTAAAAGCAGAGAAATCCATCAGAAATTTGCTTGCATTAATCAAATTCCTTTCCTGGGGCTAAAAGCACCACCAGAGCCACAGAGTATCAGTTCTATGTTCAGACACACTCTTTGCTCACCAGGAGTATAAAACATGTTTGATTTCTCTTTACCTCAGTTTTTCTTTCTGACAGATAGGTATAAAAATGTTTAGCAAATATAAACACTTGGAAATCCTTAGGAAGAGGGGCACTGGAAAAAACACTAAAGGTGCTACTGTGAGAGGGAGGAAAGAACAACTGAAGCTCAGAAGATATGTAAGCAGTTGCAATAGTCAGCAGAGCAGGTCACACAGGTACACCCCAAAAGCTACCTCACAGAATCCCTTTTAATAACTACAGCAGCTCTGATGACAAAGTCCTTTATTTCTTTCATCTATATGTAACCCACCTTGGGCATGAACACACACAAAGCAGAAAAATCACATCATTCTGACTGAAAATTTGGATTGTTTTGAAATGTCAAAGCCACATTTAAACCCACTCTCTTGAAGTGTCAGTAGGATAAGGTTTCATTCCAAATCAATCTGATGCTGCCTAGCAAGACGTTCAAGCTACGAATTTCAAAACAAGTCGAAGACTTCAAACTACACCAAAATGTGAAGTCTTTGGTGTTGGCGAGTTTTCACTACTAGAAAACAAGCTAAATGACGACAACAATAGGCCCCACTTTCCTGTAAAACCAGTAGATAAAAAAATGGCAGGGAAATTTCTTTCACGTACTACTCTTGTAAGAGTAACTATCACAGCACATCGACAGCCAAGCCTAGCTCCCGTAACAACTTGCACCACTGAATAAAACCATTTGAGAAATCTGTGCTCCTAGGTATTAAAACCAACACAAGGAGGCTATGCTCAACAGCACTCGAGAAACAGCACAGACCATGCTTGCACCACAGCTGGCTTACCTTCCATGAGTTTGGCAAAAGGCTCTGGACACGTGGAAGGGATTGGAAGGGCAAGTTTATTCATGGCAACGCCATATGCTACTGCAAGACCATCAATTCCTCGGAATGGTACTTCTCCTGTTAGCAGTTCCCAAAGCAGCACACCATAACTACCAGGAAGAATACAGAAAAGAGAATAGGTGTTTGATTTTAACACATTCTTTGTTAAGCGACAAAAAAGTACCTGAACCTATCAGGGTCAGTCTGGTACACTGAAGAAACTGCAGTTTTCTGGACAAGTTCATCATGGCTGCCAAGCTGGTAAAGTGCCTTATTTTAACTCCTTTTGTTAATAAGACTGAAATAAGATGCCATTTTTGCCTTTTAGGCAAAAATCATTTTCACTCTGGAAACTGGGAACAGTCCAAAAAACATTAACATAAATCTTCTAACTAATTTAGCAAATTTTAAACCAGAATCACAGAAATGTGAAGGAGTGCTGTTTGGTGGGCTGTGGTATTTTTAAAAATAAGTGAAAAATACTTCCTCAGAATTAAGTTGTTCTTAAGGTGTTATATGAAATATTAACTAAAGTTATGGAAGTAATTCCATGGCTGTTCTCCACCAGGTATATGAGAAACAACATATCCTCAGAATATTCTCTCTGCTTCTAGGAAACCTGAGCCAGAGACGGCTTCTTCATACTTAGTGACCTGACAGTTTTTTCTTCCACTGATTTGTCTTATTCTCTTCTGAATCCATTTACTGTCCCACTATGTTCTGTGGTAGTGAGTTCCATAAATTTAATGATGCATTGCCAAAAAATACTTCCATGTATTTGTTTTGAGCTTGTCACTTGGTAATTTCATTTGCTTCCCTGTAGTTCTTTCAATACAAGGAAGAACGAACATATGTTCCCTATTAGCTCCTTCTATGCCATCCATGATTTCACAGGCTCCCACTACATCCTGCCTAAATCATCTTCTTTCCAGCCCCCAAAATCCTAATCTAGCTAAATCCTGATCTAGTTATTCTCCTGAACAGAAACCATTTCATATGTTTCATTGACCTTGACAGCTTCTGTACCACCTCATTCCATTTAAACCTTTCATGTTGGAATAACCAAAATCACAAAAGTTTTAAAGATCTGAGAAGCACAGCTTTCCCTGTTTTCTTTGTTATTTCTTTCCTACTAAATCATAATTTGTCACTTGCCTTTCTGACTTCTTACAAAATGAACTCAGTTACCCACAGTAACTCCAGTATCTTTTAACTGAATCATAATAGTAAAATTTACAGCCCAGCATCGTACATGTTAAATTCCCCCATGGGTACTACGTTGTATTTATTACCATTTCACCTGCTTTATGATTCAGTGTAGTAAAGCTTTTCTGCAACAGATTCATTTTTCTTATCCTGAATAACTTGGTATCATAACAAATGTTACCTAACCATTTATGGCTTTTTTCAAACCACTTATGATTACATTGAACATAGAATTCCCCACCAAGAAAACTGATTTATTCCTTTAGTAATTAAGAATTGACTAAATGATGGGCAAACAGACTTGCCCTCTTTTCCCACATCAATTTATTTTCTTTAAAAGCTTTTGACATAAAATTTTTTTCATAAGTTTTTATAAATCCAAATACGGTATAAGCAATCTTACACCTTGTCCACATATTCAGTAATTCCTTCAAGAATCTTTATTTATTTTTCAGAAGGTATTATTTCCTTCTACAAAAGCTGACACTTCCCCAGATATACTCATACGTCTACCAGCTCCCCCCTCTTTAGTGCTGTTTCTACATTTAGTAGAACTGAAAATCAGACTTGCTGATCCTTAGGAAGCTCTTAAGACCTGTCATCATGTTTGCTGCCTTCCGTTTCTCTGGTATTAAGGCAGCTTTAAGCAACATATTACAGCACAGCTATTAACTCAGCTGGCTCTCTCTCATGTTCCTGTAGCAATGTTGGGTGTTACTGTAAATCCCAGTAATTTGTTACACCTCTCTGGACAGTACTTCAGCACAGGATGCCTGCCAGCTCAACTCCCTTAAAGAGAAATTGTCATCTTAAAAAGCCTCTCTGTCACATTCTAGCAGACACAAGTTACTAAATTTTTTCTGCTATAGCTTTATCTTCTTTGCACTCTTACATCTTAGTCACCTCTGGGCCATAAGTTATCCTGCAGGCTTCACACCTGTGCGGCATCTGAAAGCAATTTATTTGTTTTTATGCTTTTTGCAAGACTCTCCTCAAAATCCTTTTCATTTTCTTGACTGTTTTACGTTCAACTGTGTAGTGCTTAAGTCCATGCCTAGTCTTCCTCATGTGATACAGGTTCAACTTTTTAAAGGATGTCTTCCAGCAGTCTCTTCAACGTCCTCTTCTTCCTTCATCTAAAGTCCTTCCTGTGCATTTGCTCTGAGCTTTAACATAGTGTCCTTAAAAAATACCCATGTTGTGTGTTCCCTTTTTGCTGTTTCTACACTAAATTCCTCAAGGTTGTCATTAATCTCCCTGAGACTGAACACTACTATAATGGACTAATTTTTCTTAAATGCTCTTGCAAAGATCGGGAACCTAAGTATACATATATTTTGACCATGGTCATATCGTGCAATTTTGAAGGCCTCCTAAGCACACCTGAAGACCAGATAAAAAACTGCTTCTCCTCCTAAAAGCTCCCTGAATAACTGCTTCATGAAACAGTCATTTCTGAAGCTAAAAGATTAATCTCTTCTTGTTTCAAAGCAAGAATTGACCTATTCATTTGGGAGTAATCATAATTTTCATTATCACAACCTGTGGTCTTGCAATCTCTCCTCACCCTGCGAAATCTTTAACATTCATTGTAACTGCTGATGTCTTAGTTGAACAGTCTTAATACTACTTTTCCCTAGTGAGATACAGAATTTCAGTCACTAGAGATCCCACCTTTGCCTGTCAGAGCTAGTTTATTAAGCAAAATATCATATTTTCTCATCTATACAATCTTATTAATTTCTCTTAGATAATGCATATGCTTGATATTATAATGGTAATTATAACATTATTTTTTCCACCAAGGTTCTCAATTTTTACTGTCTCAAGAGCCTCATTGGAAAAAAAAAACCAAACAAACACGAGTTTAAGGACTTCCCATTTTCTTTTTGGCCTCCTAGGATTCATAAAGCACTCAAAGAAAATTGATACTGAAAATATATATTTGGCCTCTCTCAATTGGATTGATCATTCATGTTACTCTTCAGTTTGGACACAAGTGTTGATATCAAAAGGTAGGGAAAACTACCAAAGAGTTGTGTTATTACTTTACCATTAGTGCTGGATAAGGCATGTATTATGTATTTCTCTTAATGGAATGGTTAGGAAAGCACTATTGATGTGCTCAAAGCATTTCTTCTGCAGGACAGTTTTTAAAAGTCAAAGGAGTGGACAGATTGGTGTTTCTTCTAGCATGACACTAGAAGTATATATTACAGGAAAGGTCACTTTGTTTCTGACAAAACTAAATGCCACCTCTTCCTCATGTACTTATGGTTCATTGCTGAGAATACTGCTTCCACAGAGCGCCAGCAACACTGCTTTGTGGCATTTGAACAACAATCATCCCAAGTGATTAAACAGCAAGAGAGATGCTGAACGGAGTTTTTCATTAACTCTCAAGATTTATACAAAAAAAAAAAGCATAGAAAAAAAAAAAATCAAGGGCCACTCCTCATTCTCAACAGGGAGGAAGAAAAACCGGTCAAGCTCATTTATTTTTCCAGCACCTAGTAGTAATTTTTGGACTTTAATTACAAAACGAACCATGTGATACAGACCATGTGTCCAAGTCAACTGACACTTGTATAAATAATTAACCATCTCCCAGTGATCCAGTAATCCCTTAAGCCATTTAACATCAGGTTCAACTCTACACACTGGATTTTCAGGGAGAGGGAGGCTGGAGGTCTGCAGGATTTCACATGTGATTTTGCCACCTCCCTTGTAAGTCTATGAACTATAAGTAAAAAATCCAGTATTTCTTCTCACTGTTATTGGCATTTGTACCATACGTTCCTCTTATCCATCTCCCGAGGTTCAACACTTCCCATGAGAAAGAAACTACCAGCCCAACAAGGTGATCCCAGCAACAATATAAACTAGAATATTACTTTTGTTAAGGAAAATACTTCATTATGTTTTAAGGGCTGTGAACAGTTAGCATTTTGTATGTTCTCCAACTGGTATTTCCAGAGATGACATTTCCTGCTTATTTCACAACAGTCAGTTGCACACACTTCTCCCATGGGAGCTTCTCCTAGTACTGCTAGTCAACACTTATTTGCCAGGTACCGAAGTCTTGCTAGTGCTTCATTACACACGGAAGGCTGCAGAGCCTGCAAGCAGTCAGTTATGGATGGAATTGCTTGCCATCACTTGATTCAAATGAGATATTCTAATGACTGAAGTTCCTACACCCATCACTGAATGCCTGAAACAACCTTATCTGCTAATCAGATGGTTTTAGGTAATCCTAGTAATTCCATTTCTAAATGAAAACTGAATTCCTAACTATTTCACTTGTCTCAGAGTAGATACATCTTAAAAGCATCTAAATTAAGGAACACAGGGAACTCAGATGACGGTTGTATACTGGCTTTATATTCTGCATATCAATCATATTGACAACATGATTGTCTTTCAAGCAGCACAAATAAAAAATGAAGTGTGCAGCAAACAAGAAATATACTTAAGAAGTTAAAATGACAGAAATTTGAATTATATGCCTACTGACATTAGCTTACTGTACAGTACTGGATAAACTGCAGTATCTGTTCTTCAACTTCACCCCTGTAAATCCAAAGCAAATACTAACTCTCCTCTCAAACACATAAATAGATTTACAGGAATGGACATATTTAAATAAAACCATAGTTTCTTTGTCCTCTGTGCAATATAAGCACAAGGTTTCTGCCGTGTATCTAAAAGTTGTGGGTGCAGCACAGCAAAATTCATAGCAACAAATTTTTACTAGCAGGATGTACTGTTACTATCAACAAGCTTTAACAGTCGCCCAGACCCTGGTGATAGACAGCAGTGTTGGAGCATTCCTCAGCCTTGTAAGTTCAATGTCAACCCTCCTTTAGCGTGGGACAAAAAACCCCTTATTTTTTTAAACAGAGCTTGATAAATGTTTTGAAAGCAATTGCATGAAGCAGTTACTTATGATAAGACTGACTCAGGAAATTTCAGTCCTTGCAAGCATCTTCTTCAGCAGCATCTTCACCTGTTTGTGCAGCAAGAACACAAGCAGAACAAGATTCTTGTTAAAAGGCTGGGCAACACTTCAGCCAGCAGTACTATTCTAATAAGCTTTAAAGAAAAGGTGTTGAAATATAAGGGTTTGTGAATGTTAGAGATGGAGACAGCCAATTTTGTTGATGTCACACAGACTAACTGGAAGGTTGTTAGGCAAAAAACTCCCTCAACTCCAATGATTAACCAACAGGTTGAAGTGGACAAGAGGAGGGGCAAGTCTAATAGGGTAAGAAAGTTCATCCTGTTAAGAATTTCAAGTTGCATCCTTGGGTGGGGACTGAATTTATTACACATCCATGACTGCTTTTGTAAAATCCAGTGCTTACAATCATTGACACACTAGTAGTAGTCACACTAGCAATGTATGTCCTCTGCATACATGCCCCAAACATCATGTTCTTTCAGCTTTTTCTGAACTGTTTTTAACTATGATTCAAGTTTTGGCCACCAGAGAGAGAAGGCTTATTCAGATACAGTATAACAGCTCTCTTAACGGTGATGACCCTCTGTTTAAGGACGAGCACTGAGAGGAACTCAACCTGTTTTCAAGGAAAGACTGGTAACTATAGAAAGAGGAAAGTGATGAAGGAATCTTAAAAATAGAAATACTGTATTCTGAAAAACTAACAAATAATTTCATCACACTCCTTAAGTCCTGAAGTGATTCACAGTCCTTAAGTCAATGACCAAACTGGTATTTTTGCACTGGTAGAAAGGCATTTGAGCTACCTTCATGAAAATCACCAACTGACCTATTCTTACCTTTTTTAAAATGAGGTCATACTGGTACAGAACATCTACTGATCTGTTCACAGTGTAAAGTTACAATCACAGGAAAACTGTTACTCCCTTCCCTTCTCCCTCTCTCCCAGGTTACCCTGAAAGGCCATTCCTGGCACTCTTTCAGGAAAGAGCAAATTAAAGTTTGAGCTTGACAAGCTTTGTACAAACCAGTACTGTCATCATGTGCACAAAAAAGGTATACAGCCTTGAGGTTTTAATTTCTGTCAGACTTCACTCAGAGTAAAAGCCTGGTTCTTGCTCATTTCATCTCAGATTAACTACAGAAGCTACCACATTCAATTACAGAGTCAGAATTTTATCCACACTATTAGTGTGCAAAATACAATTTCACAGACTTATCACAAAGCAATAAATTATCTATTCAGCAAAACTGGATAAGGAAAATGAAAGTCCCCACACCAAATCTCTGCCATAACAGCCAGACAATTCTGCCAGCTGGGATGTTTCTTTATCCTGACAGATTTCACAGCATGCACACACTTGTGTGGGAGTGTTACCGGCCAGCGACAGAATCTTACTGCACTGAAGACGAAGTCACCCTGACATTTCAATAACTCTCTCCCCACACAAAAAACAAAATTCCATCTACTTCATCTGTTTCAGATGTTCAGTACTAATTCTATGTCACACAGCATCCAGAAAAGTCATTGTCCTAGAGCTATTTACTGAATTCAGTATCTACCAATTCACTTAATGGTCATATTCAAACTCAATTTCTGGAAGTCTATGGGCTGACCCTTACACTCTTCCCCACTAAAGTAGGTCCTATTCTCAAAAATCTCATTGCATGCATGGAAAAGATAATACATACATGCAAATTATTATTTATGGATTACATACTCAACTGGACCTAGAGAACAGATTTATTATTTTATGTAAAAGTCTAGAAGGGTGGAAAGAATTCATAAGATTATTATGAAAGTGAAAAACATTGTATTCAAGCTGAAACTGCATGGGGAATTCAGTTAGGTACAGTGACAGATTACTCCCAAAACGTAAAATGATCTTACTGTTGGTAAAACACTAAGAAGTAGTAATTTTAAGTACTTCACAGATAGTTTTATGGCCTTTGATTATGTCAGCCAATAGCCAAATAAGCACAAAAAATTTGTTTTATATAAAGCAGAGAGAATTGGGATTATGAATCCTAGGATAATCTGAATGTAATTTTACATAGAACAAATATATAGAAATTCAGAGGCATGCAGGAGCTGGTCCACCACTTTCTACAGTAAAGAATGTTTACAATTAACACAAAGTAGTCTGAGAGCCTGACAGATGGAAAGCTGGTGGATAAAGTTTTCTTAAGACCTTAATTCTAATATTCGGTTCACCATTACTCATTCTTAAACATAAAAGAGGTTTCCTGGCAAGTCTAGTTACTCTAGAGTAACCAATCACTCAATGCCAAATCAATACCTCCACACATCGCTGCCTTTGGAGAACATGGAGGAGCGGATGACCTCAGGAGCCATCCAGGCATATGTCCCAGCTGCGCTCATTTTGGTAGTTTTATGCCATTCCCTGGCCAAGCCGAAATCCGTGATCTTCAATATCTTGTTGCTCAGATCTCCATTTTCCACCTTTTCGAGTATCAGTACTGGAGAAAAGGGGGGGGGGGGGAATAAAAGGTATGCAGAGTAAAGCTAGTATTTACGCAAAAAAAGATCCTCCTCTTGGAGATCTCCCAAATTTCAAGGTTCTCCCTGGCTTTTAGTTATTCAAACATACCACACTCCATTACAAGTTATTTCAAGCTGATCCCTTCATCTGACAAGTGAAGAGCTGTCTAGTAAATAACTTCAAATTTAGCCAAAATACCAACCCCCAGAGAACAAACAGATAATGACATAATTATTTAATACAGTGCCTAGAGCCATTCTGTATAATAATTCTCTGCTAAGAGGAAGTGAACCACTGTAACTTCTAGAAATCCAGATAAGGGAAGACATTTCCTAATTAATCCTCTCTCAGCAAGCCAGTAATAGCATCTTTTTCTTGAACTGCTTAGAGGACTTTTTTTTTTTTAAAATCCAGATACACACACAGGCTGGATATACCCTTCATGTAAATGTGTTAGGAGTGGAAGCTCAATGTACACAGATTGTTTTTTTTTAAAGACACAATTAAAAACAAGAGATTGATGATCAATAACAACACGCCCAATTCAAGACTTCATATTTACCACCATGTTATAGGTACCCACCCCCATCATTATAAAGCTTTTTTGTAGTTAAGCTGCCAAAGTTTATACCATGTTTCAGTGGTAAAGGAGTCTATACCCAAGACCTTTAAAAAAATCCTTGAGGCAGAACTTAAGAACACTTTGGTAAAAGGCACATATTCCTCTTTACCCAGAAAGCTGTACTGTCACACCAGTGTAAAGTGAGTGTAAACCAGAGGCCAGAAATACCCACTCTGCTTTAGGAGCCCATCATTATCCTCTTTATCTTAAAAAGTCACCACACAAGTTGCATCAGTAATGTAATACCAGGCAACAGAATATAACAGGCCACTAAACTTCCATAACTAACATAGCTAGGCCTGTGAAGGGGCCACAAAGAAAAAAATATTTATGTTACCATTAATCTAACAACTTCACAGCAAAAGGCATCGAGCCGCTAACACACCACCATTATGCAGCTACTCTGTTGTTCATGTCATTATAGACACAGGTGCTTAGAAAACAAGAGGGCTTTTTTTTCTTTTTCACCTCTCTACATATGTGTGTGAATTGCAAAAAACCCCAAACACAAACGCACAACCAAACAATTATGGGTCACAGCAAAACCTATAAAAGGCAAAAGCATTGTAAAAATTACAATACATATAAAAATCATCTTCAGGACCAATTTTAGCAGTCCATGAAAAAACTTACATATCAGTCTCAAGCTAATACAGCTTTTTTGGAGAAAAAAAAAAATAATCTTACATTCATGCTTCCCTCCAATAATGAGATTTCCCATGCAATAAAAGCCGAAAGTGCTATTAGAACCCTTCTGCATAATAAGAAATATACATACAAATGTTAAAATACTGCACTTTTCCTGAACTTAAACAAACTGTTATCTGAAAATTAAGAAAAAGTCACCCTTTCTACAAGGCTTCAAAATTCACAAAATACTACTTCATGAAAGATTTTTGTGGGCCAACTCAAATTGAGAACGCACTAGACTTATGGTTAAGCTCTTGGTTCTTGCTTATTGGGCCAAATTACTTTCTAATGTTACTGAATGCTCCATTTTCCTAATTGCAGGGGGAGGTGTGAGGCCTAGAGTTACTATTCTCTTCATTTGGGCAAAAACATATGTATTTTTAGAGCCACACTTCAGCGTAGAACAGAACCACCACAAGAAATAAAGGTACAAAAGGCTTCCTTTGTGCCTGCTTTCCTAGTAAGCTTTTTTCCTTCTTCCTAGCAGATGAAGAACTGCTAAGAGAAATTGCTAACAAGTTCCTCATTGACTGCAAGAGTAAAAAGCTTCCTAGAATATACATCTTAAGTTTCTTCTAGCATGTACCCACTCTGCCTAAAGATCTGGCAGAACAATAAATTTTATATTTAAACGCAATAATATAGATATACAGTGAAGTTATAAAGGTCAAGTAAAACTTTGAAACAAGAAAGCATGGGTTTGGGTTTTTTTTAGCTTCCCTCCATAAGCACAACAAGCAACAGTCAAATTTGTGGTTCACAAGGCAGATCAGATTCTGTCTAGATGAGCTCAATAGCAGGACATGGAGCCAGATATCACAGTTGGGTTGCCTCTTCCTGGCAAGAGGTTATTTAAATCTAATTACCTTGATTTGTATTAAGTTCTAACAAAATAATTAGTACTTACACAGATCTTTTGTATCCATGAACTTGCTCTTTTGTCAGATGTAGGCTAAGTAAGATAAATTATCATGACAAAAGACCACAGGAGAAGGACAATGAAAGAGCCGGATTTACTGCAAGCCCTTGATTCCTTAGTTACATCCTTGGCTCCCCTCCCATTTCCTTGTAACAACTGCTTGGAATAATAATCCTGCAACCCAAAATTGTAAAAATTAATTTTAAGATTCATATATCTCCCCAGTATCTGTTTCAGTTCTCTTTACCTTGGTCAGTATCAACAGGCTCACTTGTAATGGCTAGGAGTCTCCCTAACCCATCTGCCATTTTCAAAACAAAAACCTTGACTCCCCCTCTTGCGTTTGCTTGGATTTCAGTGAAGAATCTTGTAAATACATGAAATATTCTTTTCATTCTCCTCCTTAAAAGTCTTGTTTATGGAGAACATAAGCCAGGTTGCTAGGACACTGCAAATGCATTTTACTCCTGCTAATCAACATGGTCTTGTTTGTGAGCTTTATCTACAACCAGTTATTGGATCTTGTTAAATACTTTGAGTGCAAGTTCTCTTCTGCAAGTGCTAGTCCTTTTGCACTCGTATTAGCCTACCACAATATGAAATACAAATAAGCAGCATACTTCCTACACTTAGAGTTAGCATACCGTTCCATCTCTGAATAGATTTGCTCACTCTGGATAGAGCTAAGAGGCCAGATGATCAGCCTCAAAAAAACCCCCCCCAAACCTACAACACCAAAAAAACCCAAACCCAGACACAAATATAGAGCACCTACACTAAAAATGCAACTTATCTACCAAAGCAATAAAACTTCTCACTCTGGTCTGCTGATTTAAAAGATCTGCATAAGATAAAGAGGGTTTTTTTAAAAAAAAGGTAGAAAATGGAATTGAAAATCTTTCACATTCCCAGCCTTAAAAAGACAAATTGTTTGGCAGCGAAGACACTGGGCCTAGTTTTCAAGCAACTGGGGAAGAGAGAGAGCCGAATCAGCAGGAACATGCAGAATGTGTGTCAGCTTGTTCAGTGGTAGTCACTACTACCCCGTTCCACAGGGCCCATGCAAGAAGGTTCTTCCTGTGTACATACACAGGCCAGCCAAGTTGTAGATGGCGTGCCATGTATTACTGCTCCTAACAACTCAAAAACATCTTCTTCCTCTGTCACACAGGCTAAAAACTGATCTTAAGAAGCATGGGTAGGAACCAACTGGCAGTGTGTAAAAGGGACTGGTGAGGCAAACTGGCTATTGCAAGTACATTCAGACAGCTTTGAGGATCCAGCTCAGCAAAAACAACTTAATACAGCAAATCACCACTACCATGTTCTTTGCACTCTGCAAGTGCAAAGCAAAGTATGGTGGCTTAAACTAGCATTAAAAATTGTTAGCAACCTTAGGTGAAGGGTATCAGGAGCATGGGTGCTTGCAGGAGTAATGAAATGCTCACATACATTTTCATATATTCCTGAAAGACTTGGAACTTGTCCTCCAGAAAATAAGCATTTGACAATGAGAAATTAATTACAGCTCAGACAAATTCTGCCCAGCAAGACAGCTCTTCCATATCTCAAGGTATCCCAGCTGAGACAAGAAGAAAGAAGTACAATTCAAATAGGCCTTGGTATCTCCCAGCAAAACTTTCCCTGTACCAGGCAGACATCCAGATACAGGTACCTATGATTTAAAAGTGTAATTTCAACTACTAAGAATTTATTAGGAGCTTTATTACCACAAGGACTCTCAAGAATCATTACTAGTATTCAACCCCACTGTCTAGTTTCTTGAGAGGCAGGCAGAATACACATGCTAAAAGACAACAGTCAATAGAGACATGTTAGATCTGAACTTAGAGATACAAAGGTAGAAATTAAACACTGGGCCTCCTCTTATCTAGGTTATGATGAAGACCAGTCTATTTTCTTTGAAATAAAATATCTATTGAGACTCCTCCATATTCTTTGAGATCGTTAGTGCCTTACAAGAAGCATCAAATTCATATCAGACTCTTGCGAGAAAGTTACCCGAAGCACAGAGAAAGAAGTAGGCACCACATAAACAAAGGGGTGGGTTAGGTAACCAAAAGCAGTAAGTCAACACTTACTGGTTTGATGACAAGACAGATTAACTAGTAGAACAGTATAAAGTCAGAATTCAAAAATCATTTGACAAGACTCAGCCTGGTGCAGTCCTTCGTTATACTGTCTGACATTACAGCAAGGAAATGAACAACTGTGCATTGCTAGAGATGAGAAAACTTGTCATCATTATATTTTCAGTACTTTTTAACACAGGTTGCTTTGGTTTCTGCTCAGAACGAGACAAGCTGCAGTAACAAAGAAAAAAGACAATGCTGTGTAGCTTGCTTTCATTGCTAACTTTACAGCATTTTCAGTCATCTCTGAGTAGATCAGAGCTAGAGGTGGCATGATTGGTAGCCTACTCTCGATTCTGCATATCACTGAGTGCTGGCCATTAACCAGATCTTTGACCAGGTCTAATACTCTTCAGTTAGTAGGCAACACCAGATGCTGAAACAGAAGAGGTATCAGAGACTTCCCTGATACACCTGGAGTTCCTCATTCCACTCTCAATCTGCACAAAGAGTGATGAGGAGTTAATTCAGTCAATCCTGGTATCATTTAAAGATGGTTTCTTAGGAATTGGGCGGGGGTGGGGTGTAGAGAATAACAGATGATGTGCCCAAGATTCTCTTATCCTTGTTTGTAATTTGAACTAGCAGCTTCTCTACCAGTTAGAAGTAATGGAAATCAACTCTGAGGTCAGGTGAAGCCAGTTTACTTTCACTAGTTTAAGTATCATTCTGTATGTGTATGAATAGCTAGCAGGCTTTTGATAGAATCCAGCGTCAGTCTTACTGAAAGTAATCCAGTCTTTAGAAGTACACAGATCCCAGTGATAACAGACCCCAAAGGGGATGATTCTGTTTCATGAATCACAGTTGTATACCAGTGACATCAAGAAGAATGAAGGTTTTTTCTAGAGCCAGGCCCAACTCAGATGCTTTTGTTTAAACAAAGATTTGTACAGAAAATAGTCATACACTTCAGTAAGCCTGTTTCTGTGAGGTCTGACGCAATAGTATCTGACAGAGTAGGCTCTTCCTCCTGCTTCACCCCTTTCCACATTATTATGCTTTACTAGAAAGACAAAAACATCTGCCTTAGTATTCAAAGCAAGACAAAAAGCAACTTAATTAAGATTTCCAAGATACCATTATAACCTTCAACCTTCATATAGTTGCTACTACTGGATCTTCAGTTCTGTCTTGTCATCAAGTCATTACAAAGATGCCTGCTCTGTGGGGCACTACAGCACAGGATTATTTAATAGAAAGACAGAATTAACGCTGCTATTGGTCTAATGAGACCTTTAAGAATGGTTCCAAAGATGGAGCTTCATGTTAGAACATTAAACTTTCACAAGCAACTCATGAACTTGCACTAGCATGTTTAGGATTGGGACTATATGTATCTAGGATTATCCTATACCCTTCAGAAGGAGAAATCACTGCAGTGAAAACACTGAAAACTGCAGCTATAAGATTTTGTTACGGCGGACATCCTGTGACTAGTACCCAAAACCACTGGTTAGTTCCAAGTAGGCAAAACAGAGAATCAAATGAATTCCAACAGAATACAGACTGAAGTTTAAAAAATTAACAGATTAAATGCTAGCCAAGTTTCAATTCTGCCATAAACTATAAGATAAAACTACAGAAGGGCTGCCCTGGAGGCAAGTGCTACACATTTCTATAGAGATGAAATTCCATCCTGCATGCATGAAGTAGACTGCACACCTACCACAGTCTCACATGTTCAAAAGATGAATTTCTTCCCCCTGCTCTATCCTCATGGATCATTAAAAGCTGGCTTGGCTGAAACAAATTCACAGCATCTCAGAAGGCAGTCTTCCTAGGCTCCAAACACAGGCAGAAAAGACAAAGCCTCTCCAGGCCTAAGTCAAATATACATGGTCTGAATTATGCTCTACAGGAGTCTGTCTTGACTAGAGTCACATCTGTGCTAAGTGTCCATACTCAAACCACATAATCTCTGTGGTATAAGTAAGCAATTTTAATCAGAGAAGTTCCCCAACACACCAGATGTTAGAGAGCCATCTGGTGAAAGCCAGTTTACTCATAGTTGCAAGATTATCCAAGTGTTCTGAATTTTTTAATTTAAGTTTTCAGAAATAGATTGTTCTATTAGTAGGACAGCTAATGCAAGTCAGACTGGTACTACTGTTAAATCAGTATTAAATAAAACTGTCCCTTGAACCACAAAGGCAGCTGGAGGTCATAATTCATTGCATCTTGCACCACTTACCTTAATGAAAAGTCAGTGGCAAACATTCTGTACAAGACACAAAGCCTTACTACAAGAAGGACCTCATTTCCAGATATTAAACAGCTGTATTTGCTACTCATGCGTGTACCAGAAAGACATGAGATACACAAATATACCATGGCAAGGTAAAGACAGGGGGTATAAAGCTGTATATATATCTCCTTTGATCTCCTTGTACCTACATTTTAATAAACCCTAAGAGGGCTGGGTAAGTCACATCTAATATGCTCTTCACTCCTGCTTCTTAGCCGTTGCAGCATGAAGTTTAAAACTGCTGAGCAAACTTTATTTTTGGAATATTCTCAACTTATTATGGTGTTTCAATGCAAATAACTGCATTGTTTATGTATTTTTCATTTTGCTTAACCCAACTTATTTCTAATACAAGCTGGTTTTTCCTCTTTCCAATTATGACAGAGGCACTAATTGGTCTGGATCTCTTTCCTTCTGCCAGAATATACATATTTCTATCTCTCTTCTTTAGTTTTCTTCTTCTCAATCCCATTCACTGTTCTTCCAAACACACTCCACTACCCTACAAATGGATAAACCATCTGCACTGAATCTTTCAATCCAATCACTAAAACAAACATGATAATCCTTTACCTAGGTTTTAAGTTGGTCACTTTATGAAACCTCAGTAATGCATCTCCTATTTTTCATCCAGCACCATACTACCTCCAGTGTGTGTGAAAAGATAGTTTAAAGGAGGTAGATTACTTTCATACAAGGGAAGTTTTCACAAGGGTAACAAAGAAAAATTTTTTTTTGCAACAAAATTAACAGCTGCTGTTTTAATCCTGTGTTCTGATCACACCAACAGCACCAGAAAACATGTTCTAACCTCCTCCCATAAACACAAACTTCCCCTGAAGGCAGTAACACTGTCAGATTTTTTTTTTTTTGCTTATTTCTTTGGAAGGGTTATTTTAGTTTTCAGCTACACTTTTGGACAGTTAGGACAACGTTCTTAGTCTCCAGCGGGAAAGAGCAAGTAGGGAAAAATAAACATTTCAAATCCGTGCTGATCCAGTTGCTAGTGACAAAGAATGGTAGGAAGTAGTTCCACATTTCAACTCACTGTCAAGTGACAAGGCAGCAAAATACAGCCATATAGTTGCCGCCTGCTGGTTTCCCAGCCTAGAGAAAGGATTAGGTTTATCTGCATAGTGTAGTGCTGAACAGAAAACTCCTTTGCTTTGCTTGTGCTAAAAGCTGACTCATCACTTCAGAAGTAGAAACATTCAGGGAAGAACTACTACAGTGTGATCACCCACAGCAAAAATAGCCCATTTTCATATATGAAGATAGAGGAAAGGGGATGCTGTCTACTGCACACAATAGTATGAACAGCCAGGCATACCAAATTTTTTTTACTATACTGGTTTCAGCTTCAACTACTCTTCTGCTGTACTCCCAATTTGTTTAGCACACAGCACACCAAGAAACTAAAGAACTTCCTGACTTAAGTGGCAAAATTGGTAGCAACAGAATACCAAGGAAAGCAAGATTACCTTGCAATACCACCACAATAGTTAACCACCAAACTGTCTATCACAGCCATATTTCATGATAACAGCTGCATCAGCAACTTCACACTCCCTTTCCCAGTCCAGAGTGTATGTATATTAAGAAACATGAAAGAAATAGCAAAAAAATCCAAGACAGTCTCTTGCATGGTCCAGTTTACAGTTCATGCCAAGCCATTTACCTGTACATGATGCTACTCAGTAAGCCCGGCACAAGAAGAGAAATCTTAGCTAATGAACAGTAAGCCTGATGGAAATGGTTACAGTCATTAAGTGAAGGGAGAAATAAAAAAGAATTAAGACAGGGATGGAGTGCAATGAAAGAACTGAAA
The DNA here is from genome assembly GCF_965140245.1 of Athene noctua. Classification (NCBI taxonomy): domain Eukaryota; kingdom Metazoa; phylum Chordata; class Aves; order Strigiformes; family Strigidae; genus Athene; species Athene noctua. Next base: position 14,316,715 of record NC_134042.1, on the reverse strand, counting down.
GAATACACTAAAGAATACAGAAAGGAACAAGCTAGAAGACAAGGATCTCTACTGTAGGGTAAAACACTGGGTTTGTTGACCGTGGTACACTGGGATATATCTCTTACTTGATGGAGGATTGCTAGCTTCACATTTAACCTCCATATAACCTTTCTCCAACTGAGACAATAGTCAGTATTTTAGTGCCAGAATACCTGCCATTCTTTTATTTACAGACCATGAAACAACAGGGCTACTACCTAGCGATAAAGCAACATTAACTCATGAGTCCTATTGTTATGTTTTGAGGCTTTGTCAAGTCTTCACAGAGATGCCTACCATTAACAGTGTTTCTAGTGTGGTAGGGTGGATAGTGGTACTTCAAAAGAGGTTGGGAGAACAATCTGAAGAAAGTATCAGAAGCTTGTTTGCCAGAAATGTAAGAAAATCTAATTATGAAGGTACTTCAACTTAGCTGAGCTTAAAGGGAGCTCCCAGACCTAGAGACAGAGGGGGTGGTGGAGGTCCCAGGTGAGGCCCTGACTGCAAACTACCAGACACCGCAACTTGATGATGTAGAGTTGAGAAGGCCTGAAAAACCCAAAGGCGGTGGAAAAATCTGAATACCTGTAAGTGTCAGTGCACTCAGTAGTTCTGTTTCAGCCTTCACCAACGTTAGCACCGCTGCGGGTTGAATGCTTTGCCAACCAAGAGTCCAGGAATGAGGAAAGCAGTAGTAAGACATGAAGAAAAACTCCAGCCTGTAAGCACATCCCACTCACACCCATTCCCAAGAGCCTCTACTCAGTCTGTTGAACTCTGTCTCCTTAGAGCCACATCAGCTGCTTATACAGTTCAAGACCTAGATGGTAGCAAGAGCGATGGGTGGGTGCCAGTGACAAGAGGAAGACTATAAATAGGATAAATACATCATCTTTGTTATTTTACTTGGTGTAGAAATGTTTAATTCTAATATTTAAATCATTAAGTAGCCATCCTCCTATCTGCACAGACTTAGTGAAGTTTCTTTCTGCCTCCCACATTTTTATCTGGACTCTCAACTAGATTTCTCCTCTAGTCCCAATGCTTCACCATATATATTCTTATTTTGTGAGACTGAAAAGAAGTGAGACTGCGACTTAAGACCTCAAAGGCTGAAAAATGGCAAAGGAACTCAAACTTGTGTGGAACGACACTACTCTACCTACCTTATCTTTTCTTTTCCATAATAATACCGCCCATTTTTGCTGCAGTTGGGTGTTTTTGCAGATCACTCCAGAGCAACTCAACCATCTATAGATACAACAGCCTAGTACCACACATTTTCTTGCATAGACATTTGCTCACCTGTTACTGTACGATCACTGTTTTCAACAGCAGTGAAGTCAACAGGCAGCTACAAAGAGGGGAACTAATGCTTACCCTGTCATAGCTGGAGTGTGCAAGACCATGCTGCAGCTGAGTACTCATTGTGGGTGGGAATATTGGACACATTGTATTTCTTCCTCCATCCTGCAAACAGAACAGCTTACTGTGGCTTCACTTCCCAAAACGCAAAGTGGCAAAAGTTTTGTCAGACAGCGGATAAGCATCAGCCCATCCGCTTCCTCCATACAGATAATTCAAGTAATGTAAGGAGATGTATCAGATATCAAGTCCATCAAATCCCAGGTGCAAGTGTTTTAAAGAAAAGAACAGAGTAAAACCTTTACAGAAACCAATGCTTTTTCACTCTGAGACCCTTAAACGCAAAACATGAGCAAGGTTTCAGTTCTAAAAGCTGCAAGTCTTTTCCATGGTAGGATTTAAGAGCAAACCAGACCTGTATGAGGAGGTGCTACTATTAAACTTCTCCCTGCCAGCAATACAGCAGAAGTCTCAAGTGCAAGAGTTGAAGGAAACAGAATATTTCTATTTCCAAACAACTCCAAATTTATCAAAAAATTGCTTTACACAAGTTTCAGAAGTCTGTTAAAGGCTTACTGAAGCTGAAGGTGTGCCAGAGAGGAAAAAAATCTGATTAATATCACAGGATCCAGACTCTCCCACCCACCCATGGCAGAACATGTCCAAAACCAAACCAATCTGTTACAGTAAACCTTGTCTTGAAGAAAGAATCTCCTCACTCAAGCCCGTATGTTTTATAAGGGTTTGTTTTTCAGACCACAGAATAAAGTTATCTGAGCTAGGACAGCTCTGAAGGCACTTTCTGAGAACTTCCATTCTTAACCAGAGGGTCCATGAACACTAAAATGTTAATACTACACTTCAATTTTAATTTCTTCCCTGACACACACACCCTGAAGTTTCACAATTGGGACAGCAAATTTCAGTTTACACTATTTTTTGTACTCATCTCCCCACAATCCAGGTATAATCTTCACTTTGTCCAAATCCCTTTGACTGTCTTCTAGATTTATTTCCAGCCCAAACACCTGCAACACCTAGGAGGCTGTGAAATTCATGCAAATGTGGATTTTTATTTTTTTTTAAAATGGAGATTAATTCAGAAGAATGAGATAAGCATCTTTCTTCTCTCGCATGGGCCAATTGCTACTTTTTATACTTGCTTGTATCTGAAAAATGAATAAAAACTTCCACTGTACTCTGAAGAAACACAATACATTCCAAAGTCTTCAGGGTTCTTATTTAGAAGATACTATAGTAATAGCAAATATTAATCATAGTCCTGTAGTTTTTGAACAGTCCTTATCTGAAGCACAAAAGTATCCTCAGATTGAGGAAAAATGCTCTTCCATAGAAGATGGCTTCACTGAACTTACTACAATAGTATCAATCCCATTCTCCCCTGCCAGGAAAAAGCAAACCTTCCCAAGATACATTTCAGCTTGGATGGTGGTGGTGGTAAATAACGGATGTTAGATAAAAAGATAGCCTTAATATATTGCTTCATGCTGCTGCCTTGTCTGAGAGTCATGATCTCAGAGAGCCAGAAGCTTGCTAGTAAGTCTGCAGTTTGCCTAACAAGACAAAAAGCCTTATTTATTGCAAAGGGGACAAAGGGACTGAACTTGCCAGGTGTTCCTTTTTTTTTTAGTTATTAAGTCCTATTGTCAGTACACTGGCATACTGCCTTGAGGACAGAACTAAGCTTTTGGGAAAGGATTTTAAAAACTCGCTCCAAAATGAGACCTGATATTGAAGCAGTTTGCCAAAATGTAATTTGCAATTTTAGTTCTACCTTCCATAGTCAGCTTGCACAGCTTTGCCTCACAAGTATCCAGATAACGAGCAATCTGCTCTTGATCCTGCATTCAAAGTACTTAGAGTGATTAACAGATCTGCACATGGACTGAGCCCGGGCTTTCCGCATGCAGCCTTTACCTACCTTCTGTCGGGTACTCTGGCGTTGATTTCAGTAGGACTGCATCTTTATTCTAATATTTGTTTGTGGTGCAGAAGGCTAAGTGTTGCATAAGATCCTGTAGAGCACAGAATTTAAGACTCATTCAAAATTTCACATCTTAGAAGGAAAAACAAATACAAACACTGTGTCTAGTAATGAGCAAATATTTTCTTTCTTTTATTACTAACTATTCAGCAACAACACATTTAAAAAAATATATGCCTTGGAAGCAAAAGCTTTTTAATTACTGGGTACGCGTGAGGGTTCAGCAAATCCATAAAGCTGGCTGACTGTCCTCTTCGATCAACCTAGAGGAGGTGATGGATGTGACAGCACAGCAGTTCTTGGATTTTAAGCCATGCAGCACAGTAACTCTAAAGAGCTAATGCATAATGGGGGAGGTGATAGGAAAGGCCTCCAGAGCCATGATATATTTAGAATCGATCCTTTCACCTAGCCAAGATGAAAAAAGCCTGATTGCTTTAGTGATCTGGTACAAAACACTCTGAATGCTCCTGGAGAACATTCAGGTGAATTTCCTGGACAAATGAAGCTGTTCAGTCCTACCGTACTACTTATATCAGACCAACCTTCTAGCTCAGGCACGGATTACTGTAGTCTTCAGAATCAGTTAAATGCTCCAAGGAAAAAAAAAAATTTTATCTGTACCCAACACAGTGCTTTGCCAAATCGTATCAGTTTGAAAGCTTGCAACAAATCAAGAACTGTAGTAGGCAACAACAGAAAAGGAAAGGGAAGAGTAGAATCACATTCATTAACTGTCGTTCAAGAGACTGTTTGAGAAGAGATTTAATAATAATGCTGGTTCAGTGGGAGCCACTTCTAGGCAAACAGAAACATTACATTCATGATGAAAAAAGTAGTGCAGAGCTGGTTTGCTTTGGCTTCAATTAAGACATCTCTATGAAACAGTCAGTAACATCAACTACTCTTCATTCCTGTAATAGGCTGGTATGCCACAATTTAGAAGGTAAGGAAGACAAAAATTTCACAGGCAGTAACACAAACCACACCAGAAGCTGGGGTTTTTTTGGTGGTCTGTTTGTAGGTTGTTTTTTTTAAAATCAGATTTAATTAAAAAACCTTAAGGAAAGTAAGAGGGGTGTTATTTACATCAGAACAAATGTTAAAAGGCTCTGAGATGCACAATCAACACCAAGTTACAGCTGACAACAGTGAAATTCAGACTTTCCTGAATACTGCAGTTTTACCTTAAGTTGAGCAGAACAAACTGCCAGCTGCTAAGAGGTAGTGCTGCACTGTTGCACATGAAAGTCCATGCGAGGTAACAGCTCATGCAGTAAAGCTATCAGAAAACTGTTCAATTTTTGATGTGTTCGATTCCTGTTAGTTTTCTGACCCAGCTTACTCTGTGATCAAAGAGTCCAAGTGACTACACAGAACCGTGATGAAGCATTAGGAATATCCCCCAGTTACCAGACGACCATAATCATATCAAAGCCACACACTGACTGATTACATCAAACAAGAAAAAACAAATCAGTTAAGTCCAAGGGCAAGATTGACAACACTTGAACAAGCAGAATTAGGCATATCGAAGTTCAATTAATCAAAGTTAGGGGATTGTTTTTATTTTCAGGATCCTTGAATAATGCAAAGTCAAAAGCAACTAAAGACTATTTGAACATCTCTTCCTAGGTCCGTAGTCTAATAGGAGAAACAGTAGGAAATCCTGTAATACTTTAGTGGCAGGTAGACCACATGGCCTGGTTCACCTACATCCCACTGCCCTTACACATACCATCTTTACAGCAATTATCCATACTAGCACTTCTTTACAGTACCCCAAGAACCTCACGGGAATCCCCAGTTGAAGCACAGCAATTGTTACGATAAGCAACGTCTTAAAGTGGCAGAAATATTCATCTGTTACTAGTAAATGGAGCTATTGGCATACCGACTATTATTTGCTACGCATCTAAACAGTAAGTCTATAAATCAGCAAGGTTGAAGCCATGAAGGCTTCTAGTTCCAATACAAAGAGCAAAACTTAACATTTCTCAGCAGCTAAAGCCAATTCCAGAAGCCTGTTTGATGAAGCATCAGAGGAAGATGTTGTACAGCTAGCTAGGAGCTTGTTGCTCTGAAAATCATCAAGGACTTAAGTAGTACAGTATTCAAAGCACATACAGGATTTCAGAGATGATTTGGAATCTGTATGTGCATTAGATAAAGTTTGGTGTTTTGGGAGGGTATTTTTGTTTTAAATAAAAAATGGTGTTATAATAAATGCTTGAGTAATGTAACGGCGCTTTTAGAAAGCATAATGGAAGGGCTGTGGGTGGTAGCAACACAAACAGCTCATAGGAGGGCTGTCTCCTCTAGTTACTTTCTTTTGAAGAGAACCCTAAACAATGCTGCACCATGCTGCCATTACCACCACCACAACTCTTCTACAGGCTGGGACCCAAAGATTTACTGTTACTCAAGTGAGTCGTTTTCTCCCTGATCTTAAGAAACACTGATGAAACCAAACTACATAAATTATAAATTCTTCCAAATTGTGATAGTTTCTCCTCTTAGTGCATAAGGTTCTGTATTTCTTTTTCATATATGGAAAAAGTTCAGGCCTGAGGAAGGCTGAATTTACCTTTCCATTAGCATTTGGACAATTAAGAAGCAATTATCAGATATTCCAGTCAAGTCTGGCAACATTTTGAAAATCAAAGTCACACCAATTTAACTGAAACTATCCTAGAACCAGAAAGCAGACATATAGCAAAAAGCATCTACTTAAAATCAAGTGCTATATCCTGTACTCTTTCCAACAGTTTAAAGCTTTCCTTGCTTGTCATAAGGGAATATGCACCATCTTACAAAATGAGATATTACTTAAAACTAAGGAATCATCTTGTGTGATGAATCATCACTTCAAAAAGCAAGACTGTGCTTAACTTCTGATGCTTCAAGAGTGAATTTTCTTCGGATATGCTGAAATTCTGAATAGAATTGTTTAATGAGAAAATCAAAAGTGAAGCTGCTGACTAAAATCTCTCAAAATTCAAATTAAGTTTATTGATGTGGGAACAACACCAAAAAAAGTGGAGCTGAAAAAGTTATTCTAGATTCCTGGAAATGCCACAAGGCTGTTCTCAGTCTTGACTTGCTACTTAGAAATTTCTGAAAAACACAGATTTATCCCAGCTCTGTCACAGCTGGTCAGACAGTGAATTCATGGGAGCAGCACACAGATGCCTAGGCACACCTCATGCATGATGGTGCTCAGGTCTGCTCGGATCTTTCTATGGTTCCATATGCACAGTGTGGAGAAAGTACTTAGTTTCATAACTCTTGGTCATTTTTTGCTTAGGAGCAGAAAGAATCCTGCAGAAAAATATATGCAGTGACACAAAGACAAAAAAGGATATTAGCTAGGTTTCTAAAAGTAATACACACAATTTCACATCTTAAAAATGAGAAGAACAAAGTCTTTCCCTTCTTCTTTACAAAGATAAGGGATTCCATTTGTGAAATTGCCTTTCGGTACTTGGTGCGGACAGGAGAATATCAAAGTGTTCTTGTAGACACCAAACTTATTCCATGAAGTCTCTCCATTTTTGACTTGCAATTAACAGTGAAGACATCAATTCATATTCAACTAAAACAAATAGTTTACAAGAGATGTATTTTCATTTTGGCACTCTCAGAAATCTACTAAAACATACCAGAAATAAGACTGCAACATAAAGGCATCTGTTAAACCTCTCAGAGAGGAAAGCAGTTGCACCAATTTAGACAAGCTAAGGAAAAAAAACAAAAACACCCGAAGTAAACTGTCACCCTACTTCCATGAATTCCTGGTGTTTCAACAGCTTAAAAGTTAACATCACTTTCAGGTATAATTTACATCTTCTGAACTAATAACACATGCAATTGAAAGATTTTTTTCATTCTGTTCAACAAAAAGTTGTAATATCACTGGCATGAATTTCATCATCATATTACCACATGCAAAAAATTATAGTTATTTGGAAATTTTTTTTAACCACAAACAAGTGACCAGGATATCAGCACAAAGTCTGATATTCTGGGGAGACAGAGAAATAAGCAGAGTAACCAGAGCTAGGATTTATGCACCATTAGCAATACTGTATAGCATGTCCACAGAACCAAATAATTGCTTAAGGGCAGAACCTGAAAAGTCATCTTTAATCACCCTTAAGACCATATTCAGGCATTTGAAAGGCTTGATTTGTACTGTACGCTCTATTTAAACCTAAAAAACCCAATGATGTTTACTGAATTGTGCTCTGTGAACTAAATCAGAGAACATCTGCATAAAACTAATCTCCCAGCTGTTGCTGTCCTGTGTCCCATCCCACCCCCCCATCTGACATTTTTATCACTTTCCTCTTACAGGGCAAGGGACTGCCAAACTAAGGCCAGATCAATTATTCACTCAGTGTAAAGCATTCAGATGCCAGTGAAATAGTTTCACTCTACTTTACATGAAGCATTACTCACACTCATTTAATTGCACTGACAAAGGAAATCCATTCTGATAGAAGGTACAACATTGGAGAGTTAGTCAGCAAATTACACTGAAGTACCAGAAGCAGCAATAATTGTGCAGACTTCCAAACTGCTCTGCTAACATACTTTAAGCAGACCCTGGAAGAGCTCTCCTCTACGACACCACCAGACAGAGGAAGAGGTTTACATTAAGTACTTGCCCTTCTCTGAGAAAAACCAACAGAAGAGTGGCAATTATGAATGCATTGGGATGTGAATACTCTAACAAAGCATGAGATAATAAACCACGTTATAAAGACTGATAATGTAACATTCAAGTCCTGTTGTCCTTAGGTTGGGTTTGAACTAGTCACAAGGAATCCCTGCTTCTAAATTCTGCCTGTACTTTTTAAAAAAATGAACAAGGAACATTGTCAATCCTAGGAACAACTGTTCAGAGACCATGTGTAAGTCAGCTCTACTAGCTTCTTTATGAACAGAAAAAGGCTTAAACAACTGCATAAAATAAATAAGCAAAGCTACAGCAGAGTTTGGAATTCTTAAGGAAGCCAGAGCTTTGAATCTCGGGATACCACAACCTTACCATGGTGGTCCAAAAAGTGGGAGAGGTGAACACCTTCAAAGAACTAGAAAAGCACTACTGACTTGACCAAATCAGAATTGTTGGTGTTTATTCTGAGCTCTGTCCTTACCTCTTTCTTTGACCTTGGCCATGTCACTTTGCTGCTAATCTTCTGTGCCACTTTGTGGAACACAGACATGGCGACTTTTATAAAGCACTTTGCAAACTGGCATGAACACCCTCAGCAAAATCTTTCAGTGTAGTGCAAATAACAAATGTATTTTGCTGAGCCAGACAAAAAAAGGAGCAAATATGCTTTTGCTAGTTCTCTGCAGCATTAGTTAACTGGCATTATTCCTATAGCAATCCTGGCATATCTAACATTGACAGACAAATAGAAACAAACAGGACCAGCCTCATTATTTACAATACTTCACTAAAACCAACAGGACTGCCCTTTTTGATCCTAAGCATTATATGCCAAGCCCCTTCCTCTGGCCAGAAATGTGACTCAAGTCACAGATAATAGAAACTAAGAGCTCCGCACAACACAGCAATGTTGACTTCAGTAGGCATTCCTAGTTGCTTTTTTTTTCCTATAGCTCAGCTTTTAGGTTATTTAGGAGCCTTCACATTGGGAGGGGCCTACTACCCATTCTGTAACATAGAATTGAGCAATTCTGCTCAGTGGAGCACCAACATGCAGGTGAAGAGGGAAAGGTTAGCAATATTGCCAGACTAAGAGAAGAAAAAGAAGCCAGAGAGGATTCTGTCAGATTAAGGTGATTAATTTTCACATGAAATAAATCGATTCTCTTGAATCAAATGCCAAAAAAGAGAAATCCCCTCACACAGAAGAACAAAATAGATTTCCTGGGTTATCTCCGTTCCCTTGCACAGTTAGATGACTGACACGTGAGTTGGTAATGCCAGTGGGAACACTCACCTACCAGACTCACTGCCAACTGAACTTACACTCAGTAAAAGAATTTCAGGGTCTCTAAAAATAAATCACAGGTGTGCAATTTGTTCTGTAACGATCTTTACATACTCATTTCCTGACAGCATCCTCAAAGCAATGAAACAGGCAGTCCTCAGAACCTCCAAGTTTTACAATAAAAATCTGCCTCACACAAACACAGTACTTAAAATGAACAGGGCACTTCTACACTTTAAATATATTAGCATTAAACCTAAAGTTATGATAACGAAAAGGAGAAAAGAAGTGAAGAAAAATGATGGAACAGGAAAAAAAGTCCACCTTTTTGGTTAAAAGAAGGAACACAATTGGTTTGCAGAATGCTTTTTGACAAGGAGAATATCAAAACCAGACACCTCCTGGAATCTTCAGATAATCCCCTGAAGCTCAGTCCCTATACAAGATGAAGTTACATCCCAAAGCAATCAAAACTATTTTATTTACTACGCCATCAGAAACACAGAGAACTATTCTGAGCATTGTTTTGGTACCTACCACTCAAGTCCACAAAGCTGAAAGAGTTTAGGTTAAAAGATTTTTTTTTCCCAAACCCTTATATAATGGACTAATTTCTCAGACTTGTATCAAGATGCCTACTTGACTTATTTTAATGTTCAAACACGACCTTCTTAAAAGGTTCATAATGAAGTACTGTCCTCATGCATTCTGTATCTTCCTAAATATAGGCAGACATCTGGAAGCAAGGCATTCTCTGAATGTCTTCTGTTCTAGTAGAAAATCTGATTTTAAATAAGGCAACTCTGTTCATTCCCACTCCTCCATCTTGTTCCCTAACTCCCAAATTAACTCAACCTGCAGCTTCAGATGGATAATGCAGGTCCCAGATGGTGCTTGAAGGCGAGAGATATATGAGAATCACTACCTATTACTAAATGTAGGCAGTACCAATCAGTAGATCAATACAGCTGATGCTCCCATGATAGCTCTGCAGTACTTGTAGATGTTCAGTACATGAAAGAAATGTGTCTGCAAGAACCTTTTCCAAGTTCTTGCAAGCAGAAGCTGTTCCTTCTCCGGAGACATGTTACTGCCTATTAGTTGGTGGGTGGTAACTTGTGCAAAGAAAGTACGACAAGCTTGTAATTCTGTAGGCACAAAGCTACCAATGTAACCTGTTCTCCATTATCCACAGTAATTGAGAAAACTAAGTATATCAGAAAAACACAGAAAAAACAAGCCCTATATAAATCAGGATGCAATAACATATCTAGTCCACTAATCTTTACAAAACTCGTAAAAAACATTTCATAGAAAACAGAGTGGAGAAATATCCAAGATGCTTATTACATATAATGGAAAAGGTATTTCAGCAATGCAGTGTCAGCATATTCAGGAAAGACACAACTTAGGCAGTCCAAAGTTGTTTATCCTACAGATAACCATGAGTTAAGTCTACCTGCATGTATAGATACGATACTTTTTTTTTTTTTTTTGGGGGGGGGGGGAAACCCATAGCAAAAAAATCCAGGAAAGACCAAAACTCCCTTTCCCCCAAAAAAACTCGACTGTTGTCATAATCTAGTATTTATGGTACTTGCTTTATAGATACACTCAGAAAAGAACATATATCTTCAAATGTTTAAAATAGGATACATTTAAAAAAATTTCTCTTCCACTACACAGCACAGCATGGAGAAGTCTATACTGCCAAACTAAACAGCTATTGTAATATGTCAAGCCCATACCTGAGGTTACTAATTCATCTTAAGTGAAAGGTTACCAAAAAAAATGAATTTTCATTAAAATATCTCAAGTTCTTCCGTCCAGTACCAGCTCCTACATTTATTTAGTTTCCCAAATGTGATACTGCTTTCTGCAGACTTAGCTGGGCTAGAATTTTCCTATATCCATCATTTCTGTACTACATCTGATGGTACCTTTGGTTAGAACCAACATGTAAATTCTCCAGCTTCCCCCTCCAAACATAGGATCTTTGAATCCTTCCACAGGCATTCCCACTCATTCTTCCTCTTCCTTTACTATTGTTTCCTCCCAAATGAGGAAAATTCTAGTAATACATGTAGCAAAACCCTCAACTTCTCACTGACAATTTACAGCGCAGCACAATTATGTACTGCTGAAGCACTGTGACAAGAGACATTTATTCTTGCTGCTGACAGTACTGATGTTTTCTAGCATCCATATCTGTGTGTGGTTGGTGACATCATGCACTGGTGTCCCTCTAGTTGGGTTAGTTCTCTGGTTGATACATATCCTTTTTCAACTAGCAGTCTCTAGCCTGAATAAAACCATGAAACATCAAGAGCTAACAGCTTTTTATCTTAGAAATATCTTCCATTCTAAACATCAAAAGTGTTCAGATAGCATTAAGCAATAAAGTCTTAATAACCTGTTAGCAAAAGAAGTAAATATTTTCTTAGGTGTGGAGTAAAGGCCCAACAATCAAAGGCAACTATTTCTTATTCACAGATGCAGCCAATCATCCATTAACCAAGCAAATCAATCCTTCATTTTACAGCATTTATCAATATGCCTATATATACTGCCATCTGTAAGGGTTTAGATATCAGAAAATATTTATATTAGAAAATTATTAGGATATTAGGAAAACATTAAGATTGCTTTACCCTAACAAAAATGATAACTTCAATAGTACAATTTATAGAAACTAATTTGAAAGTTCTCATAGTTCCTATTTTTGAACTCACTAACAAGTTAGTATTTTTTTTCCTTCACAACAAACAATATAAATTCACTGCCACAAGATACGAGGTCAAAAAAGAAAGGAAGATTGCAAGGCTTGGAAGTTTACAGCATTGTAATTGTTAACACTAGCTCTACGAGTGAATCTATTTAAGATATTAAAATTTTAAACTGTCAGACCTCTTTGCCAGACATTACTGCCCTCCAAGCAGAAGAGAACATTTGCCTGCATCCCAGTCACCCAGTTCACTGCGCTTATTAACTCAAGCCATAAATGAAAATGAGTTCATACTAACACACCTACCTAAACCATGGCAGCCAACATGCAGGTATGTGTTTGCTCTTGCCATCTAGACATCAACAAGCGGGGAGAAAGGCTGAACAGCTGCATGCAGGTATCAGGAAAGGAGAGGATGATCTTTAAACCACTGAAGCAGTTTGCTCCCACACTCGTAAGTAACATTCTATGCATGCATTTGACTTCGAGGCAATTTTAAGTTTGGGAAAACAGACACACTACAAAACCAATACCCAAGTGGCAGACAATAATGCTATTAGTATTACAGGGTAGCTATTCACCATGATTTCCAAAATCTTAACTATCAAAGTTCAGTCCCCATGCTCTAATGGGTCAGCTGCATCCCATGTGAAGCACCACAAACATCAGATGAAGTCCTGGGTGGACAAGGGCACCCACTGGGACATTTCATTTACCTGAGTTAATGTTTCTGTCAACACCAGCTCTATGAGGGACAGAGAGAAGATTCAATTCAGCAGGGATGGGTTAAATCTCCCATAAGGAAAACAGGCTTGCAGCTCATCTATACAGCAAAATCTAGCAAGTAAAATGAAAGCTTAGGAGCATTTATCTTTCCAAAGGAGCCTTTATCCTTCCAAAAAAGTGGAAGGAAAAATACATATTTTAAGTTCCACAAGACTTTCCAACACTGAGAAGTCTGCTGAAATGCCAATAAAACTGAGACACTGTGTGTATATATATGTATGCATATATGAACTACGGGAGAGGCATGCTCCAGTTACAGTTGCTTTTACATCCAACCTTTTAAGTTGCTTTTACAAAGTGAAAGCATTTACATGTTTCCTGTGGTCTGTAGCACAATAAACCCCTCTGGGATTGAATTAGAGGATACAGTGGTTCACAAGAAAGGATCACTAAGTTAACATTACTCCTCACTTTTCTGTGTGCCATTTATTTCCAAAACCATACCCCAGCACCCTGGCTGTTCGCTGTGTAGCACTTACTGTTGCTGGACTTCAGGTCACGGTGAATTATGGGAACAATCGCTTCCTCGTGCAGGTAGTTCATTCCCCTCGCAATCTGCACTGCCCAGTTCACTAGTATGTCAGGAGGTATCCTTTTACCAGACAACACCCTATTCAGCGATCCTCCACGGGCAAACTCCATGATCAAGCAAAGATTAGGTTCCTTCAAACACACGCCCCTGAGGGCAATGATGTTGGGATGCTTTAACATTGCAAAGAGCTTGGCCTCTTGGCGAACATTCTCAATGGTCTGGCTGATGTCCTCATCAGGGTCATAGCGAGCTGCCTTGACAGCAACCTCATCTCCTATCCACACAGCTCGATACACTTTTCCGAAGCCCCCTATGCCAATGATTTCTTCCAGAACAAGCTCTGAGAAGTCGATCTCCAAGACTAGGGAAAGAAGAAAAGAAGATGTCAACATTTAGCAGCTACACAGCCTGTACACCAGCTGAAGGTCCTTGTTGCCCAACCTCGCCCTTATCCTTGGAGGAAGGACCAATTTTCACTCCAAAACAATACAAATGAAAGCAGTAGTCCCTTATGACAATCTTTCACTGCCAAATAGCATGGGGTAAAACAGATCTTGCAGTATGATAAAACCTGTATGAAGTACTCACTGTGAAAGGTGATGAATTTGAACAAACGGTGGTGAATGACACACTGAAAATAGCATCCTCTTAACACACTTAAACCCTTATAACACTGATGCTCCCTTAAGGCTAAACCTTAATTTCCTACCCTTAATGACAGTACAAGATTCCAGAAGAGAAAACCCACAGTCTAATCTTCACCGACTTCACTACACAGTACTTCATGTGACATAGCTAAAGTTCAACACAAAATGCATCTGCTCCCTTATTTGAACGTTTCTTATTCAACTGTCACTACCAATCTTTTAGTCCTGCCCAAATCACGCTTATTCTTCCACACCTCTACAAGCTTTGTAGATTCGTTCAACACAAGAGATCTGTTAACCAATTCTGACACTACTGACAATAGTGTGAATAACAGATGGGTAAAACCACATACTGAGTATGCAGAGCTAGCAACAAGAAAAACGTTTTTTGATTAATGCATACTGCATTTGTATTACAGAAACTGTATGAAATAACAGAATCATCATTTTCCATTCCTATGCACTCACAGCTATACTAAACAGGCTGCCACAGTAACTGGTGGCTACTTGGCGTTGTACAGTAAAATCTACAGATGCAGATGTCTTAATTCAGCATATAAATTGCATCTGGAGCAAAAGTGGTGAGAAAAGCATACCCTGTACAACTGCACACTAAACACAGTTTATGCTCACAGATGGCCAAAAGAACCCATCCAATACTGACTAATGTAGCACAGAAAACCCACATACTGACACAGCCGAATTGACAGCAGTGGTAGGCCACTGGCTGAGTTACCACTGATGCTACTCTGATGTTTTGGTCATTACCAATTACAGTCAAAGAAATTTTTAAGTTTTAGAGGACAAATACAAGGATTTAAGCAGAAAGTCACTGAAACTTAATACTTTCCTGCATTTGAAATGCCAAATCTGACATGGTTCCCCTACTTAATCTAGCAGAAAGGACGTTAGGTCTGTAATGGACTTACTTGATGTAGGTATTAATTCAGAGTACTGTATTATATTACCGGGTTTTGTAGTTATCGATTGTATACATAAAGCTGTCCACTGTTTTTAAAGGAAATTACGTAGTCATACAAGTGAAGGGAACAGATTAGATTCCACTTAAGTAAAATATTTATTCAAATCAAATGTCTTTCCTAAGTATAAGCCTATAGCACAAGACCTTGTCACAAAACTGTTAATACGAACTCTGCTGCTCGCAGCTGAAGACTTTTTTTTTTTTGACTGAGCTCTATCTTTTTTGACATGATTTTTAAGTCTGTCTTACTTCTGTAAGTCAATCAAACCTATGAGCAAGGAGTTGACTACATATAGGGATTATATCGTCAAATGCCCTATGCAGTACAGTCAATAGATCTGAATCCTCAGACAGTGTAATAACAATGCCTGTACTCTTTTTACCAGCATTCCATAAACAAAAGATTAATGAAGATTAATGAAAAATAAGATAGAAAATTGACCAGGAAAATATTCCAAAAGGAGAAAAGGCCCTTTCCAGTCCAGAACACAAAAAGAACTTATTTGTCTGTTACTGTAGAGTACATCTTCTGGGCAGCTCTGAACTTCAAGGATTTACACAACAAATAAGGTTTCACACCTACAGTACCCGCTTTGGTGTTCAACTGCTCATGAGATACAGATTACTAGAAAAGATGGAGTAGATTCTGACCTGAAACACTGAAATTTTAGAACAAGGCTGTAGTGACAATAACTCCAGTTATGAGACTACCCTGTCTCTGGGAATGCACAAAAGCAGCTGCTCTGGTATTATTTTTCACTGATAAAAGAGCTAAAGAAATCAGATGCTGAGTCCTATCACCTGCAGTCAGCAGAATTCCAGCACTGACTGAATGCTCACTTCACCTGCTCCTACAGCCAAAGTCAATAAAAAGACTGAAAATGAATGACCATGTAAGCCAGCGGTTCTCAAGCTTTCCTTCACCACAAACCCCCTTTAAATACCTTTTGTGGCCACAGGCCACCAAGAATTTAATTCAAGATTTAAAGCACTAGACTGCATCAAATATTTATTTAGATTTTTCTCTTGAAGGGTCTTCAAATTTGGAGAAGGGAAATAAATTAATCTATTAATGCACACACTCCTATTTATTGCAATACTTCCATATGAATTTAAAATGATAGCATCAACACTCTTCTTGCTCAAATGGCCCATTTCATGGTATTTTAACATGCTAATTCTGAATTTGATGCCCATTTTTACATTAAAATTAGATGCAAAGTTTTTACAATTTTCCTCACCTCCCCCGTTGTTTGTCTGTGTTCAGTCACGACATATTTTTGTTTATGGGTCCAGGGCCACCACTTGAAGGAACAGACTTCAGTCCTGTCATGGCCCTAAAGAGGGCCGTTGGGTTAAGAAAGAGTCTTTAAGAGAAAAACCGCCTAGTTAAAGCGGGCCCCAACCATACTAGCACCAAATATACTAGCGTGCCAGGGCAGGTGGAGGAGGGGAGGGGCTTGAGTACGAGAAGGGCATCGAAGGGGGGGGGGCTGTGTGAAAAGGAGGCGCGGTGCTTGCCATGGGTTGGCCGTTCCCCACCCCTGCTTTAAGCCTTTGTGACCCCCCCGGGGGTGGGCGGACCACAGGTTGAGAAGCACTGATGTAAACGACAAGGCAAGGCCGAGAGCCCGCCGCCCCCCGCCAATGCGGGGGGGCTCAGAGGCGAGCAGGCCCGGCCGAGGCGGCGGGTCCCGGGGCGGGGGTGCTGAAGGGACAGCTCCCGCGGGCGGCCCCGCCCCCCGGCAGGCCCCGCCCCCCGGCGGCGCGCGGGAGGAGTGCGGCGGGACGCGGGAGGGAAGGGAAGGCACCGAGAGCAGCGCTCCCGCGGCGTGCTGCCACCCAGCCCCCCTCCTCGGGAAACACGCACACCCCTGCTGGGCGCACAAAGGCACCGGAACAGGCCTGGGACGGAAAACCGCGCGATTTATGCTTCCAGAGCGAACTGAACGTGTTACGCTGCAAGGTATTTTGCAAAGAAAGTTTTACTTGCAGTTACGGTCTTTGCTTTACTTTGACAATGCATCTTCAAGGCAGACTGACTAGCCCACCCTCATGGGTAGCTTAAGCAGAAAAAAAAAAAACCAACTCCAACTTTAGTTAAGTTTTGTTTTTTTTCTTTAAAGGTATGTTGTACTGAATTAGCTTGTTCATTTTCACAGACTTAGTTATGCATTAATGCACAACCTACTTACTTTTCTTCACCTTTCTAAACACACTAACCCCTTTTCTAAACTCCAGTTTAATTTGGCAGATGTGCTGTACTGGACTGTAAGGGCAACGGGAATGTTTAACATGCATTTTTCACCTTAGAATTTAAGAACTGAAGTGCTATCATTCCTCTGGGGACTGATAAGGAATTACTGAGCCTGTACACCATGAACCAGTGCCATGTTGAAAACTGCAAAGTAGTTGCTGTTTAATCAGCATTTATTATACCGCACAATTAAGCTATTTAATTCAGCCTGGAGCATGTAAGAGCCCATAGCACGAGGGGTCCTTCAAGTTGGCCCACTGCTGACAGTCTCAATAAGCTCCTTCTGACATTCGTGGTACCCCCACTGAGGTAAGAGTCAAGCACACTACGTGGATGGCTGAAAGACAGCATGCAATTACTAGTTATATTACTACAGCTCCCAGTGGAAGCAGAATTTTTAGGACTCATGCTCCAAAACCTTCATCAAATATGAAAATAAACGTTAGGAAAGCAACTAAAAATAGCTATTGTGCAAAGGTGCACATCTGGAATGACACCTTGCATTACTCCCGCAAAACTTTAGTATTTCCTAGTCCAGTAAGTTAGCAGTAGACTGTTATTCCAATCAGCTATCAAACATCACCAGCCCTCAAAGTATCATTCCTTGCAAGGGGATTTCTAACACTAAACCTGAAAACCCAAATCAACAGCAACTAATTTTACCCCCTGTCCAAATTGCATTGTTTCTTTAAAAAAAAAAAAAAAGAAGCATACCCCTTTAGCATACCAAAAACTTACTGAAGGTCAATAAATTCTACTCTGTCATGAACATATGGTTGATGACTTGAGAGAACAGAAGTAGTATAGTCCTGTTGTGGCACCAGAAGGATAAGACAAAGATAAAGGGGGAAGGTGCAACTCCACAACTGTTACTGAACTGTCAAACCACAGAAAGTGCAATAAGGCAGGAGAATCCAGAGTTACTAAGCCTGCCCTCAAACAGTCAAAATGGTAGGGGATTGAGGCTTTGAGAAGTTATGTAGAAATGGTTCTCCTAACTACCTTAAAGACAAAAACTAAGAAGCATTCACAGTGTTTTCTACATGTGAGGAAAAAAAATAATTATCTATACTGTTCCAGCATAGAAGCAAGCACCACTATTGCCCAACCTAGTCCCTTCACAATCCCAAGGGCAATACTACAAATTACTGAGTTTTTACCTAAATGCTTTCGAGCAGAACACAGAATAAGAAAAAGGCTATTAGTTGTATTCCTTGGAGATATGTCCTAGATAGGACAAAGCATATTTTCATTTGTTTTACTTTCTAGAAAAGCCTACTAGTCTGAAGATTTTTCCTGTCCCTCCAAAAAAAGCTTTACTCTTGCCTGAATTGTCAATAGTGACAGATAAAACAGGATCTAGAAACAGTCATTCCACCCCATTTGTCTTTCCACAATTGTACATAGAGGCTACAAAAAACGTAGGGGCGAAATGGCCCTATTATCTGGCTCCAACAAAGGCCTCAGAAGGGCACTGAAGTTCACAGAAACAAGCCGATCCCTTCGTGCCTTCAGCATCACAACTTAGCCAAACAACCTTCAGGTAGGCCCAGGTATCCAAACTTGGATAAAACTCATTTTAGGTTAGAATTTGTAAGAAGACAAAGGGCTAAGGAGGAACCTGGTAACACAAGTCAGCTTAGGAATTTCTAAGTCAGAAATAATAAGCTTTTGGTTCGAATAAAGGAAGATATTGCGAAAGTATTAGCAGGGAATCAACACTGCAGAAAGCAACTGCTTCCTAACCAGCAACCTCTCCCTAAGGATAGTCTTAAAGGCAGAGTCACCACAGCCCCCGGTGACTCCACCACCGCCTGGGCACCAAGCCTCAGCCCTCCGGTGAAAATTTATCAGCCCCTGGAAACACAGGGCTTAACAATGGGCAACTGCTCCCGGCGGCACTGAAGCGCTAACACGCTGAGCTGGCTTCGGCCTCTCGGAGAGGAGCGAGGCGCCGGCCTGGAGGGCAGAGGGGCACCGGAGCAGCAGGAATGCGGCTGCGGGGAGGAAGGGGCACGGAGCGGACAGCAGGGCCGAGCGGGGCCGCCGGCCTGGGGCACCCCCGGCCGCGAGGGGCCGGGCCGCCGCAGCCCCCCCGCTCCCGCGCCAAGGGCCACCGCGGGGCCCACTCGCCCCTGCCCCCTCCGCCACCGGCCGGGCCCCGCGGCCTCCCCGCACCGGGCTGGGCCTTCCCCCGCCGTGGCGGTCCCGGCTCCCGTCAGGGCCAGCGGAAGGGCCGGGCCTCCCTCCGCGCTGGCGGCGGTCCCGCCTCCCCTCGGGGACCTCGGGAGGGCTGGGCCAGGCCGGGCCGGGAACCCCCCCACCCCACCCCGCGACTCCTGGCCTCCACCGGTCCGGTCCCCCCGCCCCTCTGCTCCCCCAGCTCCCTTCCGCCGGGGGGCGGCGAGGGACCGCACCGAGACCCCCCCGGGCCCGGGCCGCCTTACGCTGTATGGCGGGGGGCGGCGGGTAGCGGGCCCGCAGCTCCGGGCCGCCCCCCTGCACGCCGCTGCTCACGTAGTTGCTGGGGAAGATGCCGACGCGCTGGTCGATCTTGCCCGTCCACCAGCCCTCGTCGCCGGACACGTGCGAGTCCCGGGACAGCACCTGCACCACGTCCCCCGGCCGCAGGCTCAGCTCGTCCTCGCCGCACGCCTCGTACTCGAAGACGGCGGTCCAGAGCGGCCCGCCGCCCGGCGGCTCCCCGCCGCCCGCGCCCTCCTGGCTGAGCTCTGTGAGGGGCTCCATGGCGAGGCTGCTCCATAGGGGGAGGCGCCCGCGGCAGCCGGGCGCTGCGGGGGACGGCGGGGCCGGTACCGCCGCCTATTGTTCATGCGGCCCGGCGCCCGCCGGCAGCAGGTGCCGCCGCCGCCGGGGGGGGGGGGGGGAGGGGGAGGTGTGGTGGTTTGGGGGGGGGCGTCCCGGCGCGGGGCCGCCTCAGCCCAGAGCGGGAAGAGGCGAGGGCAGGCAGCGCGTGCCGCCGAGCGGCCGCCGCCGCATCCCCCCCCGCCTCCTCCTCGCCCGCCTCCGCCTGCCGCCGCGGCCGCGCATCCCGGAGCCACCTGACTCTCTGGCAGCTTCGGCGGCGGGAGGGGAGGGGAGGCCCCGCCTCCTCGCCGCCACTGGCCGCCGCTGCCGCCCGTCAACGCCGCCCTCACCTGATTGAGGGCCTTCGCCGCCTCGGCCACGCCCCCCCCGCCCAGCCGCTGGCCTCGGAGTCTCGCACTCACCGGTGTCCCCCCAATTGGCCCCCGCCTCGTCAGCTCTCGCTCCCCATTGGGCCTCGCGGCGCCTGTCAATAAGCGCCCCCAGCTCCGCCTCCCCCGCCGCTTCTCATTGGCTGGGGAAAGAGGCATGACACGGAGAGGGCCGGGGGTGGGGCCGCCGGCGGGGCGGGGCGACCTCCGCCTGACGGGGCGGGGCGCTGCGGGCCAGCGGCGGGGCCGGCACCGGCACCGCCTGCCGCCGTCAGGGGGCGGCACCTGCGGGCGCCCGGGCCCGGCCCTCGGCGCGGGCGCTCACCGGTGGCGAGGGCCGCTCCGCCGCCTGTGGGCGCTCTGCCCCGCTCCCGGCGTCCCGCCCGGGCCTCCCGAGAGGTGCCGGCCATGGGGTTCGGGGCGATGGCCGCGCGTGGGCAGGCCCTGTCGCCAGCCGCCCCGCGGTCCCTCCTGCGCCCCCAGGCACCGCCATAGCTCTGGTGCAGCCGCCTAGAGCAGGGGTTTAGGCCAGGAACCAAACAGAATCAGGCTCCAGGGAAGTCTTTGTTGCCAGTTTCTCCACATTTTGTCTATGCTGAAGCACAGGTGTTACATGTTTTTTGTACAAGGTTAATACGGGTGCATTCCTGCCGAACGCCTTCCTTAAAAATTAAACAACAGAATTTTATTTTTCACTCTTGCCATCAGTTTATAGCTCCTTCCTCCTGAAAGTATAAATTCCTTCACCCAGCTACCAATATTTTTACTGCCTGTGAAGATACCAGATCTTGTCAACAGAATCTGTTTGTACTTAGTGACATAAAAGGGACATTTTCTTTCCATTTCAACCCACTCTTCTTTAAAATCTTAATTTGATTTTCAGTGGGAACTGGAAATGAGAAGTCTCTGTTCATGCTTAACCATAACAAAGCCCACCAACACTGAATGAGAATCCCAGGTACCCTGACCACATGTGATGTCTTCCCACTTAGATAAATCTTGGGCTTAGTTCTTCTTTAGTGTTTCATAAATGGAGTTAGTTACCCGATTCTTCTCTGCAAGAAGATTTTTCTTTTTAATTCTCCATTCCCTAGTGAGGCATTTGTTTTGTTTTATGTACAGACTACTAATAGTTCTTAAATTTCATGCTGTGGGCTTTGTCTATTTATCCACCATTGTGTTAGCACTATGTGGCTGCACTTGGGAAGCACCAGGGTTTAGGCTTTAAAAAGAATGATGAAGATCTTAGTGTGCTCTGAGTTAAAGAGGTCATTCAAAATCCTTATTGTTGTTTGTAAAATATTTGAATTTGCTTGTCTATTTTCTGGGAAAAACCTCCACTGTACGGAAACTTAGTAACAAGTATTGCAGAGAACCCTGCAGGGAACTGAAATTTTTCTAGTTCCTTTCTCTTTTTCCCAAACTTCATAGCTTTTACTTCTGATAGACACCAAAAATACCTTGCCTAGAAAGAGCTGGTATATTAATATCCTTATTTTACAAATAAAGAGCAAAATATAGCTGAGGTCAGAACATTTCAATGTGACACACACAAGATTGATGCGTGCTGCAGCACTAGTTTTCAGCTGAACTTGTCTAAGAAATGAGCTTTAGATTTTTCTCCCGTACCTCCATCTCCTCTTGCCAGTGATGGTGGAGCTGAGGATGTATCCTCTCCACTGTTCTTGTTACTTAAGGGAGTGTTTTCACAATTAGCCTAAGCTTATCCAATATTACGCTGTTGCTGAAAGGGACCTTCCTGCCCCTTGTCACATGCTTGACCCGCTATCCTGATTGCAGCAGTAGTGACTGCATGGCTGTAGAGTCATTTCAGCTCATTTATCCAACTGAAAGCTAAGTCACCAAGTAAAAGCAGCTAGTTTTCAAACACCTTTTTAGGGTGTTCTGACTTTCGTTACGACTGTACACATAATCATTCAAGGCAGCACAACGTAAGGAAACAGGACAGGACAGGTGAAAGGGACAGCAGACCCGGCTCTTTCAGGCACAGCCTACACTTACCTTGTCTTGATCATGAAGCCGAGGGGTAACAAAACAAATAGCTGCATTCATGGTTTTCGGAGTTCAAATAATAGATGACCAAGATGAAACCTGAAGGACTGATGTTAATGTTAAAACAGCCTCAGTTGTATGCAATACTTTTCTGTCCAGTTATGTTCAGGAAGAAAAATATTTCTTTAATTCACACAGCGGGGAATTACTATGCTTTATGTGAATGTTGTGCTTTAAAAGTTGTAATAGAAAATTTGAGCGAGACATAAGAAAATAGAGGTCTCCTGTCTTTCAGCTGTTTGGCACTTATTTTGAACATTGCTGTAGAGCACTGGTAGGTTTAAAGTAGAGACTTTATTACCGGTGGTGAAAACAATGACTCCTGTAGAGACTCGGGTTGCCTGCTGTAGTAACCTGCCGAGACAGTACCCTGCCATCTTGTGGAACGCCTGGATATTGAACTACAGAGTCAGCTTTGCTTCTCAAAGACATCTTGCCTTTTTTTTTCCTCCTTCCCCTTTTTTTCCCACCGTGATGCGTTTGTTTCTCCAGAGACGATGTGAGTGGCTCAGGAAGCCCAGAGCAGCCAGTGCCTGGAGCTGGGAGAGTGCTGAAACAGAGAGATAGACTCAATAATAAAGTTTGTTACTGTTAAGCAGGTATTCTTTATTAGCAGCACTGGGGTCCCTGGGGATTCTCCACCATAAGGGCTCCCCCGAGTTAGTAAGGGACATCGGTTTACATCCATAAAAATCACACATATTCGTTAGATTTCCTGGGAAGGGATGTCTTATGATAAGGAGTTCTCAGAATCCATTTACATAAGTTGACACCCCTTTGAGCATGTGTCCTAAGTTCTGTTGGGAGTCTTCCATGGTCGAGGGAAGAAGTAAGCAGTGTTCCTCACGGCGTTTGCTAGTTGATCTTTCCAGAGCATGCGCTGTGAAGTAAAGTCCAGGTGTCTTCCTCCTCAATCAGCAAAAAGCATCCTCCTCATTACAGGGTCTCTGTATCCTTTTGTTTGAGTCCCTCCTATCTTAAGTTTGCACATTCCAGGAACTGTCCAAGTGTCCACTGAAGGTCTTGAGTCTGTTATGATTTACGTAGGAAGCCTAATGAGCATCTTAATCTTACCTAAACAGACAAAGAGGCCTAGGGAAACATTTAGGGAAACAAAGATACAAATGAAGCAAAACACAAGCAAAGTTTTCATATATCACAGTTTAGTCCTAATCAAGGACTGTCATGAGTTCATTCGACCTCTTCCAGTGTCCAGGGAAATGCTCTGAAGAGCCATGGTAGGATTTTCCCATTCTCACAGACTTCTTTTGGCATCTTTTACCAGCCATGTTAGAGACTGGTTTCTGAATAAAATGATTTGGCCAGATTGGGAAGGCTGTTCTTAAGATCAAGGTAAATAGAAGAGTCACTAAATGTTAAGTTCATATTTCAGTAACTGGCAAAGGCAGACAAAAAGATCATTAAAGACTGTCTGCATGCAGTATGTGAGAGACGACATTTCAGCATTTGCAAGATTTTTTAAAAGGTGCAGGCCTTTCTGGTGAACATAACCTAAATGCTACCCTGGAGGTTTTTTCATTATGTGTTTTCTAATAAGACTGTATATGTTCCCATTATTATTCAGCAGATCTGAATAATGGGAATTAGATTCTAGTTATAACAGATTCAGTTCTCAAAGTCTGTGTCTGAATACAGACTCAGTGCTTCCCAAAGTGTGGATATAGATTTTGTTACAGTATGTTTAGAAAGGAAAGTCTAATCCGCAAAATGCAGATGCTACTCAGAATGTAGTTCAAACTTCCTCCAAACTGAGAACTTGCGACCAAGGATTTTAAATCAGGCTCATTTTTGTATTTACATTTTAAAATACCCTACAAATCATCAGACAATAAACAAAAAGGCAAGTCTATGCCCAGCCCTTGTTTTAAGAACCTATGAAAGTACTCTGCTTATTGAATTTAATTATTCATATAAATTTAGGATTATCATCTCAGTTTTTGCCCTGTCTTTTCAAGATGTTTGTGCAGACGACTAGACCAGTACTCTCTCTTTCAATGGACACCTTTCCTGTCTCTGCACTGGACTTAGCAGCTCTATAACAACATGTTACCGCTCCATAGTTGTAAACCTACACTGGATATCGAAATGTTGGCACTCAGGGCTCCAAGTCTCTGTGAGAGAAAAAACCAGAATGCTAAAAAAACCTGGAATGTCCAGAAAGAAGACAAAGTACCAGCACAGTCCAACTACACCACAGTACTAGAAAGGCACTGTATTTCCAACTATAGCTATAACAAAAGCACATCTCTACCAGCACAGTAAGAAAGTATAAAAGATTAAGGAGATGCTCCTCGGCACATCTGCTTAGTGCAGCTCATTCCTTATACATCCCATGGTAATTTATATTGCATCTTAAATTAACCCAGCACTAATGCTCTCATTTGGCTTTTATACATTCCAGAGGATATATCTCAGCTGGGTTCCATGGTTATATCTGTGGATATAACCATATACACCACTCTGGAGATGTATCTCGTGCCAGTAGACAGATTTGTTTGATCAATTGCTGATAATCTCTCCTCAAACAATGTAAGCTTCACTGACAAATGGGTTCTTCTGTCATTATAAACTGCCTCTTCGCATGGTGGTAAAGCCGGACTGTGTTTTTTTTCCCCACTTTAGAACAGTACTGCTTTGCCAGCATCACTTTAGTGTAGGCTTCGTGCAGGGGAGAGAGGTAAGCCACTGGCAACAGAAGCTTTATGAACTGTGCTGTGCTAGCTAGGAGGCAGGCTGTGAATCTGGGACTTTAGCATCTAAGTCAGTAAAAGAGAGCTCTACTCTACTTCATAAAATATATATGCTAATCTCCCAGATGGCTATATCTTCTTTCTTCATAGAACAGATGACCTGGAAAATAAAAGAAGACTAAAAAACACTGGAGAGTGGAAGTTCTGGGCCAAAATCTCAGAGCTTCCAGTAGATTTTACAGACAGACTTGGCTTCTAAATTCAGTTTGAATTTGTTTTGATAATATAGCAATGATTACATGACTTATTATTACAGGTCACAGTATAATTTGACATGTAACACAAAGCATTTATACATTTATCAGCATCCCTGTAAGAAAAATAAAACAAAGGAAGACTTTCAAATGAGATTTCTGCCTACACTAAAAGATATACAGCTAACAGAAATAACGTTAAACTTTGGCTTAGTAATGACTACCATTTGCATACTGTATATTCCAAGCCACATTTATAGCTCTTGTTCAATTTGTCGTTGGTTGAGCTTCTGTAGAGGAACACCAGAATGGTACTGCCACACTGGCAACACTGTGCCACAGTTTTGCAAGTGTGTGGAACCAAAATTTAACTTATCTGAACAAAGGAACTGAGATTAGTGCAATGCAAATGCTTCCACCAGAGTTCAGCTAAGACACTGCAGCAAACTTTCCAGGTTCCTGAAATCTTGATAAGTGCTGGTAGCCTTAACCTTCCTCTTTATGTTTCAGGTGAAAAATGAAACAGGAGCTCAGTAACATCCAATGCCACAGCCAGCATAGAGTGCAGCACTTGTTCTGAGAGTTCCACACTGCCTGTGGCACCTCAGCTCCCATTTGAGGCCTTCTGCCCCAGGAATGACCAAGTCTCCCTAGTTTGTGAGGGCAATGAGGTTTTGTTCGGAAATAATAAAAACAAGATGGAGAAGAAGTTATTAGCTAGTCTGTGATTTTGTTTAGGTTTTCAGTTTGTCCAATAAAGCCTTTGGGCCAGTTTTCAGGTCACTAAAGCCACCCTTGAATAGCTTCAGAAACACAACACAAAAATGAAGAAACCTGCATCTGAACTCAAACCATAAGAGACAGATGCAGACTTTTTTCCTACAACATATGGAGACATACAACATCCATTAGATACCAGCACTCATATCCAAATCATAGCTATATACCCAAATCATAACTCTGCTAAATCTTTCATTACAAAGTTACAGACATAAAGTAGATAGCCTTTTTATTTAGAGTAAAATAATGCTTTTGTTGATTGATGCTGATGTCTTTTTTCTCTAATCCATATTTAGTAAGTTCACTTACTATTTAGAATAATAAACCTCAATCTAAAATACAGCCAACTAGGTCGGTGCAGTAGTAATTTTTTTCTTCCACATTGTCTTGAGGGAATAGGCAACATTTGCCTGCTGTCTCCTTCTATTTGCAACCACAGTTTAAATCCTTAATAGAATTAGATAAGCCTCTTTCAAAAAATGTATAACTCTCTATACTAAATTTTAATAAGTTGTACTAAGTTGTAGCAGCCAAAATAATTCATGCGTCACAGTGTTCTTTCCACAGGACAGGGGCTATTTATTTTCTTTAAACTCTCTTCTCCTTACAATAACACATACTCATACAATAATACATACTTACACTCTCATTTAAGCTCTTACTGCATAATAAGCAAATCAGCAACTAGACAGTCATCAACCCTCTCTCCCACAAACAGTGCCATCCACCTTAGCACAGCCCGGCAGTTACTTATCTCTCTTCCAAGGCCTGTTTCTCCAGGCCTGTGCAGACCAGAGCTGGCACTTCTCTGAGCCAGCACAGAACTGACCGGCACTTCTCCAAGCCTGCACAAAACAGAACTCACTGAGCAGAGATGACCAGCCAATGTCGATTTGGCTCTTAAGTATTGAATCTCCCACAGCTGCATAGGGCTGACAGGCCAATGCCGACTTGCCTCTTAATCATTTACCAGTAACACTTTGAATCTCCCACAGCTGCACAGAGCTGACACTCCCACAACTCTCTACTGGAAAATCTGTCTTGATTTTCCCATATAGCGTCTACCCTGTGCCTGGTGACTAAGCTCAGATATGATACTGTATTCATTTGATATTTCATAAGGCAACTGGAAGGGTATTTCCTTGTACTTACATGGAAATGGACATAACTCTGTTTTGATCTTTTAGTTAGGTGTGGGCAGAGAGATATATCATGTTTTTATCGTGATGCTATCTCTCAGTACTGGCAGCACTGGGTCCATAGGCAGCCAGAGACATCACCCTATTGAGGAGGGATTTCATGTTACGCTGATGCAACCACCTCAAGGAGTCTGCCTTACACTCCAGAATTAATTTGCATTATCTGTTTACTTTTTGTTTTTCCTTTCCCTAATTGGCGGTCTTAATTGGTGGGCTCTGGTCCTGCACACCGTCAAGGCACTGCACGGTTCACTGTACAGCTGAAGCTTTTGTGGAATGAGGGAAGCGTGATTCACGGAATCAGCCTACACAGATCAGTCCCAGACTACAGACTGTTGTGTGTCTTCGACTCTAATTGGTACCTGAGTCGTTTTCAAAAGATAACATTAAACATAATTAACTTCTGAATGATACACACCTCCTTCTTTCTCAGAAGAATGAGTGTGAAATTTTCCCTCCACATTACGCCTCTGAAGGGGCCTGTAAGAGTAAGATTTGTTAGTGTATGAATGACAGACTTCCTGCACGTATATATTACTTAAGCATAAGTCTTCCTGCTCCACCACTGGTAGAATCTGAAGTTTTGTATCACTGGGAAGCAGAGAGTCTCAGCTTCAATCCCCAAAGGTCTCAGGTAAGACTCTACCTACAATGTTTACGGACAGACAAGCAATAATCCAATCTTTCTTGAAGTCAGCTTTGACCCTTGTACTCAAAGCAAGTAAGACACTTGGCTTTACAGGAAGAGGGAATTCGAAAAAGAGTCACAATAAAAGGTTTTGCAGTTCACAGATTTTTTCGGTATCTATTTTTCTGTAACTTTGTACAGCTAATGGGGAACAGGGTAACGATGAACCAGCACTCGAAAGAATGAGCCACATAATTCACTGACAGCATTAATGCTCATTAAGCGTTCAACTCAAATTCAGGCCAGCAGAGCCCTTCCCTCACTCCACAACAGTACCTGCTCCCGTTAGACTCCACGGTGCTCCTGGGGGAGTCTGCAAGGGCTGAGCCTGTAAGGCCAGCAAGCACCTCCCTGGGGCTGCAGACGGGTGCCCAGTGGAACTGAAACACTGCACAGAGCCCACCGTTTTCTGATCAGCTTCAGGAACACCTAGCATGCTATTTGCCCATATTATTTTGAATATGTAAAATGTTATGGTGAGACTGTTCATTTCCCCATTTTCACACAATTATCCCTTCTAGTACAGCGGGGCACCACCGCGCTTCACCACCACCAAGGAAATACGCTTCCTTTCTATCCGATTTTGATGTATGAGTTGTTTTGCCTACTTAACCCTTGTAGAAGGGATCCATCCTTAAACTGTCGACACTGCGCCGGCATTTCTCTACGTGGATAATAAAAAGGAAAGGTTGAGGAAGCCCGGAGCTGTCTGGGGCGGAGGATCCCTGAGCAGGCAGGTCTCCCAGCATGGGGGAGCCCGGGGAATGTCGCCCCGGCAGAGGAGGAGCCGCGGTGCCGGCCCCTGGGCAGTCTCCCCCCTCCCTCTCCCCTCCCTCTCCCCCGCCAGCCGTGGGGTGACATTTCCAGGAACCTCCCCGCACTTATACTGGGCCATCCCAAGCGCTGCAGGAGCGGTGACCCGGCTGGCCGCTCTCGGTACACGGTACACGTCCCGCCTCCCTCCGGCGGGTGGCGGGGAAGCCCCGGGGGGAGGCGGCGGCGGGCGGGGCCCCGGAGGAGCGCGGGGTCCCGCCGCGGGGTCCAGCCGCTCGCCCCGGCCCGGCCCGGCCGCGGGGAGCCCGTCGCTCCGTGCTGCCGGCAACAATGGAGGCATTCTCGCCCGGGCTATTTCTGGTCCCGGCGGAGCCGCACGCCGCTCCCTCAGGGCTCCCAGCTCATTGTTTTTGTTCGCTCCGGTGAAACAATCGCGGCCTAAGCCCGACGCGTTTGTTTGGCCGTTCCTCCTGCCGTTATCACCTTTTCCTGTTCCCCTGGAGAAAATGGACCTTTGATACCCTGCCACGCTGCATTGCCGAATTCCCTGCTCGTTCAGGGTGCAGTCACGACAAAGGCAGGCGCTTTTACAGAAGGGGAAAAAAAAAAAAAAAAAAAAAAAAAGAATGTGGAAGAAAACCTTACTCTGGAAAAAAAGCAAGTTGCGTAATAGTGAAGGAATGAGGTAGGGTGAGTCATCCCGCTGCCGAGCACGGCATCTGGTCGAGTTCTCACCCACCCAGGAGGGAGTTTGCCAGGCCCCGCTTACATCCCACAGCCAGTCAGCCCAGCCAGGGTATAGCCCCGAAAATAGAACTCTTATCTAGTCACCTCCGAGCACACACAAGAAGCGAACGCACGGTTGCCCTCAGCAGAAGCATAAACTCTCTTTACCTGCATTTTATTACGAACGACACCACCGATCCCAGCCTCATCTAGGGCTGCAAGGAGGTTTGGAAGACCTAGGTCCAGAGGCTCCCCTGAACACGCAGTTCCTCCGTGGAAGACCCCTTCTCATGGTCTGCACTTCATACTACTCTTACCATACTTTTCCTCCAGCTTCCCCCTCAGAACAACTGCTTTTATCCTCTGATACTGAAGCTGATTTCAGTTCTTTCCTGTTTGCTCTCCACTTTTTAATCTTCTATGGGACTTCTGTGTGCCCTTACAAATCCTGAGGGTGCTGTAAGAGTGGGAAAAAAGAAACACATGCTTTTTGGATGTAATCTTTCTTTTTCTTAAAAACTGTGCAGTAGGGTGAGGCAGGTTAATTAATTTTCACTTAAAGTTTGAATTAGTCTTAATTCAAGTGTAGCTGTACAAGCACATCTAGGACTTCTGGCTTTTTCCTCAGCTCTGCTACTGACTGATTCAGAAAACACGGCAGTTTCCACGTTTGTATTCACCGAGACCAACTAACTCTCAGCACACTTCTACCCTTATTTTGGATAGAGAGTCTTAGAAAGAAAGACGGATCACAAAGACAATAGTTGTTGCTATCTTATCAGTGGGAAGAAGACAAGGTGTTATTATAAAGGATAAGCTTTCAGTAATGAAATCTCTCTTTTCCCTGTAGACTACACAAGGCCACGCACACTGCCTGTGCAGCCACCTCCTACTGAATTTCCTTGAAGGTCACTCTAGCTAGCTGAATTTGGTGGTTTTTCTGGAGCCATCAGTCCCATTCCTACTAAACACTTTTAGCCTGGAGCTGATGTTCTTCCATCACTCCGTTAAACTCAGTCCCTCGTAATTTCTCTGTTGTATTTATGAGCAAATCTGACAGTTTAAGAACCTATCTCAAAGTTATGAGATGATGATGTTCACAAAACCAGGAGATGCAATTAGCTGGTGAGAACAGCATCCGACAGAAGCTCCTACCAGGCCTGCCAATCACACAGCAGTCTTTTTGAAAGGTATATGTTGTTTAGATCTGTTGCAAGGAGTAAGGCAGAAGGGAGGCTAGTGAAAAGTTGGATTGTTATAAGCTCTGAACTGTTTGCTTGTAAGACTCAGATCCTACAGACTTTCTGTGTTAAAAAAAAAAATAATCAAGTTGTGTGCAGTTTTCCTCATGTCATAGAAGTAATAGTTGTGAATAAAGACACTTTTCAATATATATAGCTTGCAAAAATATGCCGGAAACTTTGACTTACGTCTCTTTTTAAAAATTTAAAATGTTTTGCTTGTTTTCCATCATATGCCATTTAAAGATTTACGAGAAAGCATTGCATTGCTACCAATGTAACTGTGAAGCAGCAGTATGTACCAGAAATTCAAATTTTAGTCCAAGAGTCAAAATACTTTGGCCACCTGTGCTTAATTCTGCTGTTACCACAACAAGACTGTTTTTCATATGATTTGTGTAACACTCCGTATTGAATTAAATCTTGGAAGTACATTTTCTACTGCAAAATAGCTTTTTGTGGTTAAAATACTGTTTGCAACAAAACCTCCACTTTTCGTGACATGTCACATGCTGAAACAATGGCAAAAAGATAAATCACTTCAAATCTAATTTTAAATGCTGCAAATTTTGTAATAGGTTCACTAATTTTTGTAATGTTTAGAACACTGTATATGACAGCTGTAGGCATATAGCTTACAGATTTCTGGTGCAACCTTCACTGGCATTTCTGGGTGCAATAAGCAGCATGAAGCAGAGTATAAATCTCCCCCAAAGGGTTGCTTACTCCACCCTTCCTTTGTTTCAAAGTAATTTCTGATTTTTTGCCTTTAGGGTTATTTTTAATGTTAGATCATTTCCATTGTTTATCTTCAGAAAAGTGTTTCCAGGACATTTTGCAGTCATAGCTGTTCTGGGAAGGCCTATGAAAAGGTGAAGGTTATACGTTTTTCTGGCAGATGTGGTCAGAAATATATGACTGTCATCAGCATCATACACCTATATCCAATTCCTTGGCTAACAGTTTTCTCTCTGTTCATTTTCATTGCTTAATCCATCAAAGATTTCCCAAGGGGTTGAATATATCTTTCCATGCTGCAGGCTGATGAAGAATGCACCAATGTACTAAATAGACTAATGCTATTAATATGGACAGTGCTCTGGAGACAAACCTGGGGCCAAGAACCTAGCAGCTGCACAAGGCATCCATGCAAGTGGCCTTGGGAAACACAGATGCCTCTTGGTGCCTGAAGATCCCTAAGAATCTGCCATGAGGGATTTACAGGCTGGTCCATGAGGGGCAAAATCCCTCATTCCTGAGCAAAAGATCAGGAAGAAACTCTGCAAAGGGTTGCTCATGAATCCACCCTCTCAGAGGGTCTCCTGTGGGTTTTTCACAGAAGGCATGGACCAACAAGCAGTGTTTATAGAAAAACCTTTAGGCTGGCTGAGAGTTGGAATGAATCTGCCTGCGGTTTTCTGATCTGTGAACTCCACCACTACTGTGCTGCTCAGTATCTGCTCTTGATAGGAAGTGGGGAACGATCTCATGTGATAAATAAATATAGAGGAATGAATAGCCTTAGTTTTATCCCACTGCCTTGTCTCTGAACCAAGAAAAAGCTCACTTGTACTGACTCTGCAGAAGCTGTGACAGTTTGTACAGATGCTCTTCATGTTAAACATCACTCTGTTTAATGAATCAGGACCTAGGACATTTGGATGCTGGCTTTGTCGGCGGTTTACATCCTGTACCGGAGTCAACACCTGTACAAAGGAATTACAGATGCCTCCTTCGTAAATTGCTTTCATCTATGGATAAAATATCCTATATCCCCCTATATCTAACACCCCTATACCTATACCCCCCTATATCTAACACATACTTAACAGATAACACGGAGTAGCAAAAAGTGAATCTATTTTTAAGTTAACTTTTTTTTGGCTGCACATTGTTTCCTACTCAATGTGGTGCCACCGTGCCCCTGCTGTTGATGAGGACTGTCAGGCCTTACCTGTACAGATGAGGGCAAATAATTCTGATGACAGACCTCATGGACACAAGGATAAACGTAAAAAGTGAAACACGGTCTGATGTAAAAAAGGCTGAAGACTATCAGCTAATGAAACTGAAAGAAGGTTTGCATGAAAAAATCATGCTGTTTCAGAACCTGTGGTGTACCTGTATATGTGCATGAACACATCTGTCTATGTATGTGCATATGTGTGCTCTGTGTTCACAGTGGCTGTCTTACTGGGTTATAGCTAAGAGCTAGTTGAAAGTAGGGGCCGCAAAGAGAGGCTGAGTTGAATGTGTGCATGTGTTTCTGTATAGCTATGGGTTTCTTTTACAGTAAGAGCTTCCTCCTAAATCATCTTAACATGAAATGCAGTTTACCGAGGGTAGGCTGAAATCAGTTGCCCACTGAATGGCTGCAACAAATCTATTCAGCCAGCAGGGGAGGAAGAAGATCTTTGTAGCTGCTGCTGTTTTCCTGATGAATAATTATGCCACCTCCAGCTGGCTGCCAAAGACCCTTTCTTTAAAAGCCATATGTCCTCTCTAATAAAGCTCTAATCACACCTCCTTCAGGCTTCCCTCATTCTGCTGTACTTGTGCCTGATTTCATTTGGTTCATGCAGTTGTATGGCTGTAGGATGATGGCTTCCTTAAGCTAGTGCTTAGGGAAAGCAGGGCCTAGAGAAAAAGGAAGCATTGTCTGGGACATCCTGGGTCTGTGCCTCTGTGATTCCTGGAACGTTACTCACTGGGTAGCTCATAGGGGTTTTCTTTTTAAATAGCTCTTTAAAGGGTTGCTGGAATCCATGTTACTTTAGATCTGCCATAAAGTGGCAGTGTTTCAGGGCACTCCCCCCCAGATTAATAATTTTCACATTCTGAAATCTGTCAACTGTACCTTCAGGCACTGCCAATTCAAGCAAATACAAAAATAGTAGTTACAACACCTCAGGGCATGATTTCGTCAGATTTCCTACACTAAGCAGGTCTGACCTGCTCGATATTTATCTGGGAGACCTCCAGAGAACAGAAAGAAGAATACAGGAAGGGGCAGATCTTGTGAGGCAGCTGAGATTTCTTGCCAGTATAAATCATACAACATCTCTGGGAATTCAAACCTTGGTTTTTTAAAAAATAGAACGGCTTCTGCTGAGACTGACCTATATTGGTGCTGAAGCAGCATGTGACTAGAGATGCTACCTTCCAAAAGGGATTTAAAAATGAGATTCTGCAGTTCTTTTCTCGAATTCAGGTTGTTAACTATGGCCACATTCCATCTCAAGGCAATGAATTACATACTGTTTCCCATAGTCTTGAATGTCAAAATTATTCTTCACACCTCCTACTAAAGCACACAGTCACTGCCATATTCCACTTCAGACAAGGCTGTATTCAACAAGGAGTCTTACATGCACAGTTAGCAAAGGAGTTGAAATCAGACAGAAATATAAAGTCAGTTTTCTGTTTATTCAGAAAGAAGCTGAAATCCAAGAAAGATCTAGGGAAACTACCAAGGCCTGCAGGGCCTCTCAGCTACTCTGCCTGAGTGGACTCTTGTGCTAGTATGAAATGCAATCGCATGATATTGTGACTTATAGCCCCTACGACATTGTGGTCTTGCAATGCCACTAGTTATTCCACAGATTTCCACAGTCCCTGCTGTGGAAAAGATGCCATCACAATTTTCTTGCAAGAAACACTACAACAACCATCTTTAGGAAGAATGCACATTGCTCTCAGCTTCTTCACTGTGGCCATCACCGCAATGCCATAGCTTCCTCCATACTTCCCTGCAATAATCTCCCCAACCCATGTTTCCTGTGTACACATCTTTGGCCTGCTAACTCTGCAAGACATGGTCCATGCTGTGGATAATATGAAAACACATCCCTGTTGATAAGCCAGCTGGTTTAAGACTATTCTTCAGATTCTGCTAACATTTCCCCTTTGGGAATCCTAATGTTGGCCTCTTCTCATTACCCTGAAATTGGGAGGCATTTAGTATTTAAATTCTGCCTCTGACAATTTACTTGAAATAGAAACTCCCCCCTAGACAGGGACTTACCAATTTAAAAGGCTTAAGTTTCTTAGAAGAAATGGCTAAAAAGAACCACAAGAGAGAGGAAATCCTTTAAAATGGGGAAGATGGTCTTGGGGACTCATTCGCATGCTATGGGAACTGTGTACTTCAGACAGAGAGTTTTAACTGTGAACAAAGATCTTAAATAGGACTTTATCCCAGTGGCATCATGAATCTTTGTTTGGTAGAAATTTCTTACAGTGAGGCACCACTGTGCTGTACTTTAAAGAATGCGGTATAAATGCTGCTAAAATACTGTCGGCTTGGTGTTTGGATATTCTAATTTTAGCCTTGTTTATTATATTTCATCTCCATGGTGTTTTTAGGCAATTCTTGTACCGGCAATGCTAGAAAATTCCTCTTTTTCAGAGCGAGCTTGTGGTCACTGG
This sequence comes from Athene noctua, assembly GCF_965140245.1. Taxonomy (NCBI): domain Eukaryota; kingdom Metazoa; phylum Chordata; class Aves; order Strigiformes; family Strigidae; genus Athene; species Athene noctua. Next base: position 14,281,355 of record NC_134042.1, on the reverse strand, counting down.
GACACTGATGATGCTTCTCTGTGTGATTTCTGTATGGACACATTCACACAGTTAGGTCCTGTAATATGAAAGTGGATGATGCCATCACGGTTTTCTTGCAAGAAATGCTACCAGAACCATCTTTAGGAGGAAAGGTCTTCTTTAAACTGCACTGTCTCTAGCAATGGGAGCATCAAGCCATTCCAATTGATTTTTCAACCATGCTGAAGCAGCTGCAAAAGTTTAGGATAGTGAGACTGGGGCCCACGTAGCTGCTAAAAATGTACAGCAGAAAGCTGTATAGAGACAATTCCTAGACAACAAAGAAAAGGAGTGGAGTTGAAGATGCTGTTGTTCTAATGGCAATTTACAGGTTGCTATCAACAAGTTGGTAAGAATTCTTTTTTCTTAGCTGTCATGGGACTTCTTTGTCTGCGTGGATCTATTTTAAACAGTTTTCTCCTTTCAGCACTCCCTGGTAATAAGAAACTTATGTAAGTGCTCTTCTTCAGGGAGAATCTCATTTTGGTCTGGTTATTTTGCCTTGTGAAAACCACAAGGCTCAGAGAGCATACAAAAAGAGCTTACATACTCAAAAGGTGCAGCAGGCAACTGAGACAAACTGCAAGGGCAGGATTAATGGGACTGTGAGCTTCATGGTTCAGATGTTTGCGGATCAGTAATTAGCACCCTCCACCCAGTGAATTGATCTCTGCCTAAGTAGCACTGTGTAGTACTATGGAGAGCTGTATTAGACATAGGGATAGTTGAAAAAAATATTAAAAAGTGCAACCAAACCTCAAACCATTCTTCCCCTTGTGAGGGCAAGAACTGGTCTCCCATGCTGGGAGAGAAGGAATGGTTTTGGCCCACCCCACCAGCTGCTGGGTAGGGTGTATACTGAAAGGGCAGGTGGATCTGGGAGTGCATTTGGTGCCATGGCAGTGATAAAGGTAGGTGTGGGCTGCATTGACTGCTCTGAGCAGCGACCCTGCCAGCACAGCAGGGAGAAGAGGTCTTTTGCTATATAACTTTCCTGCTAGTAAATTTGTGTCTGGTCTGTACTGAAACCTGAGAGAACAGGCATTTTATTTTGTTGTAGTTTTTTTATGGCTGTATTCCGGTTGGGAGGAGGGGTAACATACAGGACTGGCTTTCACAGGGTAACTTTATAGCAATCTCTTAGTGTACAAAGCTGAATCTAGTGTAACTTCTCTGCTAGGAAGGGAGTGTGGTTTGTGAAAGGGTCTGGCCCTTGTTTAGAAGCTTGTTTAAAAACTGTGCGAATAGTAGGTAAGTTGCTATCAGATGCTACTGTGATGGCAATATGTTCAGTAGAGTCCTGCAGTTGTCAAAAAACACTCTACTGTAATTAAAAGCAAATCTAGAACAACCTCCTGACACGTTTTATAAGAAAAGTAGCTACCTTACAGTGAAACCAGGCTAACAAATATCACTGCAGAATTACTTTCCGCTTTCTCTCATCCTTGTAAATAAGCCTAGTTCTTAATTCTCATATGCGATAATAAAATACATTTGTCACCATTTATGACAATAAATAAAATTAAATATATGAATATATTAATAGATAAATAAATGTAACAAACCCTTTTTTAACTAGGTTGTGACTACACGGGAAAGGTGGGGGAAAAAAGTCAAGATTTAAAATTATGTAAACACTCTTAATGCCTAAGTAGTAAGTATATATTTTAACTATTCCTTCTTCAGGAAATCAAAAGGTAGTATACTTCTTTCCTAGGCTGATTATATAGAAAATCGAGTTTTGTCTTTTTCTTTCTTTTTGGAGACAAAGTTGCTGCTTTTGAGACTGTATCCAACCCACAGCAAGTAGTATGTGTCAGCAGGATCCAAAAGTTGGGGTTGAAATGCTGCTGCTGTCTAATTATAGATCCTGAGACAAGGAATCAATAGGAAGAAGTAAATAGAAGTTGTTAGTGAGCCACCAAGGCCTAGTTTGTCAGTCTTTGTCTGAAAACAAATGCAGCATGGAGAAAGAAGTGCTAACCCTCATAATTGTAAAGTAAGTAAATCGGTGTTTTCCTTATCTTCTGCCATTTGTTTCATTAGCTCCTCACAGCTTGGTATCATACTGTGATTACTGTAAAGAAAAATTACAAGGAAGTGCCAATCATAAACTTGTTCCTGGACATAATAATCTTTACCCAATTTAGGTAAAATATTCGTTTAAACTTTCTGTTCACCTCTTGTCCTAATTATCTAAGTTATGTTCTCGTAAAACTTCGGAATTCTCTTGATAACTAATTTAAAAATGATAATTTTGGGTATCCCGCAAAACATGTCTGGAGGGAAAGTGTAGAACTTCATTCTGTTGAAAGAGAAGATAAGAGAGACTAAAGTACTACCAATGGCACAAAGCATGCTGCAATAATAATTTTAGGAACGGCAACATGTTGAAGCATTTTTGTGGCAGGTTTCAGTGTTTTGTTACTGTTTTGATTAACTTCTTGTTATATCACAAATCAGAAACAGTGTGCTCACAAGGCTGGTGAAAAAACTGTGATTAGTTTTAACCACCTGAGTATTTGGTATAGCCTACGTTCCACTGTGTACCACAGAGAGCGCTGCCCTGATTTTGCAAATGCCCTTTCAACCCACTGGAGTGTGACATGAAGTAAAGAAAAATGTTTCTCAATATGATGACACAATAATTCCTCCTTGGCCAAGTCCAGGTTGAAAGAGCCATATCTTTAATATGATGGCATACCTAAGAGACCCAGTAATACTAATTTGCTGCAGAAGTATCCCCAATAGCCTGAAGTTGTGAGGAGGGCACCTGACTTGTACATATATAAAGAACGTGAAGAAAAATGGAATTGAAGTATCATCTGACCAAAATAAATAACAGTTAGTTTTGAGCTGGTCCCCTCCTGTGTAACACTAGCATATGTGGCAAATTACTTCTTTGCCTTAGTCTTGGCATACTAAATTGTAAGAGAAATATATGCTGGAGAAAATTAGGGTGATCTCCAATCATTTGATTTAATGCCCCCTCTAAAATATTTTATCTAAAATAATATCCTCACTGGTGTCATGCTCTGTTCTTCCTAGAGCACATTCTTTTCCTTACAGAGAGTAGTCAGTACCTTTCCTAAAACAGAACTGTAAGGCTAAAGTAGAATGCAGAAGGTAAACTAGTTATTTGTTGGATTGCAGAGGTTTGATGCATAGATTGAACCTACAGCTGTTACTTTCTATCTGGATATAGATTGTTTGTTTGTTTTGGTTAAAAGCTAAAACTGTTGGGTTTTTTTTCTTACTTTGTTAATGATGCCTATGACTGGGCTTGTTATCAATTTTACCTTCAGGCATGGATGGATTCCAGTAATATTATTTCCCCATCTTGTGTTCTAATGTTTTCAGCCTGTCTGCATTTAAATAGCTAAACAATGAAATTTAATTGTCCTCTCAAGCACGTGATATTCTGTCGCTTATTTTACTGGACACAGACTAGATCATGCCATGATGAAGTGCTCTTGAACAGGGCTATCTGTGCTAAACTAGGTTACGCTGATTTGGATCAGAGTTGAGCCTGTAATATTCATGCTTTGTTTCCTCTGTTTGTTTTTTTGCTTTAACTGCCCCCTTTCCCCCGCCCCCCAAGCCTCTGTCACTTCATGACTGGTCCAGTGACTCTAGGAGCAGGTTGGGGAAGCAGCCATAAGCTTTGACTGCATCCAGTCTCTCACACTGGGGCACTGTTTAACATGTATCATTATTATGAGGCTGAGGCTAAACTGCCCAGATTTAATCAATGGCCCCTAAACAGAAGCATAAAGGTTTTCAAAGCATTTACTGCAGCCTTCAGGAATGTTATTTATGAATGTTATCCCTCTTGCCTCCTTTTTTTTTTTTTGTGGAGAAGGTGAACAGCTTTTATGTAACATTCATAAAACAGCTTCTGGAAGAACTGCTTCATAATCCTGATCATTGCAGTATCATAGTATAGTTAGGGATAACAGACCCTAAAAGCTTCATCTTTTAACAGCTGTATTTGTAATTTTAGTTTTTAATGGTATTTTGGCAAATGATATAGTTGAAACAGGCTTAACAGTTTTATTTTTTCTGAGCCTACTGTAACTGGTGAGGCTTGTCTTGCTTGGCTTTACCCCAAAAGGATAAAGGATATTCCCCCTCCCCATCTATGATAACCCTCTGTTGGTTTTTTCCCCTCTTCTCCCCCACCTTCTTTTTTTTCCTTTCATATCTCAATCCTGTTTGACAGAGTGAAAAAATGCTCCTTTGCAAAATATTGCTAGCGTTCCTGTATTTGAAAATGCACTATCCGAAACAATAAAGTTAAAAATGGTTTATTTGTTTATACCGGGGAAGCAAGCCATCATGATTGGGGTTTTCTGTCCATCCCTTCTCCCTACTTTCCCACTGGGGAAACAAAAAATAGATGATCTACATCTGCTTTGAGTCAGTCACTTCTGTCTTCTGGTTTTCCAAGAATAGCCAAATGCTGCCATTGGTTCGCTAACTGTCAGGGAGAAAAACACTGTGGAGACTGTGGCATTAACGCAGCCTCTTGAAAACACCAGCCCAAATGCATGCTCATCATGACTCATGACGGATTGCTCGGGTTATTTCATTCCTGCAATTTCTCTGCGGCAGAGCCCCAGAAGGTGCTATGGCCCTGTCTCATACCTGCTGGAGTGGGACAGTAACTTGTTTTCAGGCCAGAACCTACATGGGATCCTTCTGCCACCACAGAGACAATATCATAATGTGACCTCAAAGCTACTTTTCCCAAATGTGACTGGAGAGTCGGGCAACTTAATCGGGGATTCTCAGTGTTACTCACTCCTAGGGTTTGAAGGAAGAGATGTCCCCTTTCCCCTGCTTGACAGCACTCTCAAAACTCCTCTCGTGTGCCTTTATCCAACGTGTGGCTCGTGGGATGTGGTTGTCTAAGAGGAAAGCTTGAAAAGCTGGGGCTTGATAAGAACTAGTGAACTTCTGTAAAAATAGGTGTATGGGGAAGTTGAGCCTTAAATTTGTGAGAGACTTGTGGCGTACCCATGGCCTGCTGCGCTGAGTTCTCCTTTCTAATAAATCCAAGTGATTCTGCCTTTCTATTTGTTGAAAGCAACAACAAGATAAAGCCCACGGTGGGAACAGGCATGTGAGTTTTGGTAAAATCATGTATTGACGGTAAATGGAAGGACTCCAAAATCAGCAAGGTGGTCCTCTTGCTTTAATTTTAAAGCGTTAAAGCGTAGAAGGGACAATGTCCTCCTGCCTCGCCGGGAGCAAGGCCCTGAGAGCGGGGAAGGAAGAGCCGTTTGCGGCGGCTGTGGCTCCCTCCATTTTCTAGGCGTATCCTACCAGGGTACGCGCCCCGAGAACTGCCCCGGCCAGGCCGCGGGCACGAACCCGCCTCGGTGACGGGGGGTCACGTTCCTCCCGGTACTCCGGGCGGACCCGGCCTGCCGCCGCCTCGTAGGTGGGGTCTGGGCCCGGGCTGCGGCCCGGGGCCGCCGGCGGCGGCAGCGGCTGGCGGGGGCGGCCCGCGCCACCCCAGCCTCCTCCGCGCCGCCAGGGGGCGCTGGCGGCGGCTCTGCCCGGCGGGGCGGGGGCAGCGGGGAGGCCGCGCGCAGGCGCAGGCGGGGCGCCCCCGCCGCGTCGTCCCTCCCCGGCGGCAGCGCGCGGGGCGGGCGTCCCCTGCCGCAAGGGCTGCCGGTCTATCGGCGGCGCGGGGGCGGGCGGCCGGCCCGGGGCCCGGACATAAGATGGCGGCGGCGTTGCTGGGGAGGCGGCGGCGGCGGTTGCGGCCGTGCGGGTTGTCGCGGAGCGCGGGGGGTGCGCGGCTCTGCCCGGGCTCGCAGGGCGGATAGAGCGGGGCCGGCTCGGCGGAGCGGGGCCGCCATGGGCTCCCAGGTGCTGCAGATCCTGCGCCAGGGCGTGTGGGCGGCGCTGAGCGGCGGCTGGTACCAGGACCCGCACCAGGGCGCCGGGGTCAACGCGCTGCACCTCTACCTGTGGCTCTTCTTGCTCGGCTTCCCCTTCACCCTCTACATGGTGAGCGCAGGCCGCCGCCGCGCCCGGGGGGTCGGTGTCGGCCTGGGCCTCGGGGCGGGCGGGCCTTGTGGGGGGCCGCCCGCCTCAGCGGCGGCGGGGAGGCTCGGAAGGGGGGCGGAAAGGGCCGCGGGCCCGCCGCGCGCGCGCCCCCTGCCCGCGGCGCTGCCTGCGCGCTGCCGCCGCCGCGTTGCCCCGGGCAGGGGCGCCCCGGGGCCCGCCTGCCCCCGCCGGGGCCCGTCTGTCCCCGGCGCTCTCCGGTCGGCGCTCGCCGCCGCGGGGGGTGGCCGGCGGCGGGTCCGGCGGCCGCCGTCGAGGCGGGTCGGGAGGCGCCCGAGGCTGGGGCGGTTCGGGTGCATGGGCCTGTTACCGGGAAGGTGGGGGTGGGCGCTAGCGGGGCGCACCGGGCGCGGCAGGGCTTCGGTCGCTGGCGCTGTGCCATCGTTTTTCTGTTTGCTTTCCTTCAAAATTGGGCATAACTACTAGCTTCCGCTGCAGATTTACTGGTATTGCAGGAAAATGCGCGGTTTGTGTAGGAGCTGTCAATATCTAGCCAGTGTTTCTGCTTGGCAGCTCTACCACTTTGTCTTCTGACTTTTGAGACTGGGGAGGGATGTGCTTTAGGGTCCATAGTCTAGAAGTTTATGTGGCCCTAGTGCGGTGCACTGTGTGCTGGCTGGCACTGTAGCTGGGCTGTGGGTTATCGACGAGGAGTTGTTTAGGTTTTTTGCTCGAGTTCCAGACTTTAGTGTACTTGGTCTGGGAGAATGCCTGTTGAATATATCTTTGCATCTGACACTTGAATCAAAGCTGTTAAAATACTAACCTTTGGACTTGGAGAGAAGTATAGGACAGGTATGGTCAATTATGGGAGAAGGGGGCAGTTTCCTGTTGGCCGGTGCTTTTCTTTCTGTGTAATTTGTGAGATGCTAATATTTTGCTTAAGATTTCTCAGATTATGGTCATATTAGGTGTGTTGTGACCAGTTTTGAGCATATGAGGTGGAAGGTAATTTGCAAGTTTGTCAGGTCCAGATACTGTGACAACTGAAAGTAGAAATAGCCTTGTGAAAAAATGTTAGTGAATGAAACCTTGGAGGAAAAACTTTGCGTGAGTGCACTTGCAGAGACTGAGAGCTCTGGGGTCAGGTATTTGCTTTGTTAAAAAGCAATTTGTAAGATTGCAGTATGAGACACTTCATACTAAGAAACAGGTAATGTGGAAGAGGAGGTTGCAGCCCTGTATGGTTAGTTTTTAATTCATATTACTGTGTCTTGGAAAAGGTAGCTCCAAGGCTTTTTGTTTGAAAACTTTAGACTGCTGGCAAGCAAACCGCAGGCTGAGACAAGCTGGTTTTAAAACCAAAGTTTATGTGACAACAGCTAGATAAAACTTTGAACTAAGCAGATCCTCTATAAAAACTGTGAATCTGTTTCTATTTGGAGTTCCACTGTATATGGGAAGAGAAGAGTCCTTTTGGTCTCAAATGTAGGGGTTTTTTTCATAAGTACTGCTCTTCTGCTTTGACAGAATATTCCATTTAATTAGTATTGCCTTGATGAGAAAGCTTTTCATAAAGGTTTGGTGAGCTGTATCCTGCATGTACAGAAGGCTTTTGGAGGGGGGGCTGATCGATATTGTACATGAGTCTTTTGACAGCTGGTAGATCTGGACCAGCATTTGAGTCTGCTGCTGCTCTAAAGCAGCAGTTAAGCTTCAGTTGCCCATACTGTGGGGTAAACTTCAGTGTTGCTTAAACTTTTTTATTTTCCCGTGCAAAGGGAAAAGACAGGCAAAAGCAAGCTGCTTTGGGTTTTGTTGAGGTCAGAGAAATTGTCTTGCTTCATAGCTCTGGACAAGTTAAAGATGCCACAACAAGTGCCAGCTTCCCTGAGAATAAGTAGGGAGGTTAGTCACAAGTTAAAGCAGATTGAATCATATTTGGCTGTTTTCCCTCTTTCCACCCTCTGCAGTTTAAGTGTTGTCTAGACATAAACTAAACAGGCAGAACTGTGATGGTCATCTTAGCTCTTTAGCATCCCTTAAGCTCATTTTCAGAATAAAAAGCAGTAAATATTGCATTACTGTAGAACATACGTAAATAAGCAGAATTTGCTTAAAAATTCTTAGGTAATCGTAATCTGAATTCTGAGCATGGCTCACTGGTGTGTAGGAGGGAGTTTCTAAGCTAGCTTCAAGTGACTTGTTGCTGGCAGGCAACCCTGTGTTTAAAAAACCAAGGTATATAGAAAGACTTAGAATGCTGTCAGGTTTTACATTATTATAAAACTTTCTCATATAAAGAATTCTAAGATCATGGTGTTGCTTTGCATTGGGGCAGCAATAACGGCAGTTATTCCTAAATTGGATTGTAGCAACAAAGGGGAAAGGATCCCCCAAGAACTTTGCTTGTAGCTGGCTCTTAAGGCTGAATGCATTTTGCAGGAAGCTAATTACTTTTTTTCAGATGTTATTTAACTCCCAACAGGAATGGAACACTGAATCTCTTTTGGATATGGCAGTTTAGATGCACTTATTGCTTAAAGACTTGGTTTATTGCACCCATAGTTGCAAATCTTTTATCTGTGCATTCCTTCTATTGATCCTGTATTTTCAGAATGGAATCTGGGAATGGTTGTGGTCAGCAAGTAATACCATAAATCTGTGTTTCTTTGCCAGGGTTGTTATGCGTTAAAGCCATCAACCCTACTGTAAACCAACTGAAGAAATCGAGAATTCAGCTAGCCTTTCTTCCTTGGTCCCTCATCTGCCCTCTGAGCTTAAGCACATGAAAGTGGGATCTGTGCCCTGTGTAAAGAAGACATACATAAATGTATCTATGTTACAGATGTGGATACTTTTCTTTTTTCTCGTGTATTTATCACTCAACCTGTTCTTGTCAGAAGTGTGGCAAAAAGAGGTGTGTAGATAATGGAGGAATTGGGGTGTAGAGGAAGAGAAACGTCTGCTTGAGTGAAGCTGCTTGAATCTGTACTCTTGGATCTGTGGCTTGGCAGCATGCATACAAAAATACTGCTTTCTAGACTAGTTAAATCTATCCTGTTTGGATATTTGTATTCAGTAACAGACTCAACTGTGCTTGTTGATCTGCATATCTGTTGTAAGAGCTGATCCCTGTTTTTACTTTAATCCAAAACTCAAGTTGTGAGAAGAAAATATGCTACATTATGGGGAAGCTGTACAACTGGGTTGTAAAATATAGTGGTAGAGTTGGAAAAAATACCATAAATGCAGAGGCCAATGTTATGCATCAGTGTTTCAAGGGGGAGGGGAAGAGCAGAGGCTGCCAAAGCACTTCCCCTGGTCGGAATGCTGTTTCAGCCCCACCACGCGCGCAGGAGGGGGTGAAGTCTTGGCTCCGGCACTCGGGGAACTTTGCCAGTGACTGAAGAGGAGCCAGGACTGTACCTTGCTTGGGGTGATGGGCTTGTATGTACCTACAGAACTTGTCTGTCAAAGTCAAGCTCATTTAGACAACAGTTCACTTAATACACACTTGATTTTCTGACTTGTGTACATAGTTATAGAAGTAGGTCATATAAATGTAGCTTCATGTGAAAGTCTCTTCCCAGTGAAGTGTCTGAAATAGGTGCTGTTTCTTAAACTAAGCATTTAAGTACTTGAATTTGGATGTATGATGAGAATCACTGGTATCCCACATTCTCTAAGCCACATCCAGTTTCTTGGCTACTCGAGTTTCATTTGCACAGCTTGAGGTTTCAGTCAAAAACTAGGCAACTCATAACTGAATGAGCTTCCTGATAACAGCAGTTCTTAAGGGCTCTGGCTGTTCATAAACAAAAAATGGGGACGAAACCACATCTACTGTTGCTTTATCTTTCCTCATCTCCTGGATAAATGCTTCTATAAAATACTGGCCTCAAAATGTTTGAGCTTGAAATCATTTTACGAGACAACTGTTACTGCTTAATGAATGTTTGATGGATATCACTTTTACGTAAGGACTTGCAATCTGATTTGGGTTGGGAGACTTTCCTATGAATGTTCTCAACAGGTAACACCTACACATCTCTTTTTGAAAAGAATCTGGAAACCTCATTGCATCTGTAGTGTCTAGCTAAAGCTAGGTATGATTAGTTAAGATCCATATAATCTTTCTTAGTTAGTATGCAACACAGCCTGTGATCAGTGAAATTCCCTCTGGTTCCTGGTGTTTAGGTATTGGAAATAGTAAATTGAGATACAGTGACCTTTGTAGTTCAAGTGGGAATATTGTAGTCCTGTAACTAGTGGTCTGAAGTTTCTTTTCTGTTCTAGGTTGACCACTGTAATCTAGGAGTACTTAAAGCTTTTTCTACCCACTCTTTCACAAAAGATCTGCTGTGATACAGCCAAAATCACTTAAAACCGGCAAGACCTAATAGCCAGCAGCTTTCGGAAGGGACAGTCCCACTCCTCAGCTGTGCATTCCTGCATCTTACTTTTGTCTGTGTGTATAGTATGGATTTCATAAGCTGTCTTGAAAGGTATAAATTTGGAAAGTAACTTCTGAGGGAAAGGTGGTAGAAAAATCTATGTCCTTCCCCTCTCTCTCTATCTTAGAATACTAAACTTGAAGGTTTAGGGAAATACTTGCAGTGAAGAGTTTAATGATTGGTTTGTTCACCATAAGATGACTGAAGTTTTCAACAGAATGTAATTAAAGCAGGCAGTTTTTGTATGGTCATGTCTAGCTCTTTCCTCTACAAGAGCTTCAGTTTTGACTACTGCTGTTCAGTGTGTTTTCTTTTGGTGTTAATGGAAGTGACTGGAGATGTGCAGTTAAACGGGATGTTGTCTGAAATGTTGTTGCAGCTACAGACTTGTAGCCAGCTGGTGTCTGCTAACAAGCTCTAACCTGAGGTTCTTCGTCTGTTGTGCCCAATAAAAATGCTTTAGTACTTGTGAAAAGAACTCAAATGAGATCTAACTGCAAATTTGTAGGACTTGGATTTGTATTCCAATCTTGAAAATGATATTGTATAGGATACTCAGTTAAGATGGTGACAGATCCGTCTCCCCTCAAATGTGGTAAAATATCAAACATAGTTTAAAATACTAATTCCACTTTAATTTGCCTTGGCTTGTGGAGAGAAGACCCCAAATGGAAGTTGAATGCTTCTAAGTTTGGCAAAGAAAAATAGAGAAGGCAGTAGTGGTTTAGGTTAATTGTGGTAACTCTTCCTCTTGAGGCTGGAATGCATTTGAGTTGCAGGTACAGTGGGTAGCACTGCTGTGCCACACAGCATGAGACTTAGTATAGAGTATGATCAGACAGCAGAGTATGCCAGACATGCTAGAATTTCTTCTGGCCTATCCACAGAGGAGTACCTACTAATGAATATGAGGAATAAAAAGTAGTGAGTTAACTTATTTTTAGCTTTCTGCAATTCTGTGGAAACAGGACGTGAGGTAAAAGCACTCTTTAATTCTTTACTGGGTTTGCTGCAAGTTACGTGAGGTGTTTCACCTTTTTCCCCACTTATTCTCAAAGCTTTCCTTTGCAGAACAGAATGTGTAGATTTTGCATTCCACAAAATAAACTGGGTACGCTGTGTGATCCCGCTGTTGAAGGAGCAAAAGGGACAAATTGAAGAGCTCTACAGGCAGAAGAGTATAGGCTTGCTTTTTATACACTAGCTTTTGTCATCTAGTGTTAAAAGGACTCTTCTGGTAATGGCTTCTGAACACTGGTACTTGTAAAGGAGAGGGTAGTTTGTGATTGGGTAGCAGACTGCTTAGCAGGTATGGGAAGCTCACCTATTTTGCCAGAGTTAACGGGCTTGCCCTTGCGTGCAGGGAGCTAGATGCCTCTGAAGTTCTTGGACGTGGAAGCGTGGTATTTCTTGAGGAAACCCTTGTAGCATTACTTCAGGGGTTGTGTGGATGCCATTAGCATCATTGTGGCTCCTGGTTGCTTACTGATGCTGTTTTTAAATAGCTTAGTTTCCTCTTTCTCCTCCTGAGGTGGTGCTTGGTAAGTGAATCTCCCTGTCCATTAGGGTCTTGTCTAGCTCAGCATGCAAAAATCTTAAATTAACATACCTCAGCTTAGTTTGCCTGTCCTACTTCAAATGTTATGTTAGGTGTTGACTTGTTTTGGTGGAAAAGGTAGATAGAGCTTGATCTCTTTAAGAAAATAATCCTAATTAGTAATCTGCCTCCTGATTGATTCCAGACTCAATTATTTATACTTGTTCGGCTTTAGAAATGTTATATTGATTATTTGTTTTTTGCTTACTGCCAGAAAGCAGCCAGATTAAAGACTGGGTTTGTTCTGAAATCAACAGTCAATACAATATTCAGAAATGTTTATTCTTTAATCACCTTTATTAGTACAATATTTTGTATTTGGAGATCTGTTAAAATGGTGTTTTTTCTAGACTCATGAATTAAATTGTGTGACAAGCACTTCCAGTTCTTCTAGGACTAATAAGCTCTGGTATATGTAGAAATATTAATGTTGTAATCAGATCTCTTTTTAAATGAATAAAACTAGCTTTATGTGCAGAACAGAGAGGGCTCTCTTGTTTTATTCTCCAGTCATGTTCCCTTTCTAATTCTGCAAAATGTGCACGCTGCTTTTATCACCATAAAGACTCTTCTCTTGCAGTGGTCTGTATAAGGAGGGAGAACTAGGTATATGAGTCAGTCTGGAATTCGCCTTAGGCTAGGAGGTCAAAAAAGACAGTTCATTTATTCTCATCTGTTAAATTAATGTTTGCTGGGTAACAAATGCTGTTTAATTCTGACTCTTCTATGTCTCTGTGTGTGTGTATATATATGGCTATTGGAATTTGGTATCGAAGTACACCACCAGTGGAGTAAAAGATAGTGATGCAGCAAGATATTTGAGAGCAGACTTAGTGCTTTTATAAGGAAGGTGGTCTACTTGTGGATGAAGACTAAGAGTTAATATCTCATTTTGTTTAGTGACTGCTTAAGGAAATGACAAAATTATAAATATGAATAAAAAGTGAATTAGAAGGATGAAAGCCTTGAAATGATATCTGAAGTTTAACTAGTACTCTGAACACTTCTTTTAACTAGCTGTTAGGCCACACTTATTATCTGTTGCTGAAGTGATAGATCTGTAAAATCATTATGGGCCTTGGCAAAAGTTGCAAGAGAGGTCTGAACTCTGAGTGGAATTTCAAAAGTTGGTTTCAGTGAGGTTTTTCACATGGCTTCTGGCCCCCTTTGACACAACTGAAAAATTCTCTTTGGAACGTCTGCATCAGCTGCCTTTCCATGGGCATGTAATAGTCTAGCACAAATAATCTTTGCAGCGTATGGTTTTGCAGGTTATTGTGGACTACTGCTCAAATGTGTGAGCCACAAATGTAAACAGCCTTTTTTTTTTTTTTTTTTGTATGCAGGTACGGAAAAGTTTGACTTTTGACTGATCACTATTTTGTTATGCAAGCGTAGCTGTTGGAAGCTGACAAGCTAAGTCAGAATGTCTATGTTGGGTAGTTGAGAAGGTTTTCTCCCATCCAGCATGACATCAAAGTCAAGTCAGTCTTTCCAAAGTGGACTTGGTGCTGTGTACTAGTCCTGAAGTAAGGTCATACCCTGTGCTTGGTTTAGTTTTCAAGTTGTTTAAAATCTTCTCATCTTTTCTTATTCATAACAACAAATCAAAAATATTGGGTGTGACACAAAAAATCATGCTAGCTGTAGGGTTCCTAGTCTAGGTCTTGCATTCCAATAGCCTGGAAAAAGAGAACAAGAGTTGAATTTGGATCTCAAGCTTCAGTGATAGGTCTGCTTAGCATGCTGCTGTGGTGTTTTGGTATCTTGTAGTTCCACTGTTCCTTTTTTTCTAGGTTGCTAGACTTCGAACAATCTCAACACAAAGTTTGACTGTAGGGGATGTGTGTTTAACCTTCATTTTCAGTATGATCAATATTTTCTGTATGAAAGAAACTGTTGAACTCTAGATAGCTTTATGTACTCTAATGGACATTTGATCTTGTGTTCATTAACTCTTTCTTACTCTCTTTTGAAAGGCTCTTCCTTCTTCCATGATGATAGTAGCTGTCTACTGCCCGGTGATAGCAGCTCTCTTTATCGTTTTGAAGATGGTGAATTACCGTTTGCACAGGGCACTGGATGAGGGAGAAATTGTGGAGAGGAATGCCAGTGAGCATATGGACAGAGGTGCAAAACCAGAACAAAGCAATGTTTCAGCCAAGAGGAAAGACAGCAATGGGCCCAGGTAAGATGTCTGCTGATGCTTGTATTCTGCTTCAGATGATAAAACAGTCTTGTTTTCATCAGATGTGTAACTGGAATGGTGGTTGAAATAAGCGCTGAGGAATATAGATGCAGACCTCTGTAGTGCTGACAGACCGTTTCAGTCTGGTCTTTAAAAGCAGACTTATCTATGTATTGGGTATGAAATGATGGATTCACGTTAATTTCCTGGTTCCTTCCCCAGAGGAGTTCCAGGACAATATCGAAAATGCTGGAAGCACTGAAACAATAGTGTGGAAAATGTGTGCTGGTTAGGTCACTAAATACTTAATGAACACAACCAGTACATGCAATCTTATTTCTGCAGTAGACTTAGTTTTAAAAATGTAGCTGTCAAAGACCACATACTACATGTTAAGTCATTTATCTCTAAAAGGATAGTTTTGCAAAAGCAGGAGTCAGATACAATGCTTGACTGCAGTCATAGTCTTGCTCCAGGAGAACACTGTTCTGTGAATTTAGAAATTCTGAATTTCTCAGCTCAGTAATGAAGATGACGATTCTGAAGTACTTCAATAGGAGGTGATTCCTTTCCACAGATCTTTGCTGTCACTAGCATAAAAAAACCCCAGAGGTTTTCCTCCTTTGACCAGACTATTTGGAGAAAGAGCAAAAGATGACTCATCAAGAAGGCCAGCCTAACCAGTCTGGTCAGGCTATGGATGTGTTACCAGCTCTATTATCAAAGCCTCTGCCTGGCTCCAGATAATTGAGGCCATCTTGAGAGTTAGACTGCATGAAATAAATCAGCCTTGAATTGCTAGCTTTTACAGAAGACCTTTCTTTTGTCTGTGAGTTTCTGATACTAGTAGCCATGAATAGTTTTCAAAGTGATGCAGTTAGTATGCTGTCCTGACTCTTAAAAGGTTGTGTGTGTTGTCTTCAACCCAAACCAAAACAAAAAAAACAAACCTGAAACTTCTACATGGACACGTGTGCTATAAGGAAGTGTAGATGAAAGAAGCCTCTTAAGTCTGTTTATCAGGATGCTTAAAGAAAGGAAGTGTGAAAGTGATACTCTTGGAAGTACTGAGCCTAGAAGTAAAAGGACTTCACTGTGCATATGGGCTAGCTTCTTAGGAGATGGGTCTTAAGTTCTTCTGTATCTGCTCTCAGCTCAGGTATTGTTAGCAAAACCAGTGTCTTAGATTCCTTTAAAGTTGATATACAGTAACTTCTTGTATCAATCTTTTATAACCTGACCCTTTTTCCATGTTGTGTTTGGTAACTGAACCTGCTGATTTTAATTGTGACTCCATCTAGATCACCATATACCTTACTAAAACCGTATTGAGCTGTTTTGGCAGAATGCTTGCCTAAATGTATGTTAATGCTTCTTCTGCTTAATAAAATTCATGAAAGTAAACTAGTGGTCTGTTCTGTTTCAATGCAACCTTGCTAATGCATGTTTTAGCTGTGATCCTTAGATTCTGTTTTGTTTTGGTTGTTTTTTTTTAGCCATGTAGCTTTTGCTTCCAAAACAGTAGCCAAGACTTGGCAAGGGACTTCTTTCGACTGGTATTGTGAATTACTTCTGGATGTTTCAGAAGTTCTGTTTTGTCTAAGGAGCAGCTGACATGGGACAAATTACTACATTATAAACATTTGTGAGCTCAGAAGTAGAGGTTAGTTTGCTGTGTGTCCTGCTTGCCAACTAAAGTTTCATTAACTTTTATATGATCCTTGTTCCCACTTTCAGGTCTCTTAACTAGAACTGGGAACAAGGTCAATGCAGAAATTACGGAGTTACTTTTTGGTAAGTGGGATGTACAGTATATACTAATCTTTGCCTGGAAGCTTACAAGAACTCTGGGGTAACATTCAAACCAGTAGAGGGGATGTAGAATGAGTGTTTAATATTGAGCTGTCACCTTCTTAGTAAGTTAAATTGGAACACTAATTAAAAAAACAGTCTTGGAAGAAAGTGTGTATGTAGGGTTTGTTTTTTTTTAAACTCTGCTCCCCTAGCATAAGGTGGAGATAGGGGAGATCTAAGCAGACATTCTACCTTAAATATTTGCATAATCAGAACATTAATTTTGATAGCTTAGTCTACAGCATGTGATGCCAAATAAATACATAGTATAGAGTGCAAAGCTGTCCTCTGGTCTTCACCCCACCCCACACATCCTCCCTGAGATCACTTTAGATAGGAATATTAGTATTTCTGAAGGAATAAGCAATAGTCTGGTTTCTATTCAAAAGTTATGTTCAGGGTTCTGTTTAGCTTCTAAGAACTACTGTTCTTTCTTTCTTGAAGATGTTTATCTGCAAAGTGGTGCTTTCAGGTATTGGACTAAAATTATGTGCTGTCATTTGTAGGTTTACATGAACTGCTCATTTATTTTTGGTTCACATTACTTTGTGAATAGGATCCAACTCGGAGTTTTTCATCTTTTCATAAAACTTTGGCATGCTTAAGCAAAGAACAACTTACTGTTCCGTAAGAAGTGCCTTATTTTTCCTCATCCTCTTTTAAAGCTGAAATTCTCTAGTTAATATTTTTGAAAGAAGCTAGTCTAAATTTAGAGATGGGAATGTGAGTTGTCTTCTGTAGCTTCTAGTGCAGTTGCTGCTTTCATACTTAAGGGTGTAGCGTTAGTAATGCTTTTGTGAGGTTTCCCGAGAACAAGTAATGGGGATACAGTCCCCTAATCTCACATGAAAGGTAGAAGGAACAGTACAAGTGTAATCTTTGTTGGGTATCAGGGGACCCACACAGATACCTTAAAACACTCAAGTCAGTCTTGCTTTTGGTGGTGTGACTATGGCTTCTTTCTTGTGTCAGTGACAACTATGGGTCAAAGTATCATAAAGCATTAACCTAGTGACACTGGTGTCCCTGATCTTCATCAGCATGGGGGAGCTGTAATCATGATGCTATGTGAATTTCACATGTACTTCTACAAAATAAAACTGACAGTTGGGGAGTGTTACATCTTTGAGTTATGTACAGTCTACTGAAACAAGTATGAGCAAGAGAATTAAAGAAGTAATCTCTGCAACTCAGGCCCTGCCTTTGCTATTTCTTCTTGCAGTTTTCTGTGGCTGGCAGATGTGTCCTTGAGCTTGGAGTTGTTTTGCCTATTTGACTCTATAGTTAGTGATTCAGGCTTTAACGAAAACTTCTTGATACTTGAAACTGTCATGGTCTAGTATTTGCAGTATGTGCTCTGGTTCTGCTGTGTTTTGAGAGCAGCCTCCTGACTAGTTATCCTGCTATTTTCGTTGGAAATTAAGGACAGAAGAAGGTATTCAAAAGAAAATAATAAAACACTTCCTCTGCTTTGTCCTGACATCAGAATTGCTCATTCCAAATTCTCTCTGGAAGTTCTACTCTGAATATCAAATTTCTGTAGTCAGTCAGCGTAAGTCAGGTTTTAAACTTCTGAATTCATGTAGGCTTACAGCCTCTTCAGACTTTTGGTTAGTCTCTGACACGCTGATTTAATATAGATGCAGATAGTAATTTCAGGAAGGACAGTTACTAATAATTAATAATATTAGTTTTAATTTTTGTGCAGTCTTTGCCTCTTCAACAGCAATCTCCATTTCAGGTAGCTGGACATAATTTATTCAAGTCTTCTCAATTTGTGTAGTAACCAGGTTTTTTTGCTTCTGAACTGAAAAGCATAGCACTAGCTCTAGGGTATGAATTCAGTAAACTGTAAGAAACTGTTCACAGAACTTAATAGTAGAAAGGAATGGCCACAACACTAGCAGAAAATAGCTCCCTACATGCTGTTGTAGTCCAGGTCCTTATGTGTACAATAATTAATCCTAGAAATCTATAGTTCTTGCTTGTTTCTGCAGATTTTTTTTGTTACTGTTTGTTATTAGCTTTTGTTAATCCATTAGTTTGTGTGTGCTGTCACAAAATATAGCAGCTGTGAGTAGAGTGGTGGTGTTGGGTTGTATTGTTGCTTATGCTGATATATGTTGGTTCACTTTTAGACAAAATTGCCTCTTTCTCCCACCATGGCTAACTACCCAGTTCTGTAAGTGAGAGCTTATTCTCATTGACTTATTTTTCTACTTCATAGGGCATACTTAAATCATATGCAGTGTCTCTCAATGTATTATTCAAACAGGAAAGGAATTTCATCTTTCTGTGAATGGTATTCTTTGTTATATCTTCAGTTATCATCATGTACGCTGAACTTAAACATTGTGAGATTTTTTCAGTTTAGTCTTTAAGTTCATTTTACATACTTATGTGTTCTTAAAGTGCTTACATAAGGAATACTTTTTTTGGCTAAAGCTGGTGGAAGTTATTGAAGCTGATTTTTTTTTTTTTTTTTCTTCTCCTTACCTGGTTCTGCCTTAGAATAATTGATAATATCAGGTCAGAGAAGGCTCTGTAAACAGCCATCAATAGGAGCATGCTTATGTGTCACTGCTGTACCAAAATAATGGCTTTTCACTTCTTTCTTCGATTTGCTGGAGTCAGACCACAATTGTTCTGCTAACTCATGATGGATTTGTCTCTTAAGTTAACTTATTTTTACTGAAGTAATGTATTCCTAACTTCAGTCTATTTTGTCATCTCTTTGATGTAGGAAGGTTCAGGGGCCTCCTATATGGTCTAGAATGGTTCCCAAGGCTGTACATTTATGCCTCTCTGAGACGACAAGAGCTTGAAATGTCATGCTGCAGAATGAATGATGTTTCAGGTCCTTTAGTCTACTGACAGTTTGTTTATAATATCCTAGATCAATGTCCCTATATAAATTAAGTGTAGGTCTTCTTGCATGAGACTTTTCCATGACACTGTCTGTTTCTATGAGACAGTGCTTCTGTCCACTTCTGTTCCCTTTTCCAGAGAGGCTTCATCTTTAGTTTTAGTACAACTGGGGAAGGGTTGTGCATATGTTCTTTCTCCAGTAAAATGTTGGAGTGGACTTCCCACAGCTCTCAATCAATGATTGTTGGGAGGCAGTTGATCATCTTTGGGAAGGAGCAGAGAGGGTCATCGTCAAATTACACTATAGTTACTTCTGTTCACAAATGTCCTGGATCACGATGGTTGAAGAGAACTATATTGGGAGAGGAAAAAGGATGCCTCAACTTCTCGCTCTTTGCAGTGAACAAACAGTGCTAGGTTGGATCTCTGACTTGTAGTCCACAACTGATTCACAGCCTGTTGTCCTAATGGACAGCTCCAATTTGCCGTTGTTCCATAAATACCTGCCTTTGACAAGTTGAATTACACTGAATTACAATTTGGTGATGTTGATCGAGGAAAATACTTTCAAACTAATACTTATTGATCCTGAAAGGGTGAAATCATTAGGACATGTTATAGATGTTTTACCTCAAAATATTTCTTGGTAAGGCCTGTAAATTGACTGAAGGGAAGTTATTTTCTGGTAGAAAGAAACGGTTTGCATCCCTGGGAGAGATACCATGTCCCTGTATGTCTCTGCCTTTCTGGTAACTTTTACTGACAGTGTGTGGCTTTCTTGGTTAACCCATCCTTACTCTTGCTCCTAGATCCAGTCTAAGGAAAGATCTGGAGTCCTTTCCTTGCTCTTTGAAAGAGATTCTATTTAGTACTTTTTCTGCTGATTGATTTGAACAGGTGATCTGAAAGTTACATGTGTGTACACACAGACAGAGAATGTCATACGTGAGCATTCCTTGTAGTTCCTGTCTTCAGGGTTTGTTGGCTGGTGACAGTGGACTTCACAAGGCAGCAGCTTCTGTGGCAGTATATAGGGTACTCCTGCTCTGACTGACCCTCCTGTGTCAAATGGGCGGTGTTCATCTGAGGTACTGGGCTGTGCTTGAGCCCCTGATACTTGAAAAGGGTTTTGAATCTGTGCTCAGTGTAGACAGACAAACTTCCGTTTCACTGGAAGGTTAATGGTTTGGGTTTTTTCCTTATTTGTTTCTCTCAGTGACCCTGGTGGAGGGATTGAGATGTCAGAGTTCATACGAGAAGCAACTCCCCCTGTTGGCTGCAGTTCACGCAATTCTTATGCTGGGGTAGATCCAAACAACCAGGTAAGAATTAAAGCTACTGCAGTTGTTGCCTTAGTACTGCTGACTTTGCAATCTGTAGAGTAACCTTCGATATATTCTTATTATTTTGTTTATCCTAATACAATTAAAAACACCCTAACAACTTATCTTTCTGTGTTTTAACTGCCTTGTTAGAGTGGCATTGCACTCTCCTAGCTGCATAGCTCTTGCTTTTCCCACCTTGTGATCATTTTAGGAATGGCTGAATTTTACAAGGGAGCCCACTGTCGCATCAGAAAGTATTCCCTTTTGCTCAGTTAGTTTTCTTATGATTGAATAAATCAAAATGGCTCGGAGCATGGTCAGGTAAGTACTAAGACCCACAATGGTGGGCTTCCTTTCTTTTGCTATCAGTGAGCCATTAGATAGCTCAAGCTGTAACTTCATCCTTATGCTCCAACTTTGGTTTCCTCCCTTAGTTTTGTGTGAACTGTCATTTAAATGCTTAATTGGCAAACTTCAGTTATCCTGAGTTTGAGGAGGGTTCTGTTAAGTCCTCTTAGAATGTATCTGCTAATGATGATCTTTTGCAGTGCTTAAATGGCTTTCTAAAAGTTGTTATTCCTGACAGTTCAGACTCTGCAGTCAAAAATGCTAGGTTGCTAAGGTCCAAAGCAAGATAAACTGGTAGAAATGGAAAGACTAAACCGGTTTATTTCTGGATGACCTCTGCAAGATCTTCACTATATTGACACTTCAGTAGGGGTGGGAAGAAAGCAATAAATAGGGGCTGCTGTGAACCAGATGGAAGCTCTGGAAGTGCTAAAGAACTTGGCTTTATTAGAATTTAATGCAACTTCATTATGCTCTACTTGCATTGTGATTTCACTGGGGAGGTTGTTCTGTTTCCTTATGATGTCTGCTAGATTTTTGCTTTCACCTTCTGTAGTGCTGCATGTGCCGTTCCTTCTGTTTGGCTTGTGATGTTTAGCCAGTTGTGGCATATTTCTTTTGCCAACTCTTCATGAGGACAAGTAGATTGACTGGCCAGACTGTATGGTTACTTTAACAGTGAGCAGTGCAGCATCATATTAAAGATACAGAAGCTATGTTTGAATGATGTGGAAATCCACAATGTTGTATTACAATATCAAGTCCTTCTAATTAGCTCTCTGAGCAAGCAGTAGATAATGTAGTGCAGTGTTATGGTAATGTTTGTTTATCTGAATAATGCTTCATTATGCAGCATAAATAAGAGATTTTCTTTGAAGAGAGCAGGTACTTGGTAGCGTTCAGAGGAATAGGAAGCAATGGTCCATGTAGGAAGACAGAAGTAGACTGAGGATCGTGTTTCTTTGTCTGTTTTTTGGAAAAAAAAAACCAACCCCAAACTATTCCAAACGTACTCATAACAGTTTCAGTGTTAAAGCATGTGAAAGAAGCTCTTGTGCTCTTTCCTGTGTGCTTTAATGCTGACACTAAAACATAGTTAAAGCTACTGTGAAAGCTATTATAGTGTTTAAAATGTGTTTATGCTGATAAACTTAGTGCTCACTAGTCCCCTGTAATTGAATTTGCAGCATCAAAAGGTTACATGAACAATAAGTATGGGAGTTCAGTTTTTTGTGTGAAGTAGCTTTCCTATGCTGATGCATTTGCATTTAGCTACAGTATTCAGCAAGGCATGTTACTGAAGGGAAAGAAAAGTTGAAACATGATAAAATTACTAACTAAAAGTGTGCATGACAGTGTAGAAAAGAAAATGTATTAAACAAGCTCTGACTGCTTTTTTTGCATTGCACATAGCAAAGCCATTGTTCTTCTGTCGTATGGCTGAATAAACTCTGCACACATCTTCAGATTACTTTAGATTTGCCTTACAGAGAAGAATTAGTAGGATTATGCTTTCTTTTCCTCGGAGTTGTCTGAACTAAGGGATTTTTGGAAAACAGTATCCCAATAAGTATACAATAAAGTTAAATTGCCATCATTTTTTATATCTTGGGTTCAGATTTTGCCTTTGAGTGCCCTTCTGTCTTATTTCTGAGTGGTTTAATTATTTGACACATGCATTTTTGTGTGCTATTCGAAGCTCTTTGAGAGAGGTGGTATTGGAAATATTATTGAAGGAAAGACTAAATTCCTAAATAATCTGCTACAGATTACAGGACACAGAAAAGGCAGACTGCAGACCTAAATTGCGAGTGTGTTTTTGTATGAAGTACATGTCTGCTGGTTGACCATTGGACATGGCTGAAAAGCAGATACTATAAATTTGAAATGTGAGTGTAACTAATATCTAAGAATAGATCAAGCAATATTGCAGTCTTCCACTAACCAGGTTACTTGCCTTGAGGTAACTATAATCTGTGAATTTGGAAACTGTCTTCAAAAGAAAAAATGGATTTGCAGGAACGAGAGGGAGGAATAAGATACAGTAAAATGATTAGGTTTAATTGTTTAAAATTTATTCATCTGCCAGCAGGGACCATCCCTGGTCATGCTACTGCCACTTTCCATGTACCAGCACTTAGTTCTTGTGGTTACCTAGTCACTGGATCAACTCTGAGACAGACCTGAAAACTAATCCTGGTAAAAATACGTATCTTATCCAATGGGAACAGTTTCTGGATTTAGCTTGGTGTTTACTATGTTGAACAGAAGAGTTTTATGTTAACATGGTGTTGTCTTTAAGCATTTTAGACAACCATGATCACTGTGTTAAACATTTAGCTTTACAACAGCAGTTATTACTGTACCATCACGCTAGTAGTTTGTTTCCACATTAGGTATTTTCATGGAAAAATTCTAGAATAGAAACATTTTAAAAGCAGCCTAGTAAAATCTCCAAGTGCATTTACTATAAAACAGAATAATGCAGTGATATAGTTGGAAGCATAATTAGATGGCTTGTCATTTCTGTTTGCAATAGAAATTCTCTTGAGTTAGAAAGGATATTACAACACTGTACTGTTGGATGGTTTTGTGCCTTTGAAAATCTCTCCTAAATATGTAGGCAAGTGCATGCATTGCAGTAATAGTAAATGACAGTTGGGTAATTCCTGAAAGTTTACATCTTTTTATGTAATTCCCTGTTTCTAGGTTGGATCTGGGTTATCTCGTCTGGGAACAGCAGTGACCATCAAAGGTGAGATTTGTGACTACTTCTTAAAATTACCTTGCAGTAGTACTTCAGATCACTATTGTTTACTATGTTGTTTCCAAATACTGTCTACCTTGTTCATTTTCAAAACTGTTTTGTAAGCTGTGTACAGCCTACAGAAGAAATTTTCCTTAGAGTTACAAATTACATGCCTAAAATACTAGGAGAGAATATCCTGGAATCCTGCTCTGTTTTCTATGTCACATCAGGTTTTTCTTTTGCTTGTGAATGCAGAGCCAAGGGATTGGTTTGAGTGGACTTTTCCCTATTATTTTGAGTTCTGTGCAACCAATTGCCCTTCCAGTGTTGTATTTCAATGACTGGATTATTTCTAGTTGCTTGGCATCTAGTGAAAGTATTGTTCAGGACAGCCCTTGAGAACTCCCCTGAGGCAAAAAGATAAATTATTTGTAATATGAGAAGTTGCTATCTTGTAAATTTGTTAAGCCAGTAAGATGACAGAAGAAAATGAGATGTGAGTTGTTGTCACCTTCCTGATTTTTCCTTAGCTACCTTTACATGTGTTTTGTTACAATCTACCTCTCATTTTTATTGGCATGTAGGCAAAAAGGAATAGTCAAATATATCTTGAAAGGAAAAAAAAAGGAATTTTTTCCATTGGGTTCTGTGTAACATGCTTTTCCAGTTCTTCATGGCAGATCTGTTTAGTAGAATGAAAGCTTTCTTATATATGTAATAAAATAAATAGAGTAAACAATACTTAAATTTTGTGTGACTTGTAATTATTTACCTTCAAATGAATAAATAAAAGCAACAGTCTTTCATGACAGGTAAGAAATTTGCAGTGTATGTGGATGTATGTGTTAATACTTTGAGCACTAGTACTCTGCTTTCTTCAAATTCACAGGAGATACTGACACTGCCAAGACCTCTGATGATATCAGTTTAAGTCTTGGCCAGAGTTCTAGCCTATGTAAAGAAGGGAGTGAAGAACAAGGTAAAATTTCTTCTTCTGCATATTAAACATGGTATTTTGTTACCAAAAACCCTTTGCTTAACATGCTAAAGAAATTAATGCAATTTGTTGATAGACTCTAAGAAAGGGTATCTTGAAGCTCTCTGTTTCCTTTCTTAATTAATCCAAGTTCCTGGGATGCATAACTTGAATACTTATAACTTTATTCTTGGGCTGTGTGTTTCTTGTTCTGGCATCTTCCAGCAGGTAATAAATATTTACTGTCTCCTTACTGCTGAAAGATCGCTAGCTTACATGTCTCTAGATGATCTCTCTCATACTGAAAGTGGCTTGGGTTTCATGGACTTAATTATAGACTAATTTGCTTTGCTTTCCAGTACAGCCAAATGAATTTTTTTAAATCAGGCATGCTTTTACGTAAAGTAAATAATCCCATGCAGAGTTTTGTGTTTCTGGACCTACAGACTGCTTCTAATACGCAAGCTATCAAGAGTTTTGTAATTGTTTTTTCCTAGTATGTAAGGAAACTGCTAGCTTGTGTTCTTCAGCTATCCAGTTTTGTTTCAGATCTCGTTTTTCATTTAGCTTTGTTGCCAGAAAAGTGTCTGCTCGGACTAAAGCAGCATAAAAGTTAAGGGAAATCTCTTGTTTACTGTTTTTTAAAGTATGTGGTGATTAGCAGGAAGTTAACTCTGGGAATACTGTAGTTCATTTTGGCCAGTCTAATCAGACTGATGGGTTCCTTTCAGTCCTTAGTGTGATTCAGCACAGAAAGTATGTTTAAAATAGAAGACTACAGGTGACTGTGCTGTTGTAATAGGCAGCAGGGTTCTGCTACTTTCAGCAGAGTAATGGAACTGTTGGTGAAGTCTCTTTAAGTTATACATATGCAAATACTCTCTACAAAAACTCAGTAATTGTAGTAACTTAACTTGGCCTTCAGATCTTCTATATTTTTAGTGACAGTACCAAAAAGTAGCCTGACTTGCAATACTGCCTGCAGGTGGATACTTCTATAGGAATCCCACTTGTGATGGATAGCAGAAACAGTTGCTCTGACCAAGAGCTAGCAGCAAATCCTCATGATTTTCTTTAACAACACCAGTTTTAGAGGTAGTAAAACTCAGTAACTTCGTAGGGAGTTTCATTATAGTACCAGTAGACTTGTGTCAGTGCCTCCATCCTTGCTAACTGTGAGCTTACTTAGTATCTGGTAGGAAAGGTGATTTTTTTTTTTGGGTAGTTTTTTTTCTGACTGCAAATTTAGTGGGGTTTACTCTGTTCTCTTTAACTTTAAAGTTTATGTGAAACAATTTACTGCAAGTAGGAAATAAAACAAAAGGCAGGCTACCCTTTTATAATTAAGGAACTTTGAGATATATAAAAAACATTAAGTCTGAGGCATGAACAATAGAGGAGGTTGATGACTTGTCGGAATAATGTTGTCTTATTACCTGCTAAGATTAAACTCGTGTTCATTGTTTCTTCTTTATAAAAAACCAGTCTCTATCAGGTTTGCCCAGATGCTAGGAATTCTTTTAAACCGTAATGTGATGCATAGTACTTGCAGATGTATTTGCCAGCTTATTTACTTTATCTGACATAAACAAGCAGTTGTAAAAGCAGATTGTGTAACTTACATGAACGTTCTACATGAATATTTTCAAATATGTACTTAAACAGATTTGGCAACTGATCGGAAGCTTTTTCGTCTGGTGTCGAATGACTCCTTTGTCTCCATCCAACCTTCATTATCCTCTGGACAGGATTTGCCAAGAGACAACAGTGACAAAGTGTGCCTCTCGAACAACCAGCTTGTGGACCAGTCTAAAACCAGTGCATGTGACACAGAAGTAGCTTCGCTTGTAACTCTGCATTCTCACTCCTATAGGAAGGATCATAGACCACGAGGTGTACCAAGGACTTCTAGCTCTGCTGTCGCTTTTCCAGATGCTTCACTAAATGACTTCCCTCTCTATCAGCAAAAACGAGGACTAGATCCTGTCAGTGAGTTAGAAGCTTCCAAGCCCCCTTCTGGATCCAGAGAGTCCTTGGCTGAGAACTCTTGCATTTCAGGAGTTTTTCAATTAGATGACATTCTGAAAAGTAGCAGCCCTCAACCATTGGCTAAGAGTGGGAAGAGCAAGTCCCTGAAAGCAGACAAAAGTGTGGACAGTCTGAGAAGCCTGAGTACTAGAAGCAGTGGTTCAACAGAAAGCTACTGTAGTGGGACTGATCGCGACACTAACAGTACCATCAGTAGCTATAAAAGTGAACATACGAGCTCGACACATATAGAAAGTGTGTTGTCAGAGCATGAGGAGGAGTCTCCTAGAGAAGAGAAAAAGGATGGTAAGAAAAAGGACTGTGGCATTGACTCAGAGGAAGACAGTAGTTCTACTACTGACAAAAGGACTAGTAGCGAAAGGACTGCTGTGGAAGTGAGCACTACCAGTGGTGTTCAAGAGGTGAAGGGTTCAAATGTGTCTGATGAGGTGCACAGCCAGAAAGGTCTGGGTGCCTCTGCTTCAGAAGAGGCCAATAAGAACCCACATGCCAATGAATTGACTACACAAGCTGACAGGCCACCGGGGAAGGCTGCTGAACAAAGAGATGAGCAGAGTGAGAAACTGGCTGTGTTAGCAGATTCAAGAACTTCTAAAGAAACAAGTGGAAAACAAAAAGAAGGTGATGTTCGACCAAAATCTTCTAGCTTAATACATCGAACAGCCTCTACCCACAAGTCCAGCCGGAGAAGGACAGGAAAAAAACGGGCTAGTAGTTTTGATTCAAGTCGGCACAGGGAATATGTTTCCTTCCGAGGTGTATCTGGTACTAAACCTCACAGTGCTGTGTTTTGTCATGATGAGGACTCCAGTGATCAAAGTGACTTGAGCAGGACATCAAGTATGCAGTCAGCTCACCAGTTCAGCAGTGATAGCTCTTCCAGCACCACTTCCCATTCATGCCAGTCTCCTGAGGGGAAGTACAGTGCTCTAAAGACCAAATACGTTTCTAAGGAACGTGGGGGCACAGACCCTGAAAATGCTCACAAAATCCATGTAAGCTCTGAAGGAATTAGCAAAAAACGATCTACACGTCGGACTTCTAGCACAAACAGTGCCAAGAATCGTGCCAGAGTATTAAGCCTGGACAGTGGTACTGTAGCTTGTTTAAATGACCCAAATAGTTTAATGGCACCAGGTAACATAAAACAGTTAACTACTTCAAAATCTGATTTGGAAGCCAAAGAAGGAGAGGTGCTAGATGAGCTATCTCTGTTGGGAAGGGCTTCACACTTAGAGTCAGTCACTCGTTCTAGGAATAGCTTACCAAGCCAGGCTACATTTCCTGAAGGGGAAGAGCAAGAATCAGCAAGTGGAGGTAAGTAAATGACCTACCAGAAGTACCTTGCTGTTAATGAGTCTGGTATCTATGACTTAAGTTACTATACTTAAGTGTCTTCCTGTTTCTTCATTCTTGCCTAATAAAACTGACAAAGCATTTCCTTCATAATCTCTTGGAAGATCTACAGAAATGGGAGTTGAATTCAAACAACTGTTATGAAATCTATGGGTAGAGGTGTTACGGGTGTGACTGGCGGTCTTTGTTAACCAGAGCTGTATCTTAAAATTGTTATTTGTGACCAGATCAGACCTGCTTCAAATTGTGTGTACTATTTTAAATTACCTGTACTATTTCAAATTGTGTGTTCTATTTTAAAAGTTAATAATAAGAGAGATTGTTGGGTGTTTGGTTTTTGTGGTTTTGTCTTTTTGTTTTTTTTAATTGTGCAGTTTAGAAAATTTGGAAGTGATTGATTGTAGTTACTGCTGCTTCTTAGATGAACTCTCTGGCATGGCTTGAGGTGGTATAAAAAAAAATCACAACAAACAACCCTTACCATGCTGCCTTGAATTGTGCATTCTTACAGTGGTCTAGTTACTAAGCTGAATTCTCCTGGGGATTTGATTTTGCTTAGCCTTGCCATTGTTGGCTAGACAGTGTTGTTTAGTTTGGTTTTGTTTTAGTTGCTTTTTTTTTTCCCCTCATTATGAGAACACAATAACCTTCCTGTGCCGGAGAGAGCAATGTAGTTTCCTCTTACTTTCTATAACTATTGCTTTTCTTGGTGTAGTGTAATGTGAGTACTAAGCTTACATGTAGTAGCTGGTATTAATATAGGTTAATGGGGGCTTTAAAAAAAAAATTTGGAGCTCTTAATCATGTTTTATTTATCACTTGTTATGACGTTTCAGTCTCTTTTCTTGGTTAGTCATATTGACTGCCTTAACTGGAAAGGTTTTTGTGTCATGGAAGATAGGTGGGTTTCAAATATGTTTTCAGAGCAGTATGGAATTGCTAATTACCTCAGTCTGACTTCTGGGTTGAGGGGAATACCTACCAGATAATCTGGATCTTGTTAGCTAAGCATACAAATGATTCATCAAATTGTGGTTTAGATCAAGACATAGACACTTTAAAGAAATTGTAGCAAACTTACTGTCCTTGTTATTTAGATTGCCGAAGCAAAGTAGTGACTTCTGTCTTAAAAGGAGAGACTTCTGGCTCACAGTGAGATGAAATATGACCAATAGTGCTTTTGTTTTTCCCCTGAAACTGACATAAGAACAAAGTCAGAAATGAGTACAATTAATTTTGGGGGAGGGGAAGAGTGTGTGGTATACTGAAGTTCAGCTGTGTATCAATTACTGATCAAATTTGGCTGGTTTACAGTTAATTCAGACATATTTAGATGCCTTCACTTCTTTAAAAAAAAAAACAAAACAAAACCCTGCATATTTTGGTAATTTCTGTCTTAGTTATTGCTAGCAACAGAGTTCTGCAGTAGCTTTAATGAAAGAGTCCAGGTTGCTTTTTAGTGCTAACTCTGCAAGCTAAACACTTAACATACATTCTCAACATGCCTTGTAAAAGTGACAGCTCTTCTTTATGTCTACTGAGAGTAACTTGACTAATAAAAGTTCTGCTTTATGTATTTACTGTTTTGACTCTATGCTCTCTTTAGCACAAGATTTAATTTAATTTTGGTACAGCTTTAAAACGGTTAAGGTCCTCTCGTGCAAAGGAGACAATATACCTTACATTATAGAACATGTCAGACTTTGTATGTGCTCACCAGTCATTGGTGGTCTGAAAGAATCAGTGCATGACTGGTGCTGTATATTGCCAAATATTTTGATTGCTCTTTTAAAGAGTGAAATGGGGAAGACTAAACCTAATGCATTTAAAAGCAATCTTAAGGATCCAAGTCTGTAGCAGCTTAAGCAGGAAGTGTTGTCATTCTTGCTGGACTATTCTCTTCAGTTTCCCTTTGAAACTTTGTTTAGATAATGGTCATTTTGAAGTTGTTAGTATTTTTAATAAATGGCGTGCACCCAAGTATTACTTGCCCATGGGTTTTAAGCTGACTTTAAGAAGCAATCTGGATTCAGGTTCAGGTTCTCCAGATTTGATGACATCATAGGATTAATAACACTTGGTGTATCTTATGGTTCTTATTACCAATAGAATAGAAAATACTTCCTTTATGATTGTAAGAAATTAATGTCATTCTGCTTTTTTGGAAAGCAGAACAAAAATAACTTTTTTAGCATTGCTGAAATATTTATGCAGTCATTTCTAGCATCAAATAATTTTGAATTTATCTGTTCATGATTGATCTGAATAATTTCTTTGTGTTGTCCTTCATTTCTACTGGTTTTTCTTTAGTCTGTGGTGTTGGGAGGTTTTTTACCCCCAGATTTATAGTGTATATTACAAGTTTTGTAACAGCTCTGTATTTAACTGTGGCTTTGTTTTTTGGGCTTACCTGTGACTAATAATAATCAGAGAAAATGTTTTAACATTTTAGAATCTGAGTTGCTTTATATTTAGTATTTCTCAGTATTGAGTTGTTTTTACCTTTTGAGAGTGTTTCTAAAGACATCATACATGTGTATGTGTATAGAAATTATTTGAGAGGATTAGAAAGTTATTTACATGTAGCAAATGAATTGCAGAATAAACTTGGTTGAGATTTTCATAAGATCAGAGGATATTAGTTGAATGAAACTTTTAGAAGTTGTCTGGTCCAACCTCCTGCTAAATGATTATTTTACAGTTTTATGTAAATATTTTTTAATTTCTGTGATTGCTGATGATAACTTGCTGAAACAAACAATTAGCAGATGCATGCTGGGATAACTAAAAGGCTTGATTGTAATACTGTGTCTTCTTTTTGTCAGCAGCTTTCAGTTCCTATTTTTCAAATTCGACTTAAATCAGTAATTTTAACTTGATTTTAAGTCTTTAGGGAGTAAACTAAAAAGTACATTCTTACTTGTTCATATAATCACTAAAATGTGTTTCATGATGCATAGAGCCTTTAGTGAACTTAGGAAGCAGGATGCTATACAAACCTGTACATCTTAGACTTCAGCAGATATGATGTAGCAGTTTCATTTCTCTTATTATGCCAGGAAGTGGTGAATGACTCACTTCTTACAAGATAACTTGTGCATTTGAATAGAAATTGCAGTTCATTTAAAATGCAGACAAACAACGTTTGAAAATTGTGTAATAAAATACATGTGGTGGATGTATAACAAAAAAAATGGAGGATATCTTACAATAGTTATCTTTGTTTAACTACTCAGCCTCTAAAAGTAGCTAGTGAATTGATGGATTATGGGTTAGATGAAGTTCTTTAGACATCTAAAAGTTTGTCTAGATGTCTAATAGTATTTTGGAAATACCATCTTAATATTCCCTTGTGCCTGGTTTCTGTCAAATGTATGCTATTTCTGGATTGCTGTTTGTAAAGATTTAAAGAAACAACATAATGCTGTATGTGACGGACTGACATTTTGTAAAACTTGAGCTGACCTGAAAAGTCAAAGTGTTCTCCCCCCGTTTCATATTAAGTATAAAAGATGTACCGTTTAAGTTGCTACTGTTTTACAGCTTGCTGTAAGTTAAGATTCATTTATTTACTTTAAGTTCTTGAGTTTCATACCCTTTTGTAACTAAAACTGCATGCATGTCATGTAATGCATTTTTCCTTCTGTGCATTGTATAGTGATATTGAAGTAATAGCTCACTCTGTCCTTCTGTGTTTTGTGGTCTGCAGTACATCTCTAGAGGCAGGCAAAATAGGGTTTTGTGTTTAGATTAGAATCTTGTGATTCATATGGCATATGGAAACCTGTTAATCTCTTCAGTCTGTGTGTATTTGTACGTATATGCTTAGCGTATCTGTCTAATCATTAGACCGTATCCTCTCCAAAATTAAAAATACAATTCAGTTCTCTGCTAAGCAGCCAGTGGTCACGTCAGCTCTTACCGTTATAGCACGTCTTCCCTACTGTGCTTATGTCATGTATGGCCTACAATCATTACTTATTTTGCCTGTGTTTGTAGAGCTGTCCATGCTTCTGATGGCTTCAGTTTGATAGTTTTCTGCAGGTGGAATTAATACAGTTACAGAAGATGGGGCTTCTGGTCTGTTTTCTGGGAGTCTATCCAGTTCACATTCAGACTGCTAAATGAGTTTTCCATGAGAAATCAAACTCTGAAAGATTTTAGAAATGGTAGAAACTGAAAAACATGTCAAGTTATTGTAATCTGGTTGTGTATATGTTGGCTATCTCTATTCATGTGTTCAGCAGGAGTCCTCCTGTAACTGGATCAGATTAAGCAGATTAGCGACTGTAAGGAGCTCTCTTCCGTATCAGGTTCTTTATTGGAACCAAAGGACTGTGTTCCATTACTGATTCTTAAACATCAACTAACAGTGTCATAATGTACATGGCATTTGGTTCAAGGATGACATAGAAATTTTAATGTTAGCTCTCCCCAAGATCTGTCCTTGGAAGCATAATGTTCTGTCACAGCTTTGGTGTATAAAGGTTGACTTGTACAGAATTGCCTCTAATTCTGGATGTCTTGTCATCTCAGCAGAAGTGGGATGTTGTCATTCAACACTTAAAGATGTAAACAGTGTTCAGAGTGATGTGAGGCTGAAATGGAGTTCTGCAGTTTTGAAACTTAACAATGAAATAACACTTGGCATGAATCTTGCATCTACTAATTCTTCATCACTATCTACTAAGGCAAAATGCAGTTTTAGTAAACATTGCATGGGGATTCCATCCTGCCTGTGTTGTCCCCTTTCTGGTGTTTATGGATAATAAGGGGCTTCCATTACCTTCCTGATACTTTGTGGTTCCATAAAGATGGGGATGGGGAACAAACAAGCAAAAACTTCAGGTTTTGTCCAACTTGCAGCAGTGGCTGTTGAGAGCCAGGAATATGTGTAATGGCTTGGCAAAAGCTAAGAGAACTACTGGTAAGAGGCTTACTGTCACTTAGTAACACGCTCATTTTAGTGTGTCACCTACAGAGTAGTAGGTATTCTACCTAAAGTTCTGTAGGGCTAAGGAAATTATTCTGTAGTTCTGTATTTCTAAGGAAATTAGGATACTTGATGAGAAATGTATGCCACAGCATTACAGCATATACCAAAAGTTAAAAATGAAGCAGAATACACTTCATATCATTTTCTGTTTGTTGGGTTTTTTTCCCCGGGAATATAATTTATAAAATTTGATCCTGGTTAAATTCTTTCAAATGTCCTAAAGAAACCAGGAGTAGTAGTTCTTTTAAAATACTTTCCATTGCTATGGAAGAGAGTTATTTAAATGTCTTTGGTAGTGCAACTACTTCTCGCAACAATTTTTACTTGATTTGGAAAGAATGGTTCCATTTTCTTGACAAATGGCATGTGTTGTTCATAAACTTGCTAAGTATTCATCTCAAACAGGAGTTGAATAAGAACTTTTGATACTTGGTGTAAATGAAGCTGCATCTACTAACAAGTTGATAAACCACATTTTTCATGCTCCTTTGTAGATGTAACTGGATTTATTGTTATGCATATAGCTGAGAAAGTTCTGAGAGCTGTCTGAATTGTAACAGAAGTGCTCACGTTGCTGCCAGAGGTAGCTATGAGATATAATTGCAGGATATATTGAATCTGGCTACTAATTAACATTTGGTGTTATAGTTAATAGAAGCCCATTCAAAGCAAACATGACTTTCTGTGTATGATATACTAATATGGAATACCACTTACGCTGGAAGGGCTGTGTGTTCTAAAGATTTAAAGCATCTTTTCTTTAAGGTGAATAAATGCAAATACAAAGTTGTAATTAAGTTTCGTAAAGATCAGTGTAGGTTATGAACATATGTCTGCTGCATGAACGTACTACCAATTATTGCTACCCAGATCCCTGGATATAGGGACTCTATTGGACAGCGGATCAGATTAGGTCATAGCTTTTGCTCTGTGACTCCAAGTCCATCAACATCATATTCAAGAAGTATGTGTGAGTAACACCTAATGCTTTTAAAAATTGAATAATTCAAGTGAGAAATACAGTGAAGTAGAATAACTGAGACTCCTGGTTTTATCTTTGGCATTACTATAGAAATTTGTCTATAAGATGATCTGTAAAAATGTTGGTTCAGAATTCAAAACAAATGGTTTCATTGTCCTGGTTATTTCCTGCTTGACAGTGTTTTACTTTTTGGATTGTTGTAGTCGCTGGTTTGATATAATAGTAGATGTTCCCCTGGCCTAGTCTAAAAACTGTTTTTTTTTTCTCCATACATTCAACCACAACACATAAGTTTTGGGCTTTACTTCCCTTGTTTCTCTTCTCTCATTTTCTTTGGTGACAAGCTTTCCTTCCTAAATTGTGTGTTCTTTTTTTCTCTGTCCTATTTTCTTGCAAAAGTTTGTATCTTAGATCTTCTATTCTTCATTGCTTCTCCTTTGCTGCCCTCATCTTGATTCTTCAGAAATTGGCGGTAGTGATATTTTTCATTAAATGTCCACAGTAAGTTATAATACTGTAAGCCAATACTTTGGCTTTTTCATCAGATAAGAAATCCCTGCAATTGTAGATCTTAAAATGGTACATAATCCATGGTGATATACTGAAGATACAGACTGAATGGACTCCTTTCTACTTGGCTATCTTACAAGTATGTTTTTTAATAGTGTTAGGGCACATAAGAATAAACTACGAGTGCCTCAACTGTGAGGAGAGTGGTGGTGTTAATCCATAAATGTGTGAGAAGTATGGCTTTTCTCAGTTTTTGAACACAAATGAGATACAGAAGAGCAAGATTTCAGCTATTTGGTTTGGCAAAGTAAGTTTGGTCTTAGAAGACAGATTTCATTGCTTATGAGAACGCATGAACCATAAACTATTCATTTTGTCTCTCGTTGAGAATTTGTAGGGTTGGTCATTACAAGTCTTTGAAAATAGATCACAATTTTCCATTTGATAGGGAGAGAAATGGTATGTCTAAGGATCACTCTGGTTCCCTGCACACATTAACCGTGCTTAACCTGACTAATGTTCCAAACCATCTAGGCTTCAAGTGCTGGGTGGCTTTTTTTCCTTTCTTTAGAAGACTGAGGGACAATGTGCTTCCATTGCTTGTGGGTTTTCTGGTATTTTGTTTTCTTTCCAGTCAGACTCATGTTTGCATTTTTCATCCTGAGAAGTCTGTGTCCACGTGGATATTTCACCTCCATACTGCATTTTTCCAGGAGTGTTCTTACTTGGGAAGAATTTATCTGTCTTTGAGAGATTCCGAGGCACTGGTTTTAGAGTTTTTGCGTAGCAAAAATGAAATGGCACTTGTTGATGAAATAAAAGTTGAAAATTCTGTTTTTTCATCTCATGCTTCTTCAGTTTATGTCTTTGAAGTTTGGGTTAGAAGCAGTGGTATGTACAATGCAGGGTGAGGTTGTAAATGTTTTGGCCTGTATGTGTAAATGTTCCTGCTTGAAAGAAAATATTTCTGTGTTACATTTCAAGCTAGTTGTATTGTACAACAATTGTATAGCTTTCCTGTAAAACTTGGTCTTCAGTTCTGTTTAAAGCTTTGAGAAACTACAGAGGTTTACATCAAAAATACTTGTGTAGTATAGAACAAGAAGTTTTGGGAAGGCATACCCTGCAGGCACAGTGGTTCAGCCTATGTTCAGATATTCCCAGCTGTTTGGCGAAGGGATGTGAATTATTTGTTACTCTAGAACTTTCTCTACAATAAATTTAGTTCTTTTATTGGGAAAGTACCTTTCCAAATGTATGACGATGATGAAATGATACCCTCATGACTTTCTAAGTATGTAACTGCTAATGTGGCTTTTTTCCAAACAGAAATGTAATGAAAGAAAAAAAAAGGATGAATTTTAAAAAATATATGTTCATATGCACAGTTGCATTAACAAATACAGAAGTCAAATTATTTCCTCTTTGAAATCAGGTGTATTACAGTTGGGAATAGGTGTGGGAGGGTTAGGTTTGCTACAGAGTTGCCGTTAGGTCTTCACCTCTTATTTTATTGATCTCTGGCATGTAAGTTTGTAATTCTAACTTCTGCACTTTGAACTTCAAACCTGATCTTTCTGTTCTTGAGAACAGATAATGTTGGGAGCTCAAATTCATATGACAACAGGCAGAAGAAAATTCTACTTAAATTTTTTGAAATTTCTGTTGAATCACTACACTGAAGTTGAGAATGAAACAGAAAAATTAGAACAGGCTTCAACAATAAACACTATAACCTGAAAGACTAGTCTTCCTTTACTGATTTACTTAAAGTGAGCAGGAACTGTAAAAGAATAGCCTATGTTATTTCTTTGTGTTATATCTAGATTTTGTACATGAGTGTGGATGTTGGATCTTACCTTTCTGGAATGTAGAGTAAGTGGTTGTAAGTAGCAGCATCAGAGAAGAGAGAGTGATGTTCTAAAGATGTATTTAAAAAAACCCCTTGTCTTACAGGGCTATTTTTATTTGTTTAGTTTTATTTTCAACATTAAAACATCATGTTACTTTGTAAATGTTGAAGGAAGCTTATTTATGTTAAAACAAAGCTATTTCGATTAAATTGCTGTCAGAGCATGATAGAGGATAATATTAGGAGCTTTATCTTACATCATACTGGTGAACTCAAAAGCAGCTGTACTACTTCTCATTAAAGACAAGTAGAAACACAAAAATTACATATTAACATCAGTAGCTTTCCATGCTGGTGTGTGTATATATATATATTTTTTTTATCCCGTGTGTTATGTAAAATGAGGAGTTTGTGTTTTGTTTTTTAAAAGAACCAAAACCTAACTTTGCTCAGTTTGGCTTTCTACGCTTCAAACAAACTGTAAACCTTTTTTCTCAACTGGCTATTTATTTTACTTTCTTAGTCATGGTTTCAACATGTAGCTTCTTGAGATCTTGCATAATGTTAGTAGACTTGGAGCTTGTTGAGCTTTTTGAAAAGCTCTGCAGTCTTTTCAAAATAACTTACAGACTTGCTTAGTGATCCTGAATGTCAACACCTACATTCAGGAAGAGTGTATATAGATGATGTTCATTGAACATAAGTTTCAAGATAAAACAAAAATTCCTTGGTAGATAGGTAGAAAACTATACCAAAACCTATTTTGATTTTTAAAGGTTAAAAGTGAAATAATAAAAAGTTAGCAAATGCCAGAACTATTTGTGCAGCTTTGAATTTAACCCCCAAGTACATGTGAATTTTGATTTTAAATTTATTTTAATCTTCGAACATGTTTATATCTCTATTTTTCTCACAGGACCCGGCCTCAGTGAGTACCTGAGGTAGACTTGCTTTAGTGATAGATTGGAGCTGTGTAGGAAGGACCTCTAGTGTTTCTGTAATCTGGGTTTCAGTTATTGCAGAAGGTGATGTTTACTGAATAAAAGATATGAAAAGAAAACCAGATGTTGCCAGTGTTAACTATGCTGTCTTGAAGAATTGCTCTTGAATACTGCTTTTGCTAAGTAGTTGCAAATGGTAATTAAGATGTAATGCTGATGTTTACCATCTTAATGGTAATTAGGATGTTTACGTTTCAGTTAAGACTAGTCACTGTTATTTATTTTGTGGTGATTAACTATGGCCTGATTAGCAGAAATGTGTTCAATCGCTCTTGCATCTCAAGTCAGTGGAAACTGTGTTGTGAATGTATGAGGTTTTATATGCTCATGTATACACTGGAAAAATTGGAGCTTTGCAAATTGGCACACAAAATTAATGGACAGTTTTGACTTCTTGTCTGTGAACTTAATCCACCAGAAAAAAGTCGGGGTTCATACTCTTGTTTAGTGTGTTTCACTTTCCCACTACTTCGAGAGCTATAAAGAAATCCTCAGAGAAATTAGGCTGTGTATTATAATAAAGCGTGAAGCTGTATATTAAACCACAAGAGAAATGTATTGAATTCTTGCTGAAATACACTGAAAAAGAACAATCTATTCATGCTTAGAATAATAAAAACATTTGTGGAGAAGGGAGGAGAAAGTGAGCAATCCCACAGTTCTCCTGAAGATCTAGGAAAGGAGTGAATTAAGGTTGGCCTTAACTTCTGACATGTTGGTAATGAAATGCTTGTAACTTTAATGTCAGTCTGAAAGTGTATCTCTTCATGTAGCTTTTTAGCTTTTAAAGCAAGCTACAGATGGAAGTTTCATGTACAGGATTCACTTGATAACCTGTGGTTCATGGGTGGAATTATACTCTTGTTCCATGCCCTCTTCATTGCTTGAACTATGGCAGTCATAAACAGCAGCAGTAGTAGTAGTAGATTGCTATAGGTTGCTGTTCTCTGCAGACCAGCATTAGAGTCTTTGCTGCTAAATTTTGAAAGCTTAATGACAGGAATGTTGTAACTTGATACATGCTTAAGGGAACATGGACTATTCTGCCAGTGATCTTTCTGCCGTAAAAAAAGCATTGCTCCCTTAGTGGTTTTTCTTTTTTTCTTTTTTTTTTTTTTTGTTTGTTTTGGCTTGACACAATCCTTAGTTTTCTCACTCCAGTAATAGGCTTCTTAGCTACCAAGTTGTGACTTTCCCCTCGAGATGTGATTTTCCTCTTGTACTGACTTCATGTCAAGTTGTTTGTTTGGTTTTTTTTTTCTCCTCCTTCACTTGCCTGCCAAAACCTAATTTTCTCTGCCACCTATTCATCTGAACTCTGGTGCTCAGCATTGAAATTGGTTAGTAGATTCCTTGGTTCAGGAGGAAGACTGGGGCTGTAGACACACCATGAAGTAGTCGAAATCTGAAGTTGTTCAGACTGTGAACCTTAGGGAGCACAGGTGCATTCTGGGGGTTAATCTGTGGAATCAGACTCCCAAGAGTACATACAAACTGTCTTTACAGGGTTTGTTGCTTTATAAGTGGACCAAACCTTTTGTTTGTTTGGTTTTGTTTGTGGAGTTGAAATAACAAAACCACCAATCTATACAAAGAAGTTATTCTCTCAATCTCAACTCCCTGCTTCTTCAAATCATAGTGTAACGAGCCTAAAATGAGCAACATATAACCTTTAGTGCTTATGAGGAAAAATTAAAAAACAACTCTGTTTTTTCCCCTGAGGAGGTGTGATGAGGTTAACCTCAACCCTACCTGTTTGGCAGAAATTATAAAATTGAGAAGGGAGTATTATGGTGAGGAGTGGCAGACAATCCTTCTAGATTGTCCTTTAGGCTTCTCCTTTAATTATCTATTAAATGAGATGAAGGGTGGAATCAGTCTTGTCTCTTCCTGCCCTGTGTAAATGGAAGAGATTTGGGATATCCAACTATTTGCAACCCGGCTATTTGGATCTGGGGGTTAAAAAAATCAAAGGCATATTCAAGAACACACACACACTCCACCCCCCCAAACACCCAATCATCCAAATTTTTACTTAATAATTGTGTGTTGTGATCCTTTATTGAGGCAGGTTATTTAAACAGTCAGTGTATAAGCTACTTTATTGTTGCAAGTCAAGTTCATTAACTTGGGGAGGGTCAGGGGGAAGAAAGGAGTCTTAAGTTACTGTGTACGTAACTAGGATGGGTTCTTATTTGACCTAAAGTCTGTCTTGATGCAGCAGCACAAGCCAGCGAGGAGACTGTCACATTTCGTCGTGAACGCAGCACATTTAGGCGTCAGGCAGTACGACGCCGGCACAATGCAGGGAGTAACCCTACCCCTCCTACATTGCTCATCGGATCACCCCTCAGGTAGGGTATCTAAATGTTCCACC
This sequence comes from Athene noctua, assembly GCF_965140245.1. Lineage (NCBI taxonomy): Eukaryota > Metazoa > Chordata > Aves > Strigiformes > Strigidae > Athene > Athene noctua. Next base: position 14,241,831 of record NC_134042.1, on the reverse strand, counting down.
ATATTTAGCATGCATGCAGCAGACCACTTCTCCCCACACCCACCAGTGTTGCCAGAAAAGCACTTTTTACTTCCTTCCCCACCATAACCTCCTTGAGCTGTCACTGCATGTCACTGTGGGCTTGTTGAATTGTGCATGTATATGTGGCACTATTTTCAAAATGATCAGGATAGCCAGTCTCTTAACATGTTATAGCTGATTTCAGATTGATAACAAAATGAACTAATGCTAACAACCTTAAACTCAGTGGTTTTTTATCTGAAACTTTAGAAACTTTTACTTTCAAGCAAGGAGAAAAAAACCAAGAAAATATTATTCATGACTCCTCATTTTGGTTGTCTTTAAGCATTAGGGACTAGTACTGTAATCACTTTTCATGTCTGTAGATAGTGAGAGATAAGCATAATAACAAAATGGCAGATTATTATAAAGAGCTAAGTCATACATGCAAAGGTTCTAAGTCTAAAATACAGATAGACCATTGTATGAATATCCTGCAGCTTCTTACACCAAAAGAAATAATGAAGTAGTAGTGACGCTTTTGTTGCAGAATGCACAGTATTTCTCAGTATTCAGTCTAATTGTGTGGCACTTTGCATGCCTTGATGATGCTTAAAATGTAGTACATATAGGTATCCCAGGAGTCCCCAACCTCTACTGGGCCATTTGTTAACAATACTGAGCCTAGTGATATGTTACATGGAGCAGCTCTGGTCTGCTTGAACAGTAGAAGCAGCAACCGCAATAATTTTTTAAACTTGCCTTTTAAATCTTTCATTCCCATGGCTGCCTATGGTGTTGGAGAATCTGGCAAGCAGAAAATTACCTGTAGAGGAAGGAACAACTCCCCTGTACACATCAAATTAATTCTTCCTCCAGTTATGTGATAAATATGCAGGAATAATTGTATATGTTGTGTATTCTTAATAATCTTCATTCATATGCTGAGGTACCTTTTAATAATAGGAGCAGTCTGGTTTTGTGTTTCATGAATACTTGTGTAATTTTTTTTTAAGTGGAAAAAGCTATAGAAACTGAGCAAATAAAATCAAAATACTTTAAAATAGAGGATGAGGGCGGGAATTGTGCTATCTTTGTGGCACCACTGAAATAATCCAGGTCTGAGTTTATAAATTTTCCTCAGGCAGGAGGATTGCAAAAATGGTAAAATCTAATGAATGAAGGATTGATGTCTGCTACATCAAGAACTGAAACTAGTTAGATGTGTTTTTAGTGACTAGTGCAGTATGTAGCAGTAATCGCATCATTTCAGATATTTTTGTTGAGCTTCTTGTCTTGCTGAACATGGCTTGTTTGACTTTTACTGATTTACTTCATAGTGAGGGATACTGAAACTTTGCATTCCCTTAGATCACTTTTGCTTTACTCTTCCATTACATTCACTTGCTTCTGGTATTTTTTTGTATGTGTTTTCCTTTACACCCTTCTTTTAAACAAAAATATAGTTTTGTGTATTGGCTCCTAAGAGGCTGTGCAGAATAATCAGCACCTTAACTGTGCATTAGCCAGGAAACTTGAGTTTCTTTCCTTTAGACAGGTAGAAAGTAGGGGAAATAAAGGACTCTGTTTTAAACCGGGGCTGACAGCTGCCTCATTTTCTCATGCTAGTGCAGTCATTAAGGTTCCCACGGTTTAAGCTGGACTTCAGTGAGACATCATGAGAAAACGGAACTTGGTAGAAGTAACTTTTTAATCAGACAAGATGTTCAATGGTGAAAAAAGCGGATCAGATATTCTACCCTTGTAGTTCCTCCAAGCATCTTTGAGTTATCTAAATTTGTTCCTCTCTAAATAAAAAAAAAAAAAAACAAACAAAACAAAACCCTGTTCTTCTTCTGACATAATGACATACGTTATTAAAACCACTTGTCTTACAAACATGTTCAGAATTGAATACTTAGTGAGGTTACTTTGCTCCAGGCATTGTTTGTGATGCTAAATGACTGTCCCTTGCAGTGGGGTTAAATTGCCTTAATTCAACCAAACATCGAAGTGCTTTCAGATTTGTTTGACATAAATTCCGTTTGTACTACCAACTGTGGAAGGAATCTGAAAAATTGTATTTATTACCATTCTGATTTCTAGATGAATAGGCTGAAGAAACTTTATTTTGTATGGGTAGCTTAATTTTAGTGTAACTTTTAAGGGTTTCTTCTTCTAGAAACACATAGGAAAGGTTAAAAAAAAAATTGTGCATAAGGAAGAAATGTCAAGAAATACAGATATTTTTTTGCCAGTGACCACCAAGTTCTTTTCAAAATACCACTGCAACTGTACTGGCATTACTTGTGTATACTAGTGGTCAGCTGCCTCAGTCTAGTTCCTGATATTGTTAATCCGTATGACTTCAGATGTTAAACTTCTAACAGTATTAGATCTACTAATCTTTGGTTGCCCTGATGTTACTTCTTTCTTATTCTTGCCAGCAAAACTTTAATCTCCTAATCTTCTAACTCTGGCATAAAATTGGATATTGTGGAGATGTTCCCTTTGAACCTGTTGAGTTCAACCTGATTATTTTTTAAAAATTTCTCATTATTGCAATTACTCTTCACTTCCTCTGTGAAATCTTTAGTAAAAGAGACAATGGCATTATATATGTGTGTGTTTGGTAATAGTAGAACATGGTCTAGTAAATTCCATTGTATTGATTTTAAATTAGACACAAGAGTATGTTGCCTAGTAACTGAAAACAAAACAAACCGCCAAAACCCACCACAAAACAACCAACCACCTCTGATTTTGTCCTGCCTAAATGTCAACAATATTTTGGGTACTTCAAGCATAAGTGTGCACTGGCATCCTATGTACTTAATGCTGTATTCATGTGTGTCTGATACAAGGTAGTAAGTGACTGTCTTGAGCAGAATTTTATTTTTTGTAATTATTACTTAGGCAGAGAATAAATCTGTCTTTATCTGTGTAATCTGTTAATGTCAGTGTTTCGGTTTGGTTTTTGTTGTGATGGAGATGGATAACCACTGAAGGGCAACTTTGTATATGCATTTTGATATGTAGCTAGTATCTAAGGGAAAGCGGTATTGTTTAGTGTTGTTTTGGTGATGCTGATAATACTTAAGGGAGACAGTGAAGGCTGGCACATCTGTGAGCTTCTTTAGGGCTCTTGTTGCCACTGAAAGCCTTGTGTACAGCAGCAAAACACCAAATTTATAGTTCAGATTAAAATATGTTAGAATACAATAAATAATGAATTGGTGTTTTTACTTCATGAGCTGTGTGCATGTCTGCTTTATTTTGCATGAGCTTTTCTTAACACCTATTTTTATACTTATATCCATATTTTGTTTTCCAGTGGTGCTCTAACAAAAGATGAAAAGTAGACGTTCTAAAAAATACTGTTAAAAGCAAGTACATCAGATATAAGCCCTCAACTCTTAGTAAGATCTTGCTTTTTCAGTTGCCTCACTTGCCAACTGTAGCATCGCACTGTAAACAGAGAAATGTTAAAAGCAACAGGTGATTAAGACTGTTTTCAACGGTGTTTAAGGTACTTTCAGTAGTCTTAAAAATATAAATTCTTATATTTGTCTAAAAAAAAAAATTGATTTATCGTCTCACAACTAATGACTGTGACAACATCTTTAAATGCACAAAATAATGGGGCTATTAAAAAGCTAATTTCACAAAGTAGGTGTGATATAAAAGTACAAACATCTGTTCTGACACTTTACCATGATTAATATTAAATAAGCTATTAAAAATATCTACATTTGTAAATAGCTTTATAAAATAATTTTTGAATAAGAAGGCTGTGAAGAGGAGAACTAACGTTTTCAAGCATTGTCTACTCATGGCTGTAGACTTACAAATTTCTCTGAAGCCCAAGTTGAGTTTTAAAACCTGTATTTTGGTGCAGGTATGTGTCCGGGTATAGGAGAATTTCTTTGTGGTAGTAATAGTGAGTAATAAAGTTTTTGCTGTACTGTGAAAATAATTTCAAAACAGACTTAAAAATTTTACCAATTAATAATTTGTTATAAGCATTCTTAATATGTTAAAAGAATAACTGAATCTAAGCATTTAACTACAGTTATCAAGGAGGTCTGTGGTAGCGTATGGCTACTGATAAAGCTACTAGGAAAACTTTTCTAGTAGATTAATAGCAAGGAAAGTGGTGTTATTGTCACCAAAAAACCCCAAATGGCCCACTAAACAGTTGATCAAGTGATCTCAATGAACAAAAAGAGCTCTAGCTATTGTGAGAAGACTGGAATAGTCCCTACTGTATGTTGGTGATACCAACTAATTGTAGACTAACCACCAGTAATTAGCTTTTGCACCCACAAATTAAGGCTTAGAAGAATATACTTGAAGGTGACTTGGGGAGATTTTAGAAAGCAATACTACTTCTATGAAGTGTGGGACAGGAACTGTGTTTCTAGATTACTGAGGAAACTAGTGTCCAAATATGTTGTTATACAGGACTCATGGGTTATCTTAACCCTAGTAAGTGGCTTCTTAATGCTGTACTCTTTAAAGTTTTCCTCTTTAAACTGAAAAGTCTTGTTTTGCTTCACTTCTAGCTATTTTTTCTTCTTCCTGGTAATGTGTCCCCAATCCGTGTTTTCTCGTAGCCTTCAAGATGGTCAGCAAGGCCAGCAGTGCTCCTCCCAGGTCAGAGTGCAGTCCCGCCCCCCTTCCCAGGCAGCTGTGCTCGGCGCTAGCGCCTCCTTGCTGGTGAGAAATGGGAGTGTCCACTTAGAAGCATCACATGCCACTGCATCTGCTGTAGGCGGTAGCAGTTTGCACGATGAACTTGGTATGCAGGCCTTATGTAACCTTGGTGACATGGAAGTTTTAATACAGCAGATATATCGGTAATAATGCGGTGAAAAGCAGCTAACTTTAGCTTTGTTTCTGAATCTTGTAGGTGTGTTGCTTAGAAGGCCATAGTGCTCATAAATTCCGTGCCTTTCGCAGTCGCCTTTCCTGGCACTTTTCTCTAACAAATGCACGATGGGAAACATTCTAAGAGCACATAGATAAGAGTGGTGTGTGAGAGTGCATAGCTACACGTGATGATGTGAGAGAGCTTTCATGACTTGAACAATGTAACACTTGTAATGAATAAGTTTTCTCCCATTGTCACCAGTAGTTGTGCAGAGATTGAGACCTACTTTGGGGATCTGCTGGTTCCTGAAAAAAATACTTATTATGGTTCTTAGGAATTCTTGATCTTACTTTTTTTTAGATGAGTCTTGCTTAGCTGCTGTTCAAAAAATAAATCCTTGTGTAAATGAAAGTGCTTTACTTTTTATGTACATCTCAATTTAGGAGCTTGAGATTGGAAGAAAATCTGGAATTTTACATCAAATGTCATATTTCATGGAGCCTTTTAGTGCCTTTTAGTTCTTCATGGTCCATTTCATTTAGTATTCTCAACTATTTGTTAACTTCTATGCAGCTAATAAAATTACTAGGGAGAAGGAAGTTGAGATGGTTATAATAAGTGTCTGATCTCCCATGACACAGTAATGCAGAGGCAGAAAAATTCCTGACAGGGATCTTTACAGCTATCTATACATGGCCTGAATGACTTATGACTTCAGCATTAATATGGAATTTTTCCTTGAATTATTAAAATGGGCATCTTTAGAACTGACAATTACTTGTGACAGTATTTTGAGCAGCTGTCAGTTGTAATAACCTAAAAGTGCAGGTTAGCTCAGAGCACTGACAAAACACTTTTTTCAGATCTTACTGTAACCCACTACTAAAAGATAAGTGAATTGTCATCTTGTTCCACTAACGGGGAAGACTTCAGGAGTTGCCAGGCTGTGGTACCCCTTTAAATATGAGTTTGGCTAACAAGTTGCCTTTTTTTTTGTACCATCTAGCTGCAATATAAGGAAAATTTGAATATAAGCCTGATGTTCTCTGAGATGTTCTATAAAATCTAATGACAGATGTGCTAAATACACACAGTCTACTTACCTGATAATTTTGTTTTAGGTTCTGTGGCTCTACTAGTTTCTAGATAGAAAAATGGAGACTTCTGTCTCACTGCTTGTATGTGTGTCTGAACTATGAAAGCTTATCACATGAAACTATGGATTACTTTATTTAGTTTGGACTCTTCTTGTTTGAAGAAATATTGGAATATAACTGAAATTCAGGGGTACTGGTTATATCAGTCCAAGGTTAAAGTTGATATTTAATCTTACAGCTACCATTATTGGATTTGAAGGACTGGGTTCATCTTACCCAAAATAATACAATCAAGTTTTATAGAACTCAAGATTTAATACGCAATCTACATAAATTTGAGTTAAGAATTTTGATGTCTACTACGACATAGTAATATAAGAGGATCATTTCAGAAATACAACATTGCATTCGGGCTCTCTAAAAAGGCATGTTTGTTGCACTTAGCATGTATTGGAGTTTTCCAAAAGGTATATAGCTAAATTCTTCTGAAATGGTCTGTACTATGCTTACAGTTGTATGGGCTTGCACATTGCCTTTGGGAGGCACAAAACTCCCAGGATCTGCTCAGTTAAAAGTATGATGTACAGTAGGAATTTATTCCTGATTTAAAACTCTGAGCATCTGTTTGAAAACCTTCTGTGAGTGAAAGCTACTCTTATAGGCAAGATCTGGTTTTATTATTTTAGGGAAATCAAATTTTCCAGTCAGCATAGCAGGCTTTGCGTGACAGGTGCTGTCTTTTGATAGAGTAAAATAGTTGACAAAATGGCGCAAGCTCTCCCATGCATGATTCCTTTATCAGCCCTGACAAAAAAAAAAAAAGGAGAGTATCTTTCCTTATAACTGGTAAATGGTTTGTTTGGTGTTTTTGTTTTGGTTTTATCATCAGTCAGGGATGAAGTAACACGACTGCTCTGTTCCCCTTAACTCTAAGGCTGTTGGTTTTTCTCTGTTGTCCCGAGATGCTTTACAGTGAAAGATAACCCTGTTACTTTAGATTATGAATGGTTTGGGGGTGAGGGAGTATAGTAGTTTGTTTTTTCCTTAACTGTTATTCTGATGCTGATCAAAGCAATGCAGGCGATATAACCAACTCTTTGTCACTGTGGAAATTGCTGTGACTGTCCAGGACAGAAGAAATATTGAAAATAGAGGCTGGGGAAGAGCTATGGAAACAAAACTTGATTTACAGGAACTGGAATATAAGTGACAAATTCAGTAGATGTGGTTGTATGTCTCTGTACAATGCATGTAAGAATTGATTTATTTTTTTTTACTGAAATTCTATTAACATATTCTAGCTCTTTTGGAAGACAGAGTATGTGTTAATTTACATTAAAAGCCCCCACATCTAGGACTCCTGTTTTTGTGTACCAATGCAGTATCTGCTTCTGCATTTTTTCCAGTTGTGCATTGATGTCAAGCTGAAACTTTTAACAAGACACCCACTTTTTTTGTTGTTGTTGTGTTTGCTGTAAAGATTCGTGTCTGTTATCTTGATTCTGATGGCTTATTTTATGAAGGGTCAACCTTGCTGTGTTATAGCTAGCCTACATCTAGTCTGGTTACTATAGCTATCTTTAACTGGGCATTGTTCTGAGAGTAAGGCAAGAGATGCTTTGAGGCATTATCTTTAGTCTTCCAGATTTGAAGTAGAAAGATTTTTATCAATTATGTTGTTGTTCCATGAGGGGTTGGGGGAAGGAACTTGAAAGGATGGAAAAGCAGCTTAGTGTGGAGCAGTAAACATGAGGTAAATCGCAGATGGAATGCAGGACTGTGACTTCAGTGAAGTCTTCAGAGCACAGTGTGGCAGGACTGATGCCTTTTATTCTCACCAATGTCTGATTCTTGAGACATGTAGGTGATGGGTGGGATTCTTCAGTCCTTGCTGTGAAGGTTGTAGGTGTTATAGTTTGTGAAGCAGTTAGGAATCCAAGTACTGAGTTACTAGAACAGTTGCCCAGTTTCTGAAACTGGAGTGAAATAACAACCTCTTATCCTCTACTAGATGATTTTTAAATTATTTTTTGAAAGGAATATTTCTTTTGTGATTTAAAGGGAAGTGGTCATCTGGAGCTTCACAGTACAGTTACACTGCGATGTTGGACTTCTGGTTGTATCACATGTGCAAGTGATGATCTTTCAGATTTATTGGAGTACTCTATGAAGGCAGTTGGATGCTCTTGAAGATCAAAACTTCCCTAAAGATAAAAAAAATGCACTGATTACTTATTTGATTAAAACAAATTTAGAATCAGTCCCTCAGTACCTTTTTATAATTAAGTAGATCTAATTTATTTGGGATGGATGGGGGAGTATTTTCAAAGGTACAGGTAGAAAATAAATATTCTCTTCCCATTGTTCCTATTGAAAATATCCTTCTTGTAGTCTGTGGAATAATAGGTAAGTTACTCTTCTGACAAACTTGGTGTAGAAATAAGAAATGAACCACTTCTGAACTGTTCTAACTCAAAAATTGTAAGTCTGCATACTGGAGCTGAAGGTAAAATTTTGACGTTTGGAAATAGTTCCTTGCACACTAGAGAGTATTCAAATTCTGATGGCTTTGGTTTTGCTGACTAGGTTTAAAAAATACTGTCAAGTAGTAGATGAATGTACCTTGATCTCATGATGGTATAGACTTCAACACGTCAAAAGGTGTTAGTGACATTCAGAACTAGTTTATGAGAAGTTTGAAACAAAGTAATTATTTATTAGATGGGAAACTGGTAAATGTGATGAAAATAACTTAAAGAAACCACCAGAGTACCATTGTAGTTGGGTCCTGAGCGACTTGAAGTTTTCCAGGTTTCATCTGTGTAAGCTCATCAGGCCGTTGCTTTCACCGATTCCCATAACTGGGAACACCAGTTCATACAATGTGAACTGCTACATGGTTGTCTCTGGATTTGGTGATGAAATTTTTTTGTCTTTTGAAACAAGGAAGCTTGTTTCAAAGGAATGCATTCATCTTTTACTCTCCATGTCAGAGCAAAGATATATTTTGGATTTGTGTGCCTGAGTATCAATGACTTTTGTTATTTTTATAACCTGGTCCAAATAGAATGTTGTTGGAGTGACTTTAATTTGCTAAGAACTCAGAGCTCCCCTGTTGAGGGGTGGGGTAGAAGTTACAAGCATTTCTGTTTAGTGGGCAAACATGCCATTTGCTGTATTTCTTGATTTGTAAAATAAGTTTTTAAGTCTGCTATTTGTTCACAATGATGAAACTACTGTCCTTAGAGAAAGAAAGAAATTTAAGCTTCTTCAGTGTGATGCTATAAAAATATTTCAGAGAATGCTGTGGCAGAGCTAGGAATGGGAGGGGAGAATTACTAGGATAACTAAAAATGCTAGGTGTATCCATAGATGTTGAATCTTGTGAGCACCGAAATCCTTCATTAGAGTTTGTGCTGAGAGGAAGCTGCTGTTACCTTGCACAGTTTAAAAAGTATTTAATTGATGGGATTTTGGTGCTTGGTCATAGATTCTTCAGTCACACCTTGAGGTTTGTGTCCTCAACAGCACTGAATAGTCCTGTCATTTTTTTCTGTTTTGGATGAGTTGAGGCTTTTCTGGAGAGCTTTTTGATTTAAAACAAATAAACAAAAACCTCCCAACAAAACACAAAAGAAAAAGAGGGCAGGCAACTTGGTTTTACTGAGAAGCCATGCTTTTCTTGACAGAGAGCTAACTTTCAGTAGGAAGTCTAGATAAGTAGGGGGGTAAATTGCAAGTGTGGCAAAGCACGAGTCCAATTAGTAGTTTGTGTTAAACAATTGGAATTAAGTGTTCTGTCTGTTTGCTACCTCTCCATTAAGCAAATTTGTTTTATCCCACCACATCCGTGTACTTATATCAACAACACAAATACAGTAAATTTTGACAGATTAAAAGGTGAGTGGATGTGAGGGAACTGTAGATGTTTTCTAATGTGAAGTGGTTTATGCTACATATTTTTGTAGTTTGAGGCTCTTTTCAGACATTTCACGTGAGTGTAACAGTTAATAAACTTCTCCTGAAACTATATATGACATTTTATGACAGCCCAAGAGAATGGGAAGTTATATCTTGCAAGTAGTATATTCTAATCTCTGTGACTAGACTTTCATTAATTTAGAAATCAGAAAGTTTAGTTTCCAGGCTCACATTTCAGTAGTGCAAAATCATGAAGAATTTAACCTCAACTTCCTTGTCTCTCTTAAGGACTGGTTTCCTGTACATTTTTTTCCATAATAAGTTATGCATAATTTTGTTCTGACTAGAACCTGAAGTGTGTTATCTAATACCTTCATGTTTGCTGTTAAAATTTTTTTTACTGATGCAGTTAAGAAATAGACCTGCGTAACTAAGCTTATTTATTATTTGTGGGAAGGAAGATCCCTAATGTCTTGTGCTAGTTTAAATTTTAAACTTCAGTAACACTGTTTACTACATTGTGCATTAAAAACCAAAGGATACTTAACAGAAGCTTTCATTAAATCTTAACTATTGAGGAAAAAACCCTAACAAGTGAACTTTCTGCTTGTATTTCTTTACAAATGCGTATAGTGGCTGTAATTAAATATTGAGAGAGCGCTGTTGCATTGCTGAGCTCTGACCCACGCTGTACTTAACTTCTGAATTATGTAGCTGATTGTCTTGTCAGGATGGTTGGTCTTACCATGGCTGCAGTATGTGTGTAGTTGGTCTGAAGTGCCCCCTCTGAGGGTAGAAAGCTTTATGAAGATGTTTTCAGTATACCAGTATTGTTCCTTAGTTTTGCTGGTTTTAATCATCCAGCTTGATGTTTTAACCTTCTCGCTTTCAGACACTTCTAAATTGAACTTAATTGTCTGTGGGTCTGAAGAGAAGTTGGAGCAGGATCATAGTGTGGCTTTTTAAAATAAAATATATAAAAAAACACCGTATCAGAAGCAAGTTATGTTCTCAGAGAGAGGAAAGAGAATGGAAGCTCTGATCTTGTTAGGCGTTTCTCCTGGGACTGCTTGTTACCCTGTATCAACAGAAAAAGAAAGCCGCAAGACCTGCGGTCCAGCAGTGTATACAGTTTTTGCTTCAGATGCTCCAAAGTGGGATTTTTTTGTTTGTTTTGCATGAGCAGATCTTAAAATAGTGCATGCTTTGCATCATGGCTTAAGAAGAGTTTTGAGCTAGAAAAGATGGAGAAGTTGGCAGAACACTTCATATGAGATCACAATTTCAAAATCAGCTTCCTGTATTCAGAGCTGAAATATATTGAACCTAGCCTTCAGGGGAAATTACAATGCTTATCTCTCTGATCGGACTGTTGTGGGAGAATGGCTCTGTGAAAACATCATATTGTAAAGTAGTTTATAATTTGAGTTATAATCTTTGGCTACTTTTTTCTTATTTATATATATAGGAATAACTTGGTATTGTTCATTCAAAACATTTTTAATAACAACTTTAGGAAATTATGTTTAATGGAGTTCTGGTGACTCCAAATGGCTTGCTTGAGAAGTTAGTTTGCAGTTTTCTGTTCTTATACTAAAGTGTTGGCTTCTGGCTTATAGAATAAAGCTGCCTGCCATTGCTTTTTTAGTTTTTCTAGAGGTTTAATTTACAAAGCATCGCTGGCCACTTCTTTCACTCTTTGTGTTTCTTCTCAAATAGACATGTGCCTCTCAAAAGAATTTTATTCAGGACCCTTGAGGAATCTCTGCCTTAGCTAAATGCCATTGTTCTTAGATGCTCATAGGGACTGATTTACTGATTGTACTCCTGGGGGTGGGGAAGAACTGAAGAAGCTGGTCATTGCAAGTTGCTTGACTGGTTATTCTAAAAGGGGGGGGGGAGGGGGGAAGGCTTACATTGTGCTGCTGTTGTGTTAATGGTGACATCTTGTAAACACAAACTCTTAAAATTTAATTGAGTATTGCAGTGTACTGTATATATGTCATATAAAATGGTATGGAAGAGGACTGAGTAGCTAATGTCTTGTCTGCAGTGGTGACACAATGTGTAATCACATTTTATATTTTGACACTGATGTAAATTTAGATGTCTAACTTGATCTCATTAGTAAGTTAAATACAAGGTAGTGCCAGTGGGATGAAACATTATGAAATCTTGACCTGCTTTTGACCTTTTCTTTAATAGGTAAGTTCAGTTCTACGCTCTACGAGACAGGGGGCTGCGACATGTCGCTTGTGAACTTTGAGCCAGCTGCAAGAAGAGCATCCAACATCTGGTGTGTGTGAAGGCCAGTCAAGAGTGATGATTCTTGTCTTACTGCAAACAAATCTTTGATGTTAATCTTAAAAGGTTATTTAGTATGGACTACAAAAAATCATTATAAAATATTATCCATATACTTCTACTTTTGAACCCTAGGTGATTTTTACTAGAATATGACACTAACTGCATAAATTATCTTCTCAACTTAAATCTCAAAAAATGAAGACTACTGTTAGCTTAAGTAAATATTTTTTTAAGTAATAGATGTCCAAACCAAGAACTTGACAAAATGCATTTTTGATTGGCTTATAGAAACTCTTTCTTAAAGGATTTAACCCAGGTTTGGGGAAAGTAGGTGGCTATTGACCATAATGGCTATTAACTTATTTACAAATGAACTTCCAATTGTGAAGCAAATGTAAACTGATAAACTTATTCTCAAGTTCATAGATGGCATGAAACAATACATGGAAGTGTTAACATGCCTGAGGTTTAAATTTGACTTAGAGTTGAAATGGCCAGCTACATACGGGATAGTTCCTCTCCGTTGGAAGGATACCCTTTCTTTCTCTGAAGGGACAGGAGGCAGAAGAAAGAAAGAAAAATAACCAAAAACCTTCTGCACTCCCACCCCCCCAATCCACTCCACTACATAGAGCTGCTCTGAAGCTATTGCGTCATGCTGAATGCTACGAACTCCCTCCACGTGCAGATGGAACAGCTATTGGAATTATGGAGTAATGAATATAAAAGCTCCCATCTTCTAATCTTTCTTGTGGAAGTGTGCAAGTGCCTTTTGTAGAGTTGAACTTTGATGAAAAGTTCTATATTCCTTGCACAAAGCTGCCAATGCCTGCCTCTACTGCTTGCATGTTCCAGATGCAATGGCTTTGCTGATGGCTGCTGTGATGAAGTTATATGTGCTAGTGGATGGAACAAAATGGCCACATTCAAATAATCTGACCTCAGCTTTAAAGAATACTTGAGTTTCAGTGAAGTAAAATTGATAACAAAGAATGTTTTTATCTTAAGGCAAGGAACTGAAGGAAAGTTGCATAAATTTGGTAAAAGTCTTACAGCCATGTGATTTACATGGAAAACTAACATCCAAAAGCTATCCAAAATTGGGGGAAAAAGCAGTGGTTGGATATGGACTCTCATACAGTAAGAGAAATTTCTCATCTCTAATGAATGGAAATCGCCAAGTAATTTTGCTCTTCTTACCAGAGGTTTAAGTTTATGTAAAGTTTTTCAAAAGCAATTTGAGATTAAGTAACTCAGTATACTTGTGTTAAGCGTGTACTGTTTTTGGCAGTTTTGGGACCTTGGTAAAAACAGTATAGAATTAACAAAAATTCTGTATGTGAACACAAAGCAGACTCTGCGCTCCTGTAAAGATGTGATGTGTGTTTGCCCATCAGTAGGTAACAGATAATAAAACATCTTTGTTTTTTTCAAGTGGAATAATAACTATCATGATCATTCGTTTTACACAATTTAAGGACTAGGTATTTAGAAAATTATACCAAGGATAAGGGTAAAGAGTCTTCTGACATACTATAGCTACAGAATTTGCTACAGCACTTAAGACTAAGTGGATAGTTGTATTTAAAGTATGTGATCAATGGAGAAACAAAGTTTTTTAGATAAAATTCACAAGGAGTCAAAACTAATTTGGGACGCTAGAAAATTAGAGGGGCCTGTTGAAGTAAAATATAGTTTTATAATCTGAAGTCTTTCCCCTGTTCTTATAGTGACACGGACTCTCACGTATCGAGTTCTACCTCAGTTCGCTTTTATCCACATGATCTAGTAAGTTTTTCTTATTTATTTTTAAAGCATGCAAAAAATCAGAAGACTTTCCAGTTTTATAGCACTGATTAATCATCCTATGTGGTAGTCCTTAAAAAGGATTTTTGCCTGGGTTTAAATGACGATAAAGTATTTCTTTATTGTTGCAGTGTCTTTATATATACATACAAATTCATCTTTCTGCATAGTGCTTTAAATATAAATGGTTTCCTCTCATCTAAAGCATAGTGATTTTTTTAAACCATGTGGAAATTGGATGTTCTGAGATACCTTGTAAAGGTTTCCAGAGATGATTGGACGACTTGGACAGAGTTTTCATTCCATGCATTACTAAGATTAGAAGACAGCAGAAAGAATAAATTTTGTGTTCTGACCAAGAGAAGCTTCAGTAATTTCCCTGAAAGGAGTTTAAAAATCTGTCATTGGAATCTGTTGTACAAAAATTGAATTCATATGCGAGGAGTGACTGGGAAAAAAGTCAGAGGCTTATGCTATTTAATAATGCAAACAGCTTTAGAATTCCTTCGTTTTGTGATTTCAAACCTTTTATATTGTTGTCAAGTCCAGACATATCTGCCCTCTTAATTCTGAAGTCTTATACTGCTGTGTCATGAAAACAGTGCAAATGGTCATGATTCTTAAGTTAGGAAACCACAGTAAGGTATATTAAAGTACTTAATGACCTAATCAAGAGGGTAAAATGAAAAATGGTTTCAGCATTTGGCAGAGGAGCAAGAGACCTCCATTTGCTGACCATGCTTTTGATCAGGAATGTGCTTTTCAAACCTGGTGTCTGCTAGAGGAAATTTCTTTGCTTTCCACCATCCCCCTCAAAAACCTCTTCAAAAAGGAGGCTGTGTTACTTGCTATGTGCTGTTGGTTTGCCAGTGTGGTCCCGATGGAGGGAGGAATTCTGTTTAAGGCAGACTCTTATTTGTAAAAGCTTAGCACACGTGCCTAGGTTGAAGTTTCCACTGAAATTTATTATTAATAAATGTTATGTTACGGTGATTCTACCTTTTAAGAAACCAAGTTCTTAAAAAGCTGTCAAAAAAGCACCTGTTTTCTGACACAGCTTATCTGAGGTATTATGGTTTGTATTTTTGAAATGCCTTTAGAAAGGGAGTGTTCCTGCTTGTTGTTTCTATTAGTATTTTTCTAGGAAAGCAAACCTGGCTGAGAATAGTTACAGTAAACTGCTTTAAGGAGTCATGAAAAAAATTTTTAAAAACAAGAAATCAAATGTTAAACTTCAAGGCAATTGTAAAAACAAAACCAGCAAAGCAAAACAAAATGGCAAACAAAACCACCTATCATTTTGACACTTACAGTAACAACATGAGTATTTAAATTTTACTCTTTGCCTTAAAAGATTGTAATGATTTTTCATTAAATGTCATTTTAACGATTATATTGTTCAAGAATAGAGGGCAGTGCATTAAGATGTTTCTTGACCTGTTAATAAAACGTATAGGGTGGGTTAGACGACACATACATACTGTAGTAACTTTTAAACCTTCTGAGTACTCTCCTTAAATGTCCTTTATGGTTGTTAATATTCCTCTGATTTCAAGAGCACTCTAGAGTGACAAACTACAAAACAAGTGGGAAATATAGTCAGTCATAAATAGTACTTGACTAGTTAGGACAGAGCTTTTTTTTTTTAGTTTGTCTCTGAGTGTGTTCTTAATGTAGTGAGTTTGAATTTAATCACTGACGCATGCATACGTTGCTTTATCATGCAAAAAAACCCATTTGGCATGGATGTGCATGCAGAGTAGCTGACTATAAGAAAAGTGGTGTAATTTATTTAAATTCACTCTTGGATTATTCTTGTAGTAGATGTTATTCCTGATCACATATCAGTTTACTTGTCTTCAAATTTGAAGCTTTCAGAGTAAATGGGATAATGTGCTTGGAAGACATATTCATACTTCATTTGAAATAAGGCATATGCTAAAATGCCAAACAGATGTGTTGTATGCAAACTATTATTAGGTCAGGAAAAGTAAGTAAAAGCCTGAGAACTGAAATGTTTAACATATAACTTCTCAAGTGAAACTAAATAATTCTATCAATTTTTTTTCCAAAGCCATTTTTGGTAGAATACAGTAACACAGTAAAAAATGAGCTTTTGTTAATACTGACTTTCTTTTAGCTTTCTCTTCCTCAGATCAGGTTGAACAGGCTTCTAACCATGGATACAGATCTACTGGAGCAGCAAGATATTGACCTGAGCCCTGACCTTCAGGATCACATGCAACCTCAAGAGGAAGCAGCTCAAAAAGTCAAGCAGTACTATCGCTTTTGGATCCTGCCTAAACTTTGGATTAGCATCAATTTTGATAGATTAACTCTTCTGGCTTTATTTGATAGGTAAGATCATCATATATTGCTAGACCTCAGAAAGTAAAGATTAAGAACTGTACAATTAGAGAATTGTACTTATTTACTGTACTGTGAAAGATGAAAGAGTAATACAAAATGCAGTTTTTCTAAAATAATGAAGGCTACGCTCCCTTTTTCTTTGGCAACGCTAAAAAGAAAAAAACCCGAACGCTTCACGTGAATGGAGTGAAAATGTATTTGAGTAGTCAGAGAGAGGTGGTTGCTACTCTTTAAAGCTAGAAAATAACCTTCTCCAAAAAAACTAATGGAAAGGTTCTAGAATCTGGCATACACTTATATTGTTCTATCAAACAGAGAGAATTTACCTGCTGTTTCAAAGCATTTTTCCAAGGGTCATCTAATACTGTAACCTGTTGTCCCTACTGCATTTACTTAGTGGAATACAATGAAGGTGACTCCCCACAGTTACCAGCTTTTGGAATATATATAGTATTTAAATTTTGGTAATGAACTTCCTCGAGATAAACAATACAGTAGTGATTCTGTCCAGGCAGAAACACTATTAATTCTGCACTATCCATATCATGGAATTCTCTTTACTCCACTTGGCATATTTTAGCCACGTGAGAGTATTTTTGGTTTCTTCATTACAAAATCATGAATGACAAATTATATACAGATAAGCTATCATGCATGTATTTTTTCACAGGCTTGTAATCATCCTGTGTGAGCCTTGAATATAGATTTGTGTTATAGACCATGCTTCTGGTTGAGCATTTGAATTATTTCTGAAATTATGTCCTGTTTTAAAGTTCAATTTAAGCTATCATTGAAATGGTAGCTTCTGGCTTTGCTAAAAGACAGTGTGCTAGTATAGTCTGTGCAGGTTTGAATTTTGATGACTTTGCTGCCAGCAGCATAATTCTTGCTAACTTTTCACCCTAACTGTTCCTTTGCAGCTTTTTTTAGACATAGTTAGCTTTTAATACTATTTTTTAAAAAAATAATTTCTCTCCCTCTAATACAGGAATCGTGAGATCCTTGAAAACGTGTTAGCTGTCATCCTAGCTATTATAGTTGCGTTTCTGGGCTCTGTACTTCTTATAGAGGGCTTTTTCAAGGATATTTGGGTCTTCCAGTTCTGCCTGGTAATAGCCAGTTGTCAGTACTCACTGTTGAAGGTATTTTAATTTCTATCTTCCCTTTCTATAAACAATAAAATTAACTGTGGTTAGAGTCTTAAGGAAAAAACTGCATGTTTATCATTTAAAAATGAATACAGTTCAGCTTCATGGAAAGTTTGATAGATGGTCATACAAGGTCACTTCACTAGAATGGTTCTGTGTATGTTTGTTAAACAACCCTTTATTTGTTGTTCTCATGCACTTCTTGTTTTCCCAAAGAGGAGCACATTCTTACTGGTTGAAAACAGCCAACAGAAGGAACTTGAAATTTTATTGTGTTGTTTTGGTTTTCTTTAGTTGGGTACACCTCAGTGCATTCATACTAAGCAATTAACATCTAAGCATACTTAGTTTTTATTAGACAGTTGTTAATGGTATTTTTGAAATTTAAGAATGATTGCTTATTTCCTTATGATTAGACCATTAGGGTGGAAATTAGATTTAAAATAGAAGTGCATAACACATTTCGTGTTTTAAAAAAAGGTAAAAGTTCTAAAAATTGGGGTTTTTTTAAAACTTTGACTATAGAGATATTCTTTGAACAGATTTTATGGTTTAGTACATTGTGCTATTTAAAAGCTGTAGAGTGGCTTGACAATTGTAGATAATTAATTGTAGATATTGTTAAAAGAACTTTAATCAAGAAAGGGGTGGAGGGGAGGTAAACGCACTTATCTGTAGATTGGGTAACTTTTTCCATTTTGATTTCAGAGCGTTCAGCCAGATTCTTCTTCCCCTCGACATGTAAGTCATGGGCATGTAACCCCGCAGATGTAGAACTTAGGCAATTGATCTTTTGGGCATTTCTCTTATGTACCTTCTCATAAGGCACAAGAGGCTTATGTTGTCTTAGTGTGTGAGAAGGGAACTGATACTCTTTCCCCCCCCCCCCCCCCCCATAGGCTTTATTTGTATTTAGCAAATCATGTCTTCCTTGTTTTAAGCCTAGCTTTTGCTATAGAGCCATACTGTGATAGTTTTTTTGATTAATCTTTAGTATTCAAGTAATTATTCTGAGAAGTGTTCTTAATGTTGTCATGTGCTGTACTGATATTAACTGACACAGCTTTGATGTTCTATTCTGGTCTTGTAGATCATTCAGTTGTCCTAGTGTGTGCACAGCCTTTTTTTTTACTTAAGCTGAGTATGCAATACTCTAGTGAGCATTAATGTTTGAGTATGGAAATGTTAATGTGCTAGTGTTGCACAATATGTTTATATTCTATTGTGCATCTGCTAGATTGCCAAGACAAAATATTTTTATGTCCTAAATAAGAAAAGAAAAACCATTATTCCTCTGCAGCAAGTCATATTATTTTAGTTAATAAGTTGTATGTTTTAATGAACACACAAATTAATTTTTTTAAATTCTAGCAGGAGCAGTATCCAAGTAATAAATTTTATTTGCCTTTTCTTCAGAGTTAATATATTCTATCTTGCTTTTGAAGCCTAGTCAGAGTTTCTCTGGCATTTATTATTACCAGAAATGTACTTTAAAGCTTAATGGACAATAAGGGTAAATATAGCTTAGTCTACCTTAATTTAATTGTTGTGTCCTTGTTATAGCAAAGGCTCAAAAAAAAGAACTTAATGCAAGGCAATGCATTAAGGATTTAATGAATAAAACTTAAGTATGTGCTGAGGTGACAGTATATTATTTGATGAACCATGATTAATTTTAGTTATGACATTGTTTGTAACAGAAGAATAACAATTACTTTTTCTGCTAATAATGAAACAAATGTTGTTTTGTTTTTTTTTTGTTGAACAGGGTCATAATCGTATCATAGCCTATAGTAGGCCTGTATATTTCTGTTTATGTTGTGGTCTTATTTGGCTGTTGGATTATGGCAGCAGAAACATATCTACAACAAGATTCAGGTTGTATGGAATGGCTTTCACCAACCCATTGCTGCTGCTGTCAGCCAGGGACTTAGTTATAGGTGAGTGACTCTTTCATGGATTTTAATGGTTTGCTTCACCTCAGTAGAAATTTTTTTTATCACTCTCTATCTTGTTATGACTGTTGCATCATCTCCTTCTAAATGCAGTTCATTGAGTTTCCTTTGGAAAGAGTAGTTCTAGCTTTGCTGAAGTTTATGGGAAAATTCTCCCCTTCTGTAGCTTTGAAACAAACTGCAGACGTGTCAAATAATATGGTGTCACAGGAAAAAAAAAATGTTTTTAGCTTTTTAATTATTTAGTACCTTAGTCCCCATAGCTGAACCTTCTGTTCTTCTGTCTTAACTTGGACCAGGATATGATACCCGGTGCTTGGACCTAGCTGCTCAGCAGTTAAAAAAACTTTTTGATTTGGACATTTTTGTGCTCTCTAGAGGGACTTGTGGCAAGTGAGTAGGAGTTCTCTTAAATCAGGTTATTTTTGTTTAGCCATCAGGTAGAACAGTACAGATATAATTTTTAGAAACATTATAGACAGATTAAATCTAATTTAATATGTCTCTTCTCAGAACAGGCCTATCAGCAGTACCAAAAATATATTTTTAGGCTGTATAAGGTACTTTGATTATATTCTGAGCAGTACAGTTCATTCACAATTCTGCTGGCATTTAACACCCCTCTCCCTCCCCCTGCAAAAAACCCATCCCAAAGAACAAACAACACCCCCACCTCCCCCTCCCCCAGCAAACCTTTCCCCTGTTTACTTAAAAAATTTTATTGAAAATAGTAACTACATAAACTAACTACTAATAGTAGCTACATAAACTTAGGCAGAGCCCATGGAGAGGAGAGAGAGACAATGTAAATGTTTGAAGACCATCTTATCATGGGAACTTTGTGCGTACTCTTTAATGGGGCAAAGTTATTTGGATGATCCTCTGTGGATCACCTCTTCGGAGGGGGAAGAAAATCTGTAAGAATTCATCTAAATTGAACACACTTGTTCTTCAGTTGTAGCAAAATATCTGTGCATGAAGGATTACAGCAGTTAAATGTTATGACTGCATGCCTCCTGTTCTTAGACAGTCTTCTGTCCAAAAAAAATGAAAACTTGATCTTGGTTTTGATTTTTTTATTTTATTTTTGACTTTTAATTGATTAATAAGAATTACTGACTCAGACATTTTGGGAATTAGTTGTTATTACTTGATTTTAGGAACATCCTGAATTTTATACCTTGTATAGTTTCTCTTTGACTTTCTGGTAGTAAATCTTTGTTTAAATTTAAATGTCTAGAGGGAAGAGGTCTAAGCCACTAATTTACTAACAGAGTATTGTCCAGGCATTTCCAAATGTGCTTTTCTACAGATTCTGTGGATCTATTAATGCACTGGCATACTTCATTCTGTAGCTGTGATGGAAGAAAAAGTTAGCACAGAAAATAATTTTAACTTATTCAAGATATAAAGCTAGCTTCATTTCCCCTTGGTTATGCCCTGTCAGTTTCAGAAGTCTATTCTTCCCTTTCTGGTCAGCTTGAGTCATTGCTGTAATGTATACCTATATCCTCATATGTAATACATAAATGTATATGTTGGTGGTGTGGTGTTTTGTGAAAGTGACCTACTTTTTAAAAGTACTTAAGAGTCTTTTTCAGGTTTAAAGCCATACTGGCATCTTCACCAGGCTGTGTCCAGTTTGGGATTCATTTCTAAAACTTCTCAGTTCAAGAGTTCTGAATGCTTTTTTATCTTTTATGTTTTACTGTTCTTCTCAGTTATCTTGCATTAGCTTATGTGGCGCTTATTTCTTAGCAGTTCTACCAAAAATAATAGGATTGCCAGAACAGCTCTCAATTCTTAATAACCTACACTGCTCCACCCCACACAAATACACACCCTTGCCTTTGCAGCAACTCTTAATGTTGCTGAAGAACTGTTTCAGAAAGCTTTGTGTGTATCGCAAAGCAAGCTGACTGCTAGCAAACATACTTTAACACAAAGTAAAAAGCTTGGTTGCCATTTTTTCCCATTCCCAGTCTTCTAGAACAACACAGCTGCAGGGCAAGGTATGTTTAGATAACGTAGTTGCTGAGTCCTTGCCAACAGACAAGTGAGGACTGGCATAAATTTTTTGTTTATTTATGTCCCACATATTGGACTTGATCAACTGGTTTAACTCTGCTCCACATTTCTAACAATTATTTTCTGTTTTCACTGAGGTGGTCCCAGTTAGAGAGCAATTCTGTTACAGACTTTAAAAGCCATCAGAAATGTTGGCTTTTTGCTGGACTGCACTTTTAAAATTGTGTATTCCCACATCTATTTTGTAACTTCGTTTTCAGTGGACCCAAAATAGTTCAACTTGCATGCCTTCACAACTGACAACTTTTTAACATGTCAGTGAAAGAATAATTTATTTGCCTCCTGTGTAGGCTTCCTTGAGTAATGAATTGAGATAAGGTTTGGCTTGAGAACTCTGGAAAAATATTTTCTTCAGGTCCTGAGTAGCTGGTCCTTAGTCTTATATTTTCTAATTCATATCAGTAAAAAGATGTGGAACTGAGTGTTTTTCTCAAGCTCTGAACCTACATGTTTTTAAACAATGTTTAGTTATTTAACAAGAAGTAGGAAAAAAAAAAATCAGATTCTCAGTGCCTACCTCACTGTAATATTTCTAATATGATATCCTTTAGTATCCAACCATTCTGTGAATATGAAGTTGGAAACTTAAAATTGAGACTTGTGATTCTTGAAAATTGGTCACTGAAGTTTCAAGTCAGTAAGATTATGGAAAATCTTCCCTAAACTGTCAGATTTTGTCTTCTAGGGTTATTTTCATGGTTTGATCCTTCTGTCCCTCAGAATCTAGAACTTACAGTATATTGCTGCTTGTGAGTCATATCTGAACTACTTAACAGCTGTGTAAAAAATTGTTATTTATGCATCTTTTATGAAGATGGAAAGTAACTTATATATACAGGTTGGGATGTACCATTCTCTGCATTGTGGCATTCATTTCTCTTTGCATTCCTGTAATTTGCAGAGGTTTTAATGGTTCATAGTTACTCATTTTCATTTAGAAAAGTCATATAGTATCAGAACTTTTCAGGAGTGGTTTGGGAAAACAAGTAAAATTGTCAGACACTAGTGGCAGAAAACCCAGAGGTGAAATGCTTGGCTTCTTTTACATCAGTGTGGCTGGTGTTAGCTTGCTCCTGTAACTCCAGACAGGCAGTTAGGCTCAGATAAGCCTCATTTACAATGAATGAAAACTTACAAATCTTCTAATCTGTAAACACTCTTGGCTGATCTTTGCTAAATAAAAATAGAAAGCATGAATTGGCCTGTGTCCATTTCTACAGCAATTAAAACAGAAGTACAAGAAATCTTCTGAGTACTGGTCTATAACTTCTATATTCAGTCACTTCTGAGTCATGGAAGTAGAGCTTTACATAGTGGGTATTTTCCTTAACAATAATAGTAGAAACACGTCAGTGATGTTGAGTTAAATGGTGTGTGGTACCCTAGAACTTATATATGGTAAGGTACTCTTCAGCTTTATTTTTAATATTCACCACTTTTTCAACTGTTTTTTTTCTCCGTAGTGTTTACACTATGTTTCCCCATAGTATTCTTCATTGGTCTCCTGCCTCAGGTGAATACATTTGTGATGTATCTCTGTGAACAGCTGGATATTCATGTCTTCGGTGGCAATGGTAAGCATTGCTTTTTGTGTCAGCAGCAAAAGCGTTACATCAGGAGCAGCCATCAGATCAGTAGGCTAGTTAAAAAATTTAGTGATTACACTATTTGTATTCCTACCCTCTAAACATAGAATACTAACTGTATCTTTAGAAAAGCTAAAGGTCTTCTGATTGATTATTGAGAAAAAGAGTTACTGTCCTAGTAAGTCTGTCAAAAATAGACTTTCTCAACTAGTTTCTGTTGCAGTTGTTAACCATTCCCATGGTAGTGCTGTTGAATAATTGAGGAGGTAAATAGTCACATAAATTGCTCTTTAAAAAAATAATTTGTAGGGGAAAATATAAGTAGTTGTGGGTTGGGTTTTTTCTTATGTCAGAGGGGTGTTGCAGCTGGGGGGCTATCTCAATCTGAAATATGTTGTATTCTAACCTAATTACATAACGGTGTTTAATGTTTCTTTCTTTTCTGTGATATTCAGCTACCACAAGCCTGCTTGCAGCACTTTACAGTTTTATCTGTAGTATTGTGGCAGTAGCATTGTTGTATGGACTGTGCTATGGTGCCCTGAAGGTGAGCAAAATTTTAGGCACAGCATACATTAATGTTTTGGGTTTTGTTCTCTGCTTCCTTGTATCTTAAATACTTAAGTATGCAGAAAGTGAATTAGAAATACTAGTCTGATTTGGTAGGGTTTTATACTTGCTCAGTTGTGGTGTCAATAAAGGCGATGCAATGGAGGAACAGAGCAGATTTTTTGCTTTTGAAAGGTGTATGATTTGTGCCTGCATTAACAGGCTCTTTTTTTGGCTGAAAACACATGACCTTTACGATGAGTTCCATTTTACATTGTTTTTTGAAAAAAATCACGTAAGTGGCTTGTTTCTTGCACAGTCTTGATGTTTTTGCTTATTAACCTTGCAAAATGGCTCATGTGAGTACTTTTTCCAGTGCTGCACCAGAAAGTCTTTTCAAATTAATCTTTACTTGAAAAGAAACCAGGAAATAGTTTGTAGTGTCAAAGTGAAGATGTGTGCCTATCTAAAAGGGAAAAACACCCCAAACCCAACAGCTTTTTGTTTCTTGAAATGCGGTTCTGTTTGAAAACAGTGTGGTATTGGTTCTGTTTGTTGGTTTCAGGCGTGTGTCAATAATCAAATGCTCTTGGTTCACAATTAATTGTAGCATGTGTGCCTTCCAACTCAGAGTTGCCTGGCTTTTTTCCATTCTGTCACAGAGAGTAAAAAATTGTTAGAGGAAATACTCTCATGTTGCTATTGCCCGCAGAAGTTCATTAGCTTTCTGTGAATTTGTACATATGTCTCGTTAGCCTTTTGTAAACACATCTATTAAAGATAAACAAGCTTTAGTAAAGAATCACTGTCAAATCTTTGCAGATCCAGTATAGATCATGAAAACAAAAATAAAACCACTGGTTTAATCTGAATTCAGCACCTTAGAAAAAAAATGTCCGAGTAAAACCACGTAACTTTCAAAATTTAGAAGTGGTTAAATGCAACTCAGGAATCTGTGGTCTCAAGGAATGCAGGAAATTGTTCATAAGAGTTATGAAAACTGATGATTTTAATGATTAAGACAGTGTAGACTTAAGGGATGTATACGCTATGCCAGAGTTTCTGATCTATAGTTAGACCTAGGTAAATACTGAACAATATTTTTATACTAAAAGTCCTGTTTCATTTTGGTGGAATTGTAGTTAATGTTTCCATTCTCTTAATATGATATACAAAGTTCTTGCATGTCAGATAAGTGTTATATACTTCATCTCCTTTTTCTTAACATTTCATTTCTGTCTCCAGGATTCTTGGGATGGGCAGCATATTCCAGTTCTCTTCTCCATATTTTGTGGTTTATTAGTGGCAATATCGTATCATCTCAGCAGACAAAGTAGTGACCCTTCTGTACTTTTGTAAGTAACTCAATTTGTGTCCCTTCCCCAAGGAAGAAGCAAGTCACAAGGGGATGTTATTTATAATGTTGGATGTTAGTACTGTTTGAACTGGTAGTCACCAGCATTATGAAAAACAGTATGATATCGGTTCAGTAGCTAGAGAGAAATTCTCACCTAGTTCCTTCTCGAACAATAACCTTTCTTTGTGACTTCTGCAAATCACTTGTGTGCCAGAATCTGATCTAACTGCCTGCTGGTGTTCTCCAAAATGCCAGTCAGGTGCCATCTTTCTGCTGGTGTGTGTGTGTGCTGAGCAGCCTACTCTGTATTTAGAGAGGTGCTCAAAGCACTAGTTTAAGATGAAGCCCACATGTGGATTTTTTGAACTGTTTCTCTCACTTTGTTACTTGTTCTTATCTTGACTTGTATGTTCAAAGCAGTTTTTCAAATTATTTCACCTCGGATGCAAAACAAGAGGGATCTGTTTTGGTGATGAGTGTTCCTGTCTAGCATGAGGGAACATGTATTCACGTTGCTATTCTGAGTTGGAGTATTGATCTGATGGTGAGAGTATTTCTGATTCAGTTAATAATTATGTGTGTAAAACACAATAGTTCCAGTAGAAGAAACACCTCCCACAGAATAGCCAATAGAAACTCAGTCACATACTTGGGTTAGGCAGATCTTAAACTTGGATTTATATTTAGCCATAATGTTGGATGAATTTGATAAGCAGTAGTCTGGGGTAGGTAGTGAGGGGCCTCTTCTGTTAACAGGGAGATTAATGATTCGTGACTGTTCACACAGAAGGAAAATTCTTATCTTTGGGTTGACAGCTAAACCTTGTCCTGCTACTCTTAGTTCAGGTGACTTTACTTGATAGGAGGTCCTTGTGCCTAGATACCTGTTCTTTTGTTCTTTCCAAGTAATATAGTCTGGATGCTTCAGTTTCATCTGCAGGTTCACCTGTTTAGCCAGATGTGGAACAGTTAAGAATTGCAATACATTGCAGTATGTAATTGCCTTTGAATATCTAGGGCTCTTTTTGTGGCAAGCTTCCTGTCTGTAAAATGAAGTATTACATATTTCTGTACCACACAGGGTTTTGTAAGAAAAATCACATTAAGGGGTTGTGAGATACTTATGCAGTACTGCTAGCCATAGCTAGGGTCTTCTAAAAGCTTCAGCTTAAGTTTTTTGGGCTTTAGTGCCAGCAAGGTCTGCTAAGAATTCAGTAGTTTAGTCAGCATGGCTAATTGATTAATTAATCAGGGTAGTACATATTTTTGGTTTTGTTGCTGTTGAAGTTTAAATTAAACCAAAATTGGTGTTGACAAATAGACTGCTTCTAAACTTTGCATCAAGTTAATTTTCAGTTCATTTATTTATGAACTAAAGTTTTGTTTCATGAGTACTAAGAATTCCACTTAAAATTCAATATTTGTTCAGTTACTCCTGTTTGATACTGGAGAAACTGCTGTTTGAATAACATCTGGCTACTTGACTTTAATGGTGGTCATCATGTGCAACCAGAGAACTTAATTATTTTATAGATCTCCTCTTTATGAACTTGCTCAGTCTTATGAAAGAAGGATTATTTTTTCTTGCAATAGAACTTTTGACTTTTTCTTCTAAAAACCAGATAGAACAATACGTACTTTTCAGTGGGTTCTTCTTTTGTCTGTCTTTAAGCTCTTTAGTGCAATCAAAATTTTTTCCTAATTCTGAAGACAAAAATCCTGAGGATCCTCTGTCTGAAGTAAAAGATCCTTTACCTGAAAAGCTTAGGAATTCTGTGGTAAGCTTTTCATTTTTTTTTTTTTTTAATTCAATCTAAGCATTTACTTTGTGTTGGTTTGTAATCAGTCTGTATCTTACTTAGATCACAACACTTGTTAATGACCATGGTGTTGATTAGAAGGGATGTCAGAGTCATTCCTTCATCTCCAGATGAACCAATGTACTACACTAAGAGTATAATGCTGACACTGCAGTTTAAGTTATTTCAAAGGAGGCATGTGAGAGTATTGGAAGTCCCTAATGTGAATTCAGTGAAGTATTATTGAGGATTTTCTTCAAGCTCATACTGATAACAATAAATACTTGCTTTTATGCAGAAGTTAGTGGGAAAGAGTGGTAAAACTATACTAACTCAGTATTTCTAGAATTGTGAGCAAGAGGTTTGTGTGTGCTGTTCCAGAAACAGAAAATAAAAATGGTGAAAAGTGTTGTGGTTTTTTTGTGGTTGGTTAGGTTTGTTTTTTGAAGAGCAGATATAACCTGTTCTACTTACTGTATAGAGCACATACTTTGAATTTTTAAGACAAAGTAGTAATATTTAAGCAATACTCTTTTTCACATAGTGGAGCAGTAAGTAAAAAAAAAACCAAAAACTTAAGAAACTTAGTATGTTTGATTTGTACAGAAGAAGGTTGAACATTCATTTAATCTAGTGTAAGGCTTGACTGTAGGGAAATAGTATAGATGGGGTTTCTCCTAGTACAGCAGGCACAAGTGTGACAAGGTCCAGTGTGTGGAAATGTCAAGTAAATATTTAAAGCAGAGAAACTTCAGTTCTTTTAAGGTTTAAGGCAACCTGTGTTGTTGTTAGTCACCAAGGGGGCAGGGGAGCTGAGAACTATGATACATTCTTTCTTTCAGTGTTTTTTAAATCGGGCCTTACTGTTTTTAAGTAAGTTGTATCCCAAGAAGTTAAGGCCTTGCAGTGATAATTTCTCTGTGTAATGATTTGGCCGATTTTGGAGTAGTTAATGCTTTAATGATTTTCTGGGCTGAAAATACTAATACTGTATTTACAGAGTAGGGAACAGGTATAAACTTGGAGACTCCGAGTTTTGGTGGCCTTAAGTACATATTGCCCCCTTGTGACTGAACCTGGCATTACTCGTTTTGTTTGGGGTTTTTTTTTGGTCTATTATCAGCAGCTTGTCTTTATTTTTTGGGGGGGGGGGGGGGGGGGGGGGTGGGAACAGAAAAATTCCTCAGGGTCTTTCCAAAGCTATCTTTTATCTTCTGCAAAGGAAAGGGAAAAAGGGTTGAGGAGCCTACTTGTTCCATCTGGTCATTAGCTTTGTCTAGGCAGCTATCTTCCAGAGTTCTTAATTGCTCCATAGTCTAAGCTGTTCTTAGATCATAAATAGGAAATTTGGTTAGCCCTACCAGCTCTTTTGGCAGTGCTGTGAGGGGGGGTGGGATGTCCTTATACCTCCTCACAGTCCAGAATGAGAGAGAATATATTTGGTATATTAATTTCTCCTACCGCACTTCAGGTATACACCTTTCCACTTAACCCATTTGAACTAATGCTCTTAGCTGTAAGATTTATCTTGTGAAATTTCTGATCATTTCAATGAAAACAATTAACACTAGCATAATTTGAAAATCTTTAATCAGTTTTAGTGTTACTGCTGGTGGGCATTAAGAATCTGAAGAGGACAACCAAAGCTGCTGTTTTCTAAAATTATTTTGTTTTGACTCCCCAGAGTGAGCGATTGCAGTCTGACCTGATTGTGTGTATAGTCATTGGTGTGCTCTATTTTGCAATTCACGTCAGTACAGTATTTACAGTTTTACAGGTAAGGTGTTCCATCATGTTTGCCATTTGTCTTCTATATACAAATGCTCTAATGTGATATAATGCTTATTCTGGTAGTGCACTGAGTCTCCTGATTAGATTTAGATGGTCTTTTATAGTGAGAGAAGTACATGACTGAAGGTCTTCACATTCCAGTTTTACGTGCTCAAAAACTTTTTCCCCTGCTCTTTCCTAGTTACTTCTTACATTTTGGATTTTTATTTTAGTCTCTGACACAAGATGCCCTCTTTCTTTCACTTCATCTATCTCAGTTGAATAGTGTCAGGATCATTCTGAAGTAAGGAAAAATGAAACATTTTTTTTAAACAAAAAAAATTTAAAAGGTTTGATTCTTAAAGATGGAGCTGCTGAACTTTGACTCAGCAATTGCATGCTAGCGTGGCTGTTTATAGATTATAGGGGAGTACCCCTTTACTGGAATGGTTATTTACAGGACTTCAAAGAGCCTTTAAGTTCCAAGTATTTTACTTGTCAGTCTAGCTAATATTACTGCTTTGGATACTTTTAATGTCTATATATGACTCCTACTTCATGATGATATGGGACCAGATCCTGTACTTGAATTTAAGTAAAGGCATTTGCCCAAAGTGTGGCAGTTACTGAATTTCTTATTTTGTTATTGCCGTGATGGCACCATTGGTTAGTTTATGAACAGCCTTACGTCAGGCAATAAAAGTTTCTTGCATGTGTTTTAGAAGGATTTTGCCCTCCTGTTGCTGCCTACAGTTAAAGTAAGAAACTAATTTTAAAAAGTATATGTGTTTAGGTAGCTTGAGGTTTTCAGGTGAAGTGTCCTGGTGAAGCTTGTGTACTATTTTTTTCTAAGGAAAAATCTCTTCTGTTGTATGGCTGGACTTCAGCACTCCTTCCAAATGTTTTCTCCCATGTTTGAGAAACTTGGCTATATGTTCTTCACCAATTGTATAGTTCAATAGGCTTAGGCTTCACAGAATTTTGGAACCAAGACCTTATAACAAAGTAATTCTAATTTTGCTGTGACATATCTAGAAATTTAGAGAAAACTTTAAAAGTATAGAAAGCGTTATGTGAAATCCAGTCTTTATACCATGTTAATAATAGTAGTATTTTATGATTTCTGTGAAGGAGTTTAGTCTTGGTGGGAGGCTTCTTACTCACCTTCTTCAAGAGAATATAAGATTAATGATTTGGGTTTCCTTATGCTTACACCTTCTTTTATCCAACAGATGAAAATGTAAATTGGGTTCAGCTTTTAGAGGATAATAGCTTTATAATTTATAAAATGAAATGCAGATGGGTCAGAAGCAATGGACTATGAAGGAAGATTGGTGTACTATTTTTACTTTAAAATATTTCTCAACTTAGTGAAAATTTGTTAGAAATAGATGGCTTATTCTTTCACAGGCATTTCTTGTTTGATCTGAAAGTTGGTAGTACAGCTTCTCATGAAGTAGTACATTCCCAATTTAGTATTACAGGAGCAGGTGCCATGATGCTGGAACAGTTATTATTACTGTATGATTTTAGTTTTAAACACAAACCTTAATTTCTTAAATTCTTCTTTTTAGCCTATTTTAAGTTATGTTCTCTATGCATTGGTGGGTACAGTAGGCTTTGTGACCCATTATGTTCTGCCTCAACTCCGAAAGCAACTTCCTTGGCATTGCTTTTCTCACCCGCTGCTGAAAACCAAGGAATACTATCAGTTTGAAGTCCGAAGTAAGTATCGTTCATGACACTTTTTTTTTTTTTTAAACTTGCTCTAGTTGCTGACCAACTCGAGTTACCTATTGATATACTTAATCTCTTTTATTATTCTCACCACCGGAGTATTTAATGACATCTAATCCAGAAATGTCTTCATTTCCCTGTTCATCAGGCTTTGATTCCATGATACTTTATGTATCTCCTAACTGACGATGATAATATATTATATGCGCTGTTATCTCAGAGCAGTTCCATTAAAGCGGTCTTCAAAATCTGAAGTTGCAGTTTGTGCTAATGATTCATTTAATTTTTGTGTAGAGTGTGTTTCACTATGTATTTCTTAAAGATACTAAATTTTCAAATGTTTTAGAGGATTAGGTATGCTAAATGCTCTTGGAGACTTGATCTTGTCATGGATTTGATTCTTAATGGTATTGTTGAAATGTTTAATGACAGAAAGTAGTGCAGGTAGCCTACTAATGGGAAAACACGCTGAGGAACGAGTCTTGCTAGTTGATCTGCATAGACACACTTGTACCTTGTGCTAAAGTCTGTGTTTCCATGAAATTTTTCCCTGGAGACTGCAGAAAATAAGAAGTTAAGTTATACTGTTGATCACTTATCCAGTATGGATAAATAAGAGTGGTAGATCCTGAGGAACTGTTGGAACATTTCTACTAACAGCAGACTTAAGAAATTTCTATCAAAAATGGCTTAGAAACAACTGAAACTACTTTGTTTACTCTCTATAGTTAGTTTTCAGGGTAAGAATGTAATGAAAAAAAAGTGAGCATTCTGTTACTTTCAAGAGCAGAGAATTACCAGAATTGATTTGCACACTTCCTACCTTTGTAGCAACTATGCAGCGTGTCTTTTCATTGATGTTTAAATTGTGGGTTGGTTTTTTTTTTTAGTGATTGGGTGTAAAGATGGGTAAATACGAATAGTAAATGTAATATGATGCCAAGTTGCTGTTTGAAGGAAGAAATGAAAAGTGTAACTTGTATGCCTTAAATTTTTAATCTATAAAATTACAGAAGCTACAGTTGGTGCCCTTTTGCTGATAACCCAACTTCAGTATTTCCATATGTAGTAGTGTTTTCAGGGAAGATGAAAGTCATATTCAGTGATGTTAAATATAAGTTTGTAGCATCTCCCAGTTTGCTCTCTGTAACTTAAAGAGAATTCATGCCATGTCAACGACTAGTTGTCCTTATGGCTCTATTGTGGAAAAGGACCTTAAGTTTTTGCTGGGACTCATCTAGGCATGTACAGTCATTCATGTCAATGAAGAGGGGTGGGCCTTTTTTGAAGTATGCCTTTAACCCTTTATATATGCAGTAATGTTAAACATAACTTCTGACATAGACTCTTCCAGCCTCTGTTTGTACTGCCTTGTAAAATAAATTTTCTCCTTATCTTCATTTGCATTAATTTGAAATGTAGAAATCCTGTTACATAATTTGCAATTATTGTAGAAGTTTAAAAGAAGTTCTCAAGTCTCAGACATTTGTGTTGGCAGGTTACATATGCTCCTGTGCATTGTAGAGTCAGCAACCAGAAATCTTTCGATTCAAAAAATGGTTGGAAAACATCCATGAGATAAAATGCGTAATGTCAAACAGCTTCATCAGTATCAATGTTGAAATTATTGAAGAGGTGGCAACCCAGTTTGTTTCCTGCTGTGTGTAGTAAGCAAGTAGCTTGCAAACTGCTTATTGTAATACGTTTTGTACAGATTCATAACTGCAACAACTCTACTGGGGCTACTGACAGTAGCTTAGAAGGAGCTTCACTTATTTCGGTTAGATAAAACTATGGAAGTCGAGTATGAGACTGCAGTTAGAGTTTGGCTCCACAAATCACTTGGATCAAAAATCTTTGTTAGCCGAGTTTGATAGTGCAATCTGATTTCTTCTTTTTAATATATCTTGATAGATGCTGCACATGTTATGTGGTTTGAGAAACTTCACATTTGGCTCCTTTTTGTAGAGAAGAATGTTATCTATCCACTGATAGTCCTCAATGAGCTTAGTAGCAGCGCTAAGAATATTGCTAGTCCAAAGAAACTGGATACTGAGTAAGTAGAAAAGGCTATCAGGTAATCTGAGTATGTCTGCTGTGGTGGGAAATTAAATAGTGAGTTCTGGCCTCAATGTGAAGGCAATGCTATTGCCTTAAAACTAAGGCAAGGAATAAATTTTTTCTTTATTTAAAAGCTCTTGCTGAACCAATTCACCTTGCTGACTTAAACTGAATAGAGTATTACAGTGTTAAACTAGGAACCCCCACAAAGATCAATCATTCAATTCATAGCATATACTATAAAGATTGTAGGTTGCAGAATTATCTAGTAGTGTGATATCAGGATTTCCTTGCTGATCTTCAGAATCTCTAGTATGATTATCTGGACTGCAAGTTCAAGATGGTGACAGTACATTGTTATTTTGTTAGGTGTAAATTTAAGACTTGCGCAATGATCCCCAAATTAGTGTGCCAGATTGCAGCCTCTCTACAGCTTTCTGCTCTCATCAAGGAATTCCCCAGGCCTTCCAGCCCCTAAGTATAATCTGTATCTAGATGGAATTGCACATTGCCTCTTAAATTGAGCCTTAGTTATAATCCATCAAGCAGTGTATCTGACTCTCAGCAAATGAGAGTTCATAGGCCCTGCATATTTGCCTCCAAGAACAGTGGCCAGGTGGCTTTTTTTGATTTGAATTTCTATTAATTTAAAGTGTTATAGAGAAAATAAATCTTGAAACAAAACGAAATATGTACTGGGGGGGCTGTGTGTGTGTGTTAGATTGGGTGGGGTATGGGTTTGGTTTTCTGGATTTAATAATCCCTGGATGTAGTGAATTCTTGCTTTAGATTCATTACTCTTACTACTACAAGATCTTTGGGATGAATATTGTAATCAAATTAATTTAAATGTTATTTTTGTAGGCGGTTCTTTGATTCGTCAGTTACTATCTCTGAAAAAGAGTATCACTAAGTGTGTCATCAAGTTGCAGTTCCCCCAATATAAACTAGAGCAATGTAGTCATGCAGGAAATAATGATAATCCAGTGTTCCATTAACATGCTCTTGCTGATTAATATACAGCACTTCTAGCATTTTGGCATCTCAATATTCATAACCTGAATTAAAGACCAGGTTTGTTTGGAGTACAAGGATACTTCACCTTTGGGGGGGGTGGGGGGTAGTCTGTGGTTTTTTTAGTGAGACTCTTACAAATAATGCTGATCCTTGAACATTGTTTGGCTTGAGTATACTGATAGAAAGACTGTGATAGTAACCTTTTAAAAAAATAATAAATCTGAAGTTGTCTTCAAAAAAACAACCAAACACCCACTGCAAAAGCTAAACCCAAATCTAAACCTTGAATTTGAAGAGATTGGCATTGCATGACAGCAACAATTTAGGTGGTCTTTAAACTCCTTTCAGACAGCAGATAAGTAACTGTTTTGTGTGAATTTTTTACACAGGTTGGGTGCTTTAATGATCACAATAGCTGGCTTGAAGTTACTGCGTTCGTCATTCAGTAGCCCAACGTGCCAGTATGTCACTGTTATTTTCACAGTGCTCTTCTTTACTTTTGATTACAAAAGTTTTACTGAGACCATGCTGCTAGATCTCTTCTTCATGTCCATACTCTTCAGCAAGGTAACCTTCACTCTCTATTTCTAGGTGTTTCAGGTCATCCAAAAGGGAAAACATTCCTAACTGATAGGTGATTTTCCAGATCATCAGTCCTGTTGGTGCTGTAATCAATATGCGATGAGACCACTAAGACTCTCCTTCCCAAAGCACTTATGTTGGCTTGGGAAAGCGTGTGTAACTTCTTAAACATTTCATGAGGTTCTGTTAGTAGAACAATGAAGTACATACTATGTTACTTGCTTCATTGATACATCCTTTTTGTAAGTCTCAAGGCTCCTGGTATACCAGTATGAACTCTAGGGTGACCAGTAAATTGCTCAGGATATTTGTGTACTGCAAAGTGTGTTGATTCTGAGCCAAATCACTAAAGTTTTCTTCTTTCTTTTTCTTTTTTTTTTTTTTTTTTTTCCTGTAGCTTTGGGAACTCTTTTATAAATTGCGATTTGTATATACCTACATTGCTCCCTGGCAGATCACATGGGGATCTGCCTTCCATGCTTTTGCCCAGCCCTTTGCTGTGCCACGTATCCTTTGAAAATGCAGGCTTTTTTCCTGAAGTCATGTATTTATAACTTCTGACTGTTACATTATAATGGATTGTGTTATGGGCTAAATCTAGTGAATAAACAGGTTTGTCTAGTGAGTACGTATGAAAAACTGTGCACAGTTTCTGCCTTGCTGCAATGCTACAATTATACAATAGGAATAGAATTCTGTCATAAAAGAAACATGGAGCAACTTCTGAAAATGACACAGCTTTTCTTCTGACAGTCATTCCTTTCTTTTCCAAGAGTCAATAACTGTGGTTTTAGTACTTGAGTTTTGCATTTTAAGCTTCTGTAGGCTGGTTTGAATGGAGTGTTGTTAGTATTCTCTGTAGAATTTTAAGAAAGAGAGTGACCACCACGTCTAGTGCCAATTTTTTAAGAGTTATTTTTGTTTTAAAAACAGAAGTAATCCCCTTATTGCTGGAGATACTGTAAAGATACTTTGTTGCATAAAAATTCTTAGACATCTTGTTTTGCTTTCAACTGGTGTTGCTGTCTATTTCGGGTACTATCACAGAAGCCTGAAAAACAGTAGTTGTTGCTTCGCTTTCCTTAATACTGTTATCCTACAGATTCTGCAATGTTGTTTGTCCAAGCAGCTGTGTCAGCTTTCTTCTCTACTCCACTGAATCCTTTTCTGGGAAGTGCAATATTCATCACTTCATATGCCAGGCCTGTCAAATTCTGGGAAAGAGACTACAAGTAGGTGAAATAAGACATTTAAAGTTTGTGTCCTTTGTTTTTAATAATGTAACTATGGCTAAATGTGTTGGTTTGTTTTTTTCATTGTGGTGAGGGTTTTTTGGGTTTGCCTTTTTTTTTCTTTCAAGTGTTGCCTTTTTTTTTCCCCCCCAGAGGATACTAGTTTATAGCACTGAAAGTTGTCAACAAACTTGTTTCTGAAAAACTGTACCAACTGTTTTTTATACTAGCAACATTTTCTTTAGCTTTCTAGGTAATTTCTAATTAGAGGTATGCCATCCTGGTAATTTTTTTAAAGATAAAAATTATAGTATTGTGAAGTGCAATTTTAATCAGAAGTTGAATTTATGTACAGGAAGGGGGGGGGGGGGGGGCAGTTCATAACTGTATTTGACCTGTGTTCATTATTGCTCATTTTACAGCTAAAACTGGTTAACTTCAATATAAAAATCTTTAAATATTTTTTGATCAAGGTGGGATCAGTAGTAAAAGATCCTTCGTGTCAGATGATACCTCCCTTTGTTTTATTTTTCTGAAGTCCACTATTGTTGATGGAGTATCAGACCATCAGAAATGTTAGATAAACAGCATAGGGCAAGATGAGCGGATAGTTCTGGTATTTATGGAGAATTAATTTTTCAGTTCACTGCTTTATTGCTTCTTTTCCTTCTAACATTAGAGCAGTTTAACATACAATTTGAAACTTTGTATTTAAAGAATTAAGGTTGTAACTTCAGCCATAATAACTTTTTGAAAATTGCCCTTACAGTAAGGTCTACTGGAACGTTTACTGTGCCGATTTAATTGTTTTTACATTTGTCACATCTAAAACTTTGATATCTATGTAAGAAAATACATGCACTTATATCTAAAGCTAAAGATTATTCTGTGGCTACCTACTGTGGACAAACTTTATTAGATATTGGATTATAAGGCTATTTATAGGCAGAAAATACTTTTACACATAGCAGTAAATTTGCATATAAAATTATTTCAAAATAGATGAAACTATTTCAGTAGGAATATTTTTCTAACAATTTTTATTCTGTCAGTAGTTTCTTCCCTTAGATTTTGTTACAGTAATAAATTTTGTGTTAAGTATGTTTTATTATTTTCAGCACAAAGCGTGTGGATCATTCAAATACAAGACTGGCTTCACAGCTTGATCGAAATCCAGGTTAGCTTTCTTAGTCTGATGTGGGTGGGGTTTTTGGAGTCTTGTTGGGTAGGGTCAGGTTTTTTTAAGAGTGGTAGTTTGTCAAATGGCTTTCATAGGATTCAAGATCAGTTTGCCCTCTGATCTTCTCCAACCTACCCAGCCTTTCTGTTGTTCTGTCTACTGTGTTCTCCTCCCATCATCTCTCGCTTGCTTTATTCCTTAAACACTCCTGTAGGTTTTTCTTTCTTTCCCCCTATCTTTGTGTGTCTGTGTTACTTTTTTATTTATAATCATAGTATACATTAAGCTGTTTTGATTTTTATTCTTCTTAAGTAATTAAAATAAGCCAAACATTAGACAAGGGTGTCTCAATGTCATGGTGATGAGACTGGTACAACAGTCATTACTGGGATACTTCTGTGCTCATTGGCTTTGCACTTTATTATGTGGAATAGATTGATGGGAGATGCATGACTGGAACTGAAGGAATAATTTGGAAAGTGGAGGAGTAACTAAGAAGGGGAAAAAAATTGATCACAAATACTAGAAGTCTCCTAGCATACTTTTGGAGTAGTTAAAAACGTGGGGGTGTTGGGGTGGAGAATGACCTTGAAACAACGTTGCTGTTAGGTGTCTGATTCAATGTGAAGTGATAATTGACATTCAAGCTTGATGTTTTTCTGCAGTTTCAGATAATAACCCAAACTATCTTCTTGCAGGTTCAGATGATAACAACCTGAATTCAATCTTCTATGAACATTTAACACGTTCCCTTCAGCACAGCCTATGTGGAGACTTGTTGTTGGGTCGGTGGGGAAACTATAGTACTGGGGACTGCTTCATCCTAGCCTCTGACTACCTCAATGCACTTGTACACCTTATAGAGATAGGAAATGGCTTGGTCACCTTCCAGCTGAGGGGGCTTGAATTCAGAGGTGAGTGTGTTACACTCTCTTAACTGTCTGTACTAAAAAGTAGACTTCTGCTTTGGAAACTCGAGTTATTTTCAGTTCCATCCTGTAAATTAATTGCTTTGAAAATGGGCTTCAGGGCCTCTTTATGCCCCCATCACTTGTGAGGAAAATAGCTTGCTCTAGCAGAGTTGATGCTAAGTCTCTTTTTCCATTTTACTGTGACATGGATACCATAATGGATTCTTACAGACACCAAACTAAAACGTGATCCTAGAGTGGTAAATTAAGCTATCCAAAGCTTTTGTGTTCATTGACAGATAGTTCACTTTGCAATACAGAAACATAACTGGAGATGCATTGTATTCTAAACCCTTCTTAAACACAAGTCAACATTAAAGTGATCATATGAAGTGTTTAACTCTTTCTTCTTTTATCTATTTTTCTCCAAAGGAACTTATTGCCAGCAACGAGAAGTAGAGGCCATCACTGAAGGTGTAGAGGAAGATGAAGGTTTTTGTTGCTGTGAACCAGGCCACCTTCCTCACATGCTTTCCTTTAATGCTGCTTTTGGGCAGCGTTGGCTGGCTTGGGAAGTGCTTGTGACAAAGTATGTTCTGGAGGGTTATAGTATCACTGACAACAGTGCAGCTTCCATGCTTCAAGTCTTTGATCTCCGGAAAATTCTCACCACTTACTATGTGAAGGTATGATTTGGATCAGTACAACCTTTGGGGGCAGCTGGGCTGGGTTACATTTTGGAGCTCTGTGATGTCTTGAATATCTAATGTCTTCCATATGAGGATTGTAGACTGTGATACAAATGATAGACATATGAACACCTTCAGCAAAGGAAGACAGAGTTTGCTGTACTGATGATTACTTGATACTCTGGTGCATGAGCAGGATCATGACCCTATAGTGTAGAACAGAGAGAGGACGCTTTCTAGCTGAAGCTGGCATAGAAACTTGAAAGCTGTTACCCAAATGTAATAGCTCTGTTGTAAATGAAAAGTTAAATAGTGTGTTTCTCTTAGGAAGTCAAGATGTTTCAGTCTTCAAAAGCTGTCCAAACCCATCCTTGTTTAAAAATAAATAAATAAAAGGCCCTGCCCTTCAGTTGTAAGAGGACTTGAGGCCTCAGAATCCCTTCAGATAATCGTTTACTGAGATCTTTCATAAGCTACTCTCCTTTAGAGAGGGAAATATTTCAACATGAAAATTTTCGCAAGATACTTATTCACACACAAGTTGTGTGGTTCCCCCCTCCAAACACATGGGTGTTAAACTATCTTGTCTTTTAGTAGCATTTGAATTCTTTAGAAATTTAGTATCTAGGTCTCCATGTTAACTACATAAAAATTGCTATGTATTTGTCTGTTTTCCTGCAAAATTACAGTGAGAGTCCTGTCCCATCCTTTTTTCCTTTCTTTATTCATTCAGTGCATGCTTCAGAAATCTTGATGGTCTTTGAAAAATGCACTTGTATACAAACCTGTATTGTGGCTTCTGTGCAAATTTGTTGCTTCTGTGAGCTAAATAAATGGTACTGTGTATCAGTTTGTTCATTACAGGAAAATAATGGAAATGAGTTGAAACAATCGACACTGCTGACTTTTTTTTAATTGCAAAATACTGACTCATATTTTTAATGACTACTGTTTCAGGGGATCATTTATTATGTCACAACATCTCCCAAGCTAGAGGAATGGTTAGCTAATGAGACCATGCAGGAAGGACTGCGGTTGTGCACAGACCGCAATTATGTTGATGTAGACCCAACATTTAACCCCAATATTGATGAGGATTATGACCACCGTCTAGCAGGGATCTCGAGAGAGAGTTTCTGTATGATATATTTGAACTGGATAGAATACTGCTGCTCTCGAAGAGAAAAGGTAAGTATGAGCGTGTGAGGAAAGCCATTTGCTATTCTACAGTGGTCTCTTTTTTTTCCCCTGTTGGTTTGACTTACAGGCTGGTTTAATATTTTTTTTTTTAATAAAGTTTTATATCTGAAATATTAATTTATAATTTACAGATTTTGATCTTCTACTCCTGAAATATGAATTTAAATAAATTCTCTAAGTAGTGTATGATTGAACCTGTTCATAAATGAATTGTCATTTACCAACTCAGATGAATTGAATCTTAGGCATTTATCTACATACAAAAGGGTATGTTTATATAATTGATGTTTTGTGCTTAGATGTCAGTGTTTACAAATCAACCCAAACTAAAACCTCCAAAAACCCAATTACCTGTTGCCAGCTTATAAGACTGACCACTTCTTTCTTAGTGGACATACTATACCACTCCTTTGGACCACTGTGATAAAGATCATCCCGTATTCAACTCTCTTTTCCTCTCTAAATCCTTCCATCTTTTGAATAAAAACATAAGTATGTTTGTAGAGGAATGCCTTCACTTCTTACTGTTTATGAAAAAGCTATGTTGTGTAGTCAAAATAGTGTTGCCTTTGCGAATAATCAGAAATTGATTGAGATTAAAGAGACAGAAATATAGTTGGAATGTATGTGTTTAATGAAGGATCTGACACTTGAGAGTTTTTTACTTTGGAGGTAAAAGACTAATTAGAAGCTCATTTTAATGGTGTAAGATTTAGTGTTCTGCAGTCAAATGGCAGACAACAGCCGAATAAAATTAATTCTCTCCATCATGGTCTTGTGAAATATTTTGTGTAGGTATTAAAAATTGAGTTTACCCTAATAAAGCTACTACTGGCTTTGAGCTGAGGATGAGTTTTCCCCAAATAAAGATGTAATCCAGAGAAGTTTTTTGTTAACTCAGATTTATATAATACTAACCAGTAAGTGAGAAATCACTTTATTCACTAAAAATATTTTTGTCTTAACCCCATAATTTTGCTTATCAACAGTTTGCATACAAGATACACAGTATCCATGAGTAATGTTGCACGCATCTGTTTAGCTTACAATTTACTTCAAATATAGTATGTGTGTGTCTGCCTTTACAAGTATTCTACATAATTGCAAAACTTCTAAAAAAAGAATTCCTATTGAAAGTCTGAGCAAGGATAACTAGTGTTGTAGGTACATAAGCATGCTTAAATTTGTGTACCTGTGTATGCGTTTGGGTCTTTTTACTCCTCCTGGCAGAACAGGTTTTCTGTGGTGACTTCTTTAGTCCGTTCACCTGAATATTCTTTTCTCTTTTCTTACTACAAGCCACTGGATTCAAGTAAAGATTCACCCCTGGTGACATTGTGTTATGGACTGTGTGTTCTAGGGCGGAGAGCATTGGGAACAGCTTCACATCATATGTCTAGGTAATAAAATACTGTTGTTGTAAGCTTCCCTTCCTCAAAATCCCTCTGGGTTCCTAGGTTAGGTATTAGACGAGTACCTCTTCATAAAAGAAACAGGTATTTAATGTCATGTCTCCTTAAACTGCACAAATATGCATTGCAACTTGTCTTCATTATAACAGCCAGCGAAATGTAACCAAAGAAGAGCAAATGAGGGAGAACTTGAATTTGAGCATTTTGTTTTATTGAACTAACGCAAGGAGAGAATTCTGGAAGGATCAATTATAACTGATGAAAAAAAACCCTAGTTCTATAAGTAAGCTCCATTTCCTGCTCTGCATATGTACCCTATATGGAAAAAGGGGGAAGAGGACAGCTTCTTAAAATGAAGAATATACGTGTCTTGATGGAAGTCAAATCAGACCCTTATAAGTTTCACAGTTTAGCTGGCTCTGTGGGAGGCAGTTGTGTTTTGTACAAATCTCCTTCAGCTCAACTCTGTCATCATATGGCAACCTCTTTCTCACAGGCTGACAACCTCAACTTACTTTAGAAAGCCAATGTAAAATATAGTTGTATGTTTCAGGAAATCACAAGGTGATTAAAAAGAAAATAAAAAGAAGCTTAATTGAACATGGAAGCTATTGGTCAGCTGGGTGCCAGCTGTGAAACTTGTTTTACTTCACTTCCAGGGAAACTGTTGACTGATTCTTCTAAGTACCAGCCAATTGACCCCTGAAGGTCCTGTGGATATGCAGTCACAAGAGTGATCAGAGCATATTTTATTTTTTCACTCTTATCTTAGTAAAAGGAAACAATGCCTTTAAGCATGCGGAAGTTGTCAGGATTTTTATTCTGTACTCAAGCATGCACAATTGAAGCTACACGTCTTCCTCAACTGGTCCATTGTGGTGTTATATTTCCTGAAAAGTATTCTGGAGATTTTTAAAGAGAAGCCAGTCAGGCATTCCTCACAGTGTTCCTGTT
The DNA here is from genome assembly GCF_965140245.1 of Athene noctua. Lineage (NCBI taxonomy): Eukaryota > Metazoa > Chordata > Aves > Strigiformes > Strigidae > Athene > Athene noctua. Next base: position 14,200,230 of record NC_134042.1, on the reverse strand, counting down.
TACTTTAGTCTGTGTAAATAGTCTGTTGCACATGTGGCTTATTCATTACCTGTCTCGTGCATGTGGACATCTTGTGTCCAAGCTTTGCTCACACACACACTGTTAGTCATATGTTCTCTTCTCCCTGACTTATCCTGTAAGCTATCTTTATAGAGAAGAATTGTCTACCTTTCTGTACAGCTCAGTATTTTCTGCTCTTGTCAGTCATGATAATTGTAAATATGTTTATATTTCTGTTAATATTTGGGCTGTTCTCTTTTTTTTTTTCCCCTTCTTAACAGTAATCTGGAATCCTTCTTGTATGGCCTGCACGCCCTATTTAAGGGTGACTTCCGTATATCTTCAATTAGAGATGAATGGATCTTTGCTGACATGGAATTGCTGAGGAAAGTAGTGGTTCCTGGAATACGGATGTCACTGAAGCTACATCAGGTGAGAGATTACCCAGGAAGATGTGTCCAGTTCTTTTTATTTCTGTGCATTTGTTCTTTTAAAAATAAGTGGCTTGGAGGCAGTAAAAAGAGGAAAAGAATAAAAAGCCATGTGATAGAGATGGACAGCTGAAAATGAGGGGGTATCATGTCTTGTCTTTTGTTTTATTATAGCTCATGTGGAAGGTGATACAGAGGAAAAAGGAATGCAGTTGATGCTTAGAGCTTGAAAATTGCATCAACTGTAGATCAGAGAACATGTCAAGCCCTGTTTCATACCCATCTAGAGATAATTCCCTTATGAGCAGCCTCTCTGATAGTTTCCCCTCCCTCTTACACTCTCCACATATATGTGATCAGTTATCATGCCATTCAAAGTTGCACACCCCTCTCCTTCAATGGGAGTTGGTTTTCTTGTTTGTTTTTTTCTTTTCTTTGAAGTATTGTAGTGACAGAGACTTTAGCATTAATCATTGATCCCATCAGTAAGGTTTCAGGTGAGAATGAGGTTGCCTTTCAGTAAGCTGAAATTGGAGTTGGTCTTTATAGTGAAGTGAGGGTAAAGATAGACAATCTCAAATTCTGTCCAGTGCATCTATTAACTAGGCTCAGCAAGTTCAAGAAAGTATGTACCAAGTGATAAGCACTCTGAGGGGGGCGGGGGGAAAGTGTTGGTACTCTAGAAGAACAGATTACTTGAAAATCATATTAAGTAGGCAGATAGTTGAACTTTTTCGATAATAATTAAAGTTTCTTTTTTTGTCTTCATTACAGAGTCTAGAAGTCCCCCAAAGGTAGCAGTGGTTGAATAAATTCTTTCATGTAAACAAACTGCCTAAATTCAGCAGAATGCATATGTTAGGACTACATGTAGCAAAGTGGAATAATTACAAAATCATTGTTGAAACCAGCAGAGATACCACTTCAGCAATTCTGAAGTGTTCTCAGTGTATTTGGGTTACTGTGCACAATGGGCTTGAATTCAGAGAATGAAAAGTGACAAAAATACAAATATCTCTAACAGTAAAATATGTTTTTTTTCTGAACATTATTAATCCGTAAAAGGCGACTTTAGTCACTGGAAGCGCAGTAGCATATCAAGGGTTCAGCCAGTGTTGGAAATTTAGCTATTAACAACTATCCTTTTTTAACCAGAAAGTAGTGTGACCTGGTACTGAATTGAACATACACATTTTGTGTGTATTTGACTGGCAGAAATGTAAGTTGTCTGATAGTATCTGATGCTGAAATAGTCTGTCATCAAGTACTAATGTGAACTTTTTAATACAAACTACAGATAAATCTTACTGGTTTTCTTCCTATTGCTATTTTCATATAGTAGAGTCTCAGTAAAGCACTGGTAATTCACTTAAGTGGTTTTTACAGTTGGAGACTTGTGGATAAGTAAAGAAGCTAAAATTAAAATGCTTCTGCAGGCAATATAAATAGATATAAATCTAGTGTAAAATTCAACTGGAATCAATAACAGGCAGGTCATTCCAATCATTTTGGTTTTAAGTTAAAAAAAGAAGGCAAATACAAGCAAACAACTAATCTGTTGGAAAAGCAGTCACCTTTACCTATGTTCTTTAGTAGGTATCTGATATTTTTTGTTGTCTTTGTAATGCATTGAGCCTTTCAAGAGTTTGAGGTGTGAAATATTTTATTTTTTGATGTAGTTACATCTGAAATGTTAATCATATCTTACTGAACATCTGTTCTTGGAAATAGGATCACTTCACTTCTCCAGATGAATATGACGATCCCTCTGTCCTTTATGAAGCCATAACAACCCATGAAGAAAATCTGGTTATAGCACATGAAGGGGACCCTGCTTGGCGGAGTGCAGTTCTTTCCAATTCTCCCTCTCTCCTTGCTCTGCGTCACGTGATGGATGATGGCACCAATGAATATAAAATCATTATGCTGAATAAACGGTATCTCAGTTTCAGGGTCATTAAGGTGAGCTTTGTGCACGCTCCACAATGTGACAATATGTTGTGGTGTATTTCAGTAACTACACCGAACTGCTACTTCAACTCAAATCGTTACTTACTTATTACTGATCTGTCATTGCTAGGGCTACTTCTTCTCATATAGTGGAAGTATTTAATCAGAAGATCAGGTCTCATCCCATTCTTAGATTTGCTTTATTTGCACTGTTGCAGCCTGTGTCCCTAAATTCAGCCTTTTAAAGAAGTGAATATGAATGCTTACCATTCTGCAGTGTGGTATTGCGTATGCTCACAAAGGCCTAGCTTTAACAAAGCAGTCATCACACACTCATTGTTTCACTTTCTGACACAGTCTTTCTGCTTGGCTTTTGCAGGTGAATAAGGAGTGTGTGCGTGGCCTGTGGGCAGGACAGCAGCAGGAACTTGTCTTCCTGCGTAATCGTAATCCAGAAAGAGGAAGTATCCAAAATGCAAAACAAGCTCTGAGGAACATGATCAACTCCTCTTGTGACCAGCCAATTGGATACCCAATCTATGTGTCACCTTTGACTACTTCCTATTCAGATAGTCATGAACAGCTGAAGGAGATTCTCGGGGGAGCTATCAGCTTAGGAAACATCAGAAACTTCATAGTGTCTACATGGCACAGGTGAGCTGAGGAAATGAGTTCTTATTAGTATATGTTAATGCTTTCATAACCCGTTAACTAGCCTTGTACGTGCCAAACATGGCATAATTTATAATATTCAGTCACATAAAAATAAAGAAGCCTTGACTTCAGGCACATCTGTAGCATATGGCAGTTGGTTTTGATACAGGAATAATCTTCAAGGCATGTAAGTAATATGCCACAAACAATGTAAATGAGAGCTCAGAAAAAACAGGACAAAATCGAGATGCAAGGTTCTCATGTCAGCTCTGATAATGAGAGATGATACAACTTCTGTATCTTTTTCAGTACCATTACTTTTGCAGTCTTAATACCATTTTACAGATTCAGGACTATTTCATAGGGTTCCTGCCTGGCAGGTATTTAGCGTGCAAGTGTCGATATTAATGTTGTTAGGGTATGCTCATACACAGTAACACAATCTTTAGCTGTTGTTCAGAATTTCATGAGTGTTTATAAATATTCTGTATGTCAGAGCCAGAATGAGTAACTGGAGTGATAATAATATAATCCTCCCTCCACTTGACCCCTCAGTAGCGCAATACAGACTCTTGCTGTGGTGTGTTTTAATAGGTCATGAGAACTTCTACTGCACTTCTGGCCCCATTATGACTGTGGCTCCAAAAGCAACAGTGGCAGCTGTGTGTGGCATTCAGAATTGCGTGTCCCAGTTCTTACTAGTTTCAGGAGCTGGCGCCACAGCTGGAACAGTCCTGTAGCTGTTCTAGTGGTCATACTTACACTAAAACATCTACAGCACATCAAACCAGAATGTGCTTCACCCCAGAATACACCATACTTACTACAGTCTGTGTGATGGTCTTCTGTCACCATCTGCTTGTCTGACATGTGGATAGAATAACAGGTGAAAGTATGACACACAGTATTTGGATCCAAGCTGTGTATGCTTCAGGATTCTGAATCCCAGGGGCAAATGAAATTGGGAAGGAGTACTCAGTGTATTTGAGTGTGACAGAAAGAAAAGAATAATAAAACGTAGCAATTGAAGGGAGGAGGAATGTGTTGTGTTTTTTGCATCCATCTGAAGTTCATTAATGCAAACAGTGTGGTGAAAAGCCTGTATGGTTATATACACTGGAAAATGTTGGCTAAGCTACTGTCTGAATGCTCAAAATTCACACTAGAATTTTATTCCAATAATTGCAATGCATGTTTCAAACAACTGTGAGTACATTACTGAAGGTAACAAGAAACCAACTATGTCAAAAATACCAACCAACCAAAACACATTTTCTTCCTGCTCATCTGAATAGACAACAATTTTACAGTATAAGAATATATGTACAACAGGTCTGTTAAGGAGCATAAGTTTTACTGAACTATTACAGAAGAACCAGAATGTTCTATCAGCATTTTATATTTAGAATTTTATCACTTCGTTGTGCTTCAAAGGTGGCTTGATTTTTTTTTTTAAAAGCTATTTTGTATGAGCATTTGGCTTGTTATAAGTTACTGTTATTTGAATAGCTGTCATGAAGAAAATTGCAGTCTCTTAGAAAACAGCATTTATATTTGCAAAGCATGTTCTGAGAAAATAAAGTCAAGTTTTAGCTGATTTTAGGGAATGCTGTAGGTTGTGCTAACTAAAGCCTGTCATCATAAAGCATTTCTTAGAGTCTTGGTGATTTGGAGGCCTGACTTAGTGTGTCAATTGCGTGTGTTTTCAGGCTAAGGAAAGGCTGTGGAGCTGGCTGCAATAGCGGTGGAAATATTGAAGATTCAGATGCTGGAGGTGGAGCTTCTTGCACAAGTAACAATCCAACTATCAATGAGTCACAAGGCAGCATGTCGCAAGGAGGAGGGAATGCAACTACAGGGCAGGGACCTGGAGCAGTACAGCACCCTCCTGTTTCAGCTCATCCCACAACTCTTCCTGCAGCTCATCCACCAACTCATCCCTCCACTCTGGGTAAAGTTAAAATAAAACAAAGCAACCATTTTATACAAGTACAATCCTGTAGCCAGAACTGGCTTTTCAGTTCTTTGGATCAGGCCTAAGTTAAATCAAACAAAAGTGACTTGGTTATGTAGTGTTAACACCTGTTGGATTAATCTCAAACTACAGTGCTGTTATGCAATACAAGGTTTCCAAACACAGATTTGAGCAATAGGGGTATAGTTGTGCTGGCAAAATAGATTAAGTAACTTTTTATAACACCTCTTTTCACTTCTGTTGTATTGCCTGCAAATGCTAAACTTACTATTTTTTGTGAATGTCTTTATATTTCTTATTTATACAGTGGAATGGATTCTCTATTTCCATAATATTTTAGCTGAATCCTATCCAAGAGTCCATAGTGATCTGTAGTTAGGGAGGTGATAAACAATAAAGCTGAGAGATTTCCAAACGCTGCCTTTACTCACAAAGATTAGAAAAGTGTATGTAGTTGAATGAACTTTTTTTTAAATGCAATATAATTAGGTCTGTCAGCTATGGAGACTTATCTACAAGTACTTAGTATAGGAAAAGCAATGACACCAGTGCTCATAAACTGCAATTCCTGCTTTCACTTTAAGTGTATTAAGTATTTTTGAACTTGTCTAAGAACAGCTTTTGCTCTAACAAATTTTCTGACTCAATCTTTGAACATCCAGTCAAGCATAATAAGAAAGAGTATTTAGCAGTTTGAAACATGGACATATCTACCCGCCTTAATGCCTTAAGTATGGGAAACTTAAGTGTTAATATCAAGAAGCAAATTGTTAATGTGGGAAGAGCAAGGCTGAAGCATTTTTCAAGGTACTTGTCTTGCAGGGATTGTGAATTGAACAGAGTATGAAATTCCAAGATGAGATGAATGGGATGTATTCAGATGCTCTGCTATATGCAATACAATGGAGGTCTTCTGCAGTGCAGCTGTTTCAGATGATGTTGATTAGACCCATCAGTTTTGTATCTAGATGCTAAAAACATTTGTGTGTTGGCAATCTAATGTGTGTGGGAGGCTGTACCAAACTCTCCTGATTCTGTATCTTTTACTTTTAGGCACCAGTCACAGCTCTCACTCTGTGCAGTCAAGCCTTGTCAGACATTCCCCTGCCCGTGCCTCAGTAGCTAGCCATTCATCTTATTGCTACGGCAGTCGTCATTCATCTCTTCGCACATCCACAACAGGCTTTGTGCCTTGTCGGCGCTCTTCCACCAGTCAGATATCCCTTCGTAACCTCCCATCATCCATCCAGTCCCGCCTATCTATGGTGAACCAAATGGAACCTACTGGCCAGACTGGGGTCAGCGCGCAGCATGGACTGCCCTCTTCTAGCAGCTCCAGCCAAAGCATCCCAGCCTGTAAACAGCATGCCCTTGTGGGCTTTCTAGGGACAGAAGGAGGGAATAATGCACCTGAAACTCAGTCAGGTGGTAATGCAAGCCCTGCAAATCAAATGCAAGCCAAAAAGGATGACGTTATTTACAGAATCCAGGTGAATAGTCCAGAAAAACAAATTAACCTACGCTTCCACGTGCTTTTGTTAGTGTTACGTTGTATGTTGTTAAAATCACTACTTTTGAATGCACACGCAGTCTGGAAGGTCTCAGCATACAACTATTGTGCAGTTACGTTGGGAGAACTGACATGAGGAAAAGGTTTTCTGGACAACCGGCTGTCCTGCATGCTTAGACATCCTTGTTTACATTACTTACATGTTTTGCTGTAGTGCAGCTTTGAGAATGTCAGCTGAACAGGGGTTCCACTCATACTTAGTTTGCCTTTATTCATTACAATGTGTAAAGCTAAACAGCTTAATTTGCAGGCCAGAAAGCAACTAGCCTTTTTTCTTTTAAACCAGGTAGATTTTCCACAAAAGTAAGTGTAAAAATACTCTCATGTGTATGGATTCATTTTCATATGTATTCTTTGGTTATTGCCCCAAGTCTGGGTTTACTGAGCAGTAAACAGTACACCGGTGACTAAGTTAAATCATGGCAACCTTACTTGTTTTGTGAAAACCTAGAAATTGGTATTCCTGCTCTTCTAGCTTTTATTAGTCCCACATACACGTCTGGCAGGACCTTAGTGGGAAACATCAAGAAGGGTATTTAATAGGACAGATTATAACAAATGTGATTTCATCATTGATATCACCTCATTTTAGAGTAATCCCAAGTAAACTGCACCATAGTGGGAAAGCTAACATAAATTTTGCAGGTCTGTGCTTAGTAGCTTTTGTTTACAGGCAAGGACCCTTTAATGAAACCATTTAATTCCTCTGTGTAAGGAGGATACAGGCGAAGTTGGCGTGTGCCCTTGGATAGTGGGCATTATGCAGTTTTCTCTGTCCTTAAATAGGAAGAAGTTTTCAGGAGTTTTCTCCTGCTGCCCCTGTGGAAAGGCCAGTTTACTCCAAAACACGGGGTGGGTCTCAACTAACCATGCTAGTAGATAAGTAATTCTTCAGCCTAACAGCAAATTCTCCAAGACCATGTTTCTTAGAGATGTTCTGTAAGAAGTGATAAGCCAGTTTTAAGAGCTTATCATCCCTTAACTTTTCCCTGCTACCGGACCATGTGCTGCCAATGCTGATGTGCCCTGCCATGAGCCAGTGTAACAACTGAAAGAAGGGGTGGGGAAGAAAACCAGAGCTGCTGCTTCAGACAGCAGTGAACTGGTATATTGTCAGCTGTGTCTGAAACCACAGTCTGATTTCCAAATTCTGTGCTCCTCAGGCTTTTTCCTAGCCTGGAGCTTGAGTTTCCAACATTGGAATTGGTCAGAAATCGCTTTCTGTGGGTTTAAGCCAGTTCTCTGGAAGTATGCAAAAGGTTGCAGTTTATCTGTTTCTTTTAAATTTTGGCTGAACTAACAGTCAAAACTCAATTCCTACTTATAGTTAATGGATCCCAGTCAAGTACTGGAAGGGATCAACGTGTCAAAAAGGAAAGAGCTGCAGTGGCCAGATGAGGTGATACGGCTAAAAGCTGGAAGAAACAGCTGGAAAGACTGGAGTCCTCAGGAAGGCATGGAAGGCCATGTAAGTTTTGCTTAGCTGACAAGCTACTTTTAAAAAGGCAGTGTCTTGATTCTATGGCAGTCTGCCTAGATGTCAAGGCCAAAGACACATGCAGTAGTGAGTTGGATCAGCAAGTCACTGTTGCTGGAAGAGCAGGTCTAGAATCCTAATTTGAAGCAGAGGAATATTTCTGCAGCTGTATCCAAAAGATTCAGGATGGTGATTCAGATGTCGCCCACCTCTCCTTCCTTGCCTTCTTCCAGCTCTTGTCATGAACTCTCAGGCATTGTGTTCATTCATCCAGCCTTCATTTTCTTTTCATTAAACTGTGAATCCTTGAGCAAATGTGGAAGGTCAATTTACCAACGAGTCCGTAATTGAATGGGTAACAGCATTTGTTGTTAAATTATTCTGATAAAAATAAAGTGAAGTAAGATTGTCTTTAGATGTCCCTATTATATAATAGGTATGTGATAGGTGTTTACTTTCATTTAAGAAGGAAATCTGCTCTAAGTAAAACCTGCCAAAAGCTGTGACTTTAAAGTCCATCCCCCTTTTTCCTCGGGGTGTTATCTGCATTTTATAAAAATTCACTGCATTAGTTAGAAAACTTACCTCCAACTTAGGCTCTCCTTAGGAGGAAAAATCACAGCTCTGTCTTGAGACTTGTTGGATATTACCAAGGCATAAGTTTTTTTAGACCTTTTTGTCTAAAAAGATGCTCCAGTGAGTATTCTTTCAGTGATAGTGAAAGGGAAGAATCACTGACATTGTGTCTGCATTGGTTCATTGATATAATTGTATTTGCATTTGGAATATGCTAGTTCTGACAGTTTGTGAGAATTTGCTTTGACTGCTTACCACAGTTGGAGGTGTTAGTTATAAATTGGATTCAGGGGCTGGATTTTGCTGTCTGAAAGTCCACATCACTGTGGATATATGTGCAAACTTCAAGTAAGAAATGGCAATATGCTGATAACAAGTTTATGCCAAAACTACTTCGATGTTATATGTATGTGAAGGAAGGGCCCTGGAAATAAATTCCTTCCACAAATAATTGTATCATAGTTGACAGTCCACTCTTAAGATAGTAGGCTTACCTTATAGGTAACACCTAGGAGTAGAATGCTGTAGTAAACATTCATAGTTATGTTGGGTTTAGACATTATACTTTTGGTGTTTCCTTATTAACTATTGCAGATCAAGAATGTCATAAAGATGGTGAATGTAAAGGGTTATATCAAAATGCATTTTGTTGCCTGTATCATTGGACATATTTCTCTCAGGAGTTCATGAGTGTATTTTGCAAATTGCAGCATGCTGACCTGTACAGTGATTGATGTTACACAAAGATTAAAACGAGGATTTCAAGGTCAGAGTAAGCTACTGTTCTGAATGCACCAGATTGTTCTTACATTCTGAAAGCACTGGGTTATCTTCTGTGTGATTAGGAGGAGAGGATTTAACTTGATGTTTCGGCTGCCTGTGGTTAAACTAGTATCAGTAAAGCCATTAGGTCTTAGGACAGTCTTCCCTTACTGATCCTGCAGCAGGCAGAAGTGATTCTTACCTGCTGAGATGCTGCTCATCAAGCAGTTTAGCAGCCAAAGCGTTATGTCAGTGCTCTCAGTATGAAGTTCAGCATTTTTCCTAACTTTGCTTTTTATTTTGCTGAGTATACAGTACAGTATATATAATGCAAAGATGTTATAGTAGTTCTTGAAGAAAATTAAATTTAGCAATCCTCTTTGTATTGTAGCTACTTCTTCCAGGACTTTGATTAAGGTATACTCTGCACTATCTTTCTGTGATACCTGACACTGGCATGCAGAAGAACCCTTTTCCCCCAAGAAATTATCACCTCTTAACTATCTAATGACATCATTTTGCATGTTAGCAGTCATTTATGAGCATCAAATAAATGTCAATCTGATAGAAGAGATGGTAAAACTGAGTGTGGGGGGACGGTTGCAGTGAGTTATAATCTATGTGCAACTTTTTGCATATACACAGTTTTTAAGGAGCCACGATATTGATGCCTTGGAGTCAGCCCTCAGCTACCTCAAAGGCACCAGTTGTAAGTTGGACAACAAGGATGTAGTACTTCTTGTACATGGTTTGTGTCTGGGGATAGAATATTCCTAGCCTCACTCGATACAGCAGCATAAAAAGGTTATCTGGACAGGTTTTGATGAAGGCAGATTTCAACAGGCCACGTAAATATCATGCTATTGCATCAAGCAAAGGGGAACTAAGGATGCCATGCTTCCATGGCTGAAATGCTCTCCCTGTGGATGCAGTGTAGCTCACATGCAGTGGATAAAGCTGAATCTTCTTCACTTGGTGTTAGAGAAATTGACAATTATCAGCTGGGTATAGTGAGGATTAAAAGGGTCTCTTGGATTTGATCTTGGAAGATGTAGATTACCTGTGGGGTTTTTGTCCTTTTTTCCCCACCTGTATCTTTAGGACTCTTGAAAACTGTACTATCCTGGGTTTTGTAAAAATTAACTTTATTTGCTTTTTACTGTACCTTGTCTTGAATTTAGGGTTCTTTTCCCACAACTGGCAAATTTGAGATAGTTCTGTGGAGCTGGCAATACTTAAACCTGTGTTACTGGAGCATCCTTGTGGTTCCTTTGGGGTACCCAGAGGTTAAGGGTGTATTTTTATGGAGGCAGCTGAGCAGACACATACAAGGTCGTGCAAGGGCCTGTATGGAAAAGGGACCTTCTGATGGTCAGTATCAGGCAGGATCCTTGGAAGCAGCTGATCAAAGTACCCTGAATTCTGTAGATGCAAGTGAGTATGGGGCAGTAGTTTGTGGCACTATTTCTGAAACCCTTCGTATTTCTAGTATTTTTTCAATTTAAATTATCTTTGAACAGTTTAATTTAAAAGATCAACCTTGAATTCAGAGTGAGTAGGGAACAAAATTAGGGGAAGAAATTTGACTTAGTGGAGATGGTAGTTTACACCTAACTCCTGATGAACTACAGTTCTGTGCTATTATGTGCTGCGCAGCACTGAAGCAATTTAAGACTATTACAGCTAGACCATCAAAATATCCCAAATCTGTACCTGTACACTTTTCTCAATTGTTATTCACTTTGCATGAACTGTTTGGTTCTGTTTTGGGTCAAACTATTTGCTCCTGCTGAAATTCACATTAAAGGCTGACTATTTACAGGTAAGCTGCAGATCTCCAAGAAGACTTCAATGAGTAGCTTAGCTGTGGGTATGCTGTCACTGAAAAATGAGCAACTAAGTCAGTGTAGCACTTACGTTATTGCTCTTTTTGCCCTGTAAGTGTCACGAATTATCAGCCGTAACTTTGATATGGCAGCTTTCCCTATGGAACTTATGTTTTATTTTACTTTTGTTTCCCCCCAGGTGATTCACCGCTGGGTGCCTTGCAGCAGAGATCCAAGTAGTCGGTCCCATATAGATAAAACCATCCTGCTGGTTCAAATCGAAGATAAATATGTTGCTGTTGTTGAAACTGGAGTCCTTGAACTTGGGGCTGAAGTGTAAATCTCTTTGAGACTGAAACTTCCCCTTCTGCAGTGGTTCAGAAGAGAGAAGGGTCCAGAAGAAGCAGCTCCCAGGACATGAAACTTTGGTCCAGTTGTAGGAAAGGACTTGAAACACAGATTTGTCTAAGTCCCTTTCCCCCAAATAAACAAGTGTAAGAAATTTTTTTAAGTTGTTAGCTGCTGAAGAAACATTTGCATGAAGGATAGATTTGTTGAGACATATCTTTTTTGTTTATAAATTTTGTTTATGCATTGCGTAATGCTTTAAATCAACAAACTTTTCAGTTCTAAGATCAGAGCACCTCATATTTTTCTAATTGTTTTGCCAAAAAAATGCCATGTCTTGTCACAGAGTGCGTGGAATTCATCCACCTTATTTTAAAGAAATTGACTACAAACCTTCAGTTTGGTGAAACAGTGTAAGGGTTTCAGGTGTGGCAAGAAGAGACTGAACAGATGTATAGATTCTTATTCCTTATGAGCTAAACATTAATGAGAACTGCACTAATTTTTTTACAGCAATGCACTAAAAACAACCCTGAGATTGCTGAGAACATTTATTTATATATATAAATATAAGTATATAAAATACCATTATTTAAATTGCCTTTGGGATTAATCCCCTCCCTCTCCATATACATGTTGATGGTAAGGGCTGTGCCATGGGTTTGGTTCTATGTTCTGTATTTCGTACAAGTGCATTTGCTGCATCCTCTTCACAATAAATGGTAAAATAACAAATACGTAGAAAAGCACCTGAGTATCCCTGTACTACATCAGACTCTACTGTGGTGGCAGTGGTACCTCAAATCTGTACAACATGTCTAGCTTTAAAGTAGACCCAAATATACTACCTTTCATCTGTCCTCCCTTCACTAGCCATGGCTACTTTGCTTCTTTACACCCAGAGCTGGCTATGTTGTTTCATTGGCTCTGCTCTGGCAGAGACAGTTGTTTGAGTTTTGTAGGGGGAGGTGCTGGTCCGTGATTACTTCATGGATGCTTGAAGGTTTTTTTGATTCCATCCAATTTAAAAAGAAGAAACAGCAACAACAAAACCCAGAAAAACCAAAACAGAAAAAAACGTAACAAAAACTTGACTTCAGCTTTTAAAGAGCTTTTATAGAAGGCACAGCCCTAAACTTGTATCACTTTTACCACCTTGCCTTTTCTTTCCCTTTAGTCTTCATTCTTTTCTATGACTTGAATTTTATTTTCTGTGATTATATATTCTATGTAAGTGTAATTTGAGTATTTATAACTGTGAAGTTGAATTATTCATGTGTTACATATCTTAGGTTTTATTGTATTTTTTTAAAAAGTGTGTATTCAGGGAAACAAGTAACTCAGAACTATCATGGGAGTGTGAGAGGGAAACTGGTTTGTTCTTGACTTGCAGTTCCTATGACTCACTTCTCTTAATCCGTAAGAAAGAAATGTACCTGTTGTGACTGTTTCCTGTTTCTGACCTGTAATTATGTAGGACTCTGTGGGGAAACTGCACACAGTCCTAGCTTTTGGGAGCAGCCATCTTCTTCCCAGTCACCTCTGCTTCTTTATATGTAACGTAACCGGAAGAGACTTCTGATACACCACAAGAGGTTATTTTAATTATTTCTCTGACATCAGAGAAACCTTGTCCATTGTGTACCTAATGTAAGTGTAAAATTATATGGGATGAGACAAAACAAAGGAAGAAACAGCTACCTAAGAAATCCTGATATTCCAACTCAAGTCACTGTATGCCATCTAGTCATGTAAGGGTAAGTCTGTGTGCCTGATAGCTAGTCAGTTCTTGATACTGTTCCCAGTGAGTTGTACTGGGACCTTGCTTACATCATAGACTATGCAAACTTGTACTCAAAGTACTGTGCATCTTACAGTTGCATATTGCTATTAGGTTTATGCATATGTAGTCCCATTTAATCTTGGTATAAGTGCACAGTTCTGGATCTGCCACCATTGAAATAATTTTGCTGTTCCACATAGGTTATCATATGTGCACATTATAGCGTAGTTGAATTCATCTCCTGCATATCTGAAAATGTAGTACAGTAGATGAACCTTCTTCAGCAGTCTGGTAACGTTGCTATAAGGAACAAAGAAAATGTGTAAGTTTTGAATTGAAAGTGTTTTTAGTTAAGGTTTTAATCTGTGTCCTTCCCATCAGGTAATTACAGGGTTTCCTGTATCACTAGGAATATTGTGTCATGTTAGAAAGAGGAATTTGTTTGAAAATAGGCCCCCATTTGATATTAGTTGCACGAGGTTTTTTTTCCTGTACTGAAGCCTTGAGGTAAACAAATGACTGAAAAACAGAAGACATAGTGGTTTTTGATTTTTGTTGGTTTTATTTTTTAAACTTGACTGAAGCAACTTTCAGTATGTTAACCCTGGCTCTTGAACAGTCTCTTTCACTCTCTTCAGGGCAAAATAATGACAATGTCTGTTGCTGGTAATAGACATGATGGGAATTAATGGCTTGTAACATAAAAATTCTAGAGAATATGTAACTGCCTGGAATTAGATCAGCAAACAACACATGGGGAAAAAGAAAGGCTTTTTTAAGGGGCAAATAGAATTGATGGATCTGTCTTTTCTTTTTTAATCTTAAGGCTTTTGGTGTGTTGCCTTCAGGAGATGGATTTTAATGTGTCCAGTTACCAGGTTAATACCTTCTTTCAGATACTCAGCAAACACCTGTTTGAAGACATTCACACAGTGCTCGTACCTATTCCAGTTTTGCTCCAGAAACCATCTAGTTGAAATTTCATTCTTGTGTAAGGTTTTGGAAGACTTAACTTTTTCAGAAAAGCTTTTCCTGCATTCAGAACTCATATATGATTTTATGTTGGTTTGTGCAAAGTTTGTCTTGGATTCCACTGTGCAAGTGACAAAACCGTGTTTGTTTTCTTCTAACTCCCCACAGGATAGATCTGTCCATGGAAACCTCTGTTCCTGATGGAGATGATTTCATCTTTTGTTATCTTTTCTTTGGCCTTTGTCTTGATTCATAATATTTTTCTCCTGCTGTGAGTATGAAAAGATGGGTATTTTCAAATTAGTTATGTCAGTCCAGATTGAGCTCGGCATAGAGCAGGGGTTTGGTTGTGGTGGTTTTTTTTTTTTTAGATCTTTCTAGGCTTTCATGAAAACCCTTTATAGATGAGTGCTTTAACTCTGTCCACTTGCATTGTATGATATTCTTTTGTCATAAGAACATTCCAGTTGAGTCCCGTTGTTTTAGCTTCCAGGTATATCCCAATCTATTTTGTTTCTTTCATATTTCTTGAAAGGTGGTATCGGTGTACATATGTACGAATTTACTGCTCCCTAAAACAAATAGTTACAGAAAACTGCTGAAAACCCCACTAATCAGATTATGTCCATTAGTAAAAATGGCTGCTACTTAATTTTTTTAACCCTCTTCTCATTTTACCTCCCTGTGAAATCTTTTAAAATGTTCTGATTAAAACAAACAAAACCCTAAAATGTTATGTGACACCACTGAAACCTCTGTGCCACTTGCACTGCGTGATACTTATGATGAATTCTGGAGATCTCTCTTGTGATTCAGCATTTATGACATTATTTCAGAGCTGGGGGTAGAGCAGGGGGGAAGATGATGACAATTTTTTTTAAGGTAATTCCATGTAGGTTGAATGGTCCTACAGGCGCTTTGCCTGGGACATGTGGCGTGTTTCTGAGTGGTGATCTCAGTTTTCCAGTCCTCTTACCCTCATGTTCACAGCCCCCACGGGAACTAAAGAACTCTTAGGAGAAGCCTAGATGACTGGTGAAAGTTAAAGACTTGTGGCACAGGTCCATGCTCATGGCTGTTTGACGAGTGGCTATAAAGCTTGGTCCGGACTAGGATGTGACGGGCGAGGCAGGAGAAGAGATGCCTTACAACTGGATTCAACTTAAGAGTGTTTCTCTGATAATGCACACACCACCATACGATCTAGGACTGTAGATACAAAGACACTGCTTTCATGATCTTTCTCAATTACAGAATTCTTCATCCACAAAATGGAGCAGGATAGATTGCATTTCTTACCGTTAACAATATTATTCAACTTATATTGGATTTGGGGTTAAACCACCACAGGTTTTATGTACTTGATTTTATTAAGGAATTTTATACCTATTATATAGGCATCTATTCTTTTCCTGTCTGGCTTGCTGTTTGATAATCTAATGCAGTACATTCAGTGGCGCTGGACTCTTTCAGAAACTATACTGGTAATTACTGGTGCCTTAGTAAAAAAGTGGGTACATAACACCTTGGTGGAAAGTAAAGCATGTGGCTTGTTTCACCCCAGCATGATATGCATATTTCCAAAAAGGAGATTAAGATGGCTGCTCCAAAAGATTTCAGGAGTATACATATATCACTCAGTCAAAAACATCTGAGTTTGAGCGATTTTTATGACTTCTGGTATGTACAGTTTGAATAGATAATCCCAGTACACCTAGTCCACAACTCTGAAAAATGGCAATCAAATAGCTGGATGTGTTAAGTTGTTTACACAGATGCCCCCAAAAGCTTGATGATAAGCTGCTGGCTAGGAAATGGAGGGAGAGGGGAGTAGAGCATAAATGAGAGGATGGTTTTGATTTTTAACAGATGATGAAAATATATATTGCCTCTACCAGCAAATGGATACCTTGCCAGGGATAGGGATATATGTATCTGCGTGTCTGTGAGTGTGTATGTGTCTGCGTGTGTTACTGGAAACAGCCTGTAAATATTGTAGCTGTTTAAAATGGAAAAGGCAGAGAGTTTTTGCAACATGTTGCAGCAAAAGGACAGTATTGACAGTGGAGAAACACTGAGAAATAAAAAAAAACTTTTTTCACTTGTTGTCATTTATTGCACTATTACATTCTCTTAGATATCATTCTCACAAATTCCTTGTAAGAACTGTTTTACGTTTACTCAAATCACCTGTTAATGAAGGATTCTCTTATTTTAAAATCTTTTCTCTTATGTAGCTGTAGTAGTAGAAATGAGAACCCCAGCTATTCCTGTTTTACTGGCAGCATCGTACTTGTTTTCATGCTTTTACATAAATACGAGTGCCACATGCCCTTTCTTCTACAGTTAAAATGTTGTTCTCTGGTCATTGTTGAAGTGGTTTTTTCTGTGTTTATCATAGCTTTCCCTTCTCTGCATCTTTTTCAAAGCCCGGAGTGCTATTGTATTGTCTTCTTGCTCAGTAATTTTCCATTTTTCATACTTCCCAGGGAGATATTTTACCTAGTGCGGTTTAATCGGTGATTTCTAACTTTCTGCCATTCTTGAGCTGATAGCCCAGTGCAGCATTGTGTAAAGACCTGATGAATGCTACGTTTACACGTACTTGTTGATACACTGATACTAACTTAAAAATATTCAGCTGCTGTCTGTACACTGTCTCAGATTTCTTCACACTAGAACAGAGAGTTACAACATCTCAGATGTAAAAATGATGGTGATTTATTCATTGGACAGCTCTTGGTATTTCAGACTGAAGATTGGATATTTCTTTTTTTTTTTAAATCAAACCAAAAATTATCCATCTCCTGGAACTTGCTTCTCTTTGCCTGTACTGGACAAGGTGGTTTGACCAACAGCTGCTTCGGGCCTTAACTTGTGAATGAAGGAGGTGAGTACAGATGTAACACGTGTTCTTAAGGAAAAACAAGTACTATTTAATAAAAGGTAGTGAGTCTCATTGAAAAGATCAAAAGGTCTGTAGTTACAGAAATGTGCTTACAAAAAGCAGCTGAGATTTCAGCTGTATTTTTAACAATGACCATATTAAAAAAAAACACAACACAAGCAGCACTTAAAGCATGATTAAGTGGTGGGAAAGAAGATGGATTTACGCTGTATTCCACTCTTTCTTGCTGTTGGTGTCAGCCTGAGGACTGCAACTGGTAAAAAAATGGGGGACTGGAGTCCCAGTTAGTGGTTGGAGGCATCCATGCTCCCAAGACTGTGTAACCATGTGAGCCAAGGTCTTGGAAGATGGGAACAGGACCTTTCCTTCAAAAACACACCTAGTCTGTGCGAGTGTGATGCCAATCACAGGGCTTCCCTGTAAGGCCAAAGGTGATCCTGGGTTGTGTTTTTAATAGCCCGCCTTCTGGAAAATGGTTCTTGCATAGAAAGGGGATACTTGGGTTCCAGCAGAACATGGCTATGCCTACCTTTGAGCATCTCTTAAGAGAGTTTTCTCCTTTGGTTGGATCGGTTTAAATGGATCTTGCCCTGAGTCGTCAGAACGTGGTTTGGGTGTTTTTTCTAGACACGGGTGCAGCACCCCTTGGCCTGTTGCAGTGTGAAGGGCATGTAGTGCTGATGATGCGGGGCTTCCAGAGTGCTTTTGGTGGAAACTCAAGTTACTTGAGAAATGAACCCACATAGTTAAGCTGCTTGTGCAAGCGGTCTGTTTTAACTTTCCCTTGGCGGTTCAGCCTCTTCTGGGCTTTGCTACATAAATGGAAAGAGCACCAGGTTGTTCTGTGGCTGTAAGTAAGGGAAAACTCTGGATGGATGAATGTCACTGAAAAATCAGGTGGGTTTGGGCCTTCTTCAGCCTACTAAAAAGGGTTTAAAACGTGTGTGTGTGTGTTCAAGGTCTGAAATGGGTAGAGCGGGTCTCTGTTAGTGCCAGGTTTTTAGGTTTAGTAATGTAAATGAGCATGCCTCATGAGGTGGGATGCTGAAACTCTTAAGATGATGTTTAGGAAGAGAGGAAAAGTTATAATAGCGGTCTCTGACTTCTGGAGTGTTCAAGAGAGAAATGGTCACCCTCTCGGAAGGGGGCCCAGGCCGCAGGGGGTGGGTAGCTGGGTGGAGGGGCCTCGCTCTCTCCTCGCGGTAGCAGCGCTGCCCGGGTGGCGGCAGCCCTGCCGCACCCCGCGGGGGGCTGGGCAGCTACGCTGCGCCAGCCGGGGAAGGAGCGGCGGCCTTTCCGCTGATGCTCCCGGTGCCGCCGGCCCCCCGCCACCGCCCCGGGCGGCCCCTGCCACCACCCCGGGCGGCGGGGGGCGGCCGGCAGGGGGCGGCAGGAGCCCGCGCGCGCCCGGCCCCGCCCCCGGCAGGCGGCGCGCGCTCGTGTGAGGGCGGGCAGAGCGCGCTCGGCGCGGGGCCCCAGCGCTCCCCAGCGCTCCCCAGCGCTCCCCAGCGCTCCCCAGCGCTCCCCAGCGCTCCCCAGCGCTCCCCAGCGCTCCCCAGCGCTCCCCAGCGCTCCCCAGCGCTCCCCAGCGCCTGGCGGGGGGCACGGTGCCTGTGGCTGCCGAGAGCGGCGCTTGAAATCCCCGCCTGGCTTTCAGCTCGCTCGTCTAACCGAGCCGGCCTTCGGGGGTCGATTTCTGTCAGCGGTGTCATTTTGGTCTCCACCCTTTACCACAGCATCCAGATGTTTCTGCGAAGCCGCTGGCGGCGTTCACACGCGATAGGGTAGCGCTGATCCCACTACCCTCAATCCCGCGAGAAGAGGGCCCCCAGCCCTTCCCTGTGGGGCCGGGGGGCTCCGGCCGGAGCACCGGCGGCAGAAAGCCCCTGCTCGGTCACGCCCTTGGGCTGGGGCTGCTGCCTCTCCCTCACTTGGCAGGGAACGGACCTTGCTTTAAAAACGTCAGCCTAACTCCGGTGGGGGACACAGCGCCAGCAGCCCTGCAGCGCGAATGTGCCCGGGGCAGGGGCGAGCAAAGGGCAGAGCAACGGTCCCTCCAGCCAGCGCAGCGGCCGAACGCTTCATTTAAGGATCCTGCAGTCTGGAACAAGGTGCCTGGGACCTTGCTGAACCCAACCACCTATTCATATTGACTAGCCTCCCGCGCCTGTCAACGAAAACTGCTGAGAAAGTTTATTCACGTGGCGTGGGGAGGAGCAGAGTAGCTCCTATCCTGCCAGTCCCACACCCCTGACACCGATGTACTGGGACAACTGGTGCTGGCTCCAGACCCACACTCATCAGGCACGCCAAGGGCGGTAGCAGCGTGTGCCCAGCCACTGCCACAGCCTGGTGTGACCTCGGGGTGGTTTTCAGGGAGCCTTTCACCCCCAACAGCCCTTCTGCCTTTGGCTTTATTTGGGTCTGTGCACTTCCCTTTGTGGACCAGGACAGGGATGAATGTATTTGGTTGTTTGATTTGGGGGTGGTTGGCATTGTTTTATAATGTCCTTTTGGATGTCAAAAAGAAAGGAAAACACTCACCCAACTAGTAATTTTCTTTGACTGTCAGTGATCCATGGCTGGGGAAAAAGTAGAAAGAAGAGCAAACAGCAAGAAAGAGGAAGACACATGTACTGGGGAAAGGACATGTGAGGAAACAAACTACCTTCATCATTCTGAAAGCTGCAAGAGATGAAGTCAGGAGGTTCAATATAATTTCTCAGCCTCTTTCCAGTAATTCCCCTGCGTTTAATTTAACCAGAGGTGAAATCCACAGAAGTACAAAGTAATTTTCAATATGCTTCTAATTCAGCAAACACCAGTCTTGGAAACTAAGGTCATAATAGACCACTTCAGTGCAAAGTTTTATGTATATTATCATGCATTATCATTGCCTTGCAAAATTACAGATTAAACCTTGGTTTAAGAGCACACTGTCACTGCTCCTTTGCAATGCTGGGAATGAAATGGCTGCTGTTTCCACATGCAGTTCTTGGAAACACACGCTAACTCTTGCAACCTAAACACATATCTGTACTGCAGTCGCTTGAAATGCGGGATGCTTGTTTTGGACCCTGCGTCCCTTCCACTGGTGCGGCAGGTCTCACAGGATGGCGTGGAGAGGCGTACCATCAACCTGCTAGGAGTTCAATACCTCTTTTTTGCTCTTGCTGTGGAAAGAAATCCTTAAGACCCATGCCCTTGTGAATCTCTCCAGCAAGCCTACCTGCTCCATCTGATGCAGTGCCGGAAAACGCAGGCAGAAGATTGTTGCTGGTAAGTCAACGCTGTCTTTTTAGAAAACAATTTCTTCCTTTGTCGGCGGAGCATGTTTTACATGTCCTGGCAGTGGCTGCCAGGGATGCAGAGGCTGTAGCGATGTTCCCCAGCAACAGGAACCATTCCAGCCCTCCTCCTTTTTCACTGTGGGAACATCAGGGGTTTGGAGCACACCAGCTCCCCCTCCCCTGCGCTGTGATCGCTACAGTACATGAATTTTTTTCTCTCTTGTGCGCTTCATGTTTACCAGCGCTTTGAGCAATCGGCCCTTGGTGTTGCCTGACACTCTCCGAGGGAGGAAGCCAACGCCATTCACAGGTCTTTATTTTCCGGCGCAGTCACAAGCCCTGTCCTTCAGATGTGTGGAGAGCAAAATCAGTAGCAGCTCATCTGTCTGCGGGTTACAAGATGGCAGCTGCTTCGGGAAGAACAAGTGCTCTAACACAGGAGCAATTGCAAACTACAGCTTCTCCTCTTCTTGTCATTCTTGTTTGCTATTGATGGAGCGTTTTGTTCCATCAATGTATATTGTGTACATCTAAATCAAGACTGGAGCTGCTTCATCCCCTAGAGCTGCAAAGAAGTTAGCCCAGTGGGGCTAGTGATAACTCATGGCCCAGCCACAGTAGAGCCCAGCACTTGTATTTCTTGGCTTCTCAGGATCTTTTCTATGAAGGTAACCTGTTTGCTGCACCCTGGTTTTAATACTTTTCTCTCACTTTTGCCTAAGGCTTGGAAACCACTGGGCTGAAGCTTTCTGCCACAGTCTTGTCTTTTGTCACTTAACCTATGAGAATGATCCCTGAAAATTACTCCTGGCTGTGGCCTGGGTGATCTGCCTTACGAGTGCCTCACCTGATTTTTTAAAAAAAAAAAAAAAAAGTATTTGAAAAATGCCTTATGCTTCAAGGTAGGTTAGTCTGTTGCTGTCAGAGAAGTACTTGGGTAAGCGTCCCCTGGCTGGCCAGGGCTGTTTACTGCCATCCAGGGAGTCTGGACCCCTGGAGCTGCAACCACGTTTCCCACAGCTCCCCCAATGCATCCTGCTGGCACCGATCGCTTCCAGGGCAAACAGTGCCAGCTCAGTGCTGCCGCAGGGCCGGCTAAGGCAGAGAGGGGTGATGTTAAGGGCAGCAACACTGACGCACTCACCGGCAGTGTCTGTGCAGAGCCTTCCCCTGTCCCACCCCACAGCTACACGTGCTGCGCCCGCTCCCCTGCTGGCCCCTCCACTCGTGCTGCCCGTCGGCAGACCCACCACCCTGTCTGCCAGCCCCTTTGCCTGCTGCCAGCTCACAGGGAGCTGCGGCTGAGGTCTGAGAGATGATTTGCCATTTCCACCTCTTTTTCAGTTCAGCACGATGTAGAGTATATTAGGATCGAGGAAGCCAGCACCTGTGAGAAGGGAAAGCCCTAACATCCTCTAGAAGTGCTACTGCTTGGGATCCTTGAGTCAAGTGGGCACCCTGTGCGTGGGGAGGTCTTCCATCTGCTGTGCAAACCTGTCAGCCTAGGTAATGATTAGCTGCTGCCAGGGAGCTTGTGCCTGGGTAAGAAGTGTGCTGGGTATGTACCTGCGTGGGGTAGCAGAGGAAGGTTTGGGCTGGAAGGGACCTTCAGAGATACTCTGGTTTCAACACCCTGCTGTGGGCAGGGACACCTACATCAGCTTGCTCAAAGCCCTGTCCCCCTTCCAGGGAGGGGGCAGCCACAGCCTCTCTGGGCAGCCTGTGCCAGTGTCTTGCCACTCTCACAGTGAAGAATTTCTTCCTTATGTCCAATCTTAAACACATCCTCTTTCAGTTTAAAGCTGTTGCCTATTCTCCTGTCGCTACATGCCATGGTATAATGTCTGTCTTTCCTATAAGCCCCCTCTATATACTAAAAGGCGACGTAGTTGCTGGGTGTGAGAAGTTGGGAGCACCGAACAGCAGAAAATGTTACGCACTGTGAAGTTGATAAACAGCTGAGATAGATGTTAAACAACCAGGTGGGACCAACCCAAGGGGTGATTAGGTGAAAACCCTGTACACTTCTGCCTGGGTCTTGCCGCCACTCCGGCTTTGCTCTTGCAGCAGAGGTTGGAGGCCTTTGGAGCCCCACACTCATGCTGGGGGATGACTGCGAGCAGCCAGCTGCTCCCCTCCCTTGCCTGGCACAGTAAACCGCCCCCCCCCTCACAGATAATAATGGATGGAAGTGACCTGTGTAATGAATAATTGGCTTGGAGCGTGGCCCTGGCCGCGATTACGAGTTCATCTGTACGTGATGTTACGCTGCATGGCTCCCTAACTATTTTCAAGACAATTGGTTTTCATTATGGAGAATGTGTTCCCTGAAGGAGACGGCAGCGGTGCTGGTGGAGCTGGACTTCGTCTCGAGCACGAAACTCACCGCACAAACACGAATAACTGACAAGTCTGGGGAAAACGGTGCTTTTTCCACTCCTGTGCCAAGCTCAAAACACGTGTTCACCATTCCCCATGGCCAAGGAGCTGTCAGCACCGAAGGGGTGGAGGGAGGGGAGCACCCCCTCCCTTCTCTCACCCTTGGCCACCAGCTCCTCTGGGAAGGGAGCAGACAGCCCCCCCTCCCCCCCGCTCTCCCCGTCACCCCTCGCTGCCCCTGCTCCCCCTGCTGCGGGAAGGGGGCAAATGCCACAGCACTGCTGCTGGGAGGCCTTGGCAAGGACATGACTGGAAAACTGTATGGGAGCCATCTCCAGCTGCCAGCTTGGGCTTTAGAGGCATGCCATGACTTACTGCTAAGTTATTCTCTGTTTTATTAAATACTTAGCAGCGGCTGTTCTAGAGATTAGTGGTGAATGATAGGAAAAAAACCCAAACCACACAGATGACTTTTACAGTCAGGTTTGGTGTACCAGTACTCCTACGCCCGCGTTTCTCTCCCAACAGGAGCCAAATTGCACAGCTTTATGTAACCAGCTATATAAAGAGCGCTTTGAAGGAAGGTGAAAACACCGCCCACCCCCCCCGCCTCGCCCCCCGGCATCCCCTGCCCTCTCTGAGGTGTGTGGGCTACTCACGGCCCAGCCACCCCCCCAAAGTTCTGGCAGCCCAAGTGCTGTTGCTTAAAGATGCCCCAGTGCCACTCAAAGATGCCCAAGTGCCAGCTATGTGCCCGATGTGCACTCAAATACCTGAGATGTATTGGACCCTGTCTGCACCCCCAGGAGCTGATTCTCACTCTGGCCTGTAACTGCCGGAGGTGTTTCTGTGGTCAGGGGTGGGGGGACGAAGGAAGAGGAGGGAGAGCTTATAGACACCATTCAAAGCCTAACTTAGGCAGGGTGTTCAGGCTGAGAGCCTTCACCCACCCAGCCGCAGACACCATTGGGGCAGGGCAAGCGGTGGCTCAGCCTTGTGGCTTGTCTCTGGGCCTTTCAGGGTAGTGCAGGGGCAGTCCCTGGTTTGCTAAAGAATCCCAGGATATATTCTATGTGTGTGTGTGTATATATATATATATATATACACACACACATATTTATATATATACACACACTAGCTTCTGAAATTAAGGCTGCCTTACAGAGCCGTGTCCTGGGATGTCTGCAGCAAAGCAAGGCATCGCACAAGGATTTAGGCAGAAAGCGCGTGGGTCGTGTGAGCTGGAAACTCAGAGAAAACTGTAGCTGTAGCTCAGCATTCCTGCCTTAGCCCAGCTTGGGAATTTGCTACAGGGTGCTCGCATCTGTGACTGCAAATGCATTTCATTTTCATCCTGCAGATGATTTATAAAAAATGCCTGGGGACAAGCATGGCTTTACCGGCTCGCGCTCTCATTCATAAACATGCAGATGCTCACCTTTCCTTACTCTTCTCTAAATGCGTTCCTCGCTGGTTTTAAATGACGCCTGGGAGGATGCAAAGGGTGGCAGTGAAGGGAACTGCCTCTGTTGTGCACATAATTACAAAACAGTCATGTAAAATACATAATTGCTTGAGTGAGAACTGCTTAAAATATGAATTCTGACTCAGCTGGCAGCTTCTGTACCAGGGGCCAAGGATGCCATGGGAGAAGGTGTCTGTGCAGAGGTTACAGCTGAGCAGTGAGGCACGGGGGTCTGGGTTGCAGTCAAAACTCTGCTGCTATGCTGACTTTTGGATCATTTTAATTCTATCCACCTCCCTCTTCATACCTTCTTCTAGGTGAAAACAGTTTTATTCACCTCATGGGAGAGAAGTGTTGTGGGAAGCAGTTTATATATGTATATATATATATGTCATGCTATAAAGGTTTTCATAATACTGATGTAGATGTGAGCTTCAGATTTTCTCATTTTTGGGAGGAGGCAAGGTTTCTGAATCAATTCACTCCACATGCAGCTCGAAGCCAGCTAAGAAGCAACCCAGCTCCATGAGCACTGTCATGCTCAAGGGTGTTAGAAATACAAACTCTCAGCCTTGAATTTTGCAGTCATAGCCCTTTCTTCTGCCACAACTCTGAGGGGGTTGCTCTGAGGGGGTTTCTCTGCAGCCACCGTGCTTCCCGGGGGTCAGGAGAAAAGCCTTTGACATGATAGAAACACATTGTGCATCAGTATAAGTCCAGTTGCCCATGATGGGACTGAGGCTAGAAAAGCATTTTCTGTGAGAAGTACCTACCCAGGGGTAGGGTATCTGCTTAGGCTGGTTCCACCATGGGAGCAGTGCATCTCAGGAACTCTTGGCTCTGGACTTCCGTCCCTGTATCACTGCTTCTCATTTTTCCCTTCATCTCCTTTATTGTACCTTACCATAAGCTAGATTTGGTGCACAGATCTGGTCTTTCATGTTTGTGCAGCTCCTTAGACAATCTGGCTTTTGAGTGCTTATCATAACACCATTATTTCAGTGCATTGGCAGCTGTTCAGATTTCCTGGGCACGGTTATAATATTGTTTAGATCCTTCAAATGTGAAAGTATCACTAATGCAGGCTGTGCTGGTAATGCAGACTAAAGCCAGTTTATTTCAGTATGCATGAGACTTCTTCCTATGCAATAGGGGAACCTTCCTGAAGTCGAACACGAAATGAGTCATTACTCCCTTATAAACGCACTGCAGACAGTCCCCTCCACCGACATTAGCTCAGTGCTATCTCCTCATTATGACACTTACAGAGAAATGGCTCTGTGTGTGTGTCTGTGTCTTTCTTCCTCTCCCCCTGCTGCCCCTGGCTTTCCACAGTAATTGCCATTCTCCTCTATTCCCACAAGTACAGGGAGATCTACAGGAAATTATATTGCTAATTAAGCTATGGAAGAGAGTACAAAAGCCCTAAACTATAAATACTCCATCTGTGTTAAAAACCAGTGACATGTATTGTCATTGCTGGTTGGAAACCAGTGCAGCCAAGGAGGTGGACAGAAACTTTGGGGAACAGGCAGAGTGCTCTCAGAGGGCCTCTCACTGCTGCCCCCAGACTCAAGTCACTGCAGCAAGAAATCGGGATTGCAAACAAAACCCCATTTCCTCAATTATCTAGCTTTTCTAAATACAAACTGTGTCAAATTACAGGTGATGGCTGTAAGATTTTTATATAGAGTCACACTTAAAGTAGTTTTCTAGCAGCAGCGTAGTATGTGGTGATGGGATGAAGCTGAAACACTCACAGCCCCTGCAGCAGCATCCCAGGCGAAAGCAGGCACTGGTGTGTTAGTTCACCACAGACACACACACCACACACCCCCCGTACCCCACTTACAGACCCTCTGCAGCTGCCTGGAGCGTCGGTTGGGGCAAAGCCTGCAGCCAGCGAGTGCCAGTAGCAGCTGTTTGGTGCCCAGTTCACCCACCCCCCCAACCCACGGGTCCTAACCAGCTTGGGGAGCTGTGGCGGCCTTCCTCAAGGATGTGTCCTCAGGGTGTGGGATGGGGGACGGGCTGGGTCCCACTCCTGTCACCCAAACACTCACCAGCTGACCATTCCCCCTGAACACCCACCTTCTGCCTGATGCCGTCATGCCACAATGTGCCTGCATGAAGCTGTGCTTCATGTTGTCATCAGAGTTTCTGCCTGTAAAATCCCAAATTGTGTGCAGAGGAGTTAAAACCACTTTTTGTTATTTTGTACTGAGGCAAGTGGCTGAAAAGGGAGAGCAGGCGCTCAGAATGATGCCTGCAGCTGAGCAGCCCTGGCGAGGTTTGCCTTCTGCTCCTGCACCTACAGACTGTGCCTGGGCTAGAAGTTGTTCTTTTCAACCAGAATAATCAAAACTTTTTCCATCTTGATGGAATTTAAGATTTTCACATTCTTCACAGGAAATTTAAGAAAAAAAACAATTATTCAGAGAGACACAATGAACCTTGAGACTTAGCAATGCTGTGTATGCAGAAAAAAATATCATTTCTAGGTCATGGAAATAGGTTAATTCAGCACTTACAGGAGCTGAAACTGAGTCCACAAAAGTACTTGGACAGAAAATGCTACTGGTCACTACAGGTGCTTCAGATCAACGTTTCGATCCTCAACACCAGTGTGGGGATGCTGAGATAACAGACTTGAAAAACGTTCTGGCCCATTAACCAGAGCTACAAGAAATGCCAGCAGTGCTCCTTCCCCCTAAAATGATCCAAGCAGCAGGAGATCAATTAGCTAAAAGACCCAGCTGTTTCTTACGACAGAGGGGGCCGTGGCCACGCACTTCTCCAATAAGCTCGTTCACAACTGGGCATTACTTCGGTTTCATAGATCAGTCTGTTGGATACAGTTGCTTTGTCATTACAAAAATAGCAAGACCTATGCTAAAAGCTACATGTAAAAGGACACATTTCCTGATGGAAGCACTAGGAATTAAGGCATTTACAAAATAAAGTTGTGCTCCCCTCCTTTGTTATTCAGTGTCTTCTTGTTACAGCGCTGCTTCATTACTTAATTATATGGTTTTTTGCTGTATGTTTCTCGCCAGACCTGCTGAGTGTTGTGCAGTGAATGAATCCGAGTATTGGAGAGCCCATCCTGCCTAGCGAATGAGGCAGGTGTCCTGCAGGAAAATAGTGCTATCGTCAGCTTCTACTGTTGTTTGGGTGTGCCAGTAAGCCAGATCAAGGTGTTTCAAGCAGATGTCATCTCACCTCTGTTTAGCACTAAAGGAGAATTTGCACCTTGCAGCTGATGTGATCTAGCAGCTCTCTGCTCCCTTCCCTCTCCCAGGCTCCCAAACAAGGGGTCCTCACACTCCCCTCTTTGCCTCCCCTGGGATCCCAGCTCAGGGAGCAGTGCCAGCTCTGAGGGCTGCCAGGGCTGCTGTCGATGCAGGGAGGGAGAAGTGGGACTTTTCCTTTCCTTGGCAGCAAGCTGTTAGATCAGCTCAAGCCATAAATAATACCAAAGGACGGTCTTTATCCAACAAGTACATTGCCCCAGGAAAACTGCTCTCTGTTCTTAATTAACTGCCCAAGCTGCAACACACAAACTCACTTTTGGGCAAAATAAAGTCCCTGCAAAATGAACTTCCCTGCTTTCCACATCCTATCCAGTTTGCCTGCAGGGTTCCCTGCACAGCCCATGTGCAGCAGGATGAATGCACACCAGACACTGAGGAAGAGCAGACAAACCTGCTCAGTGGGGTAGTCGTTTCTCACTGGAGACCCCCTCCCTCCCAGGGAAGGGACAGCTACAGAAGGCTTTCAAAACCCAAACATTTAGAGGAAAGCCTGTGACTGCATTGAATACTGCAGGATCCGCCTCTTTCCCCCGGTCACGCGAGAGGAATGCATCATCCCATCTTCCCCTGCACACTGCAGGTACCCAACATCTTTTTTCTGATTAGCAGTAGTTGGTTATCTGGTTACCGGCAAGGCTCAAAGCTCACATGAGCTGCTAGATTGCTGCAGCAAGTGATCTGTAGTCCTGCACGATCCTTCTACCATCAGTGGAGGGGCATAAGCAGACCAGAGTCACAGAATCATAGAATAGTTTGGGTTGGAAGAGACCTTTACAGGTCATGCAGTCCAGCAACCCCCCTGCCATGGGCAGGGACATCTTCAACCAGATCAGGTTGCTCAGAGCCCCTTCCAACCTGGTCTTGAAAGTTTCTGGGGATGGAGCATCTACCACCTCTCTGGGCAGCCTGTTCCAGTGTTTTACCACCATCATCATAAAATATTATTCCTTATATCTAGTTTGAATATGTCCTCTTTTAGTTTAAAACCATTACCCCTTGTCCTATTGCAAGAGGCCCTGCTAAAAAGTCTGTCCCCATCTTTCTTACTAACCCCCTTTTAGTACTGGGAGGCTGCTCTAAGGTCTCCCCAGAGCCTTCTCCAGGCTGAACACCCCCAACTCTCTCAGCCTGTCCTCACAGGGGAGGTGCTCCAGTCCCTGATCATCTTCGTGGCCTCCTCTGGACCTGCTTGAGGAGGTCCATGTCCTTCTCATGTTGGGGGCCTCAGAGCTGGACACAGCACTGCAGGGCGGGGTCTCATGAGAGCAGAGCAGAGGGGGAGAATCCCCTCCCTCGACCTGCTGGCCACACTTCTCTTGATGCAGCCCAGGATACAGTTGGATTTCTGGGCTGTGAGTGCACATTTCTGTCCCTAAGCACCACATACAAGCATCTTTTAGATACTTGTGGGGATGGTGACTCAACCACTTCCCTGGGCAGCCTGTTCCAATGCTTGACAACCCTTTCGGTAAAGAAGATTTTCCTAATATCCAGTCTAAACCTCCCCTCATGTAACTTAAGGACATTTCTTCTTGTCCTATTGCTTGTTACTTGGGAAAAGACCCACCAACACCCACCTCTCTACAACCTCCTTTGAGGTAGTTGTAGAAAACAATAAGGTCTCTCCTGGGCCTCCTTTTCTCCAGACTAAACATCCCCAGTGCCCTCAGCTGCTCCACATAACACTTGTACTCTAGACCCTTCACCAGCTTTGCCGCCCTTCTCTGGAGACACTCCAGCACCTCAATGTCTTTCTTGTAGTGAGGGACCCAAAACTGAACACAGTATTCAAGGTGTGGCCTCACCAGTACTGAGTACAAGGGACAATCACTTCCCTAGTGCTGCTGGCCACACTATTGATCATCATGTCCAGCTTTTCATCCACCAGTACCTCCAAGTCCTTCTCCGCACGGCTGCTCTCTATCCCTTCATCCCCCAGCCTGTATTGATGTTGGGGATTGCCCCAACCCAGGTGCAGGACCTTGCACTTGGCCTTGTGGAAATTCATGAGGTTCACATGGGCCCACTTCTTGA
Source organism: Athene noctua (assembly GCF_965140245.1). Classification (NCBI taxonomy): domain Eukaryota; kingdom Metazoa; phylum Chordata; class Aves; order Strigiformes; family Strigidae; genus Athene; species Athene noctua. The sequence goes on along the minus strand of NC_134042.1, from coordinate 14,170,516 downwards.
GCTTGACCAGGTCCTTCTGGATGGCATCTGTCCCTCAGGCATTGTCCTCTTCATCTTCCCACAGGTGCAGGTTAGATCGAGCTGTGCCTGCTGAACGCCATGTGCTTCCCTGCCATGACTTTTTAACACTTCTGGAATATGCCCAGTATTTCCTTAGTGTAGTTCTGTAACATACTTTAGATCTTTTATTTGATGACTGATTTGAAGTAAGCTTTAACAAATGAATGTAAGAGGATGGGTGTTGGGTCTCATAGCAGCCTCTGTGCTCAGAGGGCCTTCACTTTTGGTACAAACCTTTCTTGTGATTTTTCTCTTTGAGAAGCTCCCAGCTGTGCTGTGGAAGGACAAACAAGCCCTCATCTGCTGCACACGATTCCACTTTGGTAGACTGAGCTTGTTAACTGTTTCCCTGCTTTTCTTTTAATAACTTAGAAAAATGATGGTCTCCTACAAAAGCAATAACCAGATGTGCTTCTTAAGGGTAGGGAAATGTCCTCCCTAAAGCAAGTGCTGCACATGCTGGCTGGGAAAACCAGGGGTTCCTAATGCAGTTGTTAAAGCTTTCTCCTCTCTCTGGAGCAGCACAGCATCAGGAGCTCAAACCCCAACCTACCACAAGCTCAATGCTGAACGGAAAGCGTGTCAAGATGAGCAACTTCATCAGTCAGAGTCCTGCTCAGCAGTCTCCTGCAAATTAATTCGAGGGACCCACCTGCATTGCGACAGCCATCAGCATCACCACCCTTCAAGAGCTCCTTTTCTCTGAGAACTGCCTTTGGCTGTTGGGTAACACAGCTTTTCTTACAAGGCACATGGTGTTAGTCCAGGCAGAATAGGACTGGATTAGACATGTTATGTGTGCACCGAGACATCACCTTTTTAATGATACAGTTAGAGACTTTTTTTTTTCCATTAGATTTCTGCTTTATTAAGAGTCCACTGTACACACTAGGAGAAGGAATTAAGGCAACACAGAAAACTGTCAATTAGTCCTTGTGCAATTTTCAGGTGCCCACACACCCTCTGTTAACTAACCTGCATCAGCTATGCCATTAACGGTGCATGCGCACATACATTTATGTGCATATGTATTGCATAAGGTGCTTATATTGCAAGGCAAAGATTGGAAAGAATGTTCTTCTTGTGTTTGACAATACTCGTATCATTCTGCTAATGGAGAAAGTAAATTTGCATGAGTTTGGACATGCAGTTGTATTAAGATTTGTAAATTATGTGCCTTTTGTCAACAATTTAAACTAAAGACTATATCTAATATAGTTGAAGTTGTTAGGCTTTATAAGGCTAGTTCAAACATGATTTAGATATAATGCAAGCTATACAACAAAATAACGACTCCTGTTCCCTCAAACTGGGCTGTAAATGGAATTTAGGCGAGCATGCATTTGTTTCACCTGATGGAAAAATTTAAGCCTATTCAAATGGCTTTGGTCCAGGTACAAGGAGAAAAAAGATCTTTTATCCTTGTTGTTGTGCTTTGTAATAAAACAAAGTATTAATGAGTAAGAAAAACAGGCTATTTTGCCATGTCAGGTACCAATACCTTTAATGAGTAAGTCTGCATGTCTGTTAGTCCGAGTGTGAGAGCTTTTTTTTCCCCTTGCTCCAAGGTGACAGCTATTTCGGAAAGCTGGACTAGTGTCTTCCATGCGGATAAATGCTGAAGGTGGCATTTCACAGCTGTTCTCTCCCGAGAGCTGAGGTCAGAAGGGGATGATTTATTTCCACCTGTGAAATTCCTGGGTTTGCTACCTGAGATTGCTTTTTTTCACTGGTACCTGAAGTAGTTATGCCACTTGTGGCTGAGATAATGATGAAACCACACGTACCTGTGGCGTTTATATCTAGAATCATACAAAAATCCTTCCAAATCTCCATAAGAATAACTTGTCAGGCTGAATATTCAGTCCAGGTCTCTTAGAGGGATGCGCAAGGTTGGATTGAATGCCATTTCCACTTTCTGAGAGAGGGTGTTTATAACATGTTAATACTAAGAGAAAAGGAAAGCCTTGAGCACTAAATATTTTCGGAAAGGAGGGGTGGTAACACGTTGGCATAATCTGTGCCACAAAGTGCAGGGAGAAGTGCAGGACCAAAACCTATATAATCGTTGCCCCACATGTCCGAGCTGCCAGAGCTGCAGAGATGAGCTGGAACTGCACCAGCACAGCCTGGGACAGGGCACCCCAGGAGCTGCGTTGCACCAGGTGGGATCTGCCCTGCTGCTGCCCCATGCATTATTCTGTACAGGAATGGCAGAATATGCTCAGTTCTCCTTGCAAAGAGCAATGTTTTCCTTGTTGAGGGTAGGGTCTAATGAGTTTTTGTCATAAGCTTATCATCTAGCTTCCCACCCAATTTAAGGCTGTCCCACAAAATGACAAATTTGTGAATGGATGGGGATGCTGGCCTGAATTTTTCCAAAGTGATTGCTCTAATGTGGAAATTGTTTGTTCTCTGGCCAGGGTGACATTATTAAAATGTGTTGACCTTCATGAAAATCTTGCTGATGAACTGAAATGGGCAGAAAGCAGGCAAAAGTGCAGCATTCCCAGTGCTGCTGGCCAGTTTTTGTGTCAGATATACTTCCTTTATTGCTCTGAAGTGGTGCAAGGAAATAGATTTTTTTTTTTTTTAATGCTTTAGATATCCATCCATCACCTGAATTTTTCTTGATATCATTGCATTGCTCTGGGGGGCATCTGGCATCTGTTTACTTGTGCTCTGAGAGCTTGCCTAAATGAATTGCTGATGGAAGCATTCGGCATTTCTCTGCTCATCAGAGCTGTTTTATTTGTTTAATCAGCAGCTCTGTGCTCTTGGTTGTCTGTACCCTGTTAGGCAGTGACTGTGCCTCCGTGTTAGTATTAGATGAGGATTACATTGCAATTCAGCTTGATCTTTCCATTCAACATCTAGCTATGCTTACTTTTTCATTTGCGTTAGGCCAAACCGTCACATTGCAACTGAGCTACATCAGTTTATGCCTGGTGAAGGGCCCTGCGAATGCAGCATTCTTCAAAATGCTGCAAAAAGCAGATACTGATAGATTAATTGCCCACACCACTAGCAATGATCAAAGCAATCACTCTCAGGTGAGGCTGTGAAGAGAAACCCGGAAGTTGTGATGATCCCACCACTGCTTGCAGGAGTAATGTGTGTGTCTCTCTCCCTGTATCTCTGAACTCTTTGGGGTAAGCACTCATCCCCAAAGACTTATTTTTGTAATGGCAGAAAGTTGGAAAAGGGGTGTGAGAAGATTTGCTATCTGCCTCCTCTTGCCTACTTGGTGTATTTCTCAGAAGTCATAGTAGGAGATGATGGTGAAGAGGAATATTAAGATAAGATGAGAAATAGATCTGTTACTGTTAGCGAGGGTGTGGTTTTTAATCGGTCTTGCAGCAGGCATATTAAAATACATATATTAAAAAAAAAAAATAACAACAAACCCAGTACCTGCTGTTTTCTCATTGCAGAAGGGACAGGAAAAAAATTACTTTCAAGAGGGATTTAAATGCAGTTTGTGAAAGTCCCAAGAGGGCATTTCAGACAGGACTGGTAATGCCATGTAACCACAACAGATACACCCTTCTAGACAAAAATAAATGCTTTGTGCTTCCTTATCAAGTTTCACACAAATATCTGATGTCTGATTGTTTGTGCTGATATTTTACTAATTCTTTTTGCATCTAATTGAGGCTTGCTGTTATCCTAGAGGAAGGCTAGAGAACATGGCATGACTAACAGACTGATCCACTGGGTTTTCTGTATTCATGAGGCTCCACTTCCATAAAGAGAAACTGGAAATCCTTTTCACTGGGGAATAATGTGCAAGGCTCAGAGTGGATGAAGTTTGTGTGCTCTTTTTAATAAGCACTGCTTTTCTTTCTACAGACACTCAAGCTCCCTGAATTAGAGTGCTGCCTGAAGGGACAGGTATTATGAAAAGAGCTGCCAAATCTTTGTGTGTCAGTGGGAAGCCCCTGATTATCACAAGAGCATCTAAATGGAAAGGTGACATTCAAAAGACCATTAAGATAAAAGCCAGGATGAATTTCTTTCCAACCTCACTTAATAGAAACTTTTGTTTAAAATCACCTTTCATGAGAGAAGGAAGGAAAGTCCGACCTATGTGATTTGATATACGCAGCTTACTCCTTAATTGGGTCCAATCAGCTGCTTAAGAAAGCAATAGCTTAGCCAGGAGAGGTAATAAGATTAATGGCAGAGGTAAAAAGAATGTCAATATATGTGACAAATACGCATTTCTAATCTTTCAGCCATGGAAGTCCCATGGAGTACATAGTACCAGCTACTTCCAGATGGTCTTCCAGGACAACAGGCACAGATATGGTATAGACAAAATTGCCTCCACAAGGAAAGCCAGCTTTCCTTGTGAATGCTTTTGTGGAGCTTTAGGAAATTGAAATAGGGGTTTTTTTTATGGCTGATTTTTGAGTTTCTGTTTGCTTGTCCTCTGGAGTCCCTTCCAGATTGCTGCCTGCAGCACACTCTCCAGTGCTCTTGGTAGCCTAGTTTTGGATGAAGTATGAGACTGGGCTGTGTCCTTTCTGCCTGAAAACTGTCTCACAGTTTAACAGTTCTCCCTGCTTGGCCAGGGTTTGCAGCCAAGAAATGTTTCAGTTCTGTCCCATTTTTCCTGTTACAACCTTGTGACTTTTCCCAGAAAAATACATAGCAGGGTGTGTGTGCATGACTGGTTCTCCCTTGTGAGCATTAACCAGATTGCAATGTAAGCCTAAGACTTGAAAGTGTGGACTGAGGAAAAAGTGGTCACAATCACTGTTAATAGTGATATTTGTAAAGCATAAAATATATTAGGCCTGATTTCCATCTGGCCAGTCCTTCCCTTGTACAGCTGGTGATGCTGTCAGCCTCACTGGTCCCTGGGAGCTGCTGCTGTTCAAAGTTACCCTACAACTTGAGATGATTCTGGCCAAGATCTCAAGACCCAGACTAGTATCTAAACAATGCTCCTGTCTGCTGTGATAACAGATATGGGTAGCCACACAAATCTAACTTGCTGTGTCTTTGCTCTCCCCTCATATACTACCCATGTCTCAGTAGCAGCAGAAATAGGCAGTAAAAGGATTGCTTAATTTGCTAAAGCCAGATCTATAGGTATCCAATTGGCTGTACAATGATGTGTTGCGCTGCACAGCTGGGCCTTATAGTTCCCAGCTATTGTTGAAGGAAATACATTAAACGAGTAGGTCATTTTATTATGTAGTATCTGTGCCAGTTCAAAGCTGCCTGCTGCCTTCATGAGTTATAGCAGGGTTTTTCCACAACTTCCTTTTTTCCTGAAGGGTTGTGTCTCTCTTGCAATGCTGGATCAGATGTCCTAGAGCCCCTCCACCAAACCTGCAAACGGGCACAGAGCCAGATCCGCAGTGTATCACATCGTGCCTTGCACGGATGGTTGCAGGGAGCTGCCCTCTGCCCCTGTCTCCTGCCCAGTTCCTTGGCTCACCACCATGTTAAGGCTGCCTGCAACTCAGTGCCTGGCTCAGCTGCTTTGCAAGGAGCTGTTTTAACCTTTGGGAGCTTAAATACTCTTATTAAATTCTCACCGTAGTAGGCTGTGATCTTGATAGCTTCACTGAAGTCCCTCTTTATGTGTGTAACTAATATTTAGTCACAGCTGGGAGAGTTTTATCTTCTGAAGGATTTGGGCAAGTGACGTAAGATGAAGCACACTTGGCAAACAGTCCCATCCACCATCATGTTATCAGGGTTACCCTGGGGAAGGTGGAGGAAGCGATGTTGGGTTGTGCAGGAAATCAGTGGTAGAACCCATCACAGCCCAGCCCTGAGTCCCCCATTGCCACAAGAGAGGCTTTTTTTGCAACATCTCCTGTAAAAAATGCCTAATTTAGTCTGGGACTAGAAAATATTGATTACATCTATTTTACAAGGCAAACTAGGGGAATATCATCAATAGTCCAGAGGTGTGAATTCTAGTTAGGATGCTATAATGACTGTCTATTATGTAGTAAACTAATTATATCACCGTGTGTGTGTGTTTATATATATCCTATTGTTTGCTTTTCCATCTACTTCTAAATTTCTCTCTCATAGTATTTGTTTTAGAATTTTGTTTTGTGTCGGATTTTTCTTGATTTAGCAGAGTTGAAAAGCAGTCTCAGCCCTCATGTTTTTTTCCTGTTCTTCATAGATCTGTCTGGCAAAATGTCTTAAAATTGCCAGAGCTAGTAGTAGGTGCTCTCTGTTACCTGCTATTGTGTGAACACTTTCAGTTTCCTGCTTAGAAATGATCATGCTAACAGCCAGCTCCAAGGAGCTGAGGATGAAAATAGCCTGAGCCTGTCTTCCTGCTGAAGCAGAACTGTTATCTTGCATTCACTCACTATCGCTTTGTCCAACTTAATTTTAAATGTACCAAGCAGTGGAGCTTCTGCCACTTTAGTCTTGAGATAATTTTGCATATCTCACTGCCACAAAGTCCTTCCTGATACTCCACATTTTCCTTTCCTATCTTTACCCTTGAATGCTGATTCTATCCTGGTCCATTCTGCTAATTGGCTTCTTGCTCTTCATAGTATTTAAACCCTCTCAGGTCTTCCTGTCATCATTTGACTGTGCTAGAAGCATTAACTCTTTGAGCCTTGGTCTTTTTCTGTTTGCAGGTGATTCAAGTGTTGCCATTGACTTAGGAGGCAGCACTGCAAATCTTTAAACCTGCCTCATAAGCAGAGTGGTGGAAATTATTCTTTGATTCACTGTCTGGTAAAAAAAAAAAAAAAAAAAAAAAAGTCAGCATGAATAGAGCAAATTGCTTCATTTTGAGGACTAGTAGATTTAATTAATGCATAAAGAAATTTCTAATCAAAATGTTGGCTTTGATTAGAAATTGCAAAATAAAGCTACTTTGTTTTTAGCAGTCCACCTAGATTTTCTTTGAAGTCATTCATTGCATTGTTTACTTTGTTGATGTATCTCCTCTAACTTCCAGCTGCATGAGGGTGCTTAGCCAGGCAGATCTTCACATGTTTGCAGTATCCACAAGGAGGAAGGTTAATAGCCCAAATGATCTAGCATTTGCAGTTGCCTAGGTATGAAAGCTTTCTTTTGAATTTTTGTAGTTTGAGAAGACACAATGGATCGTTGTAAATACTGGGAGGAGATACATTTGGCACGTGGGGCGGGGACTGGGTCCCGCGGTGCTGGATGCGGCTTGTTCCCGGGGACAGGTACGAAAGGCGTCAGGGCTGTAGAGACCAGAGCCATCCTGTGAACCACTCGCTGAAGCAGCTTGCTGAGAGTTGGTCTTTCCCAACAAAGTTGCTTATTCAAACAGAAGGCCCCAAACTGCTGTAGGGAAAGAACAAACAGAGGACTTGTGGTATTTAAAAGGTAATCTTCTACGATTGATTGTGGTACATCAAAACTGCTGTCTGCATGGTGGCAGAGTCCTTTTGTCACTAATTGCTCGCACTTGCTGTGTTCAGGATCTGAGTATTTTGTTATCTGTTCTTCTCTACTAACAAAATGCCTTCCCTTCTGCAATCCTCTGGGTTTTTCTGTCACTTCCCAACTAGGATATCTGCATGCCTGACAAACCATGAGCTTGCTGGGTACAAAGATAACCTGCTTCAAGAAAATCTGTAAATGTGGATGAAGTTGCAAGGGTCAGGGATCAAACACAACAGTGTCACTTGGGACGTGCGAGGCAAACATCCCTCTCTCCTCACCCTCACAGGGTGTGCAGCTGCCACTTCAATATACATGTACCCATGGCAAGCCCAGGGCTAGGACCTGTCACGTGTTTCAGTAATGTGGCTGTTTATAGGTAGGCCATGCATTAGTCCTCTCTGTTCTGGTATTTCTTTCACAGCTCTTTACACCTGGAGAGTTCTTTTGAATTGGGCTGCTCCCTGAAAAACAGAGCTATCTTCAGGAATGCTGAATAATTCATATTTTGTACGTATTTACAGACAGTCCAAAGCTTTTTCCTAATGTCCCAAGTGCTTAAAGAAAAGAATGCTTGACCTCTCTGGCATCAGATAAATATGCTGGTAAACCATCCATGTAAAGCTGTAGCCTAATCTTTATCCCCCAAGGCAGGTCCTCTGGATGCTGCCCATCTGCCTGACTTGAGCTGCTGTGAGCCCCACAGCAATCACCAGGACCAGGGGGAAATCAGATATTCCTGATTTGGAATATCTGGCAAGGGGAGCATCAGGGTTTGGAGCTTGCAGTCACAATCAATAACAAAAAATGAGCAGAAGACAGGAGTCTCTAACAAGCCCATGACCCACCAGAAGGCAGCATGGAGTTTGCAGACAGAAAGAAATCTCTCTTAATGAAGTGAACCACTGCAGAGGCTGGAGGTGAACTAAACCCTTTTGGACTTTGGTCGTTAGACTTCCCAGCAATACAAGCTTGCCTAAAAGGCAGTTTCCTCAGAATATGGGATAAGCAGTCTAACAAATGTACATATGTCTCAGCAAAATTAATTTTAAATGAATCCACCAGTTAGAATTGCAAGCTTAGTGGATTTAGGGGGCATGTGATAAGGTGGAATATATTTGGGTCTCAGTAAAACATTTAAAAAGAGTTCCTCCTCAAAAATCATTCGAATTGCCTTGGCTCTGACAAAGGGTTAGCAATTTTAAAAATTGCCTGAAGGGCTGCTAATAAAGGATGGCGGGTGGCAAGGTATCAGTGGAGAGCACAAGAGAATTGTGAGGTGGTACTGAGACGTGCATGTTAAATAATCTGCAATCTAATTTCAGAAATATCCCCATACAGGTGCCAGGTGGAAGAATAAGCATTAGCTGGCTGCTGTTCCTAGAGAGTACTGGACAGGAAGGAGCTGTGGGCTCAGAGAAAGGAAACATGGCTAGAAATGATATGGTGACATTTGTGGAAAATGCAATGTGATCCCAAAATATAGCAACTCACTGGGGCAAGCCTGCGGGCAGAAACCCTGAAAGAGGTTTAAGCTTGGTAATAAACAGTGAATGATACATAAAGCTGCAGTGCAACAGGCTTGCCAAGATATTATTCTTTACTGATTTCCATGGTATCTGAGCACTGCAGAGATTATATAAATAGACACTTTCTGGAGAAATTCTGCTCCCTACTAGGATATGTTAGGAATTTTATTTACCAACTTTTGTATTTTGCAATGAAGAGGTGGGCTAAATTGAGGAGTCAGAGGCTTGTATTCAGGCTTGATTACAGTAAGATCACCACATTCCTGCAAAAGAAAAATGAAGGCTGTACTGGTAAGATTGCTGGTGACACTCCTTTGTCCTGACTTCACGTAGACTTCACCCTGGTACAGAGAGGACCACTGCCTCTGGTAAATGCTGCTGATGGGAGCGCTCGTCTCTGAAGCACGCTCCTGCTCAGGAGTCGGAGCTTGAATCTAATCTGTTACCGAGGGACCAGCCCAAGGACTGCCCAAAGCACCGGCATGGTACCTTCGCAGCAGCATGTGTGGGAGAACACGTGGGCTGCTGAATCTTTAGGCAGATGACATGATATTTTATTTCACTCTATTTCTAGAAACCCTGAACCTTCGTTCCTAAGTGGCGTACAGTGCATTAGTGACGGTGGGAGGTGGTAAATGCATGATTCAGCGTTGCCTAGGTCTTTACCCTTCAGTACAGGCCCATCATACATGAAAGAAAGAGCTTTTAACTGAGGGTGGGAATGGTCTATTTGTGAGGGCGGTCCAGAAGGATGCTCCTGAGAGAGGGGCATGTGCCTTGGCACATGCTCTGGCTCTGTCCTATAAATCTGTCCCTCTTCCTAACACATCACACTCCTTTACCTGGTTTTAGGTATGTGTTAGACCTGTTTCCTATGGAAGGAAGTTCCATGTGATCATGTGGACTACCCATTTTGTCACCATATGTTTGAGTCTGTTAGCCAGTTTCAACCAAATCTGACTAAAGGGGCCTCAAAAATAGAAAGGGTCCTGTAAGTTTCACCCACAAAAGCTGCATGGAGAGAGGGGGCATCATTCTCAAGTTTGCCTCTGAGAGTCACCAGTGCTGCAGCATGTGCCAGCCTGCATGTTGCCACCAAAGTACTCTTCCAGAGGAGAGCTGTAAGGCAAAAAGAAGCTGTGTTTTATAGGGATAGGAGGAGATAAGACTGAATTGTACTAGAATATATATATATATATAATATTTGTAGCTCAAAAGCCAGTCAGCCCCCCGAGAGAGCATGCCTGGGCATTTCTGTTTCTCGCCGGGCCGCTCCATTCTGCTTTGGACTCAGCCCAGCCCCCGGCAGCTGGACGGTGCTGGCTGCGTAGGGTCAGGGACTGAGGTCAGGGACAGCCGAACAAGCCCTATGTCTCTGCACAAAGACATCTTAATGGGAGGAGGAGGCAGTGTCCACGATGTCCCCAGATAGTACACTGATCTCCATGATTCATAAGTTGCTCTGCAATCACAAGGCTGAGTCCTGTCCTTTTCCCCAGTGTAATCCTATTAAAGATCACAGGCTGCAGCTCGTTATGAGAGAAGAATTTGACCTACGCTTCCCCCCAAGCTCCCATAATGAGGGCTAGTTTGTGGTGGGAGCTGTTGCTATGCTGAGAGAAAGGCAAATGAGGCAGATGTTTGAGGAAGACATCATGTTTTCTTAGTTTTTAACTGCTAATAAGGCAGTGGAGAACAGCACACTGACTGATTCAGTGTGTCTTGGGGCTGGAAACACCCTCCATTTGCAGCTGCAGAAGCTGCTCAGCTCTGTTAGTCGTCCACCCCAGAAAAAAACAGGACATCAGACGGAGAAATGCAGCTTCTGCATGTTTCCTTTCAAGTAAAATTACAGTGGTGGTCTTGTTCCATGTTGCTTTTGTCCAGCTACAGTTTAAGTGCATTAGAGCCCTCCCCTGGAAGAGGTTGAACTGGAGTTGAAGCAGGAACATTAAGTAGCACAGCAAAAAAATTACACTCTTATGTGTGCTGGCCCATTGCTAGCACAGGCTCCTCTCTTCAAGCACTGTTTTCAAGCAGAGACTCAGGCAGAGAGAGTTTGTGTCGGGGAGGACTGTGCAAATCACAGCGCATCAGTCCATGAACATTAGAGGTCAATTAATATCGAGGGTCATTTTATCCCCAAAGGTCCTCAAGCTCCCTGCCTCGCAGTAAGTTAGATGCCTGCAAGGGTGTCATGCTTCACGGACACTGCCATCTGTGAAACAGAAAAGAAGAGAAATCAGCCAAATGATTTGCAACCACAATAATCTAGAGATGATAAACGATGAACAACAGCAGAGTCATCAGCTTTATCCAAACCAAGCATCAACTGATCCTGTGAGTGCCAACAAAGGAAAAAAGGTAATATTTTATGCTGCCCTGGGACTTTCTGCTTGTACTTTATAAACATTGAATTTTGCTGGATGTCCCTGTGTGAGACAGCTTGTGCTATTGCTAATACACTGCCTGAGAGCCTGGCAGGCAGCATCAAAGTGCTTTGGCTAGGGCTGCGCAGCAAACCTTGGAAAGAAGGGCCCCGGCACAGGGGCTGCGCCCTGGCCCTGTGGCAGCCACATGTCCCCTCCCAGTCACTCGGAAAGGCCACCAGTGCATAGCATTCTCAGGGCGTTTTGAAGAGGTATGAAGCACTTTAAAACATACTTCAACCTGCTAGAGCAGCACAACTCACTGCTACTGGAGAAAAAAAGCTGTGCTCGTAGAAAGCCATAGCTACAGCTAGTCCTGGTAACTGCTTTAGGTGCATTACAAAAAGCCATTAAAAATATTTTACTTTTACCCCTTTTCATATACCTCCCACTCTCCTCAAGAAGTGCTAGTGTTTCAGCTGGATTGAGAACACCTCCCTGGCCTGGCTGTGCAGGCGAATCAAGTGCAGCAGGGAACATGCATGTGCAAAGGGCTGCTTGAAACTTGGGGTTTACTGCTTGTATGAAGCCCTCATTCTTGGTTTTGTTCCAACGCTTAAATGAAAATGCTCTTTTCAGAATTGCCCAGGAAAACAGAAATGACAGGAAATTCATACTGCAAACGTAGCTACTTTTTTTTTTTTCCCTTTGGTGAAACACTCTTCCCAGACCTGGGGCAGCTGCTGCTTTGAAGTGACAGGATCTCTACTGTTACACTGGAGAGGTTTGAGTACAGACACTCAGCTGTAAAGAGCAGTGCAGATGACAGGGACCATGCTGGTTTTGGTCAGCAGTTGTCAAGGACCTCCCGAGTCTGTATCTCCCAGGAAATGCTTTATCAGGGAGTGTAAAAGCCCTGCATTCCCAGCTATTGTATCTCTCTCAGGGAAGGGCTGGGCAAGTGTGGCAAATATTGGTGGGTTCCTGAGGAGCAAGGAAACTTGTGACAAAATCCACGTGTGGTGCTGATGCAATGCTGCTTGCTAAGCAACTTTGGAAACCTTCCTTCATGTTTGAAAATTCATGGAAAATAGGTTGCTTCTGAAAGATATCAGCAATTTAGTATCTTCCCATTGGAAAACATTTTCTGGCAAAATTTACTACAGTTTCTCCTCATGTCTGTAGGGGCTTTATTTGGTGGAAAATGCATTTTGGCCAGTGTTATTTTCAAGTGGTGACAAATAAAGCACACAGGTATCTTCTTCACATGAGTTAAGGTTGAAACCCTGGGTCGCTGTGGGTGCAGATAATTCCTGTTCAGGACAGACCCTTGCACATGGCAGCATTTGCAGACGGAGCAGATGCAGGCTCTCAAGCAGACATCAGCACAGAGGCAAGAGTTATTCTCCTGCTTTGCTACCCAACTTGCTGTCTTACTGAATAACTTGGCTGCAGCTAAACTTGGCTCTGTTACCCAGACTTCTTTTAATAAACTTAAGTCTCCGTCAGAGTGCTCCAGAAAGTTTGATATGACATCACTGCTGAATAAACAGAAACCAATATCGAGTGGATTTGCTGGAGAGTACATTCAAGACCTCAGCTATAATGCCAAAGTTCAGAGTGATTCAAAATACCATAGAACCCTTGTGACTTATAACCATCTAATCAGTGCTTTAAAGCAGTTACGGGCAAGCAGAGAAAGCAAGGGTGACCTACTGCAAGTAAAACTTGCCCATGAGAAAAGAAAGAAACCAAAATGAGCTAGCACCATTCTGGAAGCATTTTGAAGCTCTGTTGTGCCTCTGATTACCTACCTGAAAAGAGACACCCCATAGCCCCAGACTCACGAGGCTGGTGGGGATATTTGTATTCATTTCAATGGGGTGGGCTCCAAAGCAAACGCTCTCCTGCGCAGCCCTTCCTGCAGCACAGAGCAAAGGCAGCACTAAACCTCAGCCAGAACCGGGACAAGCCATCTGTAATTAACTACAGCACTGTTGCTCCTCTTCACCCCTCCACCACCGGCACATGTGCCAGTAAACTCTTACTGACCTCCACTGTTCCTCCAGCTCCACATGGTGTGGTCCATCTGCGTTTGTGTGGTTGCACCAACCGCTTGCAGCAAGAAAACCTGGGTCCCACCGAGGGGGAGGCAAAGCTGGAGGGGGCTGCACTCAGCAGGGGAGGTGTGGAGGAGACAAGTGTCTGGGGAAAGTCACCAGGGAAAAGATCTGAGTGACCGCACAGGCATGTTGGAGGTGCTTACACAAGCAAGCCAAGACTGGTTGTTTAAATGTTTCTAGGCTGTCCACAGGCACAGGGGAAAAGTTAATGGTCATCTGAAAGAGGAAGCTGCATTTTGTGGTTGAAACAGTATTTCCCAACCTTGTGGTTACCAGAGAAGTCCCAAAGGCCCCACAGACCAGAGAAAAAGCGCATGGCAAGTGCAAACTGATAGGGGAAGCTGTGTCTGATGAATATATGCTCCTCCTACTCGGGTGATAGAAGGATCTTTCTTCTCCCTCTGCCTCTAACGTACATAGATACAGGTTTATCACAGCAGACTGCTGCCAAACATCTCCCTGAGACAGCACCATAGATGACTGTCTTTCAAGCTGCATGCATATGGGGAGCATAGGAGAGGGTGCCCCTGGAGGAAATGTCAGAGATGGAGAAATGGAAAGGAACAAGCCGGGGAGGGGGAGGGACCCAGAACGATGAGAAAAAGATGATGGAAGGTCAAAATAAAACGGGAGGGGGGGTTACCAGCTGAGGAAGGTGAAACCCGTGAACACAAGGCACAGACCAAGCAGCCAGAGTTGAGGTGCTCCAACGGGGGTGAGAAATGGGGTGGTACTATAGGCTGATGTGGATGCCTGGGAGATGTAGTTAGTTCCCAGCTTCTGTTTAGACTCCAGTTAGCATGTGTTGGAGCAGTTCACAGAGAGGAGCTTTCACAGAGCTCACCATCAGCCAGCCGTATGGGCGCTGGCTGGGAAGCCCTCTGAGCAATCTGGGAGGCAGCAGCAGAGGGGCAGGTCAGCATTCAGATGCCCAGTCCTGCCACGTCCTGCACTGACACTGTGCCGGGACTGCCAGCAGCTCTGACAACAGCAAGGGCCTCCTTTAGCTCAGGCTTCAACCAGCCACCCTTGTCACATAGCCTCTGCCGGCACCAGTAGCTGGTTCCAGCCCTAGAGCACCTGAACGCTGTGCGACTTCTTGCTCCAGTGAAGCAGAAAAGAGTTAACTCCCCCTCAGTTCTCCTCCAGAAGAGAGAAGATGGAAATGTTTCATACTGTGCTATTTTTAAATCGTTCAAGAAATGTATTACTAACAGAAGAACAGCATAACTGACATTTCCCAGAATCAGCTGATGAAAGTGCACAACACAGCTTCTCTTGGGCAGTCCAGGAAAGGTAGAATAACTTAAAATAGCTTGCAAATAGAAAGAAAAAGCAGGAAACCATTACAGAGCTGTGTAGGCAACACCCCAAAGTCCATTTTAGCTGTTAGCCATTGTACTTAAGGCAATAGAGAGCAATTAAGCAATGAGACCACTGGAAGGTTTGTTTCCCCATTGAATCCTAAAAATATCTCCAGCTCCTTGCTAGTGAAAGGTATCACACTGACAGGGCCAGAGACCAGAGGCATCTGTCCAGATGTTATGTAAACCTCTGTAATGAGGGTCCCCTTTAAAGTGGGAGTCCCCAGCCATTTGGGCTGCAGGATGGACACCTGGGAGTGCCTTGTGGTGCTGACATCTTGACATGTTGACCTGGGCTGAGACTCACCAACTGGCTTCACATGATCTACCAAAAAACATGTTCCTTACGGAGGCAGCGTGTGGCATCAATTAATGTACTTAAAACTCACACAGAAACAGGCACAGGTAGGACAACTCATAATAGCTGCATGTGAGAAGGTCTGAAATGTCTCATATAATCAAATAATTACTGCTACACTCAGCAGAACACTGTCTTTCTGAAGCCTTTTTATTTCTGAGGGCTATTAAAGATAAATTTTGCTGTGATTATTCCAGACTAATTTTCAGGTAGAATAAATTCAGATATGAATGAACTCGGGCTCTTCTGTGGCCTGCATGAAGCTGGAGGTCAGGCGAGGAGATTACCCTGGATTCTTCTGAGTTTATAATGTCGGAAGGAATGCAGCTCCTTGTTAAAACACCCCAGTGAGCGACAGAGCCGGCACTGCTGGGAGGTGCGCTGCAGCCAAAAACAGGGGTCCCGAAGAGTCTGTCAGAAAACACCCTTCCTGTTGGAGTGGATAGTAAAATTTCTACCCAGATCATAAATGTGGCTTCCCCACTTCCCCTTTGTTTTCATTGCAGGCCAGAAAAAACATCCCTTTCTTCCTTGGTTTTGAGGAAGCAGTTCAAAATGCAGTTTCTGTGTTGCAGCTGGTCAGCTTGTCTCGTTGGAGGCAAACTCCAAGGCGAGTGTCTCTTGCCAGCTGAGGAACACCATCCTTTGGCAGCTCAGGATGCCCCAAATTGCTTTTGGTGCTACCTTCAAACGTGGCATGCGCAGCAGTCCCCGGAGCAGCGCCGTGCACTTGATGTCCCAAGCCCAGGCGGGGCTCCCATCGCCCGCCTCCTCTGCTGCTACGATGGGGGACGCTGGAGACAGCATCTCCCAGCCTTCGAAGGGTTTGCAAGAGAGAGCCAGTTAACAAGTCTGCGAGCAGTACAAGCAAATCTAACGCGTGACTTGCTGTGTCTTCCTCACTTAGAAGCCATCATTTGCAAATATTTGTGGTGGTACCCAGCAAGAGATGGGTGAAATGTCCAGAGATGGGGAAACTTTTGCAGTCATAAAGAAGAAACATTAGCAGATACCCGTGGTAGCGTAGACATGCCCTTGGACAAAATACAGACACTAGGAACTGCCTGGGGACCTGGTATGGGTTATATACTGAACAGCTACTGTGCACAAAGACACAGGTATGTTTTGATTCAATCTTTTCGCTGCAGGGCACCTTTTAAATACAAGGAGCCTATCTACTGCAGGGCAAGTACTGCAGGTTAGTTAGAGGTGCTTGTTAAAAGATCACTAACATGCTTTGTTCTCTAGTAGAAACTTCACGTTCATCTTATGAAAGGGATCCAGAAGCCCAGTGGTGGTATTTTCAGTCTGCCTGTGATGACACTGCATCTGGAGAAGAAAATTATTAGTCCTGCAAGAGGGTTTAAGATTTGATGCACTCCTTTCAGGAGGCTTGTCTCTGTACAAAACCCAAGTTTTCTTTCATGGTGAGATTCTCTAAAGTGTCAGGCAGATTTGTAAAAAATGACTGGGTCTGTTTTCCTATGTACTTCCGTCCTCCTACGTGGACTCTGCCAATGCAGGCCAGCGGTGGTTAGTTGGTATGGTCGCAGACCTTTGATGAGGTGGTGGGGTCAGGCTGCTTGCAGTTCTCCAAAAGCAGGGTTCTGAGAGCTGAACAATATCCTATCCAAGGAGGAGATCAGCAGGGCTCTGGCCTGAACAAACTCTTCATTCTCTTCTGTCTGACATCTCCTACCAAAGAACATCTGAGCTGCTCTGTAGACACTTAAGTCAACAAGCAGAAAGATGCGGTGGAAAGACAGTGCTTTTCTCCAGGCCATGTGGATGCAGAAGCTTTCACAAAGAGGGGTTAAGAACTTTGGCCAGAGCTGCAAAACTTCTCTGATCCAATCAGTAGGGTAATCTTCCTTCATGTCGAAGGAGCCCTAGGAAGGACTGCTGAGAAGGAACAAGTGGGAGAAAGAGTGTGCAGGAAAAAAATGAGCACATCCATTTTTATTCTATATTTTGTGTGTGCGAAGGGGAAAGGGGTGGTACAAATTGCCTAGAGGGTGGTTTCCACAACTGGAAATATTTAATTAAGTGAATTATTTTCCTAGTAGTACTTTAAAAGGCATTAGACCTAGCCTGAGCCCCATTTTGATATGCTCAGTGGACTGTGAGGAATTTACTGTCAGCTTAAGAGAGACAAAAAAGGTAAAAGTCAAATCGGTGGCAAAATGCAGTTGCTGGCTCCTTGTCAAAGCACCCGCATGCCTCATTACCTTGGTTTAAAGCCAACAGACTAGCTTAACAGGGCTGTTTATTACTCCCTCCCCTTCTATCTAACCAAAAAAGAGGTTTCAGCGACAAATCCCCTTTCCTAAATTGTACTTTGCTTTTATTTTTTTGGATATATACCCTTTCTTAGACTGCCTTACTCAAGCCCAGGGTTTGCATACAGCTGATAAATGCCACCTGGTGATGATGTCTCTCAGGCCATTTCAAACAATATCCCGTCTCCATACCAGCTGTTTCTGCTGGGAACATTATTGTACTGTGCTGCCAGACTTGGAGCCAAATGATCCTGGGGATGGGGGGAGAGGGTGTTAATGAGATAATAAAAGTATATGCTCACTATTTTCTACTGCAATGTAAATGTGGCTTTTTCTTGACTATAAAGCCTGCTTAGCCATTGGAACGTGGCTCCGTCAAAAAGAAGCGTTGATTCCTTTTTTTATTGCAGCCCTCACAGCATTGCACCACATGAATTGTTGGCATTTTCTTCCTCTCTTTACCAGAAAGCATCTGTCCTGTTTTCCTTCAGGTCCCATGTAGTACAGACTCCCAGCATGGTATTCAATTCCTTTGCACCAACCAACCTGCCATAAAGACACCCCCAGGAGATGGATACAAATGCAGTGCATAAGTGCCCCCACGACAGCAGTATCCCTTACTGCTTAGGGGCTGGGACCAGCTGAGTGTCTCCACAGAAAAACACAGCTTCAGAAAAGGAATTAACTGTAACAAGCACTAAAATTGTCTACCCATCTTAGGTACAGCAAATGCTCAACAGGAAAAACAAAGTCCTGAAGCACAAGTGCCACAGCTGGTGCCTCAGCCATGGCCCCACTCCCATACCCTTCTGGACTGCCAGGGCGGTTCCACACACGGGAAGGGGGCAGAAGATGGGAGCAGGGAAACAAGTGGCTTTTTTTTCATGCTCATTGCTCATTGAGAGTTTGACTCCCACCTCTGAACTGTCCACAGTGCCACTGACCATTGCCCTCTAGGTTTATTTTCAGCCAAGCACTTTGTTCTATGAGGCTGTGCTGGGTCGCCATGGCCAAAGCCTCTCTCTTTCTGTAGGCTCTGCTGAAGAAGAGGCTGCTTAGTTCATATCTATACCCTACTACACCATGTTTTGCAGTGATTCAGCTCCTGGTGTGCCAAGACCATTGCCTGCTGTACTGACAGATACAGTCTCACCACGTCATTACGGTCTCTTTCTTATCTATAATCTTTCTTTTCTTCCTCTTTTATCCTCCATGTGTCAGCTGCTTGCAGGAGGAGCCTTCTTTGTACGTGCCAACCACCTCCATCGGCAAAGGCTCTTGAACCACAAAATACTAAAAGCGATAATGGGAATAATAATCTTGAGGCAAAAATGTCAAAAAAGCCAGAACTAGGACTAATTATGCACACAATTTTGTATTCAGCTACCCTAAACTTTAGCAAATCTTTGGTCTGACCAGTCCTACTATTCCTAGTCTTTCCCTTCCTGAATGGTCATATTCCTCCTTCACACAAATACAAGCAGAGCTCCCAGAGAACCAGCCTGTGAACTTAGTTAATTAGTCAGTGTGCTTGGGGAGAACACAGATTAACACCTGGCTTCATCCCTGCTGATGAGCTGTCTTCAAAAACCTGTTTAGGAGGCAGGGGAGCTCTTCAGGTGAGAGGAGGTTTTAATGAGGTCTCTCGTTAACCCAGAGCAGAGTGGTGAGAACTCTGCTCAGCACCCGTGCTGCAGCTTTGCGTGTAAGTGGGGTTGTGTGGAGTGGGATGGGGCAAGGGGCTCCAGCAGCCTGGTCTGGTGTCGTCTGGCAGAGTGAGCAGGACACAGAGGTTGCTTTTGCATCCTCACCTACTTCCCTTTGGTTTTAATAGGATTTATTGCAGCTGTAAGAGCCACTCCAGTTCTTCTGAAGCATTGTGAAAGAATGTGATGATGTAGCTTTATTATTTTTAGCCTATTTTCCTAAGTGAATTATGCTTACACAACTACATCTCTGCAGCCCTACCCTCCCTGCCCCTCACACGCAAGCACTTACGAGCTATGGCTTTTAAATCCATCAACTAATTTTAAACAAATTTGAGAGGGAGCAGAGGTCTCAGAGCTGTGAAGGATAACTCACAACACTGGCATGTGGGTAGATGAGGCACACGCCCACCCGCGAGCCTGCCGCTGGCAGGTAGGCAGCGACAACCCAACCCGGGTCTGTGCTGCCAGCACGGCCGTCCTCTCCAGCCTGCCCTTGCTGGGACCTGCCCTGGCAGGCGTGAAGGGAGGGAGTGGAAAAGACCAGTAAGGGTCAGGCATGGGACACAGGGGAAATTGTGGGGAAGGCTAAAAGATATAGAATGCGAACCTGTGGCAGATGGACTTCAGCAGTGCTGGCACTGAGGAGCTTCCCGCTTTGTCTCAGAGCAATCGGTGCTTTCGGCACAGGGCTAAAACAGTTTGGCTAGAGTAATTCTCAGTAGGACTAAACTCTGCTTGATCGGATTAAGGAAACAGTGGTGGAACTTGCTCTGGCATGTTTGCTGATTTTTTTTCTAACTTTGACAGGACAAAGGACAACCTGAGCTAAGGAAAAAAACAAGCGGAAAATGAGTGAGGGCATCATTCACTCTGCCTATGAAAAATGAGCCTGAAAATGTAAAAGCAAGCACAAAACCTTAGAGTCCCATGCTTCATCCTTCCAGGTGAAGATCTCTCTTAATGTGCAAAGATTACCAAAGCCGTGAGACATCTTTTAATACAAACAGAAAGCCCCAGTGAGGTGAGAAATCATTTGCATGGCAATTGCAAAAGGGGTTGAGTGAGAGTGTGTGTGAGCTGCTGTCCCGCTGGGTAGGGCACCCCAAGCCCTCCGTAATACTAGACCCACCTGGCAAAGCAGAGATGCTACCATATGTGAGGTACGTCCCGGGAATATCAACAACCTGACTCTGGTTTCTGAGTTTGGCAAGCCAGGGTGAATGGGTGGCGGGACTTTCTGGGTATAAATACAGGGTACGTGAGTACTTGTGTCACTGTTCAGCATAGGATAGGCATCTAATACCTAACATCCACCTGAAGAGTGGTGGTCATTAGATGTAAGATTTATTGTGTACAAAGGATGAGGAGATAAGTAGGTTCAAAGGGCTTATGATGAGTTCATGAGATAAAATATTCAGTATGCATACATGCAGTATGCAACTTTTATTTATTAACCCAATTAACCAATAAGCATCATTATTTTCTCAAAAAAAATGAACAAAATTAGGTATTTATCTTGATGGAAAAACAGAATATAGCATAAATGGGTCTTCGGTAATGCGATCACCACTGTAATCTATTACACTGGGTAGCTGATGGCAGAATTACACCTTGTCTTTGCCTCCTGCTATCAGTGTGGTATTGGCTGTCCAAACAGTCCAAGGCAGCCCTTGTTCTTTCAGTGTGGGCTTCTCTTTTTCAAGCGATGCAGCTGCAGCAGTTTAGCCTTTTATTTCTGCCCCAGCATTGTTCTTCAACATTTTTCCCAGCAGAGCAGTCCTGCTGGAGAATTGTGCTCTCTGAGGGGGGTATTTCTTTGATGGTGCTGGATACAAGCTGATATTTAAAGGCAGAGCCACAGCTAACACTGTCTGTTTGGTGCATTAAAGCCAGTCTAAGCTTTTTTGTCTATTTTATAATTCAGACTTCTTTTTTTTTTTTTAAAGTTACTATGGCCAACAGCCAATCTTTCAACAATTAGGACATTATTTCGCTCCATCAAGCATAAAGCTTAGAGGAAACTCAATTCCACTTGAAGCACCACAGTGTAAGAGAAAGAGACTCTTACCTTGAAACTGGAGCACTGCTGGCTGTCAGGAGACCTGAACTGCCCATGGGGTCAGCCTGCATGTGCCCTGGAGAAAAGCACTGGGATCAAGCTCTTTTCTGAGTAACCTCTCATCTTGGAAGTCTCAGTATTTCTGTGCTTCTCCTGAAGGCTCTGATTTCTATTGTCAAAGTTGCTGACAATTTTCTGCTTCTATTATTCTTGGTTGCTTCCAGAAATATAGCATGTGTATAATCCTTTTATTCTTTCTTTTTAAAAAAATTTTTGGCTACACCAGCTTTGTGTAGTTGTGCTCCTATGACTATTACAGTTGACTTTTATAATCACAAGAAGCTCATAATCAAAGAGAAATGTAAAATTACTAAAATATCAGCTTAGCTATTATTTTTAAACTAAGACAAGCGTTTACATGAGAAACGTACTTGGAAACAGGCAACTTACTCTGACACTGCGATTTCACAGTAGGTCAGATCCAAACCTTATTAGAAATCTATAGAAGATGATGCCTCTGTGACATAAAGCAGAAGTGCCATTTCTCAGTAGCGAAGTAGAGTTCAAAGGCAGCCCTTTCTGCATTCAAAATGCCAAAATATGATAGGAAAATATTTAGACTACTCATCAAAATAAAACAAATCCTCTTTCCCCACCATGACTGCAAGATATAACAAGTCTTTTATATTTATCCCATTTAGATGGTAAACTGCCTAGCACTGGGCAATGCCATTCCAAGGAAGACAAAATAAAAGCCACTAAAATCAAAGCAGTCAGGTCATCAGTGACTCAGGCAGCTAAAATCAAGGAAATAACTGAAAGCACAATAGCTTTTGAATCCATAAACCACTACGATGATCAGTTTCTACCCATTGTAGAGGATGGTAAAGGATGATAAGGAATGTATGTGCCTCCTGCTATCGTTCCTTTGCAAAAGGGGAAATTCTCAAAGCAGCCCAGAAGAGGCTGACCCATGTAAATGGGACCAGCAGGGATCTCTTCAGGCAGCAAAGGGACCAGTGGAAGGCGAGGGGAGCTGCGGAGGAGCAGGCACTTGGCCAAAGCTTGATCCTGCCATAACCCATCCACGCTGGCTGGACATTAAGAAGCCACCTGTGCCAGCTGAGTACTTTCCAGGCATGAACAAAAGGCAAGCTGTGACTGCTGGAGCTGGAGCATTTCTGAGGTCTGTATCTAAAATCTCTGCCTTTTAATATGCAGGAAAAACATAATAGAAAAAGCATGTTCTGCTTGCCCTGATCGGTCTGCCTGTTGCCATGCTCTGTTGAGGCAGCATGGCCAGATCCAGAAACACCACTTCATGTCAGTGAAACATCACCTCTGAGAGGCCCTGTGGCAAGTCCTTTGAACCAGAGTTCAGTTTCCCTGTGGCAAGGAAAAGGGACATATTTCTTACTAATAGGATAACTTCACTGGAATGACATGTACTCTAACTGTGTTTGAATGAAAAATGAGAATATCCCCCCATGGTCCTTCCCCCCTGAGTCCCACATAACAAGTTTGTCTCCCTGTCCCCTCGCAATTATAATCCCACCAGTAAAGGAGCTGTAGGCTCATTACCTAGCTGCATAATGAAGTACATTAGCAGGACAGATGGATAGCTGGCAGTATAGTCTGAAACAGGCTAAAATCCAAAGTGCTCTGAAATATGCCCTTGGGTCTTCTCCAAAGTCTATTTGTTTTTATAAGAGGATTTTTAACATTCAGAAGTTCATAGGAAGCTTGCCTGCTTCCAGAAGGTGTCATCGTCCATGGCATAGAAACCCCAACTGGTGTTTGCATTCAGTGTTTGTGAGCTAACACTGCTAGTCCTTACCCCGCTGCTAAGATTTTAAAGTCGAGTCACCCAGAGAGCAGCACTATTAGTGCAGAGAGCTGCACCCTCTGTGCTACGAGGGGTCCTGGGGACAACTGGCAGGAAACCCCACAGAGACCAACCACCCTTTGGACAGGATCTTCTCAAAATGATCCTGTGGTACTCAGACCTCAAAGTAATATTAATTTTTTTTTTCTCTTTTTTTGCCACTGTTTTGGCAGCCATGCCTATTTCTTTGTCAGGAGGAGAGGAATGTCTGCACTGACAGGTGGCATAGGGCTCTGTACAGACCAGCCAGGGGAGTTGAATCCTGTCATCCTACACATCCGACAGTCTCTATGTGACATTTTCCTATAGCACATACTGATTTCCTTGTATTCTTTCAGGCACAGGAGTTGTCCTTACCAATCCCTTTGCTCACTATATAGTGATGTTTTGCATCACTGCCAAAAAATATACTGCTGTTGGACTATGCAGAAGGTGCCTTGTGCAGAGATGTATGAGACATCCTTCCACTGCCTACAGGGGCAAGGTGTGCTCCATCAGCAGAGCCAGCTTTCTCCACTGTACGTGACAGGCTCGTGCCTTCTGCCAGAAACGGGTCCATCTTGCTGCACCAGTGACCATTTCTGCTGTCCTGAGTAGGAACACTGAAATGCTCTGTTGAATCACAGGAAGCTCAGAGGCTACAGACCACGTCCCCAGAAGATGTCTACAAACCATCATGGAAAAAAAAAAAAAACAACAGGCAAGTAGCAAAGACAAGCTGGTAGCAAAATGAGTGTTACTCAGTTGTGTAATAGAGTTGGATAAGGACAAGCACTACCCCAGCTCCTGAGGTTGTCTGCGCAACCATGGAAGACCCCAGCTTCTCCTTCCAATCTCATGTGCTATGGAGGAGTGGTGTCCTGGGGTGTGGTTCCATCTTTCAGACTCCCACTGCTTAGGCAATCATGGCTGTGCTGGTGTGAGGAACCAGAGGTCGTTTTGTCTCTCATGTTGGAGCCCGCCCCACCATGCTGAGGTGCATAGGCTAGGAAGAGGATTTGTGTTGCAGATGGTGCCAGCATCCTGTACCAATGAAGTGGAACTGACATTTGTCACTGCAGAGAAAGCAGAAAGCCCCATCAGTTGAGGCTACCCATGCATATGTGCTGGCGGTATTGAGAACAGGAAACAAATGTTGCACATGCAACTGTGTACCTTCCACCCAAAGATTTCAAAAAGGTTTACAAATCCTGCATTGCTGAATTAGCCTTCCCTGGTTCTCCTGCAAGACAAGCAAACATGATAGCACCATTCTGCAGATCACTAAAGTAATGGATGCTCACCTGTAACTCACTGAAGCACATCCCATTTGGGGCTGATGATAGATAATCCCAATGACACCACACAGTTCCTTTGTCATCATCTGACCATATGGCTTCTCAAACTTCCTTCATCTTTTACTTCAAAAGCATTTCTCTTTGCAATGTTAACTTGAGCTAGAGCACAGGTGTTGCCCTACTTTCGCTGCCATCTGCACACAAACCCCTTCTGTAGCTTGTATCAGTTGGCTTAGATGGTCAAGCAGGCATACTACACTGCTTTGTAGAGTGACTGCAGGCTACTGCCATAGACCACCCATGGTCTTCCATGGCCTTCCCAAAATTCCTTGCCAAGTGTCCAGAAAGGATGAGCAGGTTCTCCCACAGTGCTACGAAAAGCCCTTATTGTGCATTTCAGCCTACTATGTGGCTGCAATTCATGCTAGTCCGGGTATCGCATGGAAGTAAGCGTAGGGCTGGTATGGACCATGTAGTGTTTCTGCTGTCACAGGTGCCGGGTTCATTCAAAGTCAGTGATATGACCAACTGAAGTTGCCTCCACTGGGAGGACATTGCAAAAATACAGCAGCCAAGAAACAAAAATATCTTCATCAAAGATTTGTGTTACATAACTGGTTTAACAAAAAAAAAAAAAAAAAAAAAGAAGAAATTAAGTAAAATAATTTTTAAAATCACAAAGAGGATTCCTTGAAACTATAACTCTGTAAAGCACTTTATTTATTTAACCCAAGCCTGCAAAGATACTAAATAAAATGAGGGGCTTGGTCTTGGAGTTTTAAGGAATGTCTAGGGTACTTGCCCCTGACAAGTGTTTGAATGAAGTACTGAAATAGTATATCCAGAAAAAAAAGAGAAACTGTGTTTTACTTAGGGAGGAGGGGAGTCAGAGCAATTAATCTGCCAGAGGCAATCCTCTTCATTACAATGAGTGTTTACTGTTCCTGAGTGGGGTACAGGTGACGTGTACTTTACAGCAGACAGAGATTAATTATCTGGAATAGATGGTAGACATTTGAGTTTATTAGGAAGGTGAGGGGTCTCTTCGCTTCATCTGTAACTGATTCTCTTCTGGCCTGTGAATAAGCTGGCCAGCAATTCAATGTCGTGCTACCTAGTCCAAAGACAGATTACATACTTTTACCCCTTACTAAGGTAGTAGTGTAACATTGGATTCAGTGTTGTCAGGAAGACAAGGGTACGGCTCAGGGTTTGGTTTATTCCCCCTTTCTTTGTTTTGATTTGTTTATGAAGTAGGTGGCTGTGTTCCAATCTGCTTGTAATGAACATGCTGATAGCAAGCTAAAAATAATTTTGAGGGAGTATTTTACAGAAGTCTCTATAACAACAAAACATATAGATATGTCACAGTAAACCCTCACTGAACATGCAGTTGTTTATTATCTAGGAAGGGACAGGCAGCAATAAAGAACTGAATGCAGTCCATATTTTTGAAAGCATTGCTTGTTTATAAGGTAGAGGATGTATTGATGCTTATTTTGATCCAAAAGTTTACACTTTCTTCTGTTTCCATTAAATCTGCCACAGAAAATGACTTTATAACAATACAGTTCATAACTGGCCCTTTTCTGTTCAAGATCTACAGTGTCATTAAAGGTTTGATGTGACTTGCAACATAAAACTAGCATCAGGAATGAACTGAAATCATCTTGCTTTTACTTAGAAAAAAAACCCTTAGTCTTTAGCAATGTTACAAACAAATTATATTTTCGGAGACTCTCAGATCGTTTGGATGCCAAAGTTACATTGAACATCAGTAAGATTCAAGCTTCTAAATCACACTGTGTTTCCCAAAGGCTTCAAGGATGAAATCTGTGTCCCTACAGAGGGTCTAGACAAGACTCTTTGTATGCTGTAAGATCTGGGCCCAATCTTAGGACCAAATTGTGAGAGAGAAGTCACAGGGGGATAAAAGGAGGCTCCTATAAGCTACAAATAGGCTGATCATAAGTAGGTTTAGGAGGAGATGGCTGAATCCATCCTTATAATGACAGTTTCTCTTGTAACGAGATGTTTGATGGTTTTGCTTAAAGCTGTAGTTCTGCAGAGAACTGATGCAGTGAGCACCTCAGCTCGATTGCTTGTTTCCAAGTTTGTTTGAATGTGGACAAGAGTGAAGGCAAAAGACAATGGCTCAGACAGCAAAGAACACAATGCTTCTTGTTTTAAGACTCTGATAATTAAGCCATTAAAGATTGCTGGGGTTGGCAATACCGTGTCTACAGGGAGCTAATTACTTGTACAACTGGTAAAATACCATGACAACAACAAAGAACGACATTTTATAGACAAGTAGCAATGACAGGCTCCTGCCCTGCAGCATTCAATTGGAAGGTCCAGGCTGTACCCTCCCAAGTCACTGGGATATCTCCAGTGAGTAAGAGCAATTTAGAACCCACATTTCTGCTGTGAAGGTGATTAGAAAGGATGCAGTAAACTCCAAGATATGTACGGACTAGAGATGTGTCAGTCAGTGAGGATACACTGCAGCTGTACAATCTGCATGGTTAGATACTGCTACAACAGCAGAGCAATGGGCCCAGGGGCTTGCTGATTCACTCCTTCCTGTTTTTCATTTTGCTCCTTCATATAGACTGTGGCTTTGGTCTACAAGTCTCTCCAAGGGCATCTGCTTTGGTGTTCTTTTTTTTTTTTTTTTTTTTCTTTTCTCACCAATACCCCCAAAGGACTTCCACTTACTTCCCTTTCTGTGCAGCAACAGCAGCACAGTGACTCTAATTTGTTTGCTGGAAGCATATTTTTGTGGTGAGAATGGCATGTCTTCCTCTGAGACCTTTCAGAAGAGCCACACCTTGCATAACTGCAAGATTTCAGCTGAGGTCTGACTGCTGAAGGATCCCTTTTTACTCATACCTAATATCGCCTAATATCTTTCCCTAACTATTAAAGCCTTGATTTTTAATTCATGTAGTTTTCCCAGTGAGAACAAAGACTAGTTGAGGTATCTGCTAAAATCTATTAATGTGGCTAGAAGAGAATTAAAAACAAATTTCTGTGAGGTGGACGCTTAAGGAGACTGGCAATAAAATATCCGATTTAATTTACAGGACACCTGTCAAAATTCAGGTAGCCTTGGTTTTGGAAATTATTTATTTGTTGTTAAATTGTTTGTAATTGTTCCAGAAAAACAGAAATTAACATTACATTTGTCCTTTCTGGTGACACTCTCAATGGGCAGACCACTGGCTGGATAGTATGAACATCATACGACACACAGTTTGTTGGGTGTTTTTTTGTTTGTTTTTGTGTGTGGGTTTGTTTTTGTGTGGTTTTTTTTGTTTTGTTTTGGGTTTGGTTTTGTGGGTTTGTTTTTTTTTTTTCAGTGAAACACAAGACATGAGAAGTGCCCCACTGGGTCTGATCAGTGATCCACCTGGCCCAGTGCCTGATCCCTGGCAGTGGCAGGAGATCCTGTTCAGGGCGAGTGTGTGAACCTGGCCACTTTCTGCAGTTCACTCCCCTTCAAACTTTCCCAGCGAACATGGCTGTTATAATTGGGATGCTAGAGGGTATATACCTGCATATACCTTTCGGTATCCATGTGTGAACCTGTTGTCCACGAATTTGTCTCCTACCTTATTGAACCTGCTGACTCTCTCTGACCTCACACCCTCCTGCAGCAAGAAGGACCAGAAGTTCACTACCCTCTGGGTAAAGATGGACATTTAGCAATCTGTTTTAAATGGATCTCCTACTAGATTCATTGAGTGCTCTCACCCTCAACTTCTTGTATTGTGGGGTTTCATGAACCTCTCCATATTCTTGTTTTACCTGCTGTCTCCATGGTTTTATAAACCTTGATCAGATTCAGTCTCAGTCTTCTCTCCAAAGAGGAGAGTACTAGCCTTTTTATTCTATTTTCATAAGACAGTTTTGCCATCCTCTCAGCTGTTTTAGCTGCCCTTCTCTAACTCTACTACATCCTTCCTGAGATGTAGAGACTCGAGTTGCACCCAGCTGCTGCAGGTGCACCAGGATATTATAGAGCAGCAAAAACTGCACTTTTGACTTGATCTCAGTCTTCTTCCTGAAGAGACAGAAGCATCTTCATGGTGTGTGGTGGGTGTCTGGATTGCTATATATATATGTCAGGACTAATAGCACAAAACTGCAGCTGTTTTCCTGACAAAACAGCACGAAATTCCCTGAAAAATCTATCAGGAGATATATGGATGCTCCTGAAGACTGAATTAACTATTTATTCTGGTGAGTGCTGTTTCTCAAACAGGGTAAAGGGGAAAAAAAACCCCTCTAAACTTGAAAACCTGCCTGAAGCTCTTTTATGTGCATTTTTTTCAGTATTGTGAAAAAATAACACTCACCAGGAAAGGCCCAAACCCTGAATCGATGCAAAATTGCTAGGCACAATTTGAAAGGAGGGATTTTTAAGACTCTGAGACCTGGACTTCAGCCACCTTCCTGCAGCTCTCCTTCCTTTTCCTTGCCTCTCTGGGCAGATTAGGGGATCCAGAGAAAGAAAGAAGCTGCAGTGATTTGGGACCTAACTGTGGGCTCCTGTTTGTGGACACCAGCCGGGAATCTGCTTCAAATTAATACAACCTTATTTTTCTTCTTAAAGTAATCCTCCAAAAAGGTAGCAGCCAGAAGCAGAACTCATGACAATTCCACTCTGCTGAAAACCTAGCTGTTGTGCCTCGGGAGAGGAAGAATGGTTCAAAACTGTGAGACAGAAAGCTATTGCAGAAACCACAGTTTTCCTGGCTGTCTCCAATGGATTTTTTCCATTAAAAAAAGGATGCTTTGGCCTAGTAGCGGTAACTTGAGGTTTGGTATGCCCAGCAAAGAGCTCCCTGCACCAGGCTTCCTGTGAGACCCACAGGAGAAGCTGCTCTGTTCCACACGGGCACACGGAGGGAAGGCTTGATAGGACAGAAACGTGGCCAACTGCTACAAGAAACATCCAAGTCGGAGGCACATGCAGTGCCAATTCAGCATCGAATTTCAACCGTGTTGCTAACTAAACTTCCTGTAACTTCAGCAGCCGCACGGCTGAACCTGCATCGGTCCGTTTCAGTCTGGCCTCTCCTTAATGCAGACCCCCGCTTCCCCTCCTCTGCCCTCGATGAGGAGAGTGATGAGCTCCCACAGACTCCCCAGCTCAGGCTGGGTGGACACGGCCAGCCAAGACTGTGAGGTGCTGATTGTGCCTGGTAAGTCTCACGGAGGATGTCTGACTGAGCTATTTCGGAGGGTGCCGTGTGCTCGCTGCCGCGCTGTCTCTCTCACAGCGGTGATGAGCAGGGCTGGCTCAGACAGCCTGTGAAGGCACCTGAAGGCGAGCGCGGTGCCTGCTCCTCACTCCTCCACACTACTCAAAAAGACAGAGTGGGAGCAAGTGACAGCAAGACAAGCCTCTTGCCTCACGGGCCCATGGTCTGTAAGACTGGAAGGGCATTAGCATTTTTCACCCATGTACAAAATCCCTCTGCAGAGGACACAGCTGTGGGAAGGGCTACCTACAGGGCTCTGAATTCTTGCCTTCTGCAGTTACTACCTGCAAAGCCTTGCTTTGCCCTGCCTGAGCCTTTTAACCCTACTCCTCAGTAGTGCTCCCAAGTCTTCTCCCTCTGCTCAATCCCACCTCCATCCTGTGGGAAAGCTTTAATTCCCGAGGCAGGGCTGCCTCTGGGGCCACAGTTTCAAGGTTATCAGCTGTTTCATGCATTATGTGTCAAACACCCTGACCGAACTGTTCTTTCCTTATGCTGACAGCTCCAACCAAATAAATATTTAATACTTTACAGTGGTGGGAAGTCTTCAAAAATTCATGTCTTTGCTAATGTCCCCCAGAGAAAATGAAAAATCTGCCACTCCGAGGATATTAGAAAATCCTGCAAGCACCAGGCTTTCATCTCTGGGCTTGCATGCCGGTGCCTGGGCGCAGTGCATGTAAGCATGCATGTTTTGCTTTTTGCCTAGCTGTGGGGCTAATCTGAGCGCTCCTCACTTTGCAACTTCCCTGACTATATATGAGCTAGTTCTTACAGTCCAGATCTTACATCCCAGGTGTGTATAATGCCTCTGTCTTGTTTACTGCAGGTATAGAATTTGCAAGTGTTCAGAAGGCCTTTCTCCACAAAAAGGATGGGTGGAGGGATGGATGAAGGAAGGGAGGGAGGGAGGGAGTTCCTACTGGTCTGAGTTCTGCATGGCAATCTGCTGGAGACTAGTGAACGAGTCACTCCATACATTAGTTATTCATAGTGAGAATGCATACTAACATCATGAAACCCCTCTGTCTTTGGTGAGTGACCTTCATGCTACACAAGGAAAATAAGAATTGTTTGAGCTCTTTTAATTCTGCAGTTACTTGTGTCTCAAAGCTTCTCCTATTTCGCTTTCCTGATATTTCCCCATTGCTAATAAAGGACTGGATACACTTATTACAGCAAGACTATTTTTGTTGAGCTCTTTGTTTTTCTGTTGGCCAGGAAAGATCAGCAGTGGCTGTTTAACCTTTTTGTTCAATGATACTGTATTTCCACACACAAGCACCTCTCTTGGTGCTTCTCTGCCTCTTAATGTTTGGCTGGTCAAAGGCATTCCCATGTTTCCCTTAGACATTTATAAACATGTGTAAATGTACTTTAGATCAGTTTTTCTCATCCTCTCCTCCTGTCTTCTTTCTATAATTGCCCAAAATGAACAACGCAAGCTTGCAATATCACTTTGTGAGATGCATATGAGCCTTGCACTGTGCATGGGGATGGGAGACTCAGGGTCAGCAGTTTTGAAGCTTGCAGACAGCTGAAGAAAGACGGCCATATGAAAAAGTAATCATATGAAAGAGCATAGAATGCAGTAAAAAGCAACCAGTAATGTTGGAGCTAAAGACTGGAAATTAGCTTTCCAGAAAAAACAGTGAAGAGAATCAAACAGAAATTGAACTCAAACCTCAGGTTTTCTTATTTAAAATCAACTCTTCCTTAGTTTCAAGCTTTTTAACCCAGCACTTAATCAAAGGAAGAGCTTTTCTGCATCTTCTCTTTTCCTATTCAAGTTGAGCATTGCATCTTGACCACCAGCTATTACTGTCACAGTGATTTACCTTTCTGGCATTAGTTGTGGCCTTTGCATCCATTTCCAGCTCACTGGGTGGTTAGTTTAGCCTTCCGGCATTTAGGGGAAAAGTCCAGCGAACAAAAGTTTCAGCAGTGGCAAATCCAAACATGTAAAAAAAGAAGACAAGAAAAAAAAAAAAAGAAAAAAAATAAAAGAGAGACTTTGAAAAGGGAGGGGAATTATCTGCATTTAATTTCTGCATATGAGCTTTTAGAAATCATGTTATGTGGTCTATCCTCACAACTAAGGGTGAAGAATGCAGATTTGATGTTCAACACAACTAAAATCACATGACTCCAAAGCTCACCTTAAAATGACAATGCAAAACAAAACACCAGTTGTTGTTTTCTCTCTGATCTTCAGCTTCCTTCCTGAGGTCTGTATCGGCTTTTAGATGCCCATATCTACTTTATCACTTGGTAACTAACAAAGAGCAGATCATAGTGTTTTGTGGGAGCACTAGTGAGGCACTGCAAACCGCACATAATCCTTTTTTTGTGACCGCCTCTAGCACTGAAGTCCTGAGAGGAATGAACAACTGATGAGCAACCTTCCCACAGCTGAGCAACAGTGATGTGAATATGGTCCAGCCATCTCAATGCCTGATTTTGCAGATGACTAAGCAAACAGGAGAAGTTTCCCAAGAGCCCTGGATGGTTGGAGATCTGCCGAGAGGTGCTGTCCCAGTTGCTTGCTGCCGGCTCCCCATAGCGAGAGCCACAGTACCTGCTGAGGTGGCTGAGGCTGGGAGCTGGGGTCAGCTTGCCCCGGAGTCCCCAGGAGCCTGCGTTGCACAGGCACACAGCTGGTTGGCCTTGAGGCCAACAAGGCTGTAAAAATGTTGGACATCTGGGCCTACCCTTAGAAAGCAAGCATATCGATTGCTGCGGTGTGCAAATGTGTAATTGCACTCTAGTGGCCTGTGGACAGCGGTAGAGCCAGGAGTGTGCAGATGTGATTACAAATACTGTCTACACGGGCAGTTTCGTTTACTCACAAACTCTACCATGCCTTTGAATCCCTATTTTAAGGTCACCAGAGCATGCTGAACTTGAGCTGTGTCCCGCTGGAGTGTGGGGGCAGTGCTCCTGCTTCCTCGTATTCTCTGTGTGTCCTGTGTGCCATAAGGACAGAAGAAAAGGAGCCAAGTACTGAGCTCATGTATTATTATTAATGCCAATCCAAATACTCCGAAAAATCCCAACCTGTTCCACCAATGTCCCTTTGCTCAATCTTATATATGATCAGAAATTCCTAATTTGCTTCCAGAGGCTTCCCAGAGCTCTGCTGGACTTTGCAGTCCATCTTTCCCTAGCTTGTTACTTTTCACTACAGCCTTGTTTTATCCTTCCCTAGCTTTACCTTCGTCATCAACTGTTTTCATTTTATCCACATTTAAAAAAGTGAATCGTATCTGCTTTCAAACACCTTCTTCACATGGACAGACTCCTGATGACAAAAAGCATCATCTTATTCATTCTCATAATCATGAAAGGCCACAGAGGGGATTAAGAAAAGCAGTTTGCTTGCTGAGGGTGTCATGTGTGCTGCAGCATTTGTGCGTTGTCTATGATTTTGAAAGATGCAATATACACAATAAGCGAAGAACAAGCAATAGGAAGGAATGATGTAGTTTTTGTAGACTTAGTCAAAAATAGTCTGCAGAATTAATTACTTCAAATGGTTAGGCAAGCTGACACAATTTAACATCTGTGGATTTTATTTATTTTTTTTGTCTGCGTCTTAGCAGAGATAGCAGTGATTGGCCAGGCTTACCACAGCCATGTGCATGTCAACTAAATGCAGAACAGTTGTTAGCTCTAGATATTTGCTGAGGATAGGCTTTCTGAGCCATAGCAAAATTATGCTGACACAAATGTAGTATGCATGAGAGATGCGCATTCTAAGGACAGGACATCATGCCCATGTACACATATCCAAGGACTTGCCATTAACTGTTTTTTTTAACTTAGCAACTTGAGCCACTGGTCTTTTGCTCCTTTTGGTAAAGAGCTTTGGGATCTCTGTCTACCCATAAAGTGCATTATTCAGAAATAGTTCCTTTGGTTGCCCTTTCCACAGGCAGACACTGGCCTTTTTCCAAAGGCATATTGTATTTGAATTGATCACACTGCTGACTATATGACCTTGTCATTAGGAAAACACGAAACATAAAATATGAGTTACTTGGACTCCTTCTAGCATTATTCATTGTTTTATTTTCTGATCTCTGAAAGAGATTGCAGAGCCAGCAGGAGGTCTGTTTGAGACCCGCTGACACCATGGAATTCATGGTACTTTAATTATCCAAATGATCTAAACAAAAGAAGTTAACAACTGAGTGGTGTATGATTGATTGTTAGCTGTAAACTGCAAAAATGAATTTGGCAGCTGGAACGGTTACATGAAATTTTGGAGGTTGTTCCTCTAACACCCTGACTAGGGCATCAGATTGGATGTGCTGGATGTAAATAAAGCTGGAAGCATTCACAGAAGATTGTTTCTGTACTCGCAACCACCCTTTTTTCTCTGTTACTTTGCTGTAATGAACTATTCAGACATTATGGTGGGCATCCTCATCATTCTCCAGGTCAGTGTCCGGCCAGGAACCGTAATGCTTCTGAGACTGGGAAAGAAAGATCAATATAAGAACACAGGGGAATCAGGATGGAAGAAGACCTGGAGAATGCACAAAGCCAAGAGTCACAGACCAGAAACAACACCGAGAGTTAGTAATTCCCAACACAATGGTGATAGGCCTGGGGCTAGAAGATCCAGGACATCTTGCCTATCTGTTGGTAGCAGAATGTCAGTGACAATACAGAAGAGATGGTGAGTTCATGGTCCCTGCATCCCTCCTCCCTTGATCCTCTGGAGTGTTTACGATTTTGTATTCACTTAACATGCACACCGATGCATCAAACCCAGCCAGTCTGTACGTTCAAAAAGTGCAGAGGGCAGAGCTTTCTCCCAAAGCACATCAGTTTGTGTCTGTAGGTAGTTCTGCTTTGCCCTGGATGCAGAATAATATGCATATTAAAAAACAAAAGGGAAAAAAAAACCACAAAACACAAACAAACCCCAACTTCTTGGCTGTATTTGTGGTAGAAAGGTCTGTCAAGGGCAGTTCAGGTACAGCAAAGTTCAAGAAGTCCTTAAGCTGCTGCTTGCTAGAGCATGTCCTGGGGACAGAATAACCCTATGCTTGCCCTTTGGTAAGCATCCCTTACTGTCTGTGAGAGACTGGCCTTTTCTGGCACTCTGTCTGGCTACTCTCACTTTATTAGGTCTTTACCCTGAAGGTGGAAGAAGGGCTTAGGTCACAAGGACACTTCTTCCCCTTTCACCTCACTACCAGCCTGCTCTTAGGAGCCAAGTCAGGGAGTGTTAGGAAACACAGTTCATCAGGAATCATAAAAACAAATGTAGGTATGTTGTTTTCAGTTTTCAGTAAAGCGCTCTTCTTCCTTGAAACTGTAAGTGTTTAAGGAAAGCCACATAGAACTAATTACTTGAGTGCCTGCAGTGATTTTCCTCACACTCAGAATATGCAGATCCTACTAAAAATCACAGAAAACTGCCATAATGCAGCACTTGCAACAACACCCTGTGACAGAAGTTTATCTCAGGACTTATTTGTGTATTTTTAGCATGTAAAAATATGTTTGTCAAAGTTTGCAGTGCTGCTAGTACATGTGATTCTTAATTCATCTTGCAATACCAAGTATTTTTGTTAGCCAGAATTGCTACAACTGGCTGCTTAGGAGAATCTCCATTTTCTGAAAATAGAAACTAATGGGTGGTCATGAAAATTGAATCAGAGGAGGAGATGGGGAAGAGGACTCTGAAGCTGATTTGGCAAAGACGGTAATTTTTAGAAGCTAGGAGGACAGAGCTTACAAGAAGCCAAGATTCTGAGGCAGAGTTCCCATTGTTTAGGAGACCCAACTAAGAACCCAGCTAGAATGACGAACAAAATTGTACAAGGTGCCCTAAATGGACACCTAAGGGGTTCCCTAAAGGGTACCTGGGCATTATCCAGAACACGGAGGTGAAGCTGACAACAGGAACACACATAAAGTCAGAGGGGAATCTGGGCAAGGAGATGGAGAAGAGGAAGAGCAGAAACAGTTTGAAAAGAAGGGACAGAGGGAAAAAAACTGGGTGGAGAATCTTTTTCTGTAAGTAATCACCTTCCCCCAAGAAAGCCATGATTTCTGTACCTTCCCATTGCTCCACATCACGAGAGTGAAGGATTGTTATTGCAGTCAGTTATTTCCTTGGTCTGAGTAACAGAGGTCTCTGTAGGGGACCTAAGTGTCCCACATGATGGGTATTGGCTTGATGCTACAACATGGAATTTCTACTTTTATAATCTGGATAACCATATGCTGCACTCTCTCTGTCCTCAAAATCAAAAAGATTTCAGTCAGGCCTTTAAAAGTTGGAAAAGCCAGGATTAAGAATGCCTCTGTGTGTGTGTATGTGTGTGTTAAAGGACCACCGTTAATTTTACGATCACATAGCACTCCACAGGACCCTTGCCTCACCCAGTGCACAAGATGGATGGTGCTCACTTAATGAGCAGCTGCTCAGTGTTTTTTCCCTTCGTTGTTCAGAGTGTGTCTCCATGCCTTATTGACTGCATACTATCCACGTTGAAGGCAATTACTTTCCTCATGAGTTTTTCTGTGCTGCTTATTGCTATAGTAACTGTGTGCCTCACAAATACTAACTCATCTGTTTTCTCTCTTCCCCTCAAAGACGGGAGGGCACTACCTGTGTTGCATGAATGCAGAGGCTGTATTTCATGAATGCAGGACTGAGGAATAGAGAGCAGAAGGTGAAGACAAATCACTGGTTTCAAGTGTCCGTATTAGAGTGGGACTTCATGTTTCACAGCACTTGGTGACTCACAGCACTTTGCATGCTCTACCTCCAGCTCGCTTTGCCTTTAGTTCTTCAGTTCCTCCTGCAATTTCAAAGCCTCAACTCAGACACCTAGAAAATAATGAACACATAACTACTGACCACCTCTGGAAAGTCTGAATGACTTAACTAATGTCACATTCAAAATCTGTGACACAGAATGTGACAGTATCTATTTGTCCAGGTTGATGTTCATCTGCCTCTAACCTTGACAACAGCCAGTCCCTCATCTCATTCATCACGTACCATACGTTCTAGGTGCATGCTGTAGATTACAGGGGCAAGGAAAGCATCAGCTAATACAGTAGTACAGTGAACTGAAAAAAAGCATTGTCAACTAATTGTGGCAAACATTACAGAACAAGGCAGTTAGGTATGCATTAGCAGTGTGATCATTCTGCTTGCTTGCACATTTGTCCTTTTCTCTTCTCCATTATGTGTTTTAATTCTTTCTATATTATACCCCCACAGGGTTGGGACTGTCATTTTCTGTATTTGCAAAGCACCCCACATATGCTCAAAAATATTTGAACAGATTGTGAAATAGGTAAATACCACCATTTTAGACAAGGGGAAAGTTAAATATGGGGTCTAATTTAAAAAAAAAAAAAAAAAAAAAAAGGTGAGGGGGTTTATAATGGCTGCACATTTCTTACTTGTATAAGAAAAAGAGGCCATCTGTGAGCACACAGTCCTGCTCCTGAGGCAGGCTGGGCACTCAGCTGAACACAGGAATGGGCTTTTTGGGCACTGATGTGCAGAAGTTGCAAATAACTTAGCATATACCTATTTTGGAGAGTATAGACATATGTGAGTCATTCAAAGTAACTTTGGAAGTCAATCAATCTTGTCATCTAATCAGTATAACAAAGGAAAAATATGTTTCCCTAAAATAGCAAGCAAATAAGTCATGTGAGAGATAATACTTTAAATTTTGCTGAGAGTCTGTAGGTTCCAATAAGCACCAATCTTTCTCACTTAATTAGCCTCCTTAGGGAGCTACATTGCAGGTGTTTTTCATTATTTGCAGCAGAAGTTTAGCAATTTCTCTTCACATTGCCTTTCCTCAGGACAAACCTCTGCTTTCCAGCTGGGGATAGTTTTGTTTCTAAATTGTTTCTGTCTTTATCCCTCCCAGATCATAGAAGTGAAAAGCACTTTCTCCTCTCTGATCCTCTTCATGTATCCTCCTGGAGAAGAAAAAGCAAATGTAGGCTGGGGAAACAGAGCCGCTGACTGAAATCTCATCTATCTGGATGCTTACTGCAAGGACAAATCAATGAAGGAAGGGATCTTTTTTTATTATTAGTAATAGCACAGTCCTGGCCAGATGCAGGGGAAAAATAAGAGTCTCTCATTAGAAGGCTTGACCAACTCCCCGAAAGATTATATTAAGCTGTTTTCAAGGGCTTACGTCTTATTTTAGCAAGTCACACACTCACATGCCCAGCTGCCCCCCACTCACACAACTCAGGGTGGGTCAGATTACTTTACATGCCAAAATGGGAGTGATCTATTGGCCTCAGAAAATATTTGAGAATGTAGTTATGCAGAGCAATCAGTCACAGGCTTTCCACTGGGTGGTTCTTCAGTTCATGGAGCATTCAAATTCTATGGTTGGCTTTGTTTTTGCTATTACATACCTACCTTTAGGGTGGGTCTCAGACACCCATTTTGTGCATCCATTCCTCTCCTCCCAGGATGTTTGGGATTCAAAAACTTACAGTAAGATTTGTTGTAAGAACGAGTTAAAGAAACGAGTGGTTTCCATTGACCTAGCTGGAAATTGGGTGCCTCTGAAAACGTTACTTCACACCCTGTGTTTCTAGGCATGCTGAATAAGTGACCTCTAGAAATTATGGGCCTGAAACTGCAAAACTATTCATGGTAAATTCAAAATATGAACATAATCCCAGCTCTGTAGCTTGGGAGCTTCTTTGAGATCCTTCCCAAGGCAGGTGAAATTGATGGGAGTCCTGAAGGTCTATGGAAGCGGGTGAGTGTGAAACAGATAAAATAACTGCAGTTAACAGTATTAATTTTCCTTCCTGGCAAGGACAATGGTAGAAGGTCTGTTTAGTGAACTCCCCTGGGATCTGTGGCAGGAGGTAGCTTGGAGCAGGGTTTAGCAGCTTTATCTGCAGGCACTCAGTATTTTAACCCACTGACAGGGGAGATTTGTGAACATTATCAGCTGCCTAACTCTGGCCTCAGAGCAGGGCTTGTGCATGTACTGTCCGTTCCTAGCCGGAAAACTCTCCTAGCCCACTGAGTAGTTAGGTCATTTTAATCTACAGAAACATTAAGCCCTGATTTTTAAATTGAAATGCTGCCACTGAAACGTTCTTGCTTCCACCTCCAAGTTTGCTTCTGCCAACATTAAGCATGACATAAACCAGTGGATCTCTGACTAGCCGCCTCTTAGCAGTTGCTTTAATATCTCTGTCCTGGCATGTGGGAGCGGGCAAGAGAAGACGTGTGCCTGGGATGTGAACAGAAACCGAGTGGGCTGACATGTCCTTTCCTTTTTGTTCCCCAAGGTGGGCAGGAGCACAGCTTGCTCCCCTTGGCTACGAGTGACTGTCGCCGCTGGCTCGCGGTGCCCTGACCCTGCCGGGGGTTGTGAACCCTTCCCAGGCAGGGGCACATGGGCAGATCGCACCCTGACGCCACGCTTAGGCCTCTCCAGGGAGCCCCCTGGGCTGGGAACCTGGATGGACCCCAGCAGAGGTAGCCCGTGAAAAAACCATGTACTGCTATAGGTTGTATCTCTCCTATGGTGTTGTGCTGGCTGAGAGCTGTCAAGGCCAAAAGGAAAAATTGCAAGTAGCTTACATCCGCTTTTTTTAAATTGTAAAGCATATCCCTATTGCAATGGAAAGAAATGGTGACTACAGCTTAGTACTTGCCCTTCTTTGACTGTCTGGGAAGACACTTTTCAGCTTCTACCCTACAGAGAAAGATGCAGGTCTAAAGATACAAATTAAGCTGGTAAGTACGCGGTAGCTACTTTGCACAGTGTGTGCACTAACACCTTGTAGAGGTAAGGAAGTGGAGATGCCCTGAGGAGCAGCCGGCAGGAGCTTTTTGCTGACTATCACCATTCACAGGAGCTCATCCCAGCTGGGACCTGTCCCAGAAGTGGTTTGTAGCTCTGCTGTCTCTCTTGGGGAGCCAGAGAATCCCTGATGGAATTGGGAATTAAACTCCAATCTTAATTCCTTAGCTTTTCTTGTCTTAGTCTGAGCCTTAGTTTTCTCACTTCTACATTTTTATTTACGCTGTTATAATACATTTGTTGCTAAAAACCCTTCTGGATATAACATGTCTCTTAAAAAGCATGTAGGCAATGTTCAGGAAATTTCTGTACAGCATTTTCCAGGTCATCTTATGATATTGGTAAGTACAGTGGGGAAATAAACATTGGGTCCCTCTTTGGCACTAGTTGTTCACTATACAAATAATCTAAAGAATGGATACAATATAGGGAGTGTCTGTATGTTCACATGTGTATAAATTAAGACATGCTTATATGTACACATGTTAAACATGTTAAGTTAATTAGCAAAGGAGCGGCAAGATTCACTGTATTTTTCAAGACCTGTTTTATGGGATTTATTTAGGACTGTAGCAGCAGCCAGTCTACAGCAGCTAGCTTCCAGTGCAGCCAAATGAGTCATTCCCACCTACACTAACACATGTCAAAATGGTTCCTACTGTGTGTCTACCTATTAGAAATAAACAGAAAATAACTATATTAGTCTTAACCTCTGCAGCTTCTTGTACCTGAGGGTCTTAAAGCGGTGTAGAAATGGAGACCTTCCAGCCCTGCTGTGGTGGTAAGGTGTATTATGTGCATTGAGGAATGCCACATACATTTTTAGGTGGGGAAACCGAGGCACAAAGTAGTTCATTTGCCTAATGTCACATACCAACTCTGCAAACAGAGTGAAGCTTGACAATGCCTGCTCCCATATTTTGCTGCCTACCCACTGGACAATACTGCCATTAAATCCCAGAAATTTTTATTTTACTTTATTTCCAGCTGGAAGTGATGGAGGTTTTTCCTTTCTGTTGCTTAGCTACCCCCTGACCTTTGGATAGTCTTTCTCATTGGCTGGGTGGGTGTATTTTCCTCCAGCTGCCTGGATGTGGACGTGTCTCAGATCTACCCCTCCAGCAGGATTTCATCAGCTGCCCTGCCTCGACCATGTGTTTCTCTTCCCATCTTGCTGAAAGAAATTTTGTTATTTTGCCTCTAGCATATATCAAATGGTGCTAGAATGAATGCAGAAAAAGACTTCAAGACTGATGTCTATTTTATCGATTAATTGTATTACTTAACAACACCGTTAATTAAAGCTAACCCACTAATTACTGTGATTCTGCTTCTCTGGACTTTTCCATAACCTACAGATCAGTGGGATTTCCTGTTCAAAACAGCTAAAACTAGAAGTTATAACTCTGAACAAACAGGGATCTTAACTTGGCAACTTAAACATGCATCCACTTGACACATGACCTTACTGCTACTAAAAACATCTTAC
The DNA here is from genome assembly GCF_965140245.1 of Athene noctua. Lineage (NCBI taxonomy): Eukaryota > Metazoa > Chordata > Aves > Strigiformes > Strigidae > Athene > Athene noctua. The sequence continues at coordinate 14,129,490 of NC_134042.1, read as the reverse complement.
TAGCAGAAACTTGCATGAGAAGTCTATTTGATATAGGGGGCTTTAAATTTTTAATTAAGACATTTGGGAGTGAAACTTTCAGTCTAATGGTATAACGGCATGTCATACTACTATGTCATACTAGGATTTGAATTCTAAACCTATTCTTAGTTTTGACTCCTGAAAAAAAGACAGCTAAAATAATCAGAGATTACTTCTTTTTTTTTAACCTATCGACTTTTACTGGTCACATTAAATAGAAATAAAAGTGTGTTCATTCTTGTCTGGAAATATTTTGCCGATAATCACATTTGCTGGATGTGGAGAAGCAGTGACTGGAACAGAAAATGAAAGAGAAGAAACGTGCCTTGTCAGGCCATTCTGTAACATTTCTTGAATTATTCAATCATGGAGGATGATATCAAATGGACTTCGTAAAATCTAGAGACCTGTGTTAGGCATCAGTGTCCTAAGTACAATGCAAGGACAGAGTTAAATTTCCTTTCTAATGGGACTCGAACAAACCATAGGATGGAGATTCCGATGTTTTGATGAACCGGCCATGAACCAGCTGGGAAATGCTGAGGACATGTGAGCCTTAAATCCAGCTCTCTGGGAGTCTTCCAGGAAGCCTATTCATCTGCTTGGGATCCATTATGTATGGCCTTCTCTTAAAGAGCCGAGAAGAGGTCACCCTTTCATTTTCCAAACTGCCAGAAGCTGAGGTGGGATATCTCCTTTTCCCTACCAGCACACACTGCTGCAGAGAAGACCTTCCCAGAACACGGGGCTCCTGGGGTCAATTCTCACCCCAGTCAAAAGTGCTCAAAACTCTGTCTCTGACCTCTTGGGAAAGTGTCCTTGCTACCAGGGTATTCGGGTATTTGGTATTTTTCAGAAAGAACTCACTGGTGAGAGGCTGTTCTTCATTCACAGAAATTCGTACAAACAACCAAGATCTTCAGATGGAAGGTACTGCAGAACTGCAAATTATTATATTTAATCATAGAGCTCTTGAGACTCTGCCCTTTGAAGCCTAGAGGCATTCATTAGTAACGTCGTCATGTAATGCTGAGCTCTTAGTAGAACATAATGAAGATATCCTCAGGATGAGGGGAAAAAGAAACACCGCATTTCCTCCCATAGGAGGGAGCATAAGAATGAGATGTGCAATCCTAACAGATACTTTCCTTCAGGAGAGATGAGCTTGTGTATTTCTTCCAGTACCAAAATGAATTTACCATTAATTTTAAGACAACCTTGTGCTCCTGCTGATTAGGCTCTCAGGATGTTTTCTTCTTTGTAAGAAAGTGCATCCTGTCTCCCTAATGGACTATGCCAAAATCCCATCTGCAAGAATCTCTAAACACCGTAAGAGTTCAGGTCACATTTAAATTCAGGCTCCCGTGCTAGCATCCATCCTGTGGTGGGAACGTGATGCTGGAAAGCTTTCTTCATGAGGATCTACTTCCCAGCTTTGAACCTGGGGTCCCCCATGTCCCTACATGCTTGCAAACCTGTCTGGTGACAAAAAGGGGCTCATTACTACAGCAGAATCTCATAGCTGTGGTGTACCAGGGGACAAAGAAGGACCCGCAGGCACAGGTTGTGTTCTAACCTTCTCAGGCCAGAAGCCAAGCAGATGGGCAGGGAGCTGGAAGCAATTAGCAGTGCAGAAATGAGAACTAGTCTCACATTTTTGTGTGTACAATTGAAAAACATGGATTTGAAAACACTTTGTTGTGAAGAGCAAAGTGATTATAGAGAGGGTGTACCTAGACCACCATTAGAAGTGCAGGGACAGCATAGGCTAACACAGCAAGTGCTGGTAGCAAAGTAGCTGTAACAGCATAGACTTCAGCAGCCGACATAAACCTGCAAGTTACTTTCTTTTTCCTTAGTATTTGTCACACTTCCACTCATCCAAACAAAAGAAGGCAGCTGGAAAGGACTGTCAGTTGCAGCATGTTTGCAAATTCTCTTCTTATCACCCATCTTATATAAACAATTTCTGTGCATTATTAACATTAAAAATACTATGCACATGGAAAAATCATAACTAAAATGTACTAGTCAGGGAACTGATCCCAAGGACACATAAATATCAGTAACTCCTTTGAAGTTTTAAGATCAGCTGGATAAAAAATTATTGGAGTGGCTACAAGCATTCTCCTGGAAGGAAATCAGCTAGCAGTAGGCCAATGAGGGAGGCTTTGTGAAATTTTTGACCTTGAGGGGGTTCTGGAAAGCAGTGTATTTACTTGGGATTATTTGAGGGGTTTGGCAAATTGAACAGTTGGGGTCTTAGTCATCTTTGTGTGGGAATGGAGTATGCTCTCTGGGTAGCAGCCTTGAAATGAAAAGCCTGCCTGCCTGTCTGCGGAGCAATGGGGCTGCAAGATGATTCAAGATGGAGGCACTGCTCATTCTGGTCCAGATTTGTATTTTATTTTTGAAACAAAGAGATAGACTCAACAGTAAAGTTTGTTACTGTTAAGCAGGTATTCTTTATTAGCAGCACTGGGGTCCCTGGGTGTTCTCCACCATAAGGGCTCCCCCGAGTTAGTAAGGGACATCGGTTTACATCCATAAAAATCACACATATTCGTTAGATTTCCTGGGAAGGGATGTCTTATGATAAGGAGTCCTCAGAATCCATTTACATAAGTTGACACCCCTTTGAGCATGTGTCCTAAGTTCTGTTGGGGGACTTCCATGGTCGAGGGAAGAAGTAAGCAGTCTTCCTCACAGTGTTTGCTAGTTGACCTTTCCAGAGCATGCGCTGTGAAGTAAAGTCCAGGTGTCTTCTTCCTCAATCAGCAAAAAGCAACCTCCTCATTACAGGGTCTCTGTATCCTTTTGTTTGAGTCCCTCCTATCTTAGTTTGCACATTCCAGGAACTGTCCAAGTGTCCATTGAAGGTCTTGAGTCTCAGTTATCAGTGATTTACGTAGGAAGCCTAACAAGCATCTTAATCTTACCTAAACAAAGGGGCCTAGGGAAACAGTTAGGGAGTCTTGGGGAAGAAAAGATAGAAATGAAGCAAAACACAAACAAAGCTTTCATATATCACACTTTAGTCCTAATCAAGGATTGTCATGAATTCATTTGTTTAAGCTCTTTCACTTCTCTCTCTATTCTTTCTTTTTTTGTTAACCTGAAATAAATCATCTGATCTGGAAGTACATGTTTTTCTCTTTGCATTTGGAAGCCATTACTCTAGAGAGCCCTACCTGCAGCACTGAACTACATAAACTGATGTGTGTATGTTTTACAGATTATTACATTTCAGGAGATTATTAATAGAGTTCAAGGATACCTGTAGGCACATTGTCTAAAGAGATAGATGAACTGGCAGTATCTTTACTCAGTCTTTCTAGGTGGAGATTTAGTGAGTTGAGCAAGGACTGGTACCCATGGAGCAGCAGGCAGAGTGCTGACAGCAGGTCTGCCAGCCCCCCGGTGCTGCTCTCCACAGTTCTTCCTCCATCACAATGCTTCTGACACCCCGCTTTAAATCTCAGGGACATATTGGTTTGTCAACCGCAGGAAAATTATTTCAGTGGCATTACAGTGCACCCATGGCTGTATGTCCAACTTAAAACTCTACCTTATCTGGCATTTTCTTTCACACCTCTCTGCAAGGATTTTTTTTTTTCTGAGTGAACAGCAAAAAAGACATCCTTTTATTATTTTTTATTCCTTAAATTGGAATGCCTTGGCTATGTAATTAGTAATATGGAGAGAGCGTGTGTTTATTAATCCAACACATCCTGCTTTATACATCTCCTGCACCTGCTGAAATACACCTATCCAGAATGCAAAGAAGGAAAGGGGTCTCTGCTTCTTTTAACTGGCTGTTTTTCTTTCTTTCTGTTTTGGGGTTTTTTTTGTTGTTTTTTTTTTAAGTTGGTTAAAGTAAGGTAATGGCTCCTGTGATGCCTCTGACACAGGATGATTTACCATGATTGTGTAAGGATTAGCTGAATGGGTGGGTTTGGGTGTTATAAATGGGATGTGAAAGTCTGGATTCCCGGCTGTAAGCTTGGCAAGGTTAACTCGCTTGGGCCTTTGTTCTTGTTAGACAAATAAAATGAGATTCCTCTGAGTGGGTGGTAGAAGGGTGTATTTTGGATGAAGTCTCAAACATGAGGTTCTGTGTGGATGTTTAAATACTCTCTGGCATGTTGTGTGAGAGGAGGGATGGGCGAGAGGAGGAGCAGCACTCTGCGGCTGCGGGAAGCTGTCTAGCCTGGCTGCTGGAAACAGCTTTGGAGACAGCCCACCAGGCAAATATTTGACTGCTGAGAAACGCAGGCCAGTGTGTTATGTCCCTGTACAGTGAAAACAGAGTTGAGTCCTTCTGTGGCTCTGTCCTGCCTTTCTATATGTGAGCAGGGAGGTTAGGGAGAAGATGTCTGAGATTTTCCATGCTCTACAGCCCACCCACAGCAAGGCCAGCTGGGGTTGTGATTAAATATTGTGCTGTTGGAGAGGTGGTAGCTGAGCCTCTCCCTGGCTCAGGAGGGGTTATTCAACTCCCTGCTCATCCTCCATTCCTGCTGGTGTGCAGCAACAGGGACTGGGGATCCTGTGTACTGCTCCCTCCTGGAGCAGCCCCAAGGAAGGTGGCTGGGCGTACTGCCCTCAGGGCCTCTAAACCGCCCTGCACAGCTGAGAGATGAAGGAAGACTCTAGGAACCTCTGCTTGACCACCACAGCTCTACCCTCCTCATTGGTCTAGGCGATGGGGACAGGATTAGAGTAATGGGAACAATGGTCTGGGAACAAGGACTAGAGCTGAGTCTGGTCAGCTTGTAAAATAGTTTCTGTGTAGCACAAATTATTTAAAAAATGGGAACAAGGAGAAATGTGATAAAAATAATATTAACAAGGTGCAAATCTCCCTGCAATGAAAAAAGTAGGAGTGGAGGAGAAGGCCGAGCAGAATTCAACTTTCTAACCTTCATATGTGGGAACTGGAGCCAGAGCTAAACCAGAAATTTCTGGTTTCTTTTCCCAAGGGATCATAAATATTAAAAAAAAAAAAAAAAAGAGCCATCTGAAATCTTATTAAATGTTTTGTAAAGGCTACGATGCTTTTACAACCATTGTAAAGATTCCTCTCACTCCCTGTTCCCAGGTGGTGCTTTATTTAAAGGAACGAGTGACCTCTGCAATCCTGACAAGGTCATGGAAGCCTCCGCCGCCTGCTTGTGAGGAGCTGTACGGAACAGGCATCATGGCACAGTTCAGGCAGGTTGTGGCACTGTGCTTGGAGGATACGAGCTTTCTTTCTGCACTCTGCTATCTCTTCTGAAGAAAGGGGCTCCAGCTCACTTGGCTTACTCAGAGTTGGTGGCTGAGTCAAACTCAGCAGAATGATCCGTGTGAGTCACCGCATCACCAAGTGAGCTACAGGCACAAATGGTTTATGCTGATTACAAGTGAAAGAGCAAGAATTGCTTCCATTGCTCTTCATTGCTCTTAACAGCCTGCTACAGTTCATTACAGAGCATGGGTGGGAAGAAGAGGTACACAGGTAAAAGAGCAGCGTAATGACCGCAGCAACTGAGGAAGGGTCGGATCTTCCAAACTCCTTGCCAGATGCAGTGCTCCTCTGCTTTGCACTGTCGAGGCTTCCTCTCACAACAGCAACAAGCACACAAAGAGTCAGGCATTTCCCATGGCTTTTCTAAAAAGTGCATCCGTATCTATTGAATCTTTGGAGTGTTAAAAAATCGATGCTAAGCCAACTTCCACAGCCTTTCCCAGCAACATCAAATTAAAGGAAGGCATGGTGCCATCATTTCCCATAGCTGTGTATACTGTGTTACAAATAGAAAGCCTACTCGTTATTCATAACCGACCAAATTATAAAATATCTGAGTCTCTCACACATTTTTTTAACATGTAGGTTACCTTTTTTGGCTAGTCCTTTTAAAAGCCAGGCTTTTAAAGCAAGGCTGTAGTGTAAGATGAATGATGATCACTCCTCACTGCACTCGCAATTACTTCACCAATTCCTCTCCAAATGTGTAATATACTAATATGTGGAGATTATATTCAACAGCGAGACAGACTGCATGCTGCAAGGGAAGTAATTACTTTCGAATATCATTTTGCAGACATTATGAAGTCTCTTTTTAAATGAATTTATGAATGTTATCATAGCTGACGTAAGCACATCTGTTACCAACTTTGTCTAACTACATGCAAACTGCTTAGCGACACCACTTATACTGACAAATATTTTAAATCTCTGGAATTTTACAAGATAAGTTTGATCTTGAAGAGGTATCTGTACAGTAATGAACTTTTTCAATAAAAAAGTTAAAGCTACCTATTTTTTAATTGTCCCAATAATTATTGCTCTGTGTGGAAGACAGCAGAATAAAGGGAGTCATACCTTAATAGAAAATGTCTGGGTAGAAGAGCCATAATTATAATTCTCTTGACTGAAAATCTAATTTTAATAAGGGACTTGGGTTTGGCTAAATTTCTTAGAAAAGATGGTACGCTAAGTTAATTGTTTCCCCAAAATTAAAAACCAGCTGAGACTGTTGTTCTGTGGGAACAGAAGCACTTACACAAAGGAGTCACAGAAACATGTAATAAGGTAAGCAATCTTTTGTTTGTGTGTAGTTAGTCATAGCCATATAAAAATGCTGGTATTTACATTTCAATTATTATGCTATAAAAATAATGAAAAATATTTGGTAACAATAAAATGAATTTTTCATCCGTAGCAGCGTGGGTTGTCATCACCCCAAGCTTTAACAAACTAGGTAGGCTGTGGCATGGCTAGTGTTCAGCCTAAAACAGAGATCTTTCAAAGGGTTTGAAATTCGTGAATGAGTTGCCCAGGTGAGGCTCTGAGGGAGCTCCAGGTGTAACCACTCCTCAGTTGACCACTCCAGGAAGGGGATTAAATAATGAGGTGTCTGTGAAACCTGTTGGGCTCTTCTAGTAGCCCCTTCCAGTCTGCTATTCCTGGTTCACTTTTGCCTGCAGTGCCCTGCTTAAGAGGAAAGGCGGTTTGTGGGCAGCCTGACCTTCCTTTGCCTTTGTGAAGGAAGGAGGTAGCTATAGTCCTTACGTTCTCCTGAGCACTTCTGTTTTCCTGATTATGGCTTACATTGGTGGAGGAGGCTGTGAACCAAAGGAGAGGTTGCAACTGGTAAGCTTTTTTTTATGCTAGCCTGCAAAGACGACTATTGTTGCAACTAATAGCTACAGCACCCTGACCAAAGCTGTAGCAACTTCTGCTTTTGTTCCTGGAAGCGTGTGGATCAACTGTTCTCTGTGGTGGCCAAATATCCTTATGTGTCTCCATAAGAAAGCAACCTAAGCCTGTCCTGTAAGGATGTTACCTGAGCACTCTAGATTTCTGCTAAGACCATATTTGCAGCATTAAATTTTGTTTTAGGTTACTTGCTAAGTAATCTGTACTTGCTGTGTTTTTCTGTTTAAACAAAATATATTGAAAGTAATAGGGCTGATTTTTCTAAGGCTTCTAATATTGTTAAGGGCACTGCTTTTTAAAGAAATTTTGAAGAAAGGAAATCTTCAGCCAAGCAGCTGCTTAGGTGGTAGATTTTTGTGCTGGATTCCAGAAGACTTGAACTTGGATTTCATGAGTCATCTGTAATTTGTTGCATGTTGAGGTATAGCTTGCTTTCAGGCTATGGGTTGAAATGTGAGATTTCTAATATAAATAAGCATGTAGGGATTAGCTTTATAACTCACAGGTCTCAGACTGTCACTGGCTTTGGATTATTTCCAAGTGTGACATACTGTCGGGAACTGAATGCTTTTGATAGTGGATGGTATACCAGCACCATAATATTAACAAGCTTCTAAATGCCCACAGTAGTAAATTTGTTACCAGAACTAAGAGGATGTTCTGTCAAAATATCTACAACAGCTTTAGCTCCTCACTGCACTGTCTGCAGTGACACTACTTGGCTTCATTTTTGCTCTTGCCTTTACTCCGCTTCCTCCTTCACTTTGCTCTACAGCACTGGTGTGCAATTATATCCATGATGTCCTCACTCCAGTAATGGAGAGAGAAGCAAGCAGACTTCTGCCTGATACAGGCTGCTGCATGTATCAAGCCAACAAGGGTCTGTAGGCCCTTGGGGAGGGCTGTGTTGGGCAGGTAGGTGATCTAGGAGGAGAGCCTCATCCTGCTGCAGCCTTCTCCAAGGGTTAATGTCCTTCCAAACTTCAGATCAGCTGGAAAAAGACCATCGGGGAGTGGAAAGGGAGAAATTCCCTACCCATATGAACCATCTGTGGAAAGTTCATTGATTGTGTCTGAAAGAGTTAATAACGCTGAGATGGCTAGTGGTATTGTGATACTATGCTTTGACATTTTTACTGGGAAAGAATCAGATGTTATTGCCTGCTATTACTTCTCAGTCTCTGGCAGGCAATGCTCGGCACATGACAGGAAAAAGACCAGTAATTCCAGCATGGAAAATCTCCAGGACTGGTCTTTCCCATAAAAGAAACAGAAATCCTAGCCTGAATGCCTGAGATTACAGTTCCAGACGTTACAAAAGTCAAGAGACTGACAGAAAACATTCTTCTGCGTGAGACATGCTGTTTTCCATGTGGTGATGAACAGCATCTCTTTCCTCATCAAACGCTGGGACATTTTGAGCCGTACCCATCAATGCTGTTCATGGCAAATACAGTGATGCTAAAGCAACAGACTTGTGCATACATTCAGCACTGGAATTTTTTTGGCTATTGCAGCTGCTATGGTTACCAATCACACGGTTGGCCACCTTCTGTAGTGGAAGTACAGAGTGATTGTACTGCACATTGTGTGAAGAAGTCAGATAGACCTTGGGGGTGTGTGGTGGGTGTGAATTTCCTACCCACTGCAGAAGGAGCTGGAATGAAAGTTCTCTGAAAGAAATGCATTTCAATGCTAATCCTGCCTAAGTCTTTGTAAAGTCAACTGTCTTTGACTTTCCTGTTACTTCTGAGGAGGAAAAAGAAAAAACGTAGCAAAGCAGTTATGCCCAATAACCAACTACCCCTGCAATTAATGCAAATTAACTTTGACCTTTTTATGCATTTGATGGTACAGTGATCTCACTGGAGCTGATACTGCATACGTTTGCCCTGTCAGTCAGGCTAAATAAGTAGTTCCTGTAACTGATGGTATCCTCCTATATTAACTAAACACTGGAGGGGAGCAATAGGCATTAGAGTAGGATATCTGCAGACCTATATAATCTTGTTCTTCCTTCATAATCATAAGTTCTTTCCTTCAAAACCAACTTTTTGGTTTGGTCAGCTGTATGTCTCCAAAAGACCTAACTAAAAAGCTTTTGTCATACAGAAAAGGTACTAAGCAGTGTGTCCAAAGGAATTACTTATCTACTGATGGGTGCAGCTGATTCCCAACAATGAGGTGTATAAAATCCGTGGTGTAACAGCCAGCCATCAGTTATCACAGTTACACACAGTAACTGTTTAGCAATAATCAGTTATTCCTTCACTGTAGTGTAGAAGACAATTTTCTGAAGTCAGCGCTACAAGACCTTTGGATACTGGGGTACATACTGCAGGACCAGGAGACCAGTGTTTGGGTCTTCATATGGAAATTGTCCCTTAGAGAAAGGATAAAGTGAATTTCCTCACAATTGTTGGATTTCCTGATATTGCTGTAAGTGCATCGGTACTGCTGGAGGCTCTGGAGCTAGTGCAAAGAGCTTGGGATCTCAGTCCCCAGAGATCTTGGCTGTGATGTGACGCTGCACCGTCATCAGCCATAAGCTGGCGTAGGTGTCTTTCTACCAGTCACTCAACAACTGCCCTTTCAGTTTTTTTCAGCCTGATTGGTGCAAGGCAGCTGGAAGATCTACAGTGTTCCTTATTGGTTCTTCTTGTCTTACATAAACAGCTGACTCTTTGCTTTGCTGACAAAGGTCTGCTGCTTCTCTGGGCAAGGGCACTGCTGCCATCCACCTGACTGTACAGACACGGAAGCTCGCTCAGGACTGCTTGGTGTGTGCCACCAGCCCTGCAGAGGCAGGAGGTGCTGCCTTGCCAGGCACTTCTGCAAAAAGGCAGGGACAGCTTCCACAGTGGCTTCTGGATTGACTGGGCTCTCCTGCCTCTGTACTGCGATGTCCCCTCCCAATTAACCCATGTCTCTCCCCAACTACTTCTGCTGCAGTAGCCAGTCTCAGTTTTATTTATACACTCCTGGGAACTTTCAGAGTTGGACACTGACTAGCTCTACAAGAGACACATGATGAGTTTGAATTACCATCGAGTATGTTATATCCTTTTGGGCAGAGCTTCCTTAAAAATGAGACTGCCTCCAAAGGTGGGTTTTTTACCTCTATAAAGATCAGCTGCAGATTGGTGTTCAGGAAGGAGCTAAGCACTTTTTGCTCAGACATCATAGTTTAAAATAACTGTGTTAATGAAAGAGCTGTTCACTTTGCCTACCCATGGATGTTCTTCCTGACTTTAAGCTAGCAGTATGCAGTTGCTGATAGAAACTTGAATCTCTTCTTGATGAGATTGCAGCTGTTTACAGGAAAGGATGTTGAGCTACCTGGAAGTAGCCTGTCTTTTGTTGCCATGAACAAATGGTCCTGACACTTGTGCAGCTTTGAACTTTCACAAAAGCTGTCACTGCAGATGCCTTTGACTTTTTTCTTTGTTTGTCAGTGATGCCTGCTTGTGGTTTTGCCTCCAGCTTATAGTATTTCCTTTGGTTTCAGTGGCCTCCACCCCAGTCCTACACTTGCCATGACCTAAGTTCAACTGCTGGTGATGGCTTCCATGAGCCCATTGCTGCCAGCAAACCCTCTAAGCCTTCCCATGTTCTTTCCAATCCGCTCTTCCATTTCACATTCCTTTACTGGTACGTTAACTGGGTTAAAATGGCCATATTTATTATACTGCATGACATATGAGATGGCTAGCAGTAATCACCTGAAATCTTAGTCTCCTGCTTTCTTACCCCACACAGGATTTTTCTCTATGCACACATACCCACAAAGACATGATTTTATCTGCACTTCTATAGCTGCCCGATAATCAAGTCAGTCCATGGAAACTTAAGGTATCCTTCTTACCAGTAAGCATGTTACAGAGGCAACAGGGGCCCTATATTCTAAAGGGGATAAAGGCAAAAGTGTAAAGTTATGTCAATAACAACTTGCCAGGCAATGAAATAGCACATAAAATGTTGAGAGGGAAATGGTAATAAATCCAGAAGACTTTTTTTTTCTTTTGTGAAATATTCTCACATATTCATCTTGTCAGTTTTCCCATCTCCATGAGGGTGAGAAAAATCCTTTTTAAAAATTTCACTCTGCAAGTTTATTTTCAAAAAGGCTGCTGGCAGGTTGTCACAGAAGGGGAAGATTATGATTAACTGAAATGTCATCAGCCTGTTATTCTCCACAGAGGCGATATGAATGGGAATTAAGTAATGAACTTCTGCAAACGGATGATAGGAGAATAAGTAACAGGCTGATTTCTCGGTTAATGCAGTGCTTTGCTGAAGGAATGGAAACAGTGAGATTTTCCTTTTAACTTCTTGCACCTCGTCAGCTCCTCTTACCAAAAAAAAGACAAAACTTCAGAAAGAAATCTCCAAGATCATACAGAAAGGGAAAGGTGAATTCCTCTTTATTTAACCAAAAGTCTTGTATTTCGAAGCTTTGTGTTTTCTGTTAATACTACTGTGACATACACGCTGCTGATCTTTTTCCAATGTTGTGTGATTAAATAATTGCAATGGTAACTGATGCATTTTCCTTCGTGGACTAGCAGAATGCTGTTTAATTTTATCCTGTGGGAAGCTCATGCCTGATTCAATCAGGCATTCTTTAACTTTTTTGTTGTTTTATCAAAGGAAAGACAGAGCAGTACATGTTAGTCTATTATGTTACATGTTATAATTTGAGATGAGTTCAAGCCATGGAATCTGGATATGAATTTCAAATGTCCAATACAATGAGAGAGGCCATTTTCATTATGCTGGTCTGGGTATATGTTTGGTGTTTGAAGTGTTGGTGGGGTTTAGAGGTTGTTCTACTGATCGAGGGTGCCAATTAAACTCAGACACCAGAGTGGAAAGAGTAGGCTTATTTTACTGTTAATAATTAAAGGATATAACCAAGTAATACAGAAAATAAGCAATACGAAAAATACAGAATAGTACACTTAATTATTACTACATACAGTTAATTATAGAAAATAAGAACAAGCAAAGCAGTGCACCTAATCATTGCTACCTAATCATCTGGGGAGAATAGTGATTAAGAAAGATACATCACCACTTGCATACGTTACTAACATCCATATCGCAGTCGCTGGGAGCCCTGGTTGCCGCGAGGATTTGGAGAGCCTGTCTCGGCAAGTGGGAAATCCTACGCTATGTGTCCGCCTGTAGGTGAGGCATCCAGAGCGGCTAGAGGGTCCAGCCTTACATATCAAAAATCAGCAAGTCAGAATGACCTGCATTTTTCTTTGAGCAGAAACATCTGGTTTCATCCTCCTCTTGGATTCCACCCAAAGCCTGGTCAGGGCTCGGTGGGGAGAACTAAGGGAGTTTCTAACAAGGCCAAACGCTTGGGTTTTCAGCCTTGAACAAGGCTAAACAAGGGAAGTTGGATACACATTCTCACAACATTTCATCCTCACTACTTATCACATTCTGTCTAAGCTACATCTTTCAATAGTAAGCATACATATTTCATTAATGATCAGATACTAATTATTAAACACTAATGGTAATACAGATTTTACTAATTAGCAGATACTAATAATGGATAATGTTTGGTTGTGAGGTTCATCTAGAAGTTTCAGGGCCTAGCACTACAGAGGTGAAGTCTCCAGGACTGTCTGCCCTTCTGTATTGGAGAAGATATCCAACTTTTCAGATGCTGCAATAGAGGCAGCAATCCAGCGTGTAACGCGCAGTGGGGGAAAATCTCATCTCAAATGGCAATAGAATTGCCTTCTGGCCAGAGGTTAGCATGTCTTTTCAAGTCCTTGTTGATGGGTTAGCTCTTCTGCATGTGAGGGAGCAAACTGCACTTCAACACCCTTTGAAATCCCTGTCCTGTGGCGTGAGGGCTGAGCAGCCCTTTGGTGTGAGACAACCATGGGCCTGGATTCCATCAGCATTCTGCCAGGCAGAGCCGCTTCGCCGTGCTGAAGGAGCCTGTGCTCTGGTTGGGTGTTACGGGTGAAAACCACCTCAGTGTTGCAACAAAGCGCTGGGCTGATGAAAAGGCTGCAAGGCCAATACCATGGGTCAGATTACTTCTCTCATTCCTGTCCTGTTAGAGGCACTTGTTTGAACACACAAGCAGGAGAAACCTCCTGCAAAACCACTGACAGCGTTCTCAGGGAACAGTGGCAGACTTGTAGAGCTGATTCTTGTGACTGTCCCTGTTTTCCTGCCCCTCTCAGGCAGGCGGTGAAGAGGAGGACTGCCTCGTGCACGCTGGGCTCCTGGTGGCATCCTTGCTGGGTTCTGCACCAGGTTAGTGCACAGCCCTTTGGGATCCAGAGTGGATCAGTTTGGTGCAGATCAGCCACGCTGGGCCCGATCTGCACTGAGGAATCAGCTTCTCTTTGCCTTCCTTGTTACTTTTCTTTGTGGCTCCATGGGAAAACCATTTCCCTCACTGCTGGCCAGACCAATTGGTTTTCCATGTTGCTTTTTGTACAACCTCCTTACACTGTACAGGAAGCAAGCAGGTGAGTGACCCACTGCTGCTGTCTCTGCTCCCCTGGAGACACACAGAGCAGCCTGCGGGGACACGAGAAACCCGCCATAGCACAGACCAGGTAGCCCCAGCCTGCAGCACTGCTGGGTTACATCCAGGCTGCTCCGGGTAAGCTGGCAGTGGCAGGCCTTTGTGAGGGGCTCCACATCTCCAGCACGTCCTTGAAGTGACAGCGCTGGTTAAAGCACACATTTCAAAACCTTCAGCACACGGTCCAAGGACATGTTGTGGTTTTGTAATAAGAATGTAATATTTCTTTTCTCCAGTTGAAAGCACACATTTTTCCAAGATCACAAGTGGCCCTGTAGGTCAGAGGTGGTTCAGTGATGACATCTGTTGACACAGCTAAGAGAATTTTGTCCTAATTACTTAACATAAAATACTACCAATATTATTTTGTATAATAAACTCTTATAATAATGCTCTCAAACCTTACTGTATTTAAGAGCCAAGATTCCATAAAAGGTCACTTTTTCTGTTAGTTGCTCTCTTTTCTTCTAAGCCGTGGTAATTAGAATCTAAAGAAACTCTAAGCTGAATAGGGGAATTGAAATCTTACAATTCCTCACAATCACATATCTTACTGCTTTGAATAAGCCAAATCAATTTTTGACAATGTTGTCTTTGTGATCTCTCCAAAATGCCTTCCCATCCTTCCCCCAACCCTAGTGTAACTCTCTTCAAATATTTTCTCTTTTTTTTTGTCTGGTAAGTAATTTTACATTCATTGGCATTGCTTGCATGTAATCAGAGAGCCATTCCAGCAGCCAGCAGATGTTTAGAGACAGTGTCTGCCATTCTTATTTAAACCAGGGAGGGTTTGATCCCAGGAGATGTCCTAGCAAAATCAATGGGACTGTCCGCTGCAAAAGAAACGCCTAGTGGTATAATAGGTAGAACTGAGCTGCGGAGGTTTCAAAGGAATTAAGCAGGTATGCAGAAAGAATTGGCACAAAGCTGATCTTGCAACTAATTCGTTCAGTGATGTTGATACAGGAGAGCATTTCAGATGTGTTGTGGAATAAACTGAGCTACTGGCAACATTCATTGCTGCTTCCATTCTGTATGCTGCAATGAGAGCAAGACTGTTTCTGGACAAAGAGCTCCAGTTTCCTATTTCTGTTGCAGTTCCTGTAATATGACAAAGGACAGTATACTGTAAAGTCATCTACAGCAAGGCCAGGTGGGGAGATTGCCGTAAACAGGGCTGCATCTTTGTAGAAGACTGAGGAGCTCAGTCATTACTTTTATACCTTTATGTGACAGTGAGTTCTGTAACACGGCTCCCACCTTGCTAACAGCTTCATACCTGTGGCTAAAGTTTGTAATGTGCAGCCCATTGCAAAGAGGTGCTTGTGTGATTTGCTTGCTGTTGAAATGCACAACACAGTGGAAGATTTCAAAGATGCCCCCCGTAAACATCTGATGAGGGGTTTTCACTTGCACTAGTTGTGAAGATTCAAACAGCAGAGGAAACAAAATGCTTTCTCCTCCAGAGAACCTGCTGAGGTATATTTAAAGCCTCCACTAATACATTACACAGATGTCTGTTCCAACAGTTTATAAGAATCTTCTGTGGCCAGTGGCACCGCTCTTCAGAATGTAATGCCCACAACATGTTTTCTTCAAGATGAATGAGATTTCTGTTAATCCAACTTGATAGTCTATAATATCTCATTTGCTGGTGGCATAGTACAAGACAAAGATACCAAATGAATAATCACTGGGTAAATTTTACTGTCACCAGGTTGTAATACACTGTTTCAAAATCCTGTTTACTACTTTGATATTTGCTTGTTGACAGCTTTTATTGTGATAACAGACCACCTGCTAGTCTTGCTTCTCCCTTTTGTCCTTTTAGGTCTTACAAAATTTTCAAATCCACTGCTCCCTTTCCTGCTTTCCCTTATGGTTTTAAGCCATGGCATCAAATGCACTTTATGGACATGACCTCTTATAAACACCGAACTGCCCCTTTTACAGCACTCTGGTAATGTCATTTATTCCCACTTTTCAGGCTGTCAGAGCCACAGAGGCATCTTTGTGTAAGCAACAATTGGGCCCCATGAATCCATGCATGAGATCCTCTTGGCTATGGCTGTGTTTTTAGGAGCATGATAACAGGAACAACATTAAACAAAATGAGCAAATACTGGCTCATCTAGTGTCACATCAACAGTACTCTGGGTTGCTCCACAGGATGTTGGGGAGACTGAGTTTAGGAGTGGTGGGAAGCCAGGCTCGTCAGGGAAGGCAAGTGATTTAACACGGCCCTTCATGGTAAATGCCTGCAGCTAGCTGATTGCTAAAGCAGTGTTGAGAGGATCTGTAGAGGAGATTACACAATCAACCAGGCCACCTAGCAAAAAGTCTGCTGTGGTAGCAACAGTCTTCACTGGAAAAGAAGCTGATCCTTGCTAGTAGTCCTCTTAGATCTTTAAAGATCACCTAGAGTAAGCATTACTTGGTTTACCTTGTTTATAAGCCTTTTCAGTTTACTTTTTTTATCTGTCCAAAGAAAGAGGATTATATGAATTGTTGCTCCTTCACATGTCTCTACCAGCGATCCTTAAGGCGAGCCTTCCCATTTCAGCTGCATACAGTGAATTATACACTGAGCACGTGAGTTGTAGGATGAATATTAAATTCTGTGGAACAGCTCAAGATTAAAGTTAAGCATGTGTCTGTTCTCTGGGGAAAAATGATGGGAGAGGATATCCTGTCATGAGAATCAATGTTTGACCAGCCAACAGTGGTAGCTAGAGTAGCTGCTCTTCAGGTAGTATTCTTAAAATTAAATAACTGAAACCAAATTTTGCAGTCGCTGCACAGAATGCTATCTGCAGACCGTGAGGCCAATCCATAAAAGCACAGTGAATGACAATGTTTGATTTTTTTTTTTTTTTCCCCTCAGATGTTATTTTTCAAGCCACCAGACATCAGAGATAATAGTAGTCTCAAAAAATAGTACATTAGTACATAGAGTGTGTCTTGTTCTTGCCTAGTCCTGAGCTTTGATGTTGGAGTGACTGGAAAGCACTAAACCCTGAAGGTCTGCATATAGTTTATACAAAATACCATTACAGAATCAAGATTGGTTTCTGGGTAGGTTCAACAGCGAGTTTACTTGTGTCGTGTAGCTTTACCATGTCACCCAGAAATCCTTCTTCTGCCAATAAGATATTACTGTAAATGGTGAAGGTGTGCCAGTAGCCACAAAGCACTGCACAAACCTGATCCCGTGCCTGCTGGGGCTCAGATGAGTAAGTGACTCCCACTGCTTTGAGATGTCACGTGCATTAACTGTGACAGTTTGTGCATATTGACACAAAAAAAGGCCTAGATCAATATAGCCACTTGCAAAACGAAGGGTATAGACTGATACGGAACTAATATTATACAGTGTAAGAGAGGAATTTGAGTCAAAGACATTAGTGCAAATACTAAGGACCGTCAGAAGCATTATGGCAAGTTTAATATCCACACAGAACATAGCACTACAGTGCTAAAGCTCTCACCTGGAAGATAACATCAGGAATATTTTACTCTCCATGCTTGCATTAATTGTGTGTTTACATTTTTAAAAGGTCAGCAGGGACCTATCTAAAAGCAGACAGAAAAGAACCCTCCACCAGCATTTCTCTGATGTTAGGGCCGAAGTCTGATTTCTACTAAACCAGCATAAATCTCAAAAACACCAATCAATCAAATTTTATGTTGGTGATGGATTTCACTGAACAACTTTTGCCCCTCCATTTCTTAGAAACCATAAAGAGATGAAAAAAATCACTGGAGGATTTGCAGCAAGAAAAACTTGTAAAAGTATTGCATGTGCATTTTCAGTTATGATGATCACATACAATCATAAACTGTTTGATCACTTGCAAAAATATGTGCCATGTTATTTGTTCCTTACATAATTGTTCTACTTGTTTCAAGGCTTAAAATTATTAAGCAATTTTCAAGCAGTGACCCAGTAGAGAAATAATGAATTTTTATTCTATTTGTCAATAAATTAAAATGAAGAGGTCATAAAGATATGAAATAAAGAGGAGAAAGCAAATTAGAAAAAGGGACAAAAAGTATTTGCACACAAAACTCATTTCCTGTAATTTTGAAAGGCCAATCACAGTAAAGGCCATTTAAGTATTTAGGCGAGAAATATAAGCTAGGAAAAACACACTGCTGCATTTACGACTATCGCCTCCAATTTGGAGGGCATTGCCAACAACACCACTTATAAGGAACTTTAATCTGCTTAAGTATAGATTTTCTAATGACTACCCCAGGGCAACCACCACAGAGAATGGCCACATATAGGATGTCTAGACAACTAACGCTTACCTCATTTTTACAATAAGCTTATTTTCTATTGAGTCTAGAGATCACAGGAGGCCAGGACATAAAAGTTGCTAATCCATTAATGTTCCCCATTTGTTTTGTGTGAGGGTTATGAATTGTTGCAGTGTTGAAATACGGTGACTTCAGGGGTTATCAACAGATGTCTCAGATTAATGAGTCATGGTTACTGTGATTCAACTAGGTTATGTTTTTTTAGAGAAAAGAAATTAACTCCACTGCACAAGATCATAGAAGAACAACCCCTGCAAATTTAACTGAAGTATTTGACTAGCAGGGCAAGAATGGATGGTCTCTATATATTCACAGTAGATAAATGAACCACTTATAATTGAAATAGTATGAAAAAAGGCAAAAATTGTAAAACTTGTAAAGAACATGTCAAGTCAGGAAGTCCTGCAATCCATGTGTCTCATAAACAGATCAGCAGACCCATCTGTGTCATTAGGTGACTTAAGGGACACTGAACTGAAATAGTATGTATTATTCTGATAAACGGCCTGTGAAATCCTGGAGGGTTTTTTTTAAAAAAGCTTGAAATTTGGAAAAGAAGGATAATATTTTGTTGGAACTCAAAACACCTATAGAGCCAGTGCTGAAAATATTAGGTGTTTCAGGCTATTCAAAGTGAGGGGAAATGTAAAGTAAGTCTGGAGATGGGGGGGTGCAGTGATGTCACTAGGATGCCCATTAAGACAGACAGGCTTAGATTTTAATCCCGGGAGGGCTTTCAGAAAATCGAGAAAGAAACATAAGGATTTATTCACCAGAAACTGGGACAGGGAATTCTACAGTTATGACAACAGCCTGAAGTACAAGTGTGGCAGCTGCTCTAGACAAGAACTGCTAAGAATATCATGAACTCTTCCTTTGAGTTTTACTTGAGGGGAATATATACATATGTGTAAAATAGCCCCATCAATTTCTGAATAGGCTTTGTACACCAGTTTGTAGGGCTTATAGTTTTTCTTGAATGAAAATTAACGCCAACCTTTTCTTCAGTGTAAAAACCTTCTGACTCTCAAAAGGCATTGTTTTCCAGTTTTTAAAATAGAAAAGATTGAAATACATTTCTTCCCTGCTTTCACCAAATGAAATTCACGTTTTGGCAGCAGGGCTTTGGCTGGCATTCTGAGATATAGTTCATTAGTCCCTTGGCAATTGCAGAAGTTTTTTTTCTTAAAATAGGGTCTCCAGGCAATTTTTTTCTCAGCTCCCTCCCCCAGATAATTGCCAAAGGCCCCATTTTACAAGCTCCTGTGTATTTTTTTTCTGAGGTTCTAATACCACTGGGATTTGATAGTCTTAAAACGTTGTCAGTACCTCAGGCTCTCAAAGCCCCTGCCTGGTATTCATGCTCAACAAGCTCTGTAGACACATCTATCTAAGGTTTACACAAATACACTTGGGCTTCCTCCTGTAAATAATTTTTGTGTGATTGTATAAGCTAATTTAAAAACCATTCAGCAATGAATGAACAGTTGTATCAACAAACCAGATTTCTGTACTCTGAAACCACAATTTACAATTAAAAAAATATTATTCTGCTTGTGTAAATTCTGTGAAACTTGAACAAGGATTATAGGCAAGACTGCACATTCAACCCTTGAGAAGAAAATGTTTAAGTAGGAAGAGGTTCTCTTCAGAGAATATTGTTTTCAGGCCATGGGATACTTTCAAAGCTTCCATGATTCAGCAGACCTGGAGGAGCTCTGTGCTAGGCCAGACCCTTCTGTTTTCTTCCTCAGCAGCAAAAATAAATCTATACTGGTGCAGTTATATTACTGAAAAGTAATGCATCATTCTTACGTGTCCATTGATTTACTTTAAATAACTCCTTAGTTTCTGCAATTATGCTGGCTATAGGTATAGGTTAATATAGATGTTATTACAACATAACTACCTAATAAAAAACCTGCAACGCATATTTGCAACCTTACAGCATGTTGAAGAGTCTTACAGTGAAGAAGTTCTATGGCACAGGGCAAAACTGCAATTCTCCCTCTTTCATGTGTTTTGTATGAAATATAATCTGCAGAAAAGGAAAAAAGAGCTGTGTATACACCTGGCACTTTTCCTTTACAGATCGCTGCACTTGTCCTTTAAAGATTACTTCAATTTCCTACTTGCTCTTAAGTTGAATTCCAATTGGAGTTGTAAGTTGAATTGCAATTGCAGTTCTAATGTGCTTCTTTTTCAATGGAGTCTTCTTTGGCAAAATATCCGAAAGATGTCTTCAAAGCAGCTGAAGCCTGATGAACACACGGCAAGAGGAAAGTGGATACTGAGTTTTGGACTGCACAAAGTGATTTTATGAGATCTTAATTTATCAGTCTCTTTCAGGTAACTTTCTAAATCCTGCAATAAGAAGCAGAAAGGCCAACCAGAACCTAAGGATGCAAGGGTAGTGGCTGAAGCAAAGTCACATGGTTTATGGAAACCCTATGGAATAGATACTGGATGAGAGGAAATTCTGATTTTTTTTTTTCCCCCCATATCTTTTTGTTGGCAGAATGGACACAAGACGGGAAGGTCTTTTCCCAGCAGAAAAGGTAGGATTCAAGCCCAAGATCTAGGGAAAAATCTGGTGACCCATGGTGATCTAGGATGAGCCATGCACGGCTGAATAACCAAAATAGAAGTACAGCTACTTAGCATAACTTGCTTCATTGACTTAATGTACTCTGTGAGTATAAATATACTTCTATAATGTGCATGATAACTATAGGTAGCTTAGCTCTTTCAAAAAAGCATGGAAAACAATTTCACATTTTAGCCATGCTCCAGAATCTTTTTGTCAGTTTTTGAATTTCAAGATTCAGAAAGTGTTTTTCGCTCTTCCTCCTGCTATATGAAATCCTCAAACAAACAACGGAATGACTAACACCCTTTGCTATGGAAAAAATGAAACTGAGTATTCAGAGAGTTGCCAAATGCAGAACAAACAAACTGATATAACAATTTTCCCCTCTCTATCTATTATGGTGATCTCAGTCTGAGTTTCAACATCAGTACAGAAATCCTCAGATGGAACAGATTTCCAAACAGATAACATCTCTTTAAATGTCATATTAGAAGAAGCAACTTACTCTGCTGAAATGTCGAAGCCACTGATACCACAACATTACCCTCCCTTGGTAACAGTACCATCTCCTTCTCTGCAAAGTAATTGTTTCTTCCATAATAATTTAAGCCACAGAAGCCTGCGACTGCAATTTCTGATTCTAAGAGAGTTCTCGGAATATATCCCAGAACTCCTGGTGATTGGCAGCTCTGTAAAAAGCGATAGCTAGCCCAACTATCCATCAAACAAATGAGTGGTAAGTCATTTGGAATTTCTCCCAATGCTATTCAGTTTTCTGTAGAATTTAATTCTGTTGTGTGTAGGAGAGGTTTCCCAAAGGTTAATAACTGTGTCATTTTATATTTTGCTCAGAAAACTGAGAGCTAGAAAACCGTATTTCAGGCTAATTGCGTATAAAATAGTTTAGCAAATAGTCACCTTGAATTATGGACATACAAAAATGAAATGTATCTGAAGGCTTTTTATTTATGTTTTCTTCAGAATGAAACATTCAAGTTTGTTTAAGAATTCTGCTTAAATTTACTAGACATTGATAAGGATATTGGTTTTTGTTTTCCTCTCTTTTTAAATAAGTCTACTATTAAAGTCCAAGGTGAGACTAAGAGATGCTTCTCTTCCTTAGTGTTCAGAGCCTGTAATTCTTTGCTGAAGATAAATGCTTATTAAAAGTAGAAAGGAGAGGTCACTTTCATTTTGAGGTGTTGCCAGCAGAAGGGGTGCTGTTCTTTTCTGCCTGGACAAAACTTGCTCTGAATATAGGGCACTTGTGTTACATTTCTCTTTGGACCAGATGAATCTCCAGCTACCTCTCCCGCTTCCCAGACACGTGCCGTAAGCATGCTTTTGTGAGCTGTTCTTGATGGGAATGTTCTTCATGACTTCTATTGAAATTTTGCCACTTCCTAGAAAGGAAGACAGGATTTCTGGCGCCAGAGAAAGAGTATAAAAATCACTCCTGAAACACTTTCTTTGGACTGTTTCTGAACATCATCCAGAATGTATTCTTCATAAAAGACAGAAACAAGCCTTGGAGCAAGAACCAAAACACATTTCCTCCTTCCAGCTGACTTGTCTTAAATAGTACACTCATTTACAGAATAAAATGGACCTGACCTCCTTCTCTAGAGATAAGCTGCTCAGGAAAGCTATGAAGTCAAATGCCAGTTTAGATGTTACATTTGAACAAAATGTGTGAGTCCATCAGTCAAGAACAGTCCCAGAGGGCACAGAGAAGGAAGACTCAAGGGAAACAGGCAGTTAAGAAAGGAAGAGTTGGGCAGAGTTCAGTAGTTTCGAGGTAAAAGGGCAGCTGAGCTGGAATTGTGTCCTTTCCTCTCCTACTGTGCTCTATGCCAGCTTCTGTGTTTTTCTCTTTAAGTCTAGTCCTTGAACAAAACAAATGTGTTTGTGCCCCCCATGCTGAGGTTCAACAACCACTTCTATCTAGAGCAAGCTGATGCTACTACCATTGAGCAAAGGAATCCTACCTACCTGCCATCCTGGCTCGCTGTTCCTGTATATTGTGTTCTCTCTTGTATCAAGACAAGCATTTATAAGGCCACACTCTAAGCTGGATCAGGAAACTCACCTGGCTGCAAGCTGGTGGTATTTTTCCTGCTGGGTTAGTTTCTGAAGCAGTCCTCTGAGTCAGTTGCCCGCAGAGTCATGTGAACATCTGTGCAGCACAAAGGTTGGGGCAGCACAGGGGCAGGAACAGGCATTCAGGAGGGAGAAGGAGCAGGGTGGGGAGGAGACAGACCTACTTGTTCCATCAGCAGTGCCTGTACATGCTGTCCTTAAGACTTAAGCTGCAGCCTTACTCCAGAGTGCCTGGGGTTTGATTCGCAGAAGCATTCACGATCACAGGTGGATTCCTGGGGAGATGTGCTTCCTTGAAAAGATATCCCTTGGTAACTGTATTGGAAAAACCAGGTGCTATTTGAACGGTAAAATGGGGATAATAAAACCACCTTACAGGAAAGGGATAAAAGGGGATTTGTTGCTGTTTGTGAAACAATCTGTTCTGATGAACGCGTCCTAGATCATTCTAGATCGACCCCAGCGGTAACGCATCCACCTGTCTTCAGAGCTAGGGGACAGCAGTGTGCAGAAAGGAAGGTGTGGAGCTGTGCTCTGATTCCCCAGGCTTCAGAGAAACCGTGGAGAAAGTTGTATAATCATGTAATTGCAATTTGTATTAAAGAGTGTGTGTGCCCTGCCCAAGAAATCTGAAATAAAGGTGTAAGCAGATGGCATTTGGCATTTATTACTTCTGAGTGTTTGACTTTTCACCTCTAATCTTTTAATGCATAGGAGGAGAGTTTTGTGTTAAATAGTCTGCAAAAGCACTTTGGAATTCTGCTTATGTTGTTTTAAAGTACATGCATAGTATGATTTGATGATTGACACTGTATCACATCGCTTAAAAATTTGAAACAAAAGAACCCTTTCTCCACAAACGTCCCTTTTGCATTAGCTTCTTGTCAGACAAGGAAAATGTCTAATTTTCCTTTCACTTTTTCCTAAGCCTGCAGTACTACAACTATTGACACATTATGCTTGCCTAACCAGGTATGTTCTTGTTCTAGGTACTGAATTAAAACCAAAATGTAACACCAAAATAATATTTTTTAAGTATTCTGATGTGTATCCAAAAGAATCGTTGGGGGTTTTTTTGCATTAGTCAAGGTTATTAACTGTGATTTTACTATTGAAAAGCCTTCTTGATTCATACAGTTTATGTGCATTGGTGCCTCTATAAATGCAGGCTTGAAACATGTTCTGAGTGTGCGTTTTGCAATTTATTTTCTGAGGATTATATAGACATCTAGGTACTAAGTGGCTCCCATGAGTATGGTTTCTGGGCCTCTCTTCTCTATCCCAGAAGTTTGGCAGTCCACCGAAATGCAAAAGAATAAATGCAGATCCTTGTAAATTATGAGAAAGAGCCTACTGACTGCAAAGCAGGACAGACAGGCTTGGCAGGAGGAAACTGCAATGTGGATGGCTGCCTCTGTCAGCCCATGTACGGCTGAGAGGTCACAATTCTGACCTGTCAGACTTGACACCGATCATTTCATTTTGTACTTCCTACTTGACAATCCCTTTGCACCAGCCTTCAGGCTCACTCGCACACTTTCTTCCATGCTGCTGCTCTGTTGCAAATGCTCCTGCATCCCTTCTTTCTTTTCAAATCCTTTCTGAGAGAAATCCTTCAGTATTTCTACCAAGTTAAATACACTGAAGTCAGAAACTTTTCTTTGCATTTATTAAAAAATACATTTTCCCCACTGCTAACTAATGTGTATTTCTCATCTTTTAATGTTTTCGTGTTTTAGAGTTTTAATGACTTCAGATACTTTATGCCCAATTAGTAATTACCCATGCCAATTAAATGGAACAGATTTACTTCAGGGTAAATTCTTCTAACCTGCAGAGAGGGTTGCTTTCAAATGCCTGTGGAGTCCCTTAGAGAGTTCAGAGATGACCGCACGAGTTGCACAGAGTTATCACAGGTGAAGTCAGAGAGTGTTTATATCTATTTCATGTCAGAAAAGACCTGTTGGTGAGTGAAAAAAAAAAGCATGGAAGTTATAGTTCACAAGACACTGCCTTTCCTGCCAGAGCTGGCTAAAGAAGTTGCCTCTGATTCCTGCCCCCAGTGCCCCAAAGCAAAACTGGACTTTCCTTATGGTAATATAACTGTTTACGTGCTATTACCTGGAGCACTGAAATGATCTGTATTAAAGACAGTCCTCTAAAACTGCCAAGCCAATAAGCTAGAAAATACTTTAAGACCCTAAAAATTTCCCCACATATACGAACTTCCTGGGACCATGAATGGGAATATCCTGAAAATCACTGATCTTGGGCTGTACCAAATCATCTCTACATGAATTACTTCATCTATTTTTCTGGTACATTGTATATCCGTAATGCTTCTTGGAAGGATGTGCTGTGTACAAACTCTCACATGTTCACTGTTCATCAATGAATAAATTATGCTCTCTGTTTCAGGGTGGTTCAGATTCTTAGTCAAATTTTCCCCGTGCTTCCAGTAGCTCCAGCCAGGCCTAATCAGAAACAGTCCTACTGCTTACCCTTTCATAAAGCCAAACCTTCAGAGAGCAACATAAATGTTAATTAATTTACTTTCACCTCACTCCTCTGAGGTAAATAACTGTATCATTTTCCCTTTCTGTTTAAAGGAGAAGATTAAAACAGAAATGAAGTGACTTGCCTACGGTAACACAGTAAATTAGTGGCAGAAGAAGGGTTGGTGTTCAGAAATTATCGGGGTTCTTGGGGCTTGTCTACACATGGAAACCAGCTGGAATGCTGACTGTGCAGCCTTCATTCTGTAATGGCTAGTCAAGCAGAGGCTGATGTGTGAGCACACTATCAAAGGGATGAGAGACCTTTTGTTCTGGAATTAACTGTGCATTATTGAGGCGAGGTAATTATTTTGGAATAAAACCTCTCTTATCTTTCTTATTCTAGATCAGCTATTCTGATGACTTTCTTATATAGGCAGGAGGTAAACTCTAAATTATCTTCCTCCCCCCCATTAATTATTGCTTAATTATAAAGGCACAAAAATGTTTGTACTTCCACAAGAAGAAAATAAACAGTTTCTGGATATCCTGAGACCTGCAAGAACATGCATTGCTCCCGAGTGTTGTGGCCCCCGCTAACCGCAGCTCTAGACGCCATGCACAGGGAGACCGTGATGAGAGCAGCGGCTCGGCCGTGCCTCATATCAGCAGCCCCCACGCCAGGACTACCAGATGTTGACCTCTTAGACCTAGAATTCAGGGAGAGACTACAGGGGCCTGGGAACAAGAGCCAGCTCTGCTGCTGGGCTGCAGCCAAGGGTGTGTGCCTCCACCGTGGCCTCATCTCAGATAGCATGTAAGCTGGGCTGGTGCTTGGTGTCAGAGCTTCTCCCTCCCACATGACCCTTTTTAATATCTCCCGTGTCTTAGGATCTGACACATCAGCAGTGTATGAAGGAAGATCATAGAAAGAGTTTGGGAATGCGCTAGCCTCATTAACCTCATTAAAGAGCTTGGAAGCTACGGCCTCCCTATCTAAATTCTTCTGATGAAGACAAATTCAGTAATCGTGCACCACAGTTCCTGATGCTGCAGTCACTCACATCCAGCGCTCTGGTGTGTATACACCTGAGGACTGTAAGGCTCTTTGGACTTCCCTTTGTAACGTGGGGTTAGAGATGCCAATAAAAAACTTTTCATTTACATAAAATACACTGAGTTTTTCAGGTGGGTGATATTAGATGTATTTAAATACCAAAAATGTTCCTATTTGTTTTTCTGGATCACCGATTCTTCTCTTTTTTCATGCCAGTGCAGCACTGGGATCAGTTCTTCATCCATTCAGAACATTTCTTCTACTCAGCAAGACGAGATAGGGAGTGTTTTTGTGACCCCCTAACACCTGCAGGAGTCCTGACCTCAAGCTGAGGAACCCATAAGGGAGTGATTGTTCTCTGGAAATCCACCCAAGTGTTTTTGCAGTACTGAACACTGTGCTGTATTAATCGTCAGTACTACAGATCCATTGGGAACATCTTCCGAAGATGGCAAGCCATTTGGATCTCGCTGATCTTTGCTGTCCAGACATTCCTGGAAAGTGAATGGGGGTGAAGCCGACATGTCGGCAGTGGAGCAGCTGCTCACCACAGCTCACTTGCTCTCGCTATCACCATGCTGCATGCTGCTGGAACGTCGCCAGCCCACAACGGAGAAGTTTTCTGGAGTGTCCTAATTTCAGAGACAGCTCAGGGAAAGCTTCACTCAGATTGGTTTAACTGAGATTGTTAATGTTCTGTCAAGCCAAGGACGATAATGACAACCAGCAGAGTATCCAGAATGGGTTACCCAACAGCTGATTTTGTTCAAAATTTTGGCTATTTGGAAATAGTGTTCCTGCAGAAAAAGGAGTGATGTATGCTCTTTTTTTTTTTTTTTCATGTGCCTACCCATGTAATTAATTTGTTATCTATGGTGTATATATGGAGAGAGAATTCAATTTGATTTGTTCTTGCAGTAAAAGAGCTTGATATATACCATCTGTGTAGTACTGGAAGGTTTTGCCTGTGCGTCAACGACTGCAGTGACCTTCTCCCTACAGGTCTCCAGGAGGCTGAAATGTGATATAATGATCAAAAACAAAAAAAAAAGAGGGCATTTTAATGAAAAAAGATTGGAGAGGTGCAACACTGAAGTGTATTGGGCATGCCCCAAGGAGTGTAGTTACCGCGTCTACACATCCAGGTCGCTGTTCCGAGTGACCCGGGCCCTGTACCCCGCCGTGGGCCCCGGGCCGCCTTGAGCCAGCGGGCGGTTCCCTGAGCGCAGCCCCGCCGCCCCCCCTCACCCGCGAGGCTCCCGGATTGACGTTCGCAGCCCCGCGGGTGCGGAGGGGCGGGCCGGGCCCGGCGCGGGGGGCGGCTGGAGCGGGGCGAGCGCGGCGCAGGCCCGGGCCGCCCGCTAGGCCCGGCGCTTGGCCGTTGCCATGGGAACGCGCGCGGGGCGGCTCGCCCCCGCCCCTCGCCGCCGGAGCGCGGGCGGGCGGCGGGGCAGCCCCTCTCGCGAGAGCTGCGGCGGCGGCGGCGGGCGGAGCGGAGCGGGCGGCGGGGTGAGCTCATCCCGGGCGCGGGCGGGGAGCGCCGCGCAGAGCCCAGCCCAGCCGAGCGGAGCCGCCGGCAGCCGCCGCCGCGGCGGCAACTTTGTTGGGTGAGTTGCGAGCGGGAGCGCCGAGCCGGGGCGGGCTGCGCGCCGTCCCCCTCCCTCCTGCCGCGGAGCCGGGCGCGGGCAGCCGCCGTGCCGCTGACCGAGGGTGTGTGTGTGTGTGTGTGTGTGTGTGTGTGTGTGTGTGTGTGCGCGCGGGGGGAGCGGCCCCCTGCCCGGCAGCCGGAATTGGCGAGGGCTGGGGGCCCGGGAGAAAGTGGCCCGCAGAGCGCCCTCGCCGCCCCCAGCCCCGCTCCGCCGTCGGGCGGGAGGCGGCCGCTCCGTGCGCCCCCGGGGCGGCGGGAGCCCGCCGTGCCGGCAGCCCCGGGCCGCGGGCGGGTCGTGCGCGGGTCCCGCCGGAGCGAGCCGAGCCCGGTGCTATTTGCCAGATTTGTGTCTTTTTCTCCTCAGGAAAGGCAGCCCCGAGCGGGAGGGCGGACGGAGGCGGCGGTGAGTGGCGCCGCGCCGTGCCGCGCAGTGCCTCCGCGCCGTGCCGCGCAGTGCCGCTCCGCAGTGGCGGCTGCCCGTCCCCTGCGGAGGCGGCGGAGGGCGCGCAGCCCTGCGGGCCCGGGAGCGGCAGGCTGCTCGCCTTCGAGGCTCGATAAATAACTTGTCTCTTGCTCGGCGCTGTAAGTTGTACTTCAATTTTTTTTTTTTTTTTTTTTTTTTCCCTTTACTTTTTAGAGTCAGCGAGGGTGTAGTCGGGCTGTTTTTTGTTCCGAGCCGGTGCTGAGACCACAGTAATGATAACAATTAGGTAATTTGGAGGCAGTGCCGGTGGGGATGTGCTGAAAGCGCAGCTCCTCGGAGAGGGGGTGGGAGGAACAAAATATTTGCGGATGGTTGATTTCTTCACTAGGAGCCTGGACGAGTGGGAAAGCAGGGAATGCCTTAAACTGGCTCTTACTGGGAGGGGGGAGGAGATGGTTGTGGAGAAGCAGGGAAGGGTAGGAGAGGAGGGGATAACCTTCCTCCGCTGAGTTTGTTTGCTCTTCCCCCGTTCTGTGTTGTATGAAGTCTTGATATTAATGTTCTCATAGTGTATTTAAAAATAACTGTATTATTTGCACTGGGTAACTGATACAGCTGCAGTTCGCTTAATGAGGAATTCACCCATTTGTGTCTGGTAAAACAGTGATACAAAATGGGAATTGCTCAAGTTAATGAAGATCTCCTTGTATAACCTTGGCCACACATCTGCGTGTTTTAGATGGAGGAGGCATCTTTTTTTACCCAAAGAGGAATACAGAGGCATTTTTTGGATAATATTGCTTATAGAATCGCTTTTAAAAAAATTTGCTTGCAAGATCGCTTTTAAATATTTTCGTGATGCTGCTTTAATGAACCCTTTACTGCCTGCTGAATGAAGTGCATCTGTGAGCACGGAGCCTTAGTTGATAATACAATGCAAATTTGTTTTCAGAGTAAAGGTGTCAGATTTCATTAGGTTCCAGACCTGTATGGATGAACCAAGATTGGCATTTTCTTTAGAAAGCAGTCCTTTCATGGTGGAGTTCATTGAGGGTTTTTTTGGCTCGTTAACTATGGGAATTAAGCATTAGTTTTCTTTAATTGAAGGCATAAGCCAGTTTTGTAAAAGGGAAAACAGTCTCTTCCCCCCCCCCGGAGTTTTTGCGTGTTGTCACTGCAAGTACAAACTGGATAATAAGTATCTGTGTTTTCTCTGGTGGAGAGTTTGGTGGTTATTTATTTGGAAGGTATTACTGGGCTAGCCTCCTTTCCCCTTCAGCTGGAGTGGTGGCAGAGACAGATGAAAGTACCAAGGCAGAAGTTTGTGGCAGTTGTAGTGGCAGAGAGTTGTGTTTCGCTGTCAGGGCTTTTGTGCCTTAGGCCATCAGACGCCGTACCAATTAATTATTAATCCAGAAACAGTGTGGGAACTTCAGATATTTTTTTCGTAGTTGTAAAAACACATGTGTTGTCTTTAGTAAAGCTAAAAAGAAAAGTTTAATGATTGAATGTTTTATGTAAATACCGTCTTTCTTTGTTGGTAGGTAACTAGGGACTGAAGATTCTCCCTCCCCCCCCCCCCCCCCCCATTTTAACAGGGTTTATTTGTGGCCGATTGATTAAAGGATGGGTACTTGGTTGCTCAACAGTGTATTAAGGAGGTATTACTGATGCTAATAAAATGCATGGTTTTAACACTGCTACTTGGGATAGGCGCACTTAGCTTTCAGTTGTGGTTCGTATAACCTCTTAGATGGTGAAGTCAGAAGCAAAATGGGATGTCAGCTCTGACTACTGTAGGGCTGCAAAAAGTTGCTTGACTTGACAGGCTAACAAGTGTAGGTACTGACGCAGAACTGTGAAAGGGTGGAGCTGCAGTCAGGAAGAAAAACTTAATTTGGGGACTTCTAATTCATAATCTATTTTTTCTATAATAAAATGTATGATTGTCATTTCACTCATGCATAATTGGCTCTAGATTTGAAGAGCTTTTTCCCCCTTTCATGTTTATCTGAAATGTTACCTTGAGGTTTGGGATTAATTTTTGGATAGCTGTTGTTTTTAAAACGATGTCAAATTATGGCCTCTTAAAACCTCCGTGAAAACCTGGAGGAAATTTTTTTTAATCATGCTTATAAGCGTTCTGCTGCTGTTTCAAGATCGTTTTTTTCTTATGTGGGTCTTTTTTTTTCCTCTCAGTTTTGTACATGTGTCTTAGATATATCCTTTAAAATGTTTATTTCAGAATTACTAATTCTGGTAATATGAACACATTTTTTATTTCTAAGATAGGAGAAAGAAACAATTTTAAGAACATAAAATATTCCTACTGGTTGTTTTGAGTTTTAGTAAGGTCACATCCTACCACTTAAGGAGGGTAATTTTGGAAATATAGTGGGAAGATGAGAGGTAGGCTAGTAAGACAAAGGGTTGAGGCCTGTTTGTATTTCTTTTCTATTCCTCTATCTGTTTTGTCCTATAGCATTGCTCCTTGTTTTCTGCAGTAGACGTTTTCTCCATGTCTTTTAATCCCTTCAGCAAGGGGGTTGCTGCAAGCTATTCGGTTCTTACTGCTACTGCTTAGAAATCCTGGTTACCCTACTGGGGTAAAGAAGCAGAGCTTCTGCCTTCGTCAGAATTTCAGTCACACAAGTTGGTTTCCCTAATGCTGACATTTTTAGAGGTTTAAATTTATTCTCATTGACCCTAGGTGTTGGCTAGTTGGCAAACAGTTTTGATCTGTTATTTCCTTGGCTTTCTTAGCTTCAGGCAGATTCCTTTTATTCCTCGGCAGCTCCTTAATATAAATATTTTAAAAGTCAATAGAGCATGATTTAATTATCTGTTAATATCTTTTTATATCTTTGCTTTGTTTACTTTATTATCCATCTTTTAGATTTTTATTTTATTCATTTATTCTGAAACCCATTTGTTTAACTTCTCGTTAATATGTTATGACAGAAATACAGCAATAATAAGTGAAGTTTCTTATTTCTTTTGTCAGTGTAAATGCATACATTCTAAAACCTGCTAGGTGAGGCTTCATGTAAAATTAATCATATGTTAAGTATCTTCGGGGGGGGGGGGGGGGGGGGGGAAGGTGTTACATTGTTCTGTGT
Organism: Athene noctua; assembly: GCF_965140245.1. Taxonomy (NCBI): domain Eukaryota; kingdom Metazoa; phylum Chordata; class Aves; order Strigiformes; family Strigidae; genus Athene; species Athene noctua. The sequence continues at coordinate 14,097,944 of NC_134042.1, read as the reverse complement.
TGTATGTTTCCAGGGAGATAGGATTTCAGTGACTTGATTTCAAGTATATCCCTCTAAATAGCAACTTTTAAATAGTCTGAGCTTTATATTTCACTGAGTTCAGTTTAATGTTGGAATGAGGACTCTCAAACTGGAGGCTTATAAAGTGGGATTTTATGGGTCTGAGAGTTGAGATATTCTCTTATTTAATGAAAAGCAATCAATATTTTATGGGAGTGGAACCTTACCAGCAACGGTTAACTGAAGGCACAGTTGTAAACCCACAGAATATCACCACTGGTGAGGGTGAGTGACTTAATTTTGTGGATTTGACTAACTCTGATTTTTAATCCTTATGCAGCTGGCAGTGCAAGACTAACTGTAGCAGTTTCGGTGTTAGCTTTGGTAGTAGTGCTGCAGCCTGAACTTTGGGAAACCCTTTAGGAGTTACAGAGACACTAGAATTGCTTGGTTGTTTAGCTGTGTTTTTGAACGTGAATCAGCAGATAAAATGGTTTTAGATGTCTGTCTTTGCATATGTAAAGCTACGTTATGTCATTGTCTCAGTCTCTTTAATTTTGAATTCTGTGGCACCAGTTTGCTGGATGGGTTGTTTGATTTAGATTGTGCCACATGTCTTTTATGTTAAGTGTTAAGTGAGACTAAGCGTTTACAAGTCGTTGTTTTCTTTATGGAAGCATGTTTTAAAAAGCATTTCATTTGAATGTGGTGACATAACACTTCTCATAATCTTAATAGTTGGTGAATTATGTGATCAGGTATTCGTCAGTGTTGTTTCAAAGGACTACATGTGTAAGTGGATCCTCGCTTGCAAACCCGTGTTTGATTAGGAAGATCAAAATCAATCTTGGCTTCATCTCTTCATACTACTTAATCTTGTGTTAGATGCTGCAATGCAATAGTAGTAGCTCTTGTTCTCTGCACAGTGGATTGACGTGTGTTTTGAAGAGAGAGATGCAAGTTCTGACAAATGCATGACTGCATAGAATTTCTGAATGTGAGTTATTTAAAACCATAATACAGAAGGAAGAGTTGTTACTGGGAATAGTGGTTCATGCTTAGGCCTGAGAAACACTTTGGTGTTTTAATGCTCTTTTTGCCTTTGGTCTTGAGCTCTGTAGAAAAGAAAGAATGCTTTCTTCAGAGGGATGATATTAAAGATTAGTGAAGTGGTTTTTGAAGACCAAGTTTTATTTCATAAATTGTCAAAATTTAAATAAACTACTGGCATGTAGCATATAGTTGTTCTAAAATTGGATTGTTCTTCAAGATTCGTTATGGTTTACCTTCAGTGCTCAAAACCCTTTTGGCAGTGTTTATTTAAATTTTTGTCTTGTTCGTTTGCCTTTTTGAGGTAACATTTTTTTTTTTAACCTCAAAATACTTATTTAGACCTCGGAGAGACTGGTTTTTACTGCAGCTGTGAGAAACATGCTGATGTTGAACCTGTATGTTAAGGGGCACTTTTATCTTAGTGAAAGCATTTCAAGTTAACCCTGCAATATATCTTACTTTTCTTAATTCGCTGTAGCATCATTGGTTAAAAACCTCAGCTACTAGTCAGAATCTCAGAAAACATGCTCTTACTCCAGACTGTTAGAAATCGTGGGTCAGAAGTTGTGCCCCAGTTAGGGAAAAGTTGCCTGTTAAGTCTGCTTGGGAGACTCAGTTATGTTTAATATGCTTGGCTGGTATTATTTTGTGAGTTTCTTTTCTGGGTGGGGGAAATTGCTGAGCATCTTTCTTTGCTCTGTAGCCTACTTTGCTGCCTCTCTGTGCAGTGGATCGTGGGGTTCCAGGAGGTGGCAAAGGCTGCTTTTTTAGCATGGCTCTGCTCTCTGAATTTCTTGTCACAATGCGTTACAGCACCATCAGCTAAATCAATTGTCTTCTGACCTTTGAATTTAAATGACAGGCTTATTGTATGCTGATGTGATGTGAAATAGGATTAATTCAGAACTTTTTTTAATAGCAGCAGATAATATCTGTAGAGCAACTGCTGTGGTAGCAGAACTTTCTGTTGTTCACTTCAGCAGCTCTGATGCATATTTTGGGTTTTCTTGTTGGTGGTAATACAGACGGCTCTTTCTAAAGAGTTAACAAACATTTTTAAACACATTCATTTGCTGATTTGACCAAAAGTTGCATAGCCCCAAGAACACTTTTACATTGTTCTTGAGACTTTTTGAAATTACCAAAACTTTATTTTCATACTGCCTGTTTTTTTCATCTTATAATAAGCTACTGGTCTGACTTCATGCTCACACAAAATCGTAACTGTACTTCACACTGCCATCTGAAGTATTTGGTGCAGATCCGTGATGACTGGTGTTTTCCAAGGGAGATTATAATTTTCTGGTTTATAACTTCTTTCTCCTTTCTTTCTGGTTCAAAGAGTGCTTCTTTCCTTCCTCTAATTTCAAAATTGCTGTCTGTGTGTGTGGCTTTGTCACTTGGTCTTACGCTAGCAGATAGTTTGGCAGAGTAGAAGTGGATCTCTGGCTGATGGGGGTGGCGAGTCTCCCAGATCGACACTGTTAGTATTTCAGTAATTTTAATGCAGACAGAATTTAGTCTGGTCTCCTGAACTGGATGTTCCCAACACAGATGTGGTTTGTCTCTTTGGACTGCTATGGCCATTGAGGGTTGGGCCACATTTGGTGAACTTCTGGGGAAGGATGTTTAGCTTAGTTTCCTCTAGGAGAGATCCAGTTTATGCACACCAAAGCGGCTACAAAAGTTAAAATAAATCATTATGAGGGTGGTTAAGCATTGAACGGACCACCCCAGAGTGACTGATGAATCTCCATCCTTGGAGACTTTTAAAGCTTGACAGGATAAAGCCATGAGCAACTTGTTGCAATGTGGAAATCAGCCCTGCTCAGAGCAGGAGGTTGAACTCTTGGGTAAAACTGCTCTGGGCTCTGCAAACTGATAGCGAGTGTAGCTCAAAGGGTCCTACTATGTGAAGTCCTGGTGTAGATACAGTTTAAGCAACTTTTTAAAATCAAGACCATGCTTGTAGTGATTTTTTTCTTTTTCTCCCGAACTAGTGTGAAATAGTTTTACTTTGGTATCCAGCCTGTTTCATGTCCTTTGCTTGGGTAGCAGCACACTGCTGGTGTCAGTTTATCACAGCTTCCTAGTTTTGGCTCTTAGGTTGCAAACCTGCCACAGGAAACCTGCTTTCCTTTATCTGGGCATGCAAGAAGCAGGGGGGTGTATGTATTTTCCTTCAAGAGGCAGGTGTAAGAGGAAACATATGCATCTGTATCTTGAATGTTTGTATTTGGAAGGGCCAAAGCACAAATTTGCTCTTGCTGAAGAAACTGTGGCAAAAATTGGACTTTTTTTCCTACATTCCTATAGTGTAATATGACTGTCTACATATTAAAAAAAAAAAAAGAGACAGTGGGTAATGAAACTTAAACTGCAGGCTTAAATGTGTTAAACAAAAGTCATTGGAGTTATTAGTTCTGAACTATTTAAAGATCTCTTTGTTTTCGTGGACAAGGGTTTTCTACTTTCTGAGTTACCAATCTGAATTTAAAAAAAATGTTTTAAAAATAAAATGTTTGATACTATTTTGGGAATATTATTATGATTAGAAGACAATACTAGTCCCCACCAAATCAGTCTTAAGGGGTTTCCCTGCTTCTGCTGGATGCAGTTGAGATTGCTACCACTGTATTTTTTTTCAAATTGGAAGGGCTGAAATTGGATTTCATGCTTTCAGTCCGTGTAGAATGACTGCATAATTGTGCAGAAGAAAGTTATGGTTTAACATTCTCATGCCTTGAAAATAAACATATCTTTATGAATGACATGATACTGGCACTGATCTACTTTGCAAATGTATTTAACAGCTTGTTGCGTGAATCGTAATAAAATAGTTCAGTAGACTGCACTGTATTGATTATACAGCAGCTGGAATAAAGAGTGAAACCTGATGCTTTCCCCCAGTTCTTGCTAAAGCAAACTTTTAGAAGTGAGAAAAGGAGACACTTATGTAAAAACTATGTACGTAATTTGTCCTTTCCTTGCATGTTTTTTTTCTTGACCCCCTTCTTTTGCAGTCTTTGAAGAAGGCAGTGTTGACAGAAAGGCAAGTTTTTTTAACCTTCCCCCTGTTGATTTCTGTATCATCTTGCAGGGTAGTCATTGACTCTACTTGGCATAACTCTGGAAATTCCCATGATGTCCCAAATCTAGTATTGTTTATTACATTGCCATACAGAGAGATGGTAGGATGATCTTTGCTAGAATGCCCTTGTTAACATAAACAAAAGGAAAATGCTAATATAATCTTAAAACACTCCATTCATTCAAAATTGACCAGGCCTTTTTGGGATTTTAAGTTCCATGGGTTTTTAGGGCATGTCTGTTGCAGTGAAGAGAATGGTCGTGGTGCTCTGGAGTGCTGCCTTCCACAGACACTTCTACTCTGCTATTCAAACTGTGGGATAAGCTCTATGGAATAATGTGAGAGCCATAAGTTAATTCTTGTCTTATATAGTACTTTGCCTCCCTATCTAGGCAAAGCCGCAAGATCTGCAGAGCTACATGGGTGTTTTTATCATGTGTTAAAATTGTCACGACTCTTTAATCCTGTACTATTGTACCTCAGTTTTCGCCCAGAAAATTTTTAGGGTTAATTAATATGCTAGGTAACATTTGAGAACAGAGGGGTTATTCTGGCTCCAAACAACAGCATTAGAGTTGAGTGTGAACATGCAGCAGTGTGCTGTATTTTCCAGATTTAATCACTTGTATATATAGTGTTGATGCAGTAAAGACTTTCAAATTTGTTGGTAATTTAAAGCACATCTCCGCTAAAACAAAGGTATGATAATAAGCAGTAATTAAATGTTGTGAAGGGTGTTCATCACTGTTATTTTAACAGAAGTTAGTCATTATCTGCTGATTGCTGGCATCATTAAATCTCAATTTTTTAGTATGTAAGCCAGTGCTTACATACCTGAGCTGCTGAGCTGAGGTTTTTCATTCTTGAATTGCAGAAGTATCTTTTTGTTCTTGGATCTTAAGTGTAATGACTTACCTCAAACTGCCAACAACTTTATGCCTGCCAAGGAGAAGAGTGCAAATGTTGTGAATGTGCTCTTTAACTAAGAGATACAAGGCATCTCTTCTGAAAATTGGGGCAGGGTGAACAGTCAGTTTAATTCAGAACAACTTAGCAGTTGTGCAGAGCTGGCCACATGAAAAATAATGGATGCAAGGTAAACATTGCTTCTTGTAAAAGTACAAAATGTGCAGAGATAGAAAATGTCTGAAGTGCTGGAGGAGGGGAGAGACTTCTGCTGTTCCTTATCTTTTGTAAACCTGCACTTTGCTTAAAAACATAAAAAAGCAAAGCCATTTATAGTAGTTGCTGAATATTCCCAAGTATGATGCAGTCTAATTTCAGGTGACAGGTTACTTCAGGTTCTTGAGACAGGAGGTTAAGTGGCCCAGGACTAAATAAGACAGGCCTCTCAGACTGAACCAAGGAGAGAAATCATGGGCCAGTTGAAGGAATTTATAGATAAAAATCCTCATTTCATTTTTCAGTTATGTGTAATAGAAAGATGTGTAATTATGTGTATTTCTAATTAAATGAATGGGTCAAACTTGAAAAAATGATTGATTGAATGGAGAGCTAGTAGACATTTAAAATAAACAACTGAACAAAGTGCTACTTTGGAACATACTGAAGGTAGTGTGAGCATTAGGGAAGATGGGTAGGGTAATAACAATAAGAATTGTTAGGTTATTGACTATTTAGAAAAAGTTGGGTACAGATGAGGAGGAATTGCAAGTTATTGTAGTGTTTGCCTTAGTTGTCAGTTTTTCTGATGTAGAGGACTAAAAGATTTTTGGCAGAACAATGAGCTTCCATTTGACATGGCATTAAAGCATCCGGAATAAACACGACTGATACATTTTCGTAGATAACAGTACTGAAAATGAATTTTTTGAATTGTGTTTAAATGTTGTAGCTGAAACTGTATGAACAAGTGAATATCTTCTGTTTTTCCCTTTCCCTTCCTCTTTTTCCTGAGTGTTGTAGTTTAGAAAAGAAAGGTCCAAAGATGTATGTGATTTTTCTGGCTTTAAAAGTGAGAGAAGAATTGAAAATCTATTTGAAGGGCGGTAGGAGAGTAATCAGCACAACTCTGTAAAGGTGAAGCTAAATGCTTAAAGTTGTGAATACTGCTTTCCTGCAGAATTACTAGCTTTTTTTCCAGGTATTATCAGAAAACATGGCTAGATTTAATTCTTACTTGAAGCTTAGCTACAAATTAGAAGGTTATTGCTTGTAACAGGTGAGTTCCGTGAGGACAACTGCCTGAAAGGAGGGTGCAGAGAGCTGGGGATGAGTCTCTTTAACCAAGTAACAAGCGATAGGACAAGAGGGAATGGCCTCAAGTTGCTCCAGGGAAGGTTTAGCCTAGATATTAGGAAGAATTTCTTTACAGAACGGGTTGTTAGGTGTTGGAATGGGCTGCCCAGGGAGGTGGTGGAGTCCCCATCCCTGGAGGTGTTTAAGAGTCGGGTCAACACAGCGCTGAGGGATCTGGTGTAGTTGGGAACTGTCAGTGCTAGGTTAATGGTTGGACTAGGTGATCTTCAGGGTCCTTTCCAACCTAGATGATTCTGTGATAGCATAGATGGTGCTACCTGATTATGTGGTATTTCACAGTCACTTTTTTACATGGGGAAAGACAAGGACTTGTGGAACAGTGCTGCTCTATTTCAGTAACATTTTACAGGTGGCAATAAAAACTCTTGGCTCTGTGACAGTATGTGGGTGTTATGTGCTTGCAGGTAAAGTTGTTTAATAGTACTTTTGAAAATGAAGTAATTGCATGCATAGTATAATGCAAAATACCCTTAAATAGTGGTTTCTGCATTACACTGTTTTCTTGTTGCTGATAAGGGAGGTACAAAAACCTTTCCATGTTAGAGGTTCAGAGCAATTGTGCCAAGTATAAATTGTCTTTTCAAAAGGTGGTGGGTTTTTTTCTTTTTGAATCTTGTGTTAGTACTGAGTGACTGTTGTTTGCACAGAGTTTCTGACTTTAAAATGTTAATGTTAGTAACTATCTTGTTTGTTGTAATCCTTCTTTGTTATCACCTTAGTACTTAGCTGAGTTGCCAAAAGCTTTTGAAATGTATGGAAACCTCAGATAGGTTAGTCACTTGAATACTGGTACCCTGGGTCGCAAGGCAAAGTGTTGTATTTTCCCTGTGCTCAAAATTTGGAACTGAAGACTTAGGATACTGTTGAGGTGCCACTGCAGTTGAGTTTATAACCATGTTAATTAGCACTGAATGTCATTAAGATGAACATATGCAATATTAATAAAACTACTTGTGAGATCGAGCTGTTGTCATTATCTAGCTGAATTGTTGTACTAAAAAGTTGCTTGCCTCTTTTCCCCAAGAAAGATAATTGAGAAGGGCTTACAGTGTGTCCCTTGGTAACAGATCACCTGGTTTCAGTGACCTCTTCTGTCTGAGACACTAGATGGTCAGAGACCTGGCTGCAGGGGGAGGGACTTTTAATAGCAGTTTATGGCTTTGAGAGTACTCTCTTCTCAGGGCCTTTCCTTGTCTTGAACAAAACCCAGTTGTCTCATTGTCATGATTACATGTGAGGAGCAGACTGTTGCTTCTGGTAAAGTTAGTATGATTTGATCTGTTCATTTTCTGCATCTGAAAGGCTGCTGGGAAAGAAGGGGTATGTGGGGAAGGTTCTGTAAACTGTTTCTCCTGGTGACATAAACAATTACTTTTGGAATGAAGTTTTATTTCCTTACACCCCCCAAGCTAAGTAGCTAAGTTTTAGACAATACTACCTGACTTGATTGGAAAAAAAAAACCAAAGGCGGGGGGGGGGGGGGGGGGGGGGAGGAATCAAGCAGGATAATTACAACATTGGCAATAGGTAAGTATTTTATACTCGTGTCTGTACTTTGATGGACTGGAAAGGGCCAGAGCCCTAATCTGGCGAAATATGGAATCATCTAAATAGCTAATGTGGTGCAGTGTAGTTGCATGATAATTGTGCTGCTCTGCATTGAGTGCACTCGACTTCACTCGTTTATGGGTACTAATGAGATTGTATTTTGATGTGATATTACTGTAATATCAGCGCCTCGTATTCATTCATTAGTTTACCTCATTGACTTTGATAAATAAGTAAATGTAGATGCCCTTGAGCAAGTCGTTTTAACATGCACATGAGAAATCTGTAATAGTGTTCAGAGCAGAAGCTGCCTTGGGCTTTAGATTTCATCTTACCATAGATGAATTTATTCATAACTAGCTATAAAGCTGTGCTGGAGACTCTTGAGCCAGCTCTGGGGAATCTAGTGGCTCTGTCCCCAGTTGTCGGCAGCCCGCTTTCTGCTCTGAAGAGTGGCTCTGCCCAGCTCAAACCCCTGCTGTTTGCTGGGAGCAGTCCCTCGCCTTGTGGGATCTCCTCTACATCGATGTCTGTTAGTAAACTTGAACAAAACCATGACAGTTATGGATTAGTGCTCAAGCCTGTGCCCTGATCTTATTTTATTTATTATTATAACTGTAGCTCCCAGTGCCTATGTGGCACAATGCAACACTGTGCTGAGCTTGTGGCTTGCATCTGGATAGCATTTAACAGGAGTAGCATAGTGTTACATGTGAGCTAGCTAGCCTTCCTCTGCAGTGGGGCTTACTCAGCTCGGGGACAACATTGTGCTAACGTGGCTGTCATGTTTCTGGTTCTGCTGTCAGTCCAGCAGTTTCAGCTCAGAGGTCAGCGGATTACTGGTGCCAGCATAATAGCTGGCATGCTACAAATTAAAATAATGCTGGAAGAAATTGCCTTGGATTTTAATTGTCTACTAGACATGCCTGTCTTAGTGAACTTGTTGTACACATCTTGACCTGTAGCAACAGAGAATGAGATGGTCTGTAAAATGACAAAAAGAGTAAAACAGACTGCACACAGAACAAGTAAATGAAATGTGTAGAAACTTACAACTCTAAGGCCAGTAAAACATATTTTAAAGTATACCTTTAAATCTGTATTAATGGCTGGTGTGGGCTCTGAAGTAGTGTTCAGAAAGAATTGTGTTCAAAATCCACATGTGAAGTACTGTCTGGCTCTCCTTCAGAGAATGTCCCTGACACCGTGCTCTGTGAGAGCTGGCCAGTATACCCAACATTGTCACTCTTGCAGTTTTTCCATTTTAGTTTTCATCTAGTTCTAGCAAATGTGTGGATAGCATTCTTTAGCTCAGTGCTAGCTTGGGTGTCTGTGCTGCGTGGCAGTCACTGCTGAGATTGCAGTTACTGTAGCCTAGATTTCTGATAACAGGTTTGAGGTAAGGCTGCCCTCAAAGTTTTTGGTTTCCTATGGAAACCAGCTTGTGCAGTTATGCTCTGTGTGTGCCTGCCGGTTTGCTTTTTTCCTCTCTAACACTTCTTCCGTCTCTCCAACCTCCTAATTTTTAATTTGATGGCTTTTGTTCTAGCCCTTTGTGCACACCTAGAGTCAACAGACTTTGTAAAAGCAGACTACTGGATGGTTGCGATTGAGTCCCGGTGGTGATAAGAGCTGCAGCATGCACAAGGGTGGTGTTAGTCACCAGAGCAGCTGTGTGATTAACACAGTTGCATGGGAGAAACTTCAGCTGGAGTGTATGTGTTCTTATATATCAAATCTGGTCAAATATGAGAGAGATTTGAAGGTACCAGGGTCTGTTAGTTCATGTAACTATTTGTTCTGCCAAGTCTTACTTACTTCAAAAAAAAAAAAAAAAAAGCAAAAGACAAAAGATAATGGGAGCCAGTAGTGATATCTGTATTTAGGTTGTTTAATAGTTTCTGCTGTTAAGTGTCCTATGAGCTTGCTTGCCTTTTGTTCTTTTTTAACCCTCTCTCCAGAATTGTTAATACTACCAGTGTATGAGCAGCTTTTGTGTTTTTTTTGGTAGAGGAAATCACTTTGTATCAGGGAAGAGTCTTTTTCTGTTTTCTTCTTTCCTCCTAAAGTTACAACAGTGCTATTGTTGAAAAGTGGAATATTGGTTACCAGAAGCTTTCCTCATACTAGCTTTTCTCAAGGAGGATCTTGTCTGTATACTACTGAGATGTATGTTTTAAGGTAAGGCTCATCCTGCAAACTTCTGCAAACACTCGGGATCCATCAAACAAGAGGAGCACAAACAAGTGGGATCCTGCCCTTTCACTGTCACCAGGTGCTCCTGGCTTCCTCTTGTGTGCCTGGTGCTGACTGGCAAATGTGTTGTAAGGCTTTGTTGAAAGGAGGTGATCTGGTGAGTGTGGAAGATTGTTTTGTTCTTGCTCTTGCTTGTCTGACTAGTGAAAATGTTAGCATTTTTCTTGTTCAAATTCTTCCTGTTCTCTTCGCAAAGCCAAGCAGGTTCATTTGGTACTTAGTCAAGGGATGTAGAGGCTAATTGTTCTGGGTCTCACTGGACAGGTGGTAGGGGAGACCATCCAAGAGGACATCCTGACTTTGAGAAAAGGTTGTATCTTCTGTACTTATAGTGCTTTTGAGTAAAAATAAGGCTGCAGGTAAAGAAGGATTTGTAATGATTTACTTTTAAACTTGGGATCGATTACAAGGTAGGTTTGCAGTGTGAGATCTGTCCCTTTTTAGAGAGGCAAAACAAAGTGTTTATATCCATCTGAGAGGGGAATGTCTTTGAATAAGCTGCATATTGACTTTGGTTGTCTGACATTGGGACCATGTGGAACAGTAACTGGGCCAAACTCCTCTTTTGGCCTCTTGATCTCAGCAACTGCCATATGATGTGCAATCTGGGCTCAGTAAGCTCTCATTTTCCTTCCCAGTGCTCCTGAGAGTGGAGGTCTTTGATTCCTCTTCCCTTCAAGAGTTGAGTGTACTGGTTTCTTCACCAGCATTATTTGCAAGGCCTAATACTAGACCATAATGATTCACAAATCTTCTACAACAACAACTTTTCTGGTGTGTTGGTTTTTCTTGTAATGCGGTGATAACAGTTTTGCAGTTTAGATGACAGTAGTCAAAGTTGGAACCTATTTCAGCCATTCAGCATCAATCAGCACTGGACTCCTGGGCTGTAGAGCTCTGCAACATGGAATGCTTTTAACTTTCCTCTTGGTAAAAAGAAAAGAGAAAAATGGTGGGAAGAGTATGTAAAGAAATACCCAAGCTTAAGGTTACAAAGTTGGAACCCCAAGTTAACAATGCTATGAGCAGGGCTTTAGGGCTCCCAATACTGGGTCCAAAGTATACTGGTCATAGGTTAAGTATCAATTTCATAAATTACTCTGTTTGCTTTAATTAAAGCAAAAATAAAATACATACCAGGTATCAGCATGACTTATTTACATTAAGCATTATTTGTTTAGACCGCAATGGTTTTGTGCTGGATTAGATATTATGCACTTTTTCCTGGCCCTGATACCAATTCAGTATCATGTTGTGGCACACTTGATAAAATTTGATCATGTGCCTGAGTCTCATTTGGGTCAAATATATTGTGGTTGGTGATGTGGTAGTGCAGAGATTTGCTGTTAATAGTTGTGAAACCTGCATTTCATCTTCTGTAACTTCTGACAACTTTATCTCTGCAAATGTTCGAGAAAGCTTACTTTTCAATTTTATTGTAACTAGCAAGTAAATACAATTTTTTTTATTCAGTGTTTGAATGACTAAAGAAGGGATGATCTGTGCATGTGTTGTGTAACCACTGTTGTCTAAAGTTATGGAAGGATGCTTTCAGATGTGGTAAACAATCTTCATTACATTTATTTTCATTTTGTTCATTATCCATTCTTAATATTATGCCAAAACCAAAGCCTATTTATCATTTCGTAAAAGGGAGAAAAAAATTCAGTCCTAGTGAAGCAGATTCTTTCTTGATTAAAGGTAAATCTTTTTGATATATACAAAACCACAAATCTTATTATTTGGAGATTTTTTTTTAAAGGGGGGGAGGCCGTTAGGAAAAGATTTTTATGGGATCATAAATATTCTATTTGGATCTGTCTTATTAAACATGGCTTGGATTGAATCTTCTTCTGAAGGCATTTAGATATTCAATTTTCTCAGTAATTGACCTGATTCTACTGTAAGCTGCTACTTACGTTTCAAGACATGAATTGGTCTTGCCTTTTGAAGGCTTTTGACCTTTATTTTGGAAAGGGGAAAGCATACTATTCTAGGGTCGTGACTAAGGGCATTTTTTTAAAACTCAAAAAAATTTGCAGAGAATGTGGGAACAGTTTTCTATAGAATAGGAGATGCTGAGGTTCAGAGGTATTGTCATGGGTGTGACAGGACATGTCAATCTATGGTGTCAAAAAGTGTAGGGTGAGGAGATTCAACTGTTATAATGGTGAGGAACTTTTGACGCTGTTCAGGACATGGTTTAAGATTATTTTTCTTAGATCTATGGCAGCTTAAAAAAATTTCCAGTTATTTTTGTAGGCATTTCATTTAAATTTTCTTTTATTTTTTTCAATAGTAGCATTTATCAGCAATGCTTAGAGAAATATTGCTGTTAATGTTTTTTTCTTGTTCAATGAAACAGGAGTGTCTTCTGTTTACATTTTCTGCAAGCCGAGCCAGTCTTTCCTTGTCTTGATTATTGGATTTCAATAACTTATGTTTATGGTATGATCATGCCTAGAGGCATCAAACAAAATATGTAAAATACTGTGTAAGTATAGCTTGGATTCTGCATATGATGTGTGTATACAGACCCTCCTGTTTATATGGAGGCTAACCTTCACCAACTCTGCAGATGCAGTTGCCTTAATGATTCTGTGTTTTTAGTTGGCAGGGACCTCTGGGGATCCTCTAGTCCAACCCTGCTGCTCAAAGCATGGTCAGCTAGACCAGGTTGCTTGGGACATTGTCCACTTGAGTTTTGAACATCTCTGAGGATGGAAACTCCACAGTCTCTCTCTGAGTGTTCAGTCGCCCTTAAAGTAAACTTTTATTGATGTTCACAGGATGTTTCTGATTAACATGTTGCAGTTTTAAGTATTACTGAACACTGCTTCAGCACAGTGCTGGTCAGGAGTCAAGGGGAAAGATTCTCTAGGATACTATGCAGAAATTGTGTTTCATCGTTTGATTTCTATTCTGTTTCTGTTTGTGAGCTACATAGCAACTGCAAGCTGGAGCTACTCATTGGATCTGTCCTTTAGATAAGGAACAGAATGTCAAATTCTCTTTAAGATTTGCTAGTCTGATGCAACTCTAATGTGTTAGGCTTTCTGAAAAGCTTTTAAAGCACATCATCCATATCATTAGTGTTTTGCTGGCCTGTAAAAGCAGGTGCCATAGTCCTTCTGCAGGTACACACAGAAATGTCCAATCTTTCTGGAAAGTTGACATGCACATGCTTTAGATCTGAAACTTGCATTTAAAGAGTTAGTTTTGATGCATACATGTGAGTCAGAGCCTGCTGGAGGTCTGTTTTTCCGTTTTCTGGAAGTGAAGCATCTTCTTTCTTATGAAAACGGGGAAAAATGCATAGAAGACAATTTACTGCTTCATCTCTGTACCTCCAGAGACATTTTGTATGCCTTGCTTGTTCATTCTTCTATTTACCACATTTCTAATGGCAGCTAAAGCACAGCTTGGTTTTACAGCAAAATTTACTACTTATGTTTAGGTGATGATTGTTTTGTATCAAATACGATGCTGCACAGGTGGTTTTGGACACCTTACTTGTTCCATGCCAAGTCAGTATTTTGTAGATACCTCTCTCTGCACTGTAGTAATTCAATAACTTGAGTAATCGGCAGCATCAAAAATTGGGATGAAAACTTTGATGGGTGGTCTCAGAGTTGTAGATTGATTTAGGCTGAAAGGGATGTCTGGAGGTCATCTGGTCCGACCCGTCCCACCGAAAGCATGGCTAGTGTAAATTGGTGGTATGCGATGGTAGTGAGTTAAGCTTAGTCTTTGCTATAATCTCCCTTTAGGTAGGTGGAGAAGGCAAGGTGATCCCACAAGCGTTCTCCGGAGTAGCAAACTCAGGCATCTCGGCCTGTTCTTGTCCTCGTGTACTTCAGCCCCCTAACTGCTTGGTGGTCTCTCTGCTGATCTTGCTTTGGTTCATCTTTCTTACACTGGGCAGTCTGAAACGACACACTTGTTCAGCTGAGATCTCACTAGTGCTGAGTAAAAATGAATGTCACTTACTAGGTTTAGACAGAGCACTGCAAGGCAAATACCGTTAATCTTACCAACAGCTTGAAATGGTGCCTTTCTGGAAACACCTATTTTTATTCCAAGACACGAGGGACCTTTGATTAAATCGTTTTTTACCACATCACTGTTTCCAGAAAGGGTTATTTACATTGTCTAGTTTGAAGCAGACTTTCTAATTCATAGCCAAACTTGTTTTACACTGCTGCAGATTTAATCAATATATTTCTCTGCTTTTGGAAGGTTTTTTCCATCTAAATTGAACTGGGTAGTTGCATATCATTTCAGTTATCCTACTGATGTATTTTGCCTTGTATGGCACATTATATTGGTTTATATCATATTTCTTCAAGCCAGTCATCAAGCAAACTGTTGTGGTTGTCTGACTTTGAGTGGAAAAAGTAGTTTTCTGCCTGCTTTATTCTTAGTGTCAGCTTTCAATTTAGAAATTACTGTTTGCTTGATCTGTATGCAGGGATGCGCTTTGCACCATATTTTAATATGTCATAGTTAGAATCAATAGCAGTTATGCCAGAATAATGCTTATAAATGTGAAAGCGGGCATTCTCGGAAACAGTGACTAGAGGAATGAAGTGGTGGCGGGGAACAGAGAAGAGACAGTGAATATGTTTTTTGTCAAGTGTGGATCAATCTTCCACAGGAACCAGTGAAGAAAGACACTTTGCCCTTGCTACTCGGATCTTTTACTGTATTGCTTGTGACATCTAGCAGACTGTACGGTGCTGCCAGAGCAGAAGCTAGCTGAGAGAGAAGCTGTCTTGGTGTGAAGTCCAGGTCATCCAGGATTCAGACCCTTGGCTTAGGTTCAGGCCTCTCCTACCGAACGTTTTCAGTCATATGACTTCGATTTTTGCCAAAGACTAACTTTAGCTAAAACTTGCTGAGACCTGTACAACGTTATTTTTTGGCAACTGCAGCACTTGTGCCATGAACTCTCGGCAGGTTAGATCACTAGCTTTGTTTATAAGATACCATGTAGTGTTTTGGGACATAAGGACAAATGAGCTTGCAGCCTGTGCTTGTCAGAGCTGTCTTGTCTTTCACCTCATGGGAAAAGATTTATTGGGCATAATTATGTCTAATTGAGCCACTCTTGCTATCTTGCCAGTGTTACTTTTTTTCTGTTAATTTGATCAGTGGACGCAGATAAGATAAAAATGTAAGCAGTGCTTATTTGAATGGCTTCATGCTTCTTGGATTATTTAAATGATTCTTTTAATTTGACATGAAATTATGTGGGTTGTCATGTGGAGTTTCAACTAACTCCAGTTTTCTACCTCATTTTATTCTCAAGAGGAAGATTTATTTTATCACCTGTACAGGAAAAACTTACTTTTGTCATGTACCTGCCACTTGGTTTCTGTAGTCAGTCATGAGCTTTCTAAATACAGTTTGCTCTTTTAAAATGACTTATAAATGTGTGCGCTGCCCAGAAGAGACTAGTCTGTGTTAAAAATGCAAAGCCATGTCCAGGCCATTTTTTTTAAACTGTCAAAGTAGTGCAGTTTCATGTTGGCTTCAGGTGAACATTGATTTCCTCTCACCTCCCCTTGCTCTTTTCATGTCACCTAAAGAACATCCACAATGACCATGGTCACAAACTTTTACAAGTTTGAAACTATTAAATGCGTTTCTTACAGAAACTTCAGTGTTATTTTAGGAGTTCCTGAACAATGAAAGTAAAAACGCTTATCAGCTAAGATGTTAGTATAGCTGTTGTGGTACTTTCTGCTTCTCTTTAATGGATTTCATTTTCGTTGCTCAGATTCCTATCCTTACTGTTGAAATAATATTTATAGTAGATGTGGGTCAGCTAAAACTCACTAGGCTTGTAGCAGCCTCCTTTTTGGTTTATACATGTAATTCATGAACACTTGAGGAGAAAGCAAGGCCGCATTTTTGGGGGTGGGGAGTCTCTGCATTAATTTATATGACATAGGCGTGGCTTTTGTATGGGACACTGGAGATGTTATTGTTTCTGGGTGAAAGTCTGTCTGGTGTCCTGGATATCTTGAAATACAAATGGTATTTGTGTTTTGGGGACTGAGGGATAAGGAGATGAAAATAAGAGGAAGGGAAATAAAACTGTTGTTACTTCAGACTTGAGTTTCCTTTACATGTGGACAGTTCTACATGTGGAGTTGCTTGTAGGATGGATAAGCTGAAAAAAACCTGCAGTATGGTGAACTTGAATTAATTTTTTTCTTTGCCACTGAGGGCATTATTAAACTTTTTTTTTTTTTCTGTTAAAAACTGGGTATTCTTAGTGGCAAAATATTATAATGGCTAGAAATATTTATGACTTGTAGCCTAAGTTAATCTTTAGCTGGAGAGGGGAGTTTGCATATGTGCAGGAATTACTATAAAACTCCTTTCTGTCACAGTTTTCTTCAAGGACAGTGGTCTACACAAGATAAACATTTAAGATATGTCTAGATTGGAATATGTGAATTAAGTTGGCTCTTTGCTTTTGCTAAAGATCTTGCTGGCTGTATTTGCATTTTGGTCTATACCAAATGCAGGTTTAATTATGGAAACTAAACCTACTTTAAAGCAACTGCAGCCAAGGTGAATGCAGTCCTGTTTCTCTTCAGTCCGTAGCTTCCCAACTGGTGATTTCAAAGAAGTAATCTGGCAAATGTGTATATGATTTAGTCTTTCCACACCCTCAAAAAAAAAAAAAGGCTCAGAAAACCTGAAATGCCGCCCTCCCTCCCAAAAAGCTGACAGGAAAAAGGAGAAATTCCTGGTAAAATGCCTTCTCGGTCTTGGCAATCGTGCAGAGTGGTAATGTGCCTCTTCCAGTGCCCGTGTGCTTGGAGAAGGTTCAGCATGTCTCACTCTGACAGCAGGTGCAACGCTCTTACCAGGGAGCTGAGACGCGCCTTTCACAAAAGGCGGTGCGTCAGCCTGGGTTGAACTGAATGCCTTCCCTGTACATCACTCGTGAAACTGTAAGGGATGCCTGTGTTTAAAGTTTCTTACACTTGATCATAAATTTGTGTTCTCACTTGCTTGCGGGTTCATCAGAATGATCTAAAATTGCGTGAGCAAACAGGAGAATTGGTTTAACGCTGAGGAGCAGAAGGCAGTAGTGGGGCACTAGTATTATTTTGCAAAGGCAACATAACAGCGTAAGGTTCTGTGGGCAGGTAGTCATCATAGCTGATGTGTTTTTATTTTTAGCTAATGTTTTTGAAAAGTTGTGTAAGAATTGCTTCAATTAAAGAGTTTAATTCTTTTTTGACTCTTCTTCCCTTTTCACTGATGCGAGAATACATGATACAGAGTTCTAGGTTGATTAGTCTTTGTTTTCATGTGGTTTAGTAGATAAAATGGGGACTTCTTAAAAGCTAAATTCCATTTTGCATAATTGCATCCATACTAAGTAAGTAGATCAAACAGTAATTAACTGAACCATTGTCTAAGGACCAGTGGAAGAGGGGAGAAGTTAATGAGCAGGAGGGGTGTGCTGCTGTTGAACTCTAGACCTGTACAAGGTTGTCTTTTGTTTGAGAGGCTTTACTAAAGAAAAATGCTACTGAGTCAGCATACTGCTTTATAGTGTGACTGTACAGATCACTGCATCTCCTGAAAGGTAAGACTTAACTCCAGTGTGCAAAAAGAAGTAGAAACTTATACTAAAACATGTTCCAAGTATAATCACATTTCCATATTTTTAAATTGAGGCTGATAACAAACATTATTAATGCTTGCAATTTTCATAATTTATTGTGATAATGGCTTTCAGTTAAGTTCTGTGTAAGAAGCCTCTTGGTTGTAGACGTTTGCCAGATCATATACATTTAATTTTTAGAATTTACTGATTTGCAGTTCTATTCATGTGTAAAGTAAGAGGAAAATAGAGTTACAAAACCTGAAGTAGCTCTGTACGTATAAGGCTACTGCTGTACCACTGCTCAGAGACTTTAAAGTCACCTTAAGTATTAGAGGACAGTTAATTAGGGGCTGAAAAAACCCAAACCACCAAGCACAAAACCACTAGTTATTTCTGCTAATGAACACATGGATCTGGCAGGTTCTTCTGCCATCTTAAGGTATTTCTTTCTCAAGCAGAACTAAGTGGACCAGAGCCGTGTTACTCCTGTGCTTGTTTCAGTTACTGTTCTTACTGCAGGATATATTATAAATGGGTGATGTTTTCAGGAGGCAAGTGCTCAAACTGATGGTTCAGTTAAAGGATGATCTTGCCAAAAGGACTCTTTGTATTTTGAGCAAGTTGCACAAATTGTTTCTTTTTGTATACCTAAAGGAATATTGAAGCATATGGTGCATCCATAAGCCATGTAGTCTTACTCAGTTTATCTGTTAATTCTTTGAATTGCTTATATGGTTACAACTGAGATTTAAATTTTTTGTGATAAGGTTTTTACAAAAGAAGAGAACAAGTTTAGAATACTTTGGAGGAAAAAGGGATTTTCAGGTTTTTTTTTTTTGTGTGAGTGTCGTGATGCGGTTGTCATAAAATCATATTCCAACTTTTAATATTTTTTTAAGTGACAACCTTTCTTTGGACTTGACCAGACATTCAGTGACAGGAGTGAAAGTCTGAAGATTTTAGAGAACTAACAACTATCTAAAGGAATTGATGAGCAGGGTTAGAATTCGCTTATCTTGCACAAACCTTACTTATGTGGATATTTGGCTCATGTAATACAAAATGTGCCACTTCCTGCTATGTGAGTGGAAATGACAAAGGAAAATATGAAGGGTAAAGACAGCAGTCATACTCAGTCTTTCTCCATTCCAGCATAAGGCAAAACATCATTGTTCTGAATACTTAAACCTGGAAAATGGTAGTGGCAGACGTGAAGTGCTTTCCACAGTATGGATATATGGTGACAGAACATCAAGTTTGTGGAGGGAAAGGAGGTGAATTTTTTGATGTCTGCTTATTTTGAAATGTAAGAATAAAGCAAAGTGAAGTGTTGGCTGTGAAACCTGGGGGAAGCAGTGCATTTTTTTAAACTCGTTTTGGTGTATGGAGGTGATGATTATTACTGAGGAATAACTTCAGGAGTTGCTTTGGGCTTGAAATATCCTAAAATGCATTTTATTTGAATTCGAAAAACTTTTTTTTTCTTTCCCTTGTCAGATATTGAAGTTTTGCCTGATAATTTTTTGGCATGCAATATAAAGCTCACATTGTGGAGAAGCTGGAACAGAAGTGGGCTGAGAACGAAACCTCCTGTTTCTTTTGAAGATCTATTCCACCGTGTATAGTTAAACCATATCTGGATTTTTGTGTGTTATTTCTCTTGACTTTAGCCTCATAGCTATAGCTGATTCATTGTAACAGTTTCTGACCTTTTGTTCATGTGGGCTCTATGTTGTTAATGGACTCAAAAGTAGAATGACTTTCTAAAAAAATACACTGTAGAGATTTAGAAAGGTCTTGATGGACAGGAGAGGATCATTCTGTGGCAAAACTGACTTGGTACAGTGACTGCGCTTTGAAGCTCTGTTATTTCTACAAAAGAAAATGTAATTCCTGCAATGAAATGCTAATGTGAATTTGGCTTAATTTTTCTTTTTAAACATGAAGAGTTTCTGTGCTTGACATGATGGAGCAGGGGAAAGTCATTTGCCTGTGTATGAGTGGATTTTTTTTCATGTTTCCTTAAACAAGGAGAGCTGAGGGAAGAGTAAAGGTGGTTTTAACATACACTGTGGTACAGATAAGCTGACACTAGTTTAGGGCCTATTTGCTCTTTCCAGATTAGAAAATTACTGAAAAAGTTAGTAACTTTTTTCCTTGGTGCCTTCTTTTGAGGAGTACTTAGGCTCTTCAGTGTAATGAGTGCAGTTATTCTTCCCTAAAATGCTTTGTACTGTGTTTTCAAAGGCAGTTTGGGCTGTTTTTGATAGAAGGGGTATTTGTGAATTTTCAAAACGTCTTGGGTAATTGCTACCTGAAGGAAACTATAGGAGATATCCCTTGTTAATCTATTGAGGGCCAAATGCCCCTCCCTTAATGAGCCAATCTCATGTGCCCAATGTGGTTAAAACAGAACATTGGGTTTTTTTCTTCTTTCATTTGGAAGCTCTAAGTTTATATAAGCACCTCAGACTGAAATGTGGTTAAGTGCAGGTTTTGGAGGCTAGGATTTTGCTTGCTCTGCTTTGCAGCTTTGATACTGAGATGCGTCTCCCAAATCTGTCTGTTTGACAGCCTGGGAAGGGGACTTGCAACTTAACATAATATACTTAATGAGAAACTAGGGTGCTTTATGTGTCAGATCTACACCTGAAACTGCATTATGACTGGCCTCTTTTACTGCTAGATATTCTCCCAGGTACGTCACTGCCACACACTGCCATTGAGTCGTTTTGCTCTCTGTCCTCCTCCACCTTGTACCTGCTTGCACAATTGAGAAAGCAGTAGAGAGGCAAGAAGCTGCACCAAAAGATTTGCTCATCAAACCACATCCTAAACATAGTGTGGTAACTTCAGGTGTTTCTGGGTCTTTATATATTGCCTTCTCTGAAGACCAGCAAAGCTAGTAAATTTATTTTTAAAGAGCAGTGAATCAAACAGGAAAAAGAAGTTGCTTATCTGAAAATGGAAATGTATAGTATAACTTTTATTTGTAAAACAAAAAGAGCATAAGTTGCAACAAATGCAACTTTGTGAGTATCGTGCAGCTGCTGTCTCATTCTGAAAGAATTCACAGCCACAATAATTCTTCTGTAATTCTTTTGTTTTGATATCCTGCAATGAGGATGTTAATTGAGGCTGCTGTGGGTCATTTTGGACAATAGAAACTGGAATGAGACAAGATCTCTTTCTTTACACAATATGCAGCTGTTAGATGAGAATAATCTAGTTATGTTTTAAACTGTACTTGAAAACTGTAGGTGCCAGATTCCTTGGTTCTCTTTTTTTAAATTTTTTTTTATTCTTTCTCCAGTTGGGAGTGTGTCACTCATTTATTTGAGTGCAGTCCTGAGGGGGAGGGAACAAGCAACCTAAACAAATATCAGTGATCTGAGGTATTTATGGATTTTCTGTGTGTTCCTGTAATGTAACTTTTCTGCTTTTTTCTCTCCTCTTTCAAATCTATTACAGTGGCAAGGGTATCTGCCAGCTCTGTGCATGGCAGCTTGCTGCTTTGAATGCATTCCAACAGGTGTGTTGTTTTTGTTTTCCTGGAGTCGATTTTGCAATTTAGTATGAACATAATACTTTACATCTGTATTTCAGTCTAGTTTGAACAAGTTTACCTCAAGTAGTGGTTGAGTTGTGGTTTTGATGGAATGATTGTTTGGCAAGCTTTGTCTGTAAACACTTTGGTGCTTTCAGCACATAATATTTTGGGGCAGCCATAATGCAATTGCATAATCTTAAATTATGTGCTTCACAAATAAGAGATGTTTGTAAGGATTGAATGCAAGCCTTGAAGTTGAAAATTTAGTGCATAAAAAAGCATCTAACTTGTCAGTATCCCAGGCTTTATCTTAAAAACTTCTATTTTTTCATAATATGAGTAGTTTAACCTAATATGAATCATCTGAATGATAGAGGAATTTGTGGGATTTGTTTCAGGTTTTATTGGGACTCCTCAATGAAGCATGTTGTTCAACTTTGGTTGCTAGTCTGTAGTTTCAGGTGACTTGCTTGTGACCTTGTGACATTCCACCCCTTCCCCTGCCTGAAATGGTGGCTGAAAAACTTTGATTTAATAAAAGAAAGTTCTGGTAGCATTCAGGAAATGCTGAATATCATATGTACTGAAAAATGAGAGAACAGCACTTCTTTTGATAATCTGAGTGTGACTTAAATGATTATTAATCAAAACTGTTTTACATGTATCAGTTTTGAGGACTCTTAAATTCAAGCATTAAATACTGCTAAAACTGTACCTAACAGTGTGGCCCCCCCCCCCCCCCCTTTTTTTTTTTTTTAAATGTGATGGGACAAATGTAAGAAACAGTATATTACAAACAGTGATTTTTTTTTTTTTTACAGTGTTCTACTAGCTTCAGGACTGCCAGCACTGGAGAACAGATTTGGGGTGTTGTATTAAAAAGTGCCTGATCTTTTCAGTGGTTTCACTTCTGAATCAAACTGTAATTCTGACCTTAATGTTGTCCCATGGTCACAATTATATGTTGTGGGGAAAAAAATTGCTCTTAAACAAGAGTTTAAGATATTTACCTTACTAAAATTTACCATTCCTTTTATACCATGGATAACTATTTCTTGGTTGTGTTCATGATTTTAGCTGTGCCTGTGGTTTTTTTTTTTAATCCCTCCAGGGCCATAATTGTCCAGAATTTTTATTGTATGGAAGTTGTGCTGTATTTCTGATAGTTTCACACTTTTTCTCTTGTCCTTCTATTATCTTTTTGGACAATGTGGGTCTCAAAACAGTGGTCAGGAACAACTGTGGTAGATTGTATGTGGTGATGATTTCTGTTTTTTCTTTCTAAAATATACTAATTCTTTTCAATTGTCCTTTGAATGGTGTAAAGCTGATACTTTCAGTGTGTTGTCCATAGTGACTTCAACTCTTTTTCTGAAGGATTAACTATGAATGTGAAGCCTGTTAATATATAGATTCACTTGAGGTTATTTTTCCCTTCCTATTGCATTTATTGTCAATGGATGTCACCTAGCATTTTATTTCACTGTCAGCCTGTCACTGTGCAAACCTTCTGTAGCTATCCACCGTGACTTTCAGACAAGGTTATTCTGACTAATTCTGAATCTCACAATTTTTAGCTTTGCAAAATTTGCAAATGTTTCTGTCTCTGTTGGTTTACTCCATGTGTATGAGCATAGGTCAAAGTGTAGATCCTTGAGAAAGGTTATCAGTGTATCGTGTTCTTACTTTCTTTTTTTCTCCCTTGGTCACTATTTAAAGAGCTTACTGCTCTGCTTCTCCCACTTCGTATTTGTTGATGGGTTATAATTTCCAGGTAATTTGTTATGTGCTCATCCTATGAGAATTTGATTTCTTTAAGACCCTTCAACGATAGAGGGAGCTTGCTGTTTTCCCAAACTTCCATGTATATTCTTGAACTTTTTGGGTGTGTTACATTGAATAGGTTTTTGTATATTTATTGTTTCCTTTAGCAAATCCTAAATGGTTGGACTTCTCTTTATGGAAATTAGGGTGCTTTACTATATACCTTATTGTAAAGAAATGATTATATTTTTCTTTGAACGGGCAAGAGTAGTAGGATGAATAATAAAGAGTATCTCTAAGCAGAGCCAAAAGGCACACCTTGTAGTTGTGGCAATGGCATGAGATAACTCTGAATGCGTTTTAACCTGTTGCATTATGCTGCCTTAAACCCAAGCTGCTGCACAGTAGAACTGGAAATATTTGAAAGACACTAGTTCCCTGCCAGTTGCGAGGCAACCACACCCTGACTTGTTCGCTACACTTATGAAGGTGCATTTTTAATATATTGTAAACAGTTCCTCATGGTTGCTGTGTAATAAGAAGCTGACTTAATGCAGTTTTTGAAAGGAACTCAAGTACTGTAAATCTCAGCTTTACTTAAGAGGTTCTTTTGTTTGAACACTTTAAACTGTTGAATAAAATGTGCGTCTGCAATTAAGTTTAACCGTGTATGTAGTACTGTCATAGCTGAGGCAGGTCTTTGTGCCTGTTCCCTGTGCTCAGGTGGTGGGGAAGTCACCCAGAGTGTCACCTTCCCTGAACCTTCCTCCTCACCCCTCACCGGCTGGGTAAATCAATATACGCAGGTGTAGTTCAGACCTGTCAGTATCCCAGTAACTGGCTGACAGTCAGAGCTGCAGAGAGGTGGCTAGTGTGTTTTGAGAACCAGTATGGTAATGTGAAGTAATCCTTTGCACTAGATCTTGAGGATATCTGAGAGGCATCATGTTACATTTCAGATAACAAGGGGAAGATGCTTAGAATAGTTCTAGTCCATTTGTCTTTAGAAGTATTTCTCTGAGATGTCTAGACAACATATTAAAAAGGAAATCTCTGTTGGTTGGGATCTGGGGTTGCAAAATACCAAATACAATACTTGTGAATTAATATGTGAATGAAGTTGTTTCTGATAGTGTCTCAAGTGATAAATGTTAATTGTAGAATGATATTCTGAAAAATACCATAGTTTTAATTAATTGGTGTTTCATGAATGATAATGTTTGTGTACATTCATTTTGCTTTTGAAAATTAATTGCAAGTACAGTACGATGCTTTGTGATACTTCTGAGAAGTCTGTTTGTTTGTATTGCAGAAAAAAAAATAAGACTACAAGATAAGCCAAACAAATCCCCCAAAGTTTCATGTTGGTATCCACAAAGGAAAAAATCCTCTTTTGTGACCTGTTCTTGGGCATGAAATCATGGGAATAACAAGGACACTTATTGCTTTTAGTTGTACCCAAAGAATGATTTTCGTTTTTTTTGTCAATGGCTACATTGCTTTCTACCAAAGCACTAGCTACTTTTATAGTTAGAAAATAGCATCTGATGGAGAAAATACCATGTGTTGTTCTCTTTAAGATGTGCTCCCAAACATAATTATTGCTTAGTGGTAGAATAAGGAGATCTTTGTAATATCATAATGCTGCTTCTTTTGATCCGTAGGTTCCTGTGGAATTTTTTACCAGTCCTGTTACACTGAAATGAATCCTTGTATCCCAGGTCATTGTTGCAGATAGTCAGCAAGCATACATTTTTAGTTTTGAATTTCTTTGCTGCTTTAAGGGATCAGTCAAACTTTTTTTGATGGCAGCTCAAGTGCTAGAACACAAAATGGCAGTTTCCATAAAAATGTGCCAGCTTATAGAACTGCTGTGAAGTGACCAAATGTGGTTCTGTCTGAAGCCTGAAGAAGATAGGAAATTGTCTAACTGGACATATTGTTCTTCTGTGCATTCAGATGCATTCAGTTTACCTGCTTTATGTTTTGATTACTGCTTGTCCTTTACTACTTTTGATGTTCCATACCCAGGTAGGTCCTGGGACTCTGCTGTAGTTCCACAGTAGTTCTAAGAATCTGCCTCAGCTTTCATAGGTGGTGGTGGTCTGCAGGTAAATGATATATCTAACTACAATCCTTCAGTATTTTAGTATTGTGAAAGTAGGGAAAAAAATCTCAAAGAACTTCTACAGGTAAATTTCCATAATTAAATACTAGCTCTCTTGTATCTATCTTTTATTTTGAAATTGATGCTTATAAGGTTCTTATATTTATTGCCGCTGACTTGTTCCACTGATGTCAGTTGTTAGTCGTGACAACTTGTGAATAGGGAGGTGGCATGCAAACCGCAGGCTGACCATAAACTGGGAGTTGACCATAAGGAACTGAAAATAATCTGTGAACTAACTACATCAGCCAAGAATTTACTGGGAAGAAAAATGGTCCCTCCAAATTACCTGGCTGCAATTATTTCTTCGAACAGAGTGGCTTTGGGCAATCTGTGAGAATACAAAATTTAGGAAGTTATGTGCTATTCCTGGATTTTGACTAAAGCCCTACTATCATTGATGAATATTTATTTTATTTTCATATGCAAAGCCCCCCACTTCTTGCCTGTTACAAAGAGCAGTATTACTTTCTGCTATTTATTTCTTGAAAAATGTTGGGGGAGGAAGTAGAGAGTGTGATATGACTAATCTACATTGAAAGTAATTAAAATCATAGTTGTGTAGTGGTTCTTCACTGATAATAGAACAACTTAAATGTAATGGTCTTTGTTGTAATTAACTCAAGGTAACTAAATCATTGCACTTCTACAATAATCCAAGTTTTAAAACCAGAAGCAGTATTATGTCAGTATGACATGTTACTATGTGTCATGGGCTACAATAATTCTAATTTTGAAACTATATTCAAGAAGACTTTTCTTAGCATTCGGAGTTTTGTGCTAGTAAAGAAATCCAAGGTATCCCTGACACATTCAAGAAAACAGATAAATGTAATGTATGCACATTTTAATTGTGGATGAGATCAAACCTCACTAGGTACTACAGGATCATAGCAGTTGACGCTGTGGGGTTTAGCACTGGAGTTGGATCTCTGGGCTGTGTGGTGCAGAACAGTGTTTTATTTAATGAATGGTTCTATTTCTGAACTTCCCTTGGCAAGTTGCAGTTGGCTAGTGAGGTTGAAAGATTTAATATAAGGATTTTTGTTTTCTACAAGTACATATTAAATTTTAGGGATAGGTTGTTAGGCTCTGAAATTTGGTAAAATAGAAATAGTGTTTCTTCCTAAAACACTTTTGAAGTAGTGCACTTATGAAAAAAATTAAACGTGTAAAAACCACAAAACTTAAAGCCTGCTAAGCGTACATGGCTCATCTCCACTGATAGTCAGGAACAGGTCTGTTTATTTCAAGGTCTCATCTATATACTGTCCTAAGGCTCTTGACTTCTTAAGAAAAGCAACATTGTGTTCTCAGATTTCTGTAAAGGTTTCATTATCAGATGGATTTAAAAGCAAAAGTTTGTTGCCATGACCAATTAGTGTACGGTGCTATACTGCCAAAGATAATTTCTGTTACTTTTGTAATAGTCCATAACAAATTATGTTGAGACCAGTACTGATAATAAGAATTCCAATTTAGGCTTGTTTCATTTTTCAGACTTTGCATTTATAGGGTTGGTGAGTTTTTTTATTTGAAACTTTGAAATGGTGTTAACAGCCTCACAAAAAGTTTAATTCTGAGGGAGAATTTTCAAAAATATCTTCTAATTTTGAGTGCAAGTAATTGAATGATTTGTTATATTTATTTTTATTTACAATTGTACATTTGGCCTGATTAATGTATTTACTTATATTTGGCAAAATAAAAGTTACTTTATTGTTGCCTTTTGTTAAAAATGGTTTTTCACTACTTTTTAAAACAAATATAACCCATAAGCAGAAAGCAGATCCCACCAAAAAGAGTTGTTTTGACCTTTTAAGTCCACTTGTTGCCACAGCATAAGTGCATGCAAATATACAGATATTTACACAAGGAAGTTTTGAGTTGATGAGGTTTCTAGGTGGATAAGAAGCAGAAGACTGTTTTAGTGTGTCATACGGTCATGGTCACCGCAGTTATATGCTTTGAACTTTTGTTTATAGCCCTAGTTTATAACTGCCTGCTTTACCTTTGTGGGGACCACAGTCCTATATTTTGCATGGTAATTTTTTTTTTACTTTGCAGTGTAGAATAGGGGTAGAAGATCTTTTGGAGCCAACTAGTTTGATGCAGATTCAATTAGCTTATAGGTGTATAAAAACCAGGTATGAATTTAACGCAGCAAAGTTCAGTTAATGAAAAGAATATGTTGTTGTTTTCTACCATTTTCCACAAGAATGATAGGAACAAGAAATAATGCAGGACAATGTGCTAAACGTTATTCCCCAAGACCAGCTTCTACATTAATATAACCATGTATATTATTATAAGCATACATAACACGTATATTTTCATATATGTGTATATACATATTTCAGAGTGCTTAGGGTCTTCATGCTTTAGAAAAGAGTTGCTGCATACTGCACCTGTAAAAGTTAGTTATTTACTCTCATGTCTGGTTAATGAGTCTATTTCATCAAACAAGTCCATTAGTTCCTGAAAATAGTACCTGCTCATAGAAATCTGGGTAGCAAAGTCCATCTAATAGCTTGAGCTACGAAGGGTGCAGCTGTGTGGAAGTACTGGATTTCAGGGAATCAGTTTTCGAGGAATCGGGGAATAGAAGATGGTGTGTCTCTTACTGCGTTTTGTTTAATATTTCTATACCCTGCTACTAATGGTCCTGTCAGAAGTATGTTAACTTGGCAAAAGATAAGCTGAGCTGAAAAACTTTTATCACTCACTATGCATTTATAAGAGTAAAAAATTAATGCACAGACATCTGGTGCTGTTTTTTTATCTTTTTTATGCACCAATCTTTCTTTCTGCTCAAGATACAATTCCTCATCTGTTTCCAATGTCAAAGGATAGACAAAGAGCTTCGAAAGCAATAATTACTTAGAGGCATGTGAGAGAGGAATATCTTGCATTGGAAACATCAGTCTATTTTTGCCCATGCTCTCCATGAGTGGTTTTCCTATTTTCTCCATTCTTTAGTCTCAGCTAAAAATGAAGTGAAGGGTGACACAAACTCTGTACATTTTTTTTGTTGAGTTACAGGGCCTTTAAAGACTTTGTTATTCATCAAGAGAAATTAATTTTCAGAGTATGGATTCTGATGCTTGCATACATTTTACATACTAGACTTCACTTTGGGGTAGTATTTTACTGGCATCAGTCACCATGTAGCACAGAGCTGCTTTGTGAGGAGCACTGATGAATCTGTAGCCTGCCAAAAAGTTTATGTGGGTTGGCGGTATGAATGCCATCCTTTGGATGAAATTTTTTGATGCCAGGATTAAGCCACAAAAAGTGGAAGGAAAAGAGCAACAATACTGAATTTGTTATTAAAAAAAAAAAAGTCTGTCCATATAGAAATGCTGAAAAATAAAAGCCAACATTGCTTGATATTTCTTCAACTTTAGACGCTTTAACCTCTTCTAAAACATTTTGAAATTTGTGAGCAATTTTTTCAAAAATAAAGATTAAAGATTAAGCATGTCAGTAGTGTCCTGAGTAAGCAAGAAATTTTGAATGTAAATATTATCTAGTTCTATGAAGTTATTTTGCTATGAAGTTATTTTGCTCTTTAAGTAGAATTTTAAAGTCACTGGATGATTTGCCGTTCAGTGTTTGGTTTGCTACCTCAAGAGGCAATAATAAATACTAAAGTCATTGTGTTCCTTGACCTGAAGTTTGGTGGTAGTTGTGTAAGGCACTTAGAGTTTGTGAGCACAGAAGACAGGGTGAAGGGCAAATCAGTAAGTTATTTCAAATCCCATAGCATTCATGAAATATCTGAGAATCTAATTATTTCATTAAATATTCCATTTCCTACTACATAGTTTTCTATTATAGATTCTGATTTCCCTAGTGGAAATACATTGTTCTGAAACCATGAACAAAAAAAGTAATTTAGGTAAAATTTGGCAAAGAGTCCTAAAATTAAGTTTAAAAACTATTGAAAATGAGATTTGATCTTTGTGGTAGGTTACAGAACTGCCTGATTCCAGACCTTCTCAAAACGTGCATTGTGTTCGGAAGGCAGCTCCTTCCCACAGTGCGTGCAGTTGGAGAATGTCTTGTGTCGTTTTGGTTTCAGACAAAGGTGAAGTAGGATCACATGTGAGTCTTTGTGATGGAAGCAACCTAACATTTCACTGCTGCTACATAATTTTGCTCTGCAAAGCATTTTACGTATCTTTATTGCAGTAGCACTAGTAGATTGACATATAGACAGTGAATCATATCAGCTTGTGAATCTGCACATACTTTCTTTTTTTTTTTTTTTTTTTTGACTTCTTGGACTATTTTTTTTTTTTTTTCCCCAGCCAGAGCAGCAGTGTTATTCAACTTGCTGGTTACTAGATACTAATGTGGACACAAGGGAGGATTGAGATTGTGGGTTTGAGACACTGCATCTTCTGCCAACCAATGCTGTGTTGGATGGTCCTAATGCGGTTGTGAAGTTTCAGTATTTTACTGCTTATGGTGTCATAGAAATTTGCTTTTGCATGTCTTCTTAATATAGTTAAATAGTCCAGCTATATAAAAATTAAGCCTAATTAGTTTAACTGTGTTCTGAAATCTTTTTAGAATAGTTTCCAATTTCTGAATAGCTCTTTTCCTTCCTTCCTTCATCTCTATAAAAACAATTTGAACTATTTTCTGCGGTTTTGTTGCATCAGCTTCCTTTCTGTATCTGATCATTATTTCCAGAAAGTAGAGAACTATGGTAGGTCGGTGTATTTCTTTAATTTAAAAAAATTCATAAGACAAGAAAGCACTGTATTGGCTGATGAGGCCTGTGCAGTTATAGTAAAAAAAGTAAAAAGTTTTGGTTTTCATTTTAAACTAGTGATAAGCACAGACTATCAGCACTTAAGATCTATTGTTTTGTGCTGATTACAGTCTATTTTTGAGGGAATGTATTCAAGTAGAAGTCATGTAAAAGATTTGTGTCAAAATCGTAATTTCTTTCAAAAGGCATATGGCATTTTCTGTGTATTGAATTAATTATTTTCTTTATATTCCTGTTTGGTATTTTTTGCGTGCTATACCTCCATAAATAATTACTGTATTGCACCTTCACTAAACACTAAATGTTGCTTTTTATAAAATGCATTGTGTAACTTGTTTGTTCCTTCGCTTCCTTATGGAAAGGATGTCCTGTGTTTGTTTACATTTGTGGATTGCCATACTTTCTCATAATTTTTGTGAATGCCATTGCATTTAATAGTTTTATGCTTTTTATCTTATGATAAAAAGATTTGATGATAGTGAGTTATTGGGCTGTTCCTTACTACAGATGGTTTCAAATGAGAGCTAGACTAAAACTAGAAGTAAAGGTGAAGTTAGCAAATATTTCTGAAATGAGTAGTGTGTTAGACTGGGAGGTGTTTAGAATGAACATGCATTGGCTGAGGAAAGAAAAGTGTAAAGCAGATAACAATACTTACATGTTGTGACTTTTCAAGGGAAGGGGGCCTTTGTGTAGGGGCCCTGTGTGACCAGGGCAAGGAGGTGCAACGATGTTGTGGTAATGTTGGATGTGCGTTCTCTTTCTTTCCTATTTGTACCAAAAAGTGATTGGGCTATTCAGGGAAAGCTTGTTTTAGCCACTAAGTATATGCTCATTTGGAAAGTAAGAATGGCAGAATGTCTCAGGGTTTGTGGTAGGTTTCTCTATCCCTTGCTTCCAAGTGGGTGGTTATCAGGAAATCTTATGGTCCTGTGTCTGGTAGAGATAAGAGTAAAGGATGAGTGCAGGGAAACAGTTTAAGTCACTTACGTGAAACTGAACTTGAGATTCTGCCTTAGAAAAAATGGCCATATGCTGAAAAATGTCAACACATGTTCATAGAAATGAGTAATTATGAAGTGGAACTTGACTTAATCTCCCTTAATGTTCATATTCATTTTTAAAAAAACATAAAATTACTTTTTCTAAAGTAAACTGCTGAAGTTTACTTGTCCAGCCCTTTAGATAACCAAATCTTGTGGTTGATACAGAATAGCACATTACTGGGCTGTGAAATAGAAGGGATAGGGTTGATTTCTAAGTGAATATGCTAAAAGTGGTTTTCCAGGGTGTAGACAAGAGTGCTGCTGTGAAGATGGCGCAGATGCTCATAATTGGATTGTTGAACATGATGTATTCTTATCCTATTTTAAAAAATGGCAATGAAATGTGCTCAGTCATTGCTGTTGAACACACTGTTGCATTACGAATGCACAGTTTCGCCTCTCAGTTTAGGAGGATCTAGGGCTTTGGTTTGTCACAGAGCTGAAAAGACTGAAGTGACTTTTGGATGGTGTGGGACAGACAGGGCTGTATCCAGGGTTATCTGATCTCTGTTGGCATGGAAGGGCTGGTTTTTGAGTTTTGTGGTTTGTTTTGGGTTGGTTGGTTTGTGTTTGTTTTTTTTTTTTTTTTTTTTTTTTTTTTTTTCCACCAGAGTATTCATAACAGACAGTTTGCTGTCAAAGCTACTACCTGTTTCAGAACTGGAGGCAAGAGGTTTGCCTTTGCATAGTAGGTCACTCATAATTGAATGTTTGTATTTTCTACAGATATTCTGAGACTCTCCTGCAAATAGATAAGGAAGAGTGGGGAGTGAAATAAAGATTGGATGCTTAGGCTTCTTTTGAGATGCTCGTGTTCATAAACATTTCTTGTTTCCTTGGGTTTCTCATGTCTTACCATGTTTTAACTGCATTTTGATTTATTATAAAAAGTATTTCTACACTCTCAGTTGGCATATTGCACCTTCAGCTGCAATACTAGCTATTTAATAACAGCTTGGACTATAGTGTAATGAAAGTTGTAAATTGTATTATGTGTTTTTTGAAGTTTTATTAATTTGTTCACCTTCTTTGTCAGGTGACCATAAAGAAAAGGGTGTTGCCTTTTAATTCTAAGTTTAATACCTGGTAAATTACTTTTACGCATGTGGTTCTTTTTAAAGTATGAAACATTACAGAACAGTGAAAAAGAGAGTTTGTCTATTCAAAGCTTTATTAGGGACTACTTTCTGCCTGTCTTGAGAAAATTTTATGAAGGTGGGAGGGATGATGTGAAATGGGTTAAAGTGTTGGATATTTACATTAGTGTTACCCTACAATTCTTCATCTTACATCTTTGTGCAGGTGAGAAAGGTGTCTACACTTGTTGGTGCATGCCATCACAATATGATTTCTCAAATTCTCTGAGAAAAACACCATATTGAGACAGACAAAAGGTGTGTTTGAAAAAGGCCCTGTGCTTATCCCACTACCAAAGTTTCCCCTCACTATCTTCCCAATTTCAGCCCCAGGGATTGTGCGAGTGCTGTCCACCCAAGATAGGCTGGCTTGGCTCTTTGCCTAACCTGCCTGACTGATTTTGCCCTTTTTTAAGTTAGGTCTCGTTTGTGTCATCCTTGACTGTAGGCGAGTGGTTTGGGGTATTAATATCTCCAGCTAAACTGAATGTGTACAAAAGAAGTTTGCCTGGAATCTGGATTTTCATGGGGAGGTTAGGTTGGATTTTGACTCTCCTTTTCTGCCTTCAGTAGGTTCTCCTTCAAATGCCTGCTCTGTAGGGTACCACATGACAACCAAGGCTGCTCCTATTATATGCAGAGGTGACAACAGCATGTCTGAGGATGAGGAAGACAGCAAACTGCCTTGTTTTCAAAATACAGCCTTTGTCTTCTGTTTTCACGTGCGGTGAATCGATTTGATGTTCCCAATTGTTCGTTTAATGTAGTGTTAATCATTAATACTAGAGTGGTTCATAGAATTGTTTGGGTTGAAAGGGACCTTTAAAGGTCCCAAATATTCATCAGAATGTTGCTGAAATGGAGCCTGGGTTTATGCTTGTTGTACAGGCATGTTTTCATTGTGGTGGGCTTTCAAGGAAAGGAGGGGGCTGAAGTCTTAACTTTTTTTTTTCAAATTAAGCTAATGTTTTTTGTGGCATGTTCAGTTCCTACAAATCTTTCTTGCGTGTGCATTGCTGGACTCAAGATCTTGTTTTAGCCAGGCTGGTTTTTAGCAGCACTGTTCAGATGTAAATAGAATGGATGGTGTAATATGCTTTGGTCCTAGTACAAAGAAAAACCTGCAGCTTCTTTGAAGAACAGTTCCTCTGCAGATAGATTGGTCTGGTAAATGGTTTTAAACTGTATGTTTAAACGTCTATAGTAAATGTTTTTAGAGCTCTCTGAGGGAGACCAGAAAGAGCACACAGGTGAGTGCGAGGCAGCCCAGCAGTGAGGAATAGATACACAGGTTCTGGTTGAGACATGGCAGCGTCTTGGATCAGGTTCCTGTCTGTGAGTCTTCTTTGGAAAGATGGAAAACTACTTTTTCTTTTATAAGGTCTGACTAGATGTTTGCAAAAAGCTTTGAGAAGCTTTTGATTAACGACTGTATGTAATACATGATTATATCATGCAGAATAATAGAGGGTAGGAGGAGGAAAAATTGGCGATGTAATTCTCACAGCATTGTGAAAACTTAAGGCTTTGTTCTTTTGCAAATGCTGTCTTTACATTTAAACATCACTACTTCTGTTGCTTCCTCTAATCTTTAGCTCCTCCAAAACAATAACAATAAAGAAGCATATCTACCTTTTAAAAAAAGAGGAAGAAACAGTGTAGGGCCATCTGTATGCAGTTTTAGGTAGTTTTTAAAAATATATTTAAACTATTTTTGCCATAATCTGCTTACATTTTCAGCTTGTATATAGTAACTAAGTCCATAAAAAATTGCTGTTTTTTTATTTTTCCTTTTTTAAAGGCACCAGTAACTGGTGAAATTGTTTACAGGCTTTTCAGTACTGGTTGCTTAACTTCATACAACTGTAGAGCAACACTCTGACCCTCTAAGTTTAAAATTGCGTGGATATTGGTTTTGAACCTTAGACAGTGATTCCCCGTGCCCCTCTCTTTTTCTGATCTTCATTTACCATGGTAACCTCTTGGCTGGAGTGTTTTAGTTGTAGTCACATTTGCCTTTAACATGCACACAGATATTTTTTTTTTGCAACTCGAGGGAGTTCCTAAGTAGGCTCATCTGAGGAGGTGTCTCTACTAGCACCTGGGGATGTCACAACCTGGGCTGGGATTTGGTAGGAATTTTCTTGCATGTGTGGTGGAAAGACTGTCTTGGGGGGGGGGGGGGGGCAGGCAAGGGTGCTGCACTGCAGAAGCTTGCTGGCAGAAAAGCATCAGGGAGATAGAGATGGCTGCTCTGCCATCCATCATGTCACACAGGGCAGTGGCTTTGGTAAATGTGCCATCTGACAAAAGAGCACTCGGTGGAATTCTTGAAGAACTTTTATTTCTAATTTTTTGGTATTTAAAAGAGGGAACCCAATAGGTGCAAATAATATGCTGGAGGCAGAAGCCAGTGGGAGAAGTTAGAAACTTAAACTACCAAGGTGCTGACCATAGAGTACTTCCCTCCACAAGAGTTCTGCCAGAGGAATAATATGTGGTTTGTCAGCTGAGAGTGTAGGTGTCCAGCAAGCATTTAATGTGCATGCTAGCATTTATTGTCAGTAGTAATGCTGGAATATACTGAAAAATGCTAATGCTGGAAAACCCTCGCTTCTATGGGAACTAACCTGTGGGAGACTTGTGACAAACAGGAGACTTTCGTCTTCAGAAGTTTTGTCATCAGTGTAGTTTGAGAGAAGGAACAGGTTGCTTTGGTAGAAATATTGATTAATTCCCAAAAGGTCTTGTTTTTAATCTTTTTTAATCCAAAGTTAGTGCCACCAAACAAGGAATCCTTTCTTTCTCCAAGAAACTTGCCTTTGTGTTTTTGAGAAACACACAGCAGTATTACTTTTTGTGCCATATTTAAACAATGCCTTTGTAGTGGGTGAAGAAATGAAGCAGCTCAGGTATGTGAACCTCTTGGAAAAAAAGAAAAAACCAAAACTAAACCCTTCATCTTCTTCCTTAGCACATTAAAATATTCTTTGTCTGAAGTGAAATGCATTTTGGTTGCAGCTCCATTGCAGTGGCACAGTTTCTCGGAGGAGATTTGGTAAGGGTAGAAATCCTGTGTTCTAAACATGTATTGCAGTTGAAGTGGAGGCCAGCAGGTGGTTGTAGATTGTATTTTGGGTTTAGTTCAGAAAAATGTGAATTACAGAATTAGACTTACGTACCTGTATGAAAATGTTTCACTGGCATTTTAGGTTTGTCTGCACTCTTTCTTCAGAGTGTTTATAGCACTTAAAGTTGTTAAAAATTAATATGGTGTGTGAGAGATACCATGTAGCTGGAAGAGACACCATTACACTTTTTTTTCAGAAGACTCCATTGTGTTTTATGTATCTGGCAATACTTTGCAGGCCTTTATGGTATGAAAAAGATGTAAGACAGCCTTCTGCTTGTTTGGAAGATACAAATTCCAGTACATAAAATGTGAAATGAACATTTCTCTTAACAAGGAAAATATGAGTGGTGAAACAAGAATATTCAAGTAACTGTAAAAAATGAAATGGAAAATGGAACAAAAAGGAGGAGTATAAGGAAAGTGGAGGTAAACTAGGCTGTAAAGGCATGGCTTGAACAGCTGTGAAGAAGGCTTGATGTTCAGAATCTCTTTCTTTCAGGGTGTGATAACAGGGCACCAGCAGCGACAGGTTTTTTTCTCTTCAACACCAAACCTTCCTTAAAACCAATCCAGTATATTAGTAACAGAATGCCAAAACCTGCTGCTTCTGCTGTGCTATCATTCTTATTGCTTGCATGGTTATTGGGTGGAGAGGGTTGTAGATTTCTTTCAGGTGGAGGTGTAAAAGGATTCCAGGGTGAATTCATATTTTAATCTATTTAAAATTTGTTCTTTGTTGCAGTAGGACATGCTTTTTCTTAATGATCAGTACATTCAGCTGTGATAAATGTACACTCTACTCCTGGTGGAGCTGAAAAGCAGAGTGCACTCTTGTGAAAAATGTATAGGTTTTCTATAGTCAGGAAATTTTGGCCAGTGGCAGGACAATGTTTACGCTAATTACAGAAAACAAAGAGCATATTCATTCTTGATGAAAGATTTGACTGATATGTTGGAATTGCTGTATATAAAGACCAACAGTAATTACCAACTCACATTTCAAGTCATTGTGTAATTGTCATTGGTGTCAAAGTTCAGGTACTGGTGGCCAGAGACAAGTTTATCACTTACCATTTCATTGGGTTAGCTTCCTACCTTCTTCCTGATGCTATTTTTTAAACTATAACAGTGATAAATTACGTGAAATTAAAATACTTTATCAGCCTATTCATTTACATTGTAATTCTTGGCCTCCTTGCTCCATGCTTTTTTCCTTTTCTGGAAAACAAACAAAAAACAAAAAAAGTTTTCATATAAGCTAGTTAACAGAGATACAGTACTGTAATTTGAGTTTCAGCAATTAACATAATCAATATTGCTTAAGTCTAGCTGATGTTAGCATAACAAAATGATTGTGAACCACATTAAAATGAATTGCAATTATTTTCAGATGGGATAAGTCCAGGTTAAGCAGGAGTAAGACAATGGACAGGAAATACAGTATCACATGAAAATTACGGTGTCTTAGCAACTTTAAGGTAAAATTTGCTTTGGAATACTTGCACTTTTTTCCTCTTCTTGTTCAACATAAGTGATGTATTTGATAAAATGTAGAAGAAAGTTAACTCTGTGTTCATCAGCTACTTGATAAAAGACCACAAACTTCAGTTTGGGCAGTAGTGATGTCTTGGGGCAATGCTGTATGGCCAGGGAACAAAACCAGTAAGATGCAACAGATGGTTTAACACTTGTGTAATGATGAAAAGTCATAAGGTTTTAAAACGGAATTGTTTATATTGAAAAGCATGCTTCCTTGTAAGCTTGAGCAGTTTCATAGGCCAAAATTCATGTGTACCAAATAATGCCAAACAGACTTTTTAAAACTGCAATGTTTGTTTTAGTTTAACAGGGAAAGATTAGCTTTTCTTTGTAAGCAATATGTACAATTGCAATTTTACAATTAATTGTACAATTACAACACGTAACGAGTACAGTATTAGTGTGCCAGTTTTCCTCTCTGCTGTTAGAAACTTTCTTGGGCCCACTTGGAAAATTCATTGCTTCTTTTTATTTTGTCTTGTAGTCTTCTGCCATTTTTTTTAAATTGTAAGGTAATATTAATATTATTATCTTATAAAAAATGAATGTTTTTTTATTAAACTCCAAGCCCCAAGTGCTAGTCAGTTGAAGCAACTATCAAAACAACAGCCTGAGACTCCACGGAATCTGGGAAAAATTTCATTTGTGCCCTTTGAAAGTAAGTCAGAAACCTTCTGATTTTAAAGATGACCTATCAAAAAAACTTGTTGAAGCTGGGCGTGTGCAGTTTTAACTTTCTGCTTGGACAACCATTGCTGCGTGCTTTTTTGTACAGCCTTTTTTTATCCCTGTGTGTTGTGGGCATTGTATGTGTTGGTTCCCTTTTTTTATGGGTTATGTGCTTCGTGGAGTGTGACAGGCTTTACTTGTAAGAGATATCAGAGAGGCCAGTATCTATTATCTATAAGTCACAAAGACCATTATGAGAGAATTAGAAAACCTTCTGTAACTACTTTTCCAGTACCTCATCTTTCCCCATTCCTCCCTTCTCACAATGTTGGCCTCTGTCTGACTCGACACTGCGCAG
The DNA here is from genome assembly GCF_965140245.1 of Athene noctua. Taxonomy (NCBI): domain Eukaryota; kingdom Metazoa; phylum Chordata; class Aves; order Strigiformes; family Strigidae; genus Athene; species Athene noctua. The sequence goes on along the minus strand of NC_134042.1, from coordinate 14,059,935 downwards.
GTCAACTAAGCTGGTAGAGAGGTAACCCAAAAGGATGGGGTGTGGAGGGGGGAAATAGTCTGTCAGGTTACAGCTTGTGGTGATAGTGAACTGTTAGGTAATATGGCTTGCATTAATCTGACATCAGCCATTTTGTATTTGTGTGAGATGGTATTTCATTCAGATTGGGTTTTTTAATGTCTTCCCCAAGAGAGGGTGGTAGAAACGAGTGCTGAAAACACCGAGAGGAGGGAATTGCACTTCCTGTCATGACAGGAGCTTGAAAACTCAGTGATCTGATGATATCTTTATTTGCTTCAAGGAAACGCCACCTGTCTTCATGGCACCAGGACCAGCAGAGTATTTTGTGTAACTCTTGAGATGGTGTGTGAAAACTGTGCTGCACAGTATAACCATTAAACTATTCCACTGGTACTTTGATTGTCTGTTGTTTCATGTGCTGTCACCTGGCCAGCTGGGTGTTACTTTTGCGTCTTATTTGCCAGGCAGTAGAGATGTACAGAGGGGCACTGTGTGGGAGATGGTGACGAGGAGGGGAAGTCTTTTTGGAGGTGAAATATCTTTAAAAGTTCAAAGAATCACCCTTTGTATGTGTAGCCTAATACGTTTTTTTTCCTGGAGGGTAACCTGAGTTTCTCTAGTTAAGTGGAATTAGTCAACAAAACAATATGAAAGTTATGTAGCTCTTTTTAAAGGTTATTTTTGGATGCTTATCTTAAACTGTGGAAGCACATAGTCTGGTTGGTTTCTTTTTTTTGGAGCCTCTTAAAAATACATTCTCCCACTTCTGTCAAAGTTTGTGTGTAAACAGTCCCAGTGTGGAGTAAAAAGCCTGAAAGATAAATAGGACAGCTGCTACTTATAGCAGAAGGGAAAAAATGTGCTTTATAGTTCTTGCATACATTTAAAAATCGGTTCACTGGGATTTTTCACTAATTAATTTTATAAAGTAATTTGGCCCTTGGGATAGTTTTAGGGGGTTGTAAATACTCAGGGTATTGGAGTTGAAAGAGCATTTTTCATGTGTTTGCAGAACTAATTCATTAAAAGTTCTCCTGACAGTTAATTTTTCACATTGTGAATGGTAGTCATAATCAATATCTTGCCTTTCACAGGTACTCTGCTGCACTCTTCTTGGGGTGAAAAAATGTAAACCTGAGCTGGAATAATAGAGTTGAAATGAGGAAGCCTTGTTGAGAAATTACATACCAATTGGTGGGAAAGATTTTTTTTTTCTTTTTTGCCTTTTGAAGAAAAAAAATAGTTCTGTTAATTGGCTGGATGATGAAAGAATCCCTTTCTTGAAAAAAACGCTCAAATTTTGAGTATTAGAACAGAGTTTGATTAGATCTGTTGTAACTCATTTAAAGGTGAGATATTTGCATATATATAAAACTTTAGCAACATCTGTTTTGCTAGGGAGTTTAGAAGGAGTCTGTGGTGCTCGAGTGTGCTTCCCAACAACAAAGCAGAATCTGAACTTTTTATGTATTTCTTGTTCCTGTTTTTTTCCAACTACATACGTAGAGATAGGTGCAGTCACTTGATAGAACTGTTTGGTTGTATTGAATGTATTGTGGTCCTGCTGCATCTTTTCTGGGGAAATGTCAGCTTTTAAGAAATTCACCTTCGGCAGCATGAGGACTTGCATGGCATTTGACTGTGAATTGATTTTTTTTTTTCTCTCTTCCCTTTTTCTTCTACATGCCCCCCCCCCCCCCAGCTCATTAACTTTAGGTATGGTTAAAGAGACATTACAGAATCATCTAGGTTGGAAAGGACCTTGAAGATCACCTAGTCCAACCATTAACCTAGCACTGACAGTTCCAAACTACACCAGATCCCTCAGCGCTGTGTCCACCTGACTCTTAAACCCCTCCAGGGATGGGGACTCCACCACCTCCCTGGGCAGCCCATTCCAACACCCAACAACCCGTTCTGTAAAGAAAAACTTACTAATACTCAGTCTAAACCTTCCCTAGTGCAACTTGAGGCCATTCCCTCTTGTCCTATCGCTTATTACTTGGTTAAAGAGGCTCATCCCCAGCTCTCTGCACCTTCCTTTCAGGGAGCTGTAGAGGGCGATGAGGTCTCCCCTCAGCCTCCTCTTCTCCAGACTAAACACCCCCAGTTCCCTCAGCCGCTCCTCGTACGACCTGTGCTCCAGACCCTGCACCAGCTCCGTTGCCCTTCTCTGGACACGCTCGAGTCATTCCATGTCCTTTTTGTAGTGAGGGGCCCAAAACTGAACACAGGAATCGAGGTGTGGCCTCACCAGTGCCGAATACAGGGGTGAGATCCCTTCCCTGTCCCTGCTGGCCACGCTATTGCTGACACAAGCCAGGATGCCATTGGCCTTCTTGGCCACCTTAAGGGCATTAAGGACTTGAATGTTCAGGCTTTGTGTTAGCATACATATTTGTCAGTATTTATCCAAGTGGTTGCCCTTGAGGGGAAGATAAGGTCAGTGACTGCAGCTGGTGTGGGAACTGGGCTATGAGCTGGAGCTGCCCTGGTAATTAACAGTCAGGCACAGGACAGCACTGTCCTGCAGCATGGTCAGTTCAGGCAGTGGTGGTTGAGGACCACCAGGTCGCAGTGTGGTGGGGTAGCTCTCAGGGATGCCTCGAGTTAGCCCCAGGTAACTCCCTTTGTAACACTGCTATTGCTGTGCTTACAAAGTTGGGTTGGTTTGGTTTTTACCATCAAGCAAAGATGGGTGTAGTAGTTTGGCTTAACTTGGTGGAAAACCCTCCACTCCAGGAATGTACAGAAGTGGACTTAAAAGCCTGAGGCTGTGAATTTAGTTGTTTGGAGCAGGTTTCCTTCACTGGAAGGTAAGGTATTTTTAAAGTCACTTCCAGAAATTGCTTTTGCCTGCCTATGTTGCAGTGCCTGAATCTGAGCCTTTTCTGGATCAGGTGTGTGTTACTAGGGAGACGATGAATTCCTGTGCTCTGACTGCAACAGTTTAAACCAACTGAAACCTAGGGATTTGCGTACTGCATAACTGAATGATAACTTTACAGAATTTATGCAGATAGGATAGAAACAAGCAATCCAAACAGGGCATTGCACAATAGAAAATGAACTTGTACATCCTTAACTATATGGCATCTTTCCCTCTGGCGGAAACAGCACAGTTCCAATATTAACTGCCTAATGCTCATGGTACTGACAAGTAGTTTAGGTAATTATCTCAGGAACTCGCTTTGGTTTTGTTGCACCTAATATAAAGTAGGCCTCAGTTTGATTTAGTTTGTTATGCACTGTGGTAATAGAAGTATTTAAGAGTGTTTAATTCTTACTGTGTGTGCTTTAAAATCACAATCACAAGGAAACTTCATGTCTTTTGAGGAACGTTTTAGTACTCTTACTCCAGAAAGCTAAGTACTGTGTTACACAATAAAATACCTTCATGCTACACCCTGTATTACATGTAGCTGCTGTTCCTGAGCATGGTGTTCACATTCCTTAATTGCTCTGTGACTATTCAGGCATAACTCTTGTATGTTTTGCTGTCTAAATCAGATCCTTGAGGGTGGTGGGTTTTTTTGTGGAAATCCGTATAGTATGGCATGTCAGAGCATTAATTTACCATCTGACTGGCTGAAGACAGCCTTACACAGTCAGGTGGCATAACTTGTTACATGAGAGATTTTGTAGCTCCCCAGAAGGGCAAATCGTGATGTGGTGTTTTTATGCATGTGCACATCCTTCTGCCCGTGTTTGCCGCTGTGATTATACAATGTATTTCTTGGGTTTCATCAGCACATCAAGGGGGAGTTGGGCACTTCCTTGAGGCTGGATGGATTTTGAGTAATAGCCAAGCCTCTCTCCAGGAGGGACCTGCAAGCTAAGCTGCTCAAAGTTGAAAGCAAATCTTTCTTCTTACTTCTGAACTGACGTCTGAAAGAAATAAGATTAGCTGGCTCTTCAGCCCTGTTTCGTGGATTTTTTAAAAATAGAATGCGTGAAGGAAATCCCTTCTTGAATCACAAGCTCTATAAAAAGTTTCTTTGCAAAATACATGTTATCCTTGCTCTTTCTATTCTGTGCTTTAACAGTCAAGATGAAGGTAGAAATGCTGGATGAAATGGCCATTTAATGTATTTTTCTCTTATACCCATGGGAACAAGAGTTTATACAGTAAAATTTAACTTTTTTCAAATAAGAGTTTTCAGTTTTCAAGAATTTTCAAATAAAAATACTAATTCATTTGAAATTGGAAAATAAATATTTTTGGAAAGTATATATTTTTAAAGGGGGAACTGCTCACATTAATTTGGTGCTCAAAGAAGTGATATCATACTTAAAGGCATAATATAAACATTTTTCCCATGAGCCTTTATCACAAGTGCCTTTTAAATACATACATGCCCAACATTCAGGCCATAAATGGTTATGCCATAGAATGGGAGAGAGGTGATAATTAGACACAAAAGCTGTGATACATGAAATGGAAGGTGAAGTTCCATGCTGCTCCTGATGGCTGGAAATATCAATTATGCTATGGATGTTGTGCTTTAGGATGGCTGTGCTATTCTCTGGGTATATAGGAGGACTCCTAATAGAGTGCTTTTTACTTCTGTTTTGTAAAGCCCGGAGAGCCTAGTTCTCAGGCTATCTGTTGTGAAGAGACACTAGAAATAAGGCATGCCACCAGCCTAATGTACTAGGAATTGCAGATGGGGGAACATTTTTTCTTCAGAGTGTCTCCAAAATCCCCCATGTACCTTCCCACTTCTGAAACAGTTTTTATTCCTGAATCTTTATTATGTCGGTCCTGTCTCTTCTGGTCTTCCTTTCCTGCTTAGAGAAAGAACATCATAATTGTGCTCTTAAGGTCCTCAGAATAGATACTCTTGAAAATCTCACACAGCTTCATTTTCTGTTGTTTTCTTTTTAGAGGTCAGGATACGTTTGCCTACCTTAAAAGCCTTGCCTACCTCAGCCTGTATTTGGTGTTATAGTGAGTAAAGCTTTGATTCTGAGGGTAGGAGGATACTTTTTTTTTTCTTCCTTGAGAGATACATATATATGCACACATACTTGATTATTATGATATATATTATGAAAGTAAAATAAATCAGAAATTACGCATATTTCCGTCAATCATGCAACTACCTAGATAGAGATGAGTTATGCTAGTACAGGTTTCATTAATGCAGTGATTGTTTAAAAGGCTAGGTCTGTCTTGGTTTATAAGCAGCTATGCTTGATTTTAAGTGTAAAACTCAAAGTAATGATACAGCTTTTGTGAAACAGTGCATGGGCCTTCTCAGTAGTACTAAAGTTAAATTAAAATTTTAATTGCTTGGAGGATACGTACACAAGGTGGAGTACGGACAGTGTTCATTCCTGTTGCTAGGAGTAGGGAAACAAACTGGTCAGCTCTCTCCTCCTGCTGTAAGATTGTTTCAAGTCTGATAGCAGCCAAATTGGTTCAATCTAAGAGGAAGAGCAAGTACTGACAAAACATCTTTTCCTTCTGGGATGGGCTGTTCCCATGAATTTGCAGTTTGAACGTCATTTTGTATGGCTTAAAGCTGAAGCTTATCGTCATAGTAAATAAGAGACCTGAAGGCAAAGAGGGTTATTCATACTTGCATCTTGAAATAGTATTGTGATTTGTCACTGCAGTGAAGTACATGTTTGGCGTACAACTTAAGTGCATAAGTCATATTTCCAGAATTTCTTTGGTCCTTTTCTTTTTTGGATGTTAAAAAATACATGCTTCGTTGGTAACAAAAAAATATAATACAGTGAATGTGGAGAAAATTAATTAAGGATGGTCGCTTTTCTAATTAGTTATAATAGAAATCAGAAGACTTGAGCTTGAAAATTAAGTGTTGGATCTAGATTTTCTTGTCTGTTCATCTTTTGTCCAACATTTCATATTAATATAAGTCAGATCTAATATTGCTTTTGCCTTTCTCATGTATACTGGTGCTATCCAATGAATAAAGTATCTGTTAGTAATGCGGTAAGTTTAAACTAGGAAAATCCATTGATATGGTAAGACTTGTAACTCATAATGATTGTAGCGATAAACTCAGGACTCTTTTGGTGTTTGTAGTATAATTTGCATTTTTTTAAAGTGTTAACATAGTGTTGAAAAAACATAGTGGATTATTAAATGCAGTTACATATGAGTTTACTAATACTCTGGCTGGTATAAAGAAAAATTTGGGTTGTTGGAAATATATTTCTATCATGTGGACATTCAAAATTGACTTTAAGATGTTAAAACAATAATGGTTTGAAGGGACCATGAGAAGTCAATGCCAGGATGAAGTTATTCCAGGTTGCTCAAGACATTTTCTGGATGAGTGTTGACTGTTTCCAGGATGGAGTTCCTACAAATTCTAAGCAGCCTGTAGTAGGATGTTCAGTGTTCCTGTCCTGTCCAGTGAGCAAGTTGCTCTGTATTCATTTTTGCATTATGTTTCTGTGTGAGTAATGAAGGCTTCTGGATTCTTGGGGTCTCTAAGAATTCACTAGCACTGGACGTCTGTGGTATCTCTTGTTGGGATGCAGGTTTGGGAGACCTTTGGATCCACTCTAGTTGTGGACAAGGTAGCTGGGATCAAACTTCACTGGTTTCCTCGGTGCTGGTAATAAAAGTCACAGCAGATGCTTTGTCTACAAAGCAATGCACAGGTGGAAAGACTCAATGAAGAACGGAAATAAGTAATCGACTTTTGATTAACTGTGGAATGATGTATCAAGGCTAAGCGTTAGTTGTGCTTTAGCATTCTTTCCACTCCACCAGAAACACTCATTTCACTTTTTATGGCTTCATATTGTCTTTACTTTTGGTAAGGTAAGACATATGTGATATTTATTACATGAAAATGTAGGCTGCATGTTTTGTTTTATTCATAGTTAACCGATTTACTACTTCTCTTTCCCCCTTTACTTTGACACTTAACACCTGACTATATCTAGAAACTTTCCTGGATGCTTGGCATTATTACTAAGATAGATGGAGCAGCTAGTCAAAATGAAGACTGCTTATGTCAAAAATCATATGCTTAATTATTCACTAAATTTTTTCTCAGCTTTGGTCTAAACATACTTAGCTGGAAAGTGGCATTGTCCTAATACCATGCTACTCCTTGGATGGCAGTTCCCAGCATTTGGTAATTTATTGCAGGAGGGCAGGAATGCTTACTATTTAAAGTAATAAAAAGAAAAAAAGAAAATCTGTTTCTGTCGTGATTTAGTAGTAGTATGCTTCCCTTTATTTAAAAATAAAAGGGGCTCTTGAGCAATAGTAAGTTGCTAAGTTTGTGTTCTGGTTTGGTGGTCTGGGCATGCTTGTACATTGCCCAGGACCATGACCATGGAAAACCATAGCACTCTAGCTGTCCCAGTATCTGGCTTTCTTCTTGTGTCCCAGCAAAGTGCTTTGTTTAGATGAATTTCAGTAGGATGTGCTTTTTCTCTTGTTTGTACTTTGTTCTTGAATGACGAGACTGGATGTTCCTGCTCGTCTGGGATTGTCTGTTTGTTAGAAAAAGGACTTGTAATAAACTGTAGAATCCTACTTGACATGCATCCAACTGCATGATTTTTATCAGATTGAGACTGCCCCATCAAAAAGCCATTCTTAACCTTAGCCTAATGCCACAACTCTCATCTGAATCTTTGATTTACACTGCTGTCTAGTGTGTAAACTGGCCTTGCTCTTCTTACCCTTTTCAGCAGAGGTGTGTAGTGAAGACTATCTAGTTTCCAGAGGTGTGTAAATGTGACTGTAACTGCAAGAGATAGTCCAAGAGAAAGGAAGCTGTTAAGCTGGAGAATAATATTTAATTTGGCGGTAAATTTTATGTTGGTATTTTTACAGCGCTATTAGCTAATATTATGGGGGGAAAAAGTTGTTCAGAAGACCCGTGGAGTTCTGAAACTTCGAAATTTAATAAGAAAGAGCACATTCCCTGTGTGACCAGATGTGTGTGTCCAACCCTGGATTCAGACCTTGGTTACAAGATGAAAGAACCTGTCTGTCTAACTGAGAAGGTTTAATCATAACTTTACATCATTTCTGGAACCTGTCTTTTACAGGTGACTGAGGCAAAGCTCTAAAGTGTTCTGTTTAACTTGGGTATTGCAAAAGTTTCCATAATTCAGATTTTATAGATTTGTGGATACATGTTAAGCTTGTAATACTGGACTTTGTGTTCCCATCTATTCATATAACTTTGGAAGCCAGAGATGAGGACAATAATTTTAGAGAGTTTTTGCTTGTAATGAAATTTTTAAGTGTTATTTCATCAGTAGTCAGTAAAATTGTCTGTTTCATACAATGCATCTTTTAATAAAAATGGGATGTCTGATATTTTAAATACTCGCAGTTTTCTTTTTTCCTTCTTTAAGAGGTGTTTTCTTTCATTTTCCAAATGTGACAGTTCTCAGACTGTTGATTCATCCCTCTTTTTTCAGTGAGGTTTTTACTGTCAAGACTTCTTGCAGTCCTTCATGTTAGTGTCAGATATGCCATTGAAAAAAAAATGTGCAAATTTTAATTTTTTTTTCCCCTTAAGAAAATGTGTGTTAGTTTCAGGGTGTTCTTGTCAGTTTTTCCATTGAGATGCACCTTAAAATAAAGCCATTGCATTGGATTTCCCATTTTGGCAAAACTTCTTTCTAGGAAATATTCAGAAATCTTCAGGCTCTGAAGTGCCAGTGGAAGCAATTGTAAATAAAAATTTTAAGGTCTCTTGTGAGGGTCTACCCTGGGGTATCCTTGTTACAGAATGTCCCTGTCTCTCGTGGAGACACATGCTTGTGCAGTTGAATTTCAAAATTTTCTGCCTTGTTTTTGTTATGGATAGGTTGTATGTTTGGTCTGCAGATTATTTATTTGTGGTCTAAAGCTTGGTTGACAATACTTAAAACACTCAAACATTTAGAGATGTACTGGGGTTGGGGTCTAGACTGACCTGTTGGTTCAGGGACGGTTTTATGAAGTATCTGATTAAACACCATATGGCTTTAGTTGTTTGAGGGTCTTCAAGACCAAAACAGGAAAACTCCACCCCTTTTCTTTAGTATCTCCAAACTCAGTTTGTCTATATGCCTTAGAAGTCTTTATTGTAGCTCGTTTTCTAAATGAGTTCAGTCACATTTAAGCACTTTGTGATTCTTTTCAGTGAAGGACATATTTTGTTGCTGTTTCCTCTGCGGTCTACATGTTCTTTTTTCCCCAGGTATGTGTTCTTTCTTACTGTCCGTTATAAGGGATAGAACAATGCAATAGCATAGGTGGGAATAGAGACTGTTCTGTAAGACTTCTTCAGAGGGCTTCAGAAATGCATGCAGAAGGCAGCAAGCTACAATAGTATGGCAGAATGGTCATAGTACTGTATGAACAAAATAAGGTCCCATTTTGGGTTATTCCTAATTGGAGAAGAGCAGGATTTCTTGGGATTAGGGACAAAATTCTAAGTGATACCAGAGTTAAAATCATCCATGGTATGGTGGTGCATGGAAAAAAATCTGCAGTTGGTAGAGGCTTCAAGCTAGTTTTCTGCACTAATGAGCCCACTTTTTGAGTTATCGCAATCCGAATCTATTGTCTTATTTCCATTACCTGCATTTTTGTAGTTTAATAACTAGAAATCCTATGTAGATACTGATTTAAGTACTTTGATGTAAAGGATGTTAGAAGGACATCCTTTAGCAGTCATCTTTTAACATGTATTTAGATCTCCATTGTGAGAGAGATCTGTTTCCTTTTTAAAAGGAGAGTGAAATACAGACACCTGATAGCTGGGCATGGGTTGGTTTGTAGTCGAACTGTTATATTTATTCATCTCTCTTACCTGTTTGCTTTTTATAATGAACAGGAAGGGAATTTGAAATGCACGACAATCTCAAGGAACATGATGATTTCAGTGACTCATGTGTTTACTCTAAAACATACTGTGAATAGGTTTCATGCTACCTGACAGGGTATGACTTGAATGAAATTCTGGCTATTTGAAAAACCAAGGCCTGAATACACAAAAACAATAATATGAGATCTGTCTGAGCGTGCCTTATGTCTTCCATTTGTGGGACATACCAGAGGGAACTTCCCCTGGTGCAGTTAGGAGCACTCCTGCACACTTCCTACAGCTCTGTCATGGCTCCAAAATCTTCTAAGGGTGAGGTGAGAAAAATGAATATGGCAGTCTCTGTTGCCTTGTTTTTGTCCAATCAGAACAATTTTGCTCTTGAATTTCAGATCAGAACTGCAACCGTGGGGAGTGCCAAGTCTGACTGATGTGATGAACACACCCAGGGTGTATGCTGAAGGAGTATCCAGGGGTTTATAACTCCTACTCATGATGTTTCATTAGTTTATCTTAGAATAGAAGAATATCTCCTAGCTCATCTGTTTTTACCCTTAGCTGCCTGGACCATAGCATGCAAAAGGAAACTGCAGTTATCTTCCACAAATGCAAAATCTGGAATCAAGTATTGGGGTGGGGGGGTGGGGGCATGGCAAACCCAAACCTGAAATACAGTGGCATTCAGCTGAATCTTATTTATACAGGGCTGGGTGTAGCTGCCAGCTGAGAGAGAAGAGGGAGAGGTGCAGCTGTGCATACATGAGCCAGAGCAAATAGTTGCCCTGGTGATCCCAGTGGGGCTGTGTTAGCCCTTCTTACGCCACACTAGTGGACCTATACTTATCTCTGAGCGTACACCTGGGACCTAAAGTGGCATGGCATCATTGAAAACGAGCTTTTTACTGATAAATTTAATCTTAGTTGAGAGGCATGTGAAAGTTGTTTTCAAGCAACAAAGAGTGCTGCTCATTTGACCTGGTACAGCTAGTGGATTTCTCAGGTCAGCCAGGAGAGATTTGGATGGGGGATATGAAGAGATGTTCCTTGCTTCATTTGTCAGTTAACAGTTATAAAAGAGCTCTTTTATATTGGCAAAACAAGTTAGAGGGCTTCAGCCTCTCATGAAAGACCTACCATACACTGGTTTTTAGACAGGGTGATATTTTCCTTGGACTGCATTTTGAACTTTTTGTTTGCAATTTGTTTGCTTACTAATATTTTTTCCCAAAAACTTCATTCTTATTAAGGAAAAACTGGGCAACATGCCCAAGATTTTACTTTGTTTTGTGTGTTTTTTTAATTAAGAAGTAGGATTGGGACAGGATTTTCCACCAGTGCTTTATTTGAAGTAGCTAAAATCAGTGTATTGCGTTTCTCCTTTAGCATTTCAAATTTGGAGGCAGATTATATTGAAAATACACTTTCAAGTAAAAACAGACTTTGCATTCCTCCTCTAGGTTTAAAGAAACAGTGTAAAAAAAAAAAAAAAAAGGAAAGGTTACGCGCAAAGTATCTTCTTACAGATGATGTTTTTCTGATAGATTCACCAGTTTGAATCCTACTACAGAAAATGTATACACAACTTGTGCAATCTCTGCCTGTGTACAGAAACAGGACACCCTGGGAATATTTTTAAACTATTTTATAGAGTTCATTAGCGCTGAACAATGGGCGATTGTATATTCCATGATAGTGGTTATGCAGAAGCAACATTGCAGTGCAATTGCTGATAAATATATTTCTTTTATTTCTTGCATACTCCTGTTTATGCATTGCTGTTTACCTGAAATAGTTAATTTTGTGGATGTGACTTTCTCTGTCTTGCAAATACCCTTTTGGCTGCATCTCTGATACTACTTCTTGTCAAGTAAATACCATTATGTTAGTAACAAAGCAGTGTTGGAGAAAAGAGGAAAAACTTTCACTTGAAAGTATGTAATTTCTAGCTATAAAATAGCAATGATTTTTCTTTGAGAATAGGCAGAATTTCCTGAGCTAGAGTATCTGGAAGTTGTTCTAAATTCCTAATTTTCTATAATATTCTAATTATTTAGGGCTGACCCAAACCAAAGATGCTTTCCTTTGGTGAAATAGGAAAAAAAAAACCACCTCTTTGTTTTAAAGTGTTTTCCATTTTATACAGTTTAGCAGAAATTTTATCTTAAGAGTCAACAGCAAAGCTTAACTAGAATTAAAAGCAAGAAATAGCTAGTACAATATGTTAGGAATGAATGAATGTGTTAAAGGTATGCCAGACAACATCTGTGACCAGGTTTGCAAAATAAAACTTCATGAGAGTTTTCTCAAGTCAGGTATACATCTTTTCGCTTATTGTCTATTGATTTACAAGTTTTTTTGGGGAGGGGTTTGGGCTTTTTTTTACTTAAGGCATGCTAAGGTGTTCAAATCCTGATATGATAATTTTATGGTCACCTTTAAGATTTGCTTAGAATGAATGAGCAAGACAAATGGATGAGTAGATGAATATTGCAAGAATTTGTTCCATTTTTGATTTTTTTTTTGTGTGTGTGTCTTTCCCCAACTGATTAAGTAACTTCTCCAGGATCTTAAAATGAAAGTTCGTTTTTCTATCAAAGAAAAGGTATCTCCCTTGAGGATAGTGTTCCTGATTGTAACAACATGAGGGCACTTAATTTGTTAATTTCAGCAAGAATATTCCTGTAAGTGAAATTACAAGCATTGCAGGGGTCTGTTGTTTTTTGGGGTTGTTTTGTTTTTGCTTCCTTTTTTAATTTAGTTTTATTATGTTTTAAAGTAGTAATTGGTCAAAGGTTAAGTAGCGTTGTTACCTAAGGTTTCAGAGGTAAAAGATAACCTGAATTTGTCTTATTTCTAGAAGCCAGTTTGAGTACTGAGTACCCTGTGTTCTCTTCTGGTTTTTAGACATTACTGATAATAAGAAAACTGTCAAGCCTCTTGGGGCACTGGCTTCCCTCATTGCAAAGCAGGAGTGATCTGTACCTGAAGCTTTTATTTAGTTTTAATCTGGCATAAGCTGAGTGACCAGTTCTTCCAGCCACAAAAGCCAAAAACCTGCAACAGCCTTTAATTTATATTCACACATGAATGCTGTGTAATTCTTGTTGTTGTTTGTCTATTTCAGAAGTTCAGTGCAAAGCTTCTTCCCTTACCCTTTCTCATGAGATCTGGAAATCTAACCTTTTATAAAGGTCACATGTTAAAAAAGCGGTGATTGTTTCTCGGGGTGTACCTCTTATGAGCACTTTCTTAAAAGCAGGAGGACTTACCTACGATTTAGTCTTCACACTTACGTAGCAAGAAGCTGTCTCCATGTTTCACAACTTGTTCCAATTTAACCTGCTTTTTTCAGGCTTGTCCTCTTTTCTTTGAGCTCAGAGTACTTCTTAAGGTGACAGCATGTATAAGTTGGAGGGAAAGAAAGATCAGACACTTAGATCAAAAGAATGGTATTTATAGAAACATTACAATGTACACATACATCATCTCTAAACTCTAGCATTCCCCTTGAGACTGGATAAGATTCTTTTTCCTTGAGCTTGCTTTGCAGAATTGTTTCTATGCACTTCTTGTCTCTTTCCTCTGTTACATGTTTAAGTTGGTGTTCCCAAATTCCTGCTTGGCTTGCAATGAATTATTCCTGCCAGTGGATTGGTTGGTAATGGCAAGATCAGCATGTGGTAGGCATAAAGCTTGAGAGACATGATTGTCAGTGTTATACAACTAGAAGTAATTTTGGTAAATGCAGCCTTTGCCTTGCTGCAGATGTATGAAGCCAGGCAGGGTGGTAATGCCTGGTAACGTGGGATTCTGGTTATGTTGAGTAAAGTATATGTGTGGTTGCTTGTAACTTTATATTTTAACTACTGTTGTCTACTGGAATTCCCCGATTATCTCTGCATCATTACAAACAATACATTGTTTGCTTTCTTTGTCCAATTCCTTCAGGTTTTAACGTATTCATACCTTATACAGTTCCTGTAGTCTGAATCTGACATCAAACTGTGGCACTTGCAAAGTCCACCAAATTTGCTGCTATGATTCTAATATTTTGCTTTAGTTCTAGGATTTTTCTGCTTAGCCTGTGGGAGAAAAGACCATAATTACCCACTACTTTAATGCCTTTTTGTTTGGAGCTTGGAGTTAGGAATATTATCTGTTGTATCTGCATGGCAGAAGGATGCATTTTCTATTGGTACAATTTTTATATTTCTGATTAAAGGTAACAATGACACTATCAGCCTGATGCTAAAATAACGTTGTGTGACTTAACTTTTTGTTGATAGCCTTTCTCCTTACTGTGAGAGTAATGCCTGTGTTAACGCGTATTTGAGTAAAATTGATTGTATTGCATAAGAATTCAAATAATTATTTCCCTTTTTTAATCTCCCCCAAAGGAAAAAGTCATTATAAATGAGCTGCAGCAGTGTCCTGCAATACCCTCCAAAAATCAGTCACTGATGGAATGTTTCTATTTTATTCTGTAGATAAAAAGGAAGATGGCAGTGTGCATTTTATTTACATTTGAGGAAATCTGGTAAAGCTAGAAATGAGCATAGATTTAAGTCAGTGTAATATCAATTTTTAAAAATATATATATATATAAAAGACCCTTTATTTATAATTTCTTTGGATGTGAGAAGTAGAATAATGTAGAAAGAAACTTGATTTTGTCATTGTTGAACTGATAGTTGACCAACCCACAGTTTGAAAGGTGGTGAGGAAAGCTTGGTTACTATAAATGGCTTGGGCAGCAGTAGCCACATGGGATGCAGTAGGGTGCAAATGAGAGCTCTGAATGAAATGTCTAGGGCAGCTGAAATGCAAATATCCACCACTTCTGGACTGACTTATCAGCATCTTGTGTGTGAACATATTTATTTCTGGGCTTACAAATGTAAGCAAAAGCTATCTAAAAGAAACATCATTGTTCCAGAACAGTGAAATTAGTGCTTTTCCTACAAGATGTGCTGAGCGCTTCACCTCCAGCAAGAACTGAGACCACAGCTGACCTGCTCGCCATGAAGGCCAAGCATTCTTCTTGCCAACAGCCTACAACTAGAAGATCAGATGTGGATCTCTTTGACATAGTTTGTATTTGAGTTTACAGAGTTCATCTGGTATCTTCTTGCAGTCTGTACAGGTCCTTAATATAACTCCCTGCATTTGTTGCCCTTAGAACAAAGCAAATGCTGTTTCATCATCAGGCACTGGATATGGAACATTTGGAAAAAGGTGTTAAAGTATAAGCGACAAAATAAGAAAAACAGAAAAACTTAAAGATTTGAGGGTAAATTTGGTTTATATATGTTAGTCTTTGCACCCAAAAGACTTTTTTTTCTTGATCACTCTGGATTAGTAACTTTATCACAATGGTGAGATATTTTTAAAGTATCTTTAATGCCCTGTTTCTACACAGATCACTACTACTTTAAAGGAGCTCTTATGTTAATATGCCCCAAAGCGCCCCCTTTGTCGAAATGATGTGCAATCCCTGCCTGTTTCCTGGAATCCAGGCCTCTGTTCTGGCCAGACCTGCTGGAATGCAATGCTCTGAGCACACTACATTGGAGTAAGGTAGTGCAGGAGTCTGAAGGGTTTTTCTGAGGCCTCTTAGCTTGCATGATAACTTATTCTTTGGAAGGCTCTTCTCCACATAAGCCACACTTCCAGGTCTTGCTCTGTGACTTCATCTAGTTAACAAATACGGCATTTTCTTCACATGCATAGTGTTTGTGGTGTCCTGGTATGTCTTTTGTTCTTCCGTAGCACCCATAATTCACTTAACTAAACTCATCGTACTCTGTTTTGGTGCATGACAGTCAGGTTCCTTCAAATACATGTCACTTCTCAAGTATAAGTAATGGTTTTGCTGATGTGAGCCCTCTTATTAAGTGTACTTACAGAATGTTTTCTGTGAAACTCAATCCTGTACTGGTATAACTTTGAAATATGCAAATGTTGCTTTTTTTGCATACCTGCTTTTGTCTTTCATATGTTGTTCTCTTTAGGAGCACAGATGAGTATAGAACTGTACAGGTATCTGTGTATGTATTTTGATCTGTGGAACGGATTTCAGATTTCTGGTTCCCTGGTAAAGTGTATCTGTTGCTTATGTGGCCTTCTGTATCATCGTACTGCAGCAGCTGTGCTCTCAGTTCTTTATATTGCAGGGCTTGAAGCTTACTTCCCTTTCTAAAGCCAAGTTACTCTTTAAAAGATTTAACTTGCTGTCACTACTCAGAGCTAATGATGTCTTCTAGATACTAGGGCGTTGACATGATGTGGCTTGCATGGAAGCTTTCTTTTAAGATATTGACATGGGAGTCTGCAAGTCATTTACCTGTTTCATCTGTCTATTAGCAGAGAAGTTGGTGATAGCATACTGTTCAGAAGCAAATTGCAATTTGTTGAGATCATGTGTATTCTTTTTCCGTGTTCCTCCTCCCCCCATACAGTATCAAGTCACTGCATACCATTATTAATTTATGACCTCTTCAGGGCATACTAGGCATTTGATAAGATCTGCTTTGGTCTACAGGGAAATTACTGGTATTTCAATCAGTAAGAATGATACCCAGTGCGAAGTATACTAGTTATCCTTGCTAGGTCACAGACAATTAACAATCCTTAATACTCTTTTGATTTCCCTTGTTTTAAAAACATGAATTTGTTCCCTAGAGCAAAATATATTAGATATTTACAATTAGTATGCTGTATACATGTGGCAATTATAATCTAATCTGAAAGTTGCTGAACACAACACCATTATTTCATGGCTTTCCATCTGTGGTATTTTTCTTTTAGAAGTATCTTAGGTTTAGAAGTTATTTAGAAATTTCTTTTTAGATTTATATTAATTTAATTCATGTACATAGATATTTTATAAATTAATACTGGAGTGTTTTTAGGAGCTAAATTACAGTTTAACATCTTTTAAAGGTCAAAGTCTTTAGACAGTTTTGTGAGCAGTCACTTTGTGGATGGTCCAGTTCAATGCACAGAAAGACTTAGTTTATATGTTACAGGACTTGGATCCTACTGATTTAAAGAAAAATAAGTACATGTGGTATAAGTATACTTATACATATATGTATAAGTATATATATACTTATATATGTATAAGTGTATATATATATAAAAATATATATAAGTATATGTGCTCATAGTCCCCTTGATCTGTGTGAGACATACTTTTATGAGGCTCTGGTTTAATGGCTGTGTTTTGGATGTGCTGAATTAGACTGCTGTACCTGGTGGTGTGATGGAAGAGACTCTTGTTTGAAAACCAGATCCAATTTCCTGGTTTACGTGTTGTTGGGCAGAAGATACTGAAAATTCTCAACAGGAGTAGAAGCCTTGGAAGATGACTTGTGGAATTGTAGATGATTAATATTGTAGTTCCCCTGTAGATGATTAATATAGTAGCTCCCCAGGCAATTTTAATCCAGCCTGAATTGACTCAGTTACTGTGAAAAACTGTGGTTGTGTACTGCTCTGCACTTTCCCATGTAGCCTTTTGCTAGCATGGGCATTCTGGTAACTATTCAGCAAACTCAACTGGAAATTGCTTTTTGTTAAAGCTAACCTGCTGAAGAAGACATTTCAGGTTCCGTTTGAGCTGGCTCTTTTGATCTGGTTCACCACGTCAGCAGCTGGCTGTTGGTGACAGCATGTGAAAAGGCTGAGAGGGTGGGAAAAGCCAGAAATCCTGTCCTCTGTAGCTCCCTCTTCCTCAAGAATGACATAAGCATTGCGTTACCCTCTGACAGTTTAACCCTGAAGGGCAAAAGTAGGATTTTGCGTGTCACTTGGATGTGTGTGTTCAAGTGCTGTGTTAAACAAGTCTGTCATTTTGGGCAGTCAAACAGTGTGTGGTGGGTTGGTTCAGGGGTTTTGGGTTGGTTTGTGTTTGTTTTAAAAGATGATCCCTTTCCAGTAATAAGTAATTGGAGGACTGGCTGAAATCTTGTTAAAATGCAGAAGCACGAAATGGCATATGATTCCATAGTGGTGACAACTAACTCTCATGTGTGGAAGTGTATGGCCCAGGGCTGTGGGTTGGCTGTCTTGAGGGGTCCCTGAGGGGTGGCTGAGTGTGTCTGAGACACCTTCTGACCCTCAGCCTGCCTACCCTGGTTATGTCTCTCTGAAATAGCATAATTCTTGTTTCACAAAAGGGCCATAAGGAGGAATGCTTGAAGTAAGGAAGTTATACATAGAATATGGATTAGTCCTGACCTGTAACAAACAATGTCTTCTGTAACCCATGCAAATCCAGTATGCTAGTATAGCTCTTAGCATGGTAGTTTATGCAAGTCTGACTGTGACCTGGTTAATCAGTTTACCAAACTTTCACTTTCTGTCTTCAAAAGGAAAAGGATGTTTAATTAAAATTGCAATATGAAGAAAACAAAGAATTTTAAAGTATTTCATTCTCAATCCTGTAAGACACTGGGGACTGTTTACACCATGAGTGTTGTTGAGACTTACTCTGGATTAAAGTAATGCTTAAATATGACAGAGGTTGAGTGAAGGTTGCATTTTGGGGGTTTAGATCCATGTAGATGTGAGAAGGCAGCTTTGGAGATGTGAGTTCAGGATTAGTATTTTCCAAGTGTTTTTTAACAATTATTTGAATGCATCACACATTCAGTACTTTGATTGCTAAAAGGCATTGTCGAATGTTTTCATTAAGGCACCAGCCTCTTTAACCTGTGAAGGTTGGTTGATAAACATCCTCTATTACTATAAACATCCTCTTGACCATCTGCCATCTAAGGCCTGAAAGGAAGGAGAAAGAAGGTACAACCTTTTACTTCAGAGCATGTTTTAAGGCAGATATCCCATTATGTATGTGCTTTCTGAGAAACAGATGTCTTGTGAAATGAACCTAAAAAAATACAGCTGCAAAAAAAAAATTCCCTTTGTGAGTCCTGCAGTGTGGTATTTGTGCTGTGAATATAAGCATGACTAAGAAAATAATAACAACTGTAGTTAAAGGTATATTGTTTGAAAGCCCTAGGTTTTATTTCTCAAATATCAGGACACTTAGAAACATTTTGAAGTCCACAAGTAGTTTATAAAAACACTGGCTTTAGCCAGTAATTTCTTCAAGTAAGGAGTTTGGCATCTTGCTGTTCTCCCATTTCTTCCACTTTCCTTCCAGATCTAGGCACAACTGTTGGCAAATTCATGAATAAGAATCAGAATTTTAATTGGTACAAAATTAAGTGTAAACACAGCACACACCTGCTGGTGGACAGTTTCGAAGAGGAGAGTTCCTATCATATTCTCTTAGTAGCTAGATTTATTTTGTGTTCATTACCGAATAGCCAAATTAGTCTGCCATTACACTAAGCATGTTTTTTCTTGGTATGAATGGCTGTGGAATGGAGTTTACCTTGGTTTTACGTAGATAAGATCACCCCAGGACCTCACTGGTGTCTCTGGTGCTTCTTCTCTCTGCCTGCGGCAGGGCAGAAGGGTTTCAGGAGTCGTGTTGCATGGTGACACCACTCATCTGAAGGGTTTTTTTGTTGTTTTAAGTTACCTTTATTTTGAGAGGGTACTTAGTTACATTTATTTATGCCTGATGTCGATAATTAGAGCTATTTATTTTTCCTGAAATTGTTCTTCTGTATGGGCTCTAACAGTTTTCCTTTAATTACCACGCGCAGTTAGTTAAGATTTGATTTGCAACATATAACACAAAACTAAGTGATATGCTTGAGTGAGAAGAGCAGCAAAGCACCGAATCTGTGAGCACGCACGATCCTGGCTGGTGGCATGGTTTGGTGAAGGTAGTTTTCCTTTGGAGCCTTGTGCAGTGTTGATATTCCTGTCCTCTCCTTAGTGGAACTGTGTTTGCAGCCTGCTGCCCAGTGCAGGGATTGCAAGGAACATTCTGGGTAAAAGCAAACACATCCCTGGGGAAGGGCACTCAAGTAACAGGTGAGTTTTTGCGTGAGGTTGGTGATAGGAGAGTTTTTCGTGTGTTGAATCTGGATGGGAGGAAAGGAACCTTTACTTGTGCTTCACTGATACCAAAATATTTCAGAAAGCAGGGAACTGTGAGGAATATTTATGATCAAGATATCTTTGCGTTTGAAAGTAACCTGAGTCCATAAATCAAGACCCTGTTGCGCTATAAAGAAAGAACTGAGTGAGTAGCGTGATAGGAGTTCCTTCTCCTCTGGCTTTTCTAGGGTGTCTTACCAGCTATTTTGGCTATGCAGTGTGCAACCTATCTGTCTGAAGATAATGTTTTACAATTCTTAGAAATGTGTTAAAAATCTGTGTATCTTAAGAGTGCTGTTATGAACATGGTGATTGCAATCCTGTGCTGAGTATGGGTTTGCTGTGTAGTGTTTTCCCTGTGCAATGGAGTGCTGTTTCCTTAACACTTTGGCTTTATGTGGCTGTGGTCGTTGAGACCCTAGTGATGGGGAAGTCCTCTCGCAAAGCATGTGGTACCCTCTCAAATAGCATAAAAATACATGCCCTTAGATTTGGAAACATTCCTTTGTCAAGAAAAGACCTTTACCAAATCAAAGCTGCCAAACACTGAAGTGATACATGGGATGGTAGATCTCTGTATTCTGGATTTTAAACCCCTTTTGGTGTAACATGCCAGTAATGCTGTGTTCTCTGAGTATTTGAAACTGGGCAGCAAATTGTTGTATGTAATTGCTAGATAACCATTTATGACCTTTCTTAAAAATTAGTTCAGCAGAGCAGTTTTACATTTTGAATTATGAGATTACTTGCCACAGGTCAGGAGAAGATCCATTAACAGAGTGCTCCAGTCTGAGCTTATTTGATTTGTCTCCTATTGATGGGACATCAGGACTGTGGAAGCTCATCTTCAATTCCCCTTACATCAGTCATGCTAAAAAAGGAAACTGTGCCATGTGTGGTAACTACATCTGCTGCATTTTTTTTTCAAATGATTCTGCTGCATCTCTTGGAATAAGCGTCAAACTACATCTGAACCTACCTTTGGAGTGTATTGATAGATTTAAAGCTTGCTTGTACCTGCTAAAATTAGTATTTTAGCTAAAATTCAGGTGTGTTTTTTCTTTAAAATGATGAATAATTGTCTGATGTAATTAGTAAAGCTAGTGGGATGAGATTTTTCATTTGGGTGTTTCAGAGCTCAGCCATCTCTCTTGAAAATTGCTGTTGTAGCGGTGTGGGATCTGTATTTTCCTAGCAGAACCGATAATCTTTCTCCTTGGAAGCTCAGGGTGCAGAGATGCAGCCACACCAGCTGGCACAGGCCTGTGCAGCCCTTGGAAGGGTTCATCTCGCTCTTGTCCTCCCTCTGCTCCTTTCTACCTCCTCCATTTACAGATGTGTGCAGCTGCAGGGTGGACTGAAGCGAGGGATCAAACTTGCCAAGACCCAACACTTCCAAAGAACGGGGGAAGGGACCTCTCCCCCACCAGCATCACATACATGCTTTATAGTGGGTTTGACTGGCCTTGTACTGCCTTAATAGGTTGTTTCTGAGATCAGCTGCTGCTTATAGTATGGCTGTTTTCGTTGTGTGGGTTTTTTTTTTTTTTTTTGTTTTTTTTTTTTTTTTTTTGTTTTTTTTTTTTTTTTTGTTTTTTTTGTTTTTTTTGTTAAGGATGACTTGTTAAAGTTGTGCTTGTGCCCCATGTTCCTGCTCTAGATTGTTTGAATTCCATGTGATGCATTACTAAGGTTTTCTTTCCCATGCTTTTCCTAATCCCAGTTGGAAGCTAACCATTCCGCATGTGTAGCAATGACGCTGTCGTATTGTTAGGATTGAATAAAATTAATTTAACGCCTGCTTTAGGCTCCTTGTAGACACTGTCAGTGACATAACCCTACAGATTTTTAAATCTGCTGTTAGGTAATTAAAATAGCCACAATATAGCTGAGATAGTATTTTCTGTGAAGTATTTTTCTATTTGTGAAACAGTTTGCACCTTTGTCTATGTGTTCTCAAGACAGTGAGTTTTAAAGCTAGCCTTGAAGCTGAAAAATTTTAAATCAGGCTTGATGGGTTTCACTGGAGGCATTCATGCAAGTTTTTTTAGATAGTGATAATGTGGACAGTATCTCAGAATGATTACTCGTCACCAGATTTGTTTGTTCTTATATAATGTAAGAGAATAACCCTTTTTTTCTTGCTAAGACATGTCATTCCTTTGAATATGCAGATATAGGAACATGTCATGTGGAGTCCATAACTTCTACCTAATAGTGCTGATTTCTAGCTCTCCTGTTAGTATAGCTCACTGAGCTGTGCAACATTTTGTTTATCTCATACAAATGGACAGATGTTTTCATGACTAACTAAAGAACAATGTGTTAATTTTTTCCCCCTCCAGATTTATATTCACAATTTATTTTTACATTCAACTGGTGAAAGTAAACCTTTACTGGCATGTTTGTTTGAATGAATCACTGGAACAGGCTTTTCTCAAGGCTTTTATTGAGGAGAGTAGTCATGTTCTGCCCTAAAGGATATAGGGAAGCAGGTGAAGAATTGATTTGTTCCTGTGTATTCTTGACTGTGATGGACAATGACTCAAATGGACTAAAGCAGAAGATGCTATTTGGATTGTGAAATTTGCTTAAAAAGAAATGTTGGTTTGCAGTGTGTACAGGTCTTGCGCTTCTGTTACTGATTCTCCTTTTACACTTGAACGTAAGAATTGGCAACTTTCGCCTCTTTAATAGGAATCTCTGGTGTACAGAATGTATTTGATTAAGAAACACATGTGGATAGTGGGTGCTTCTGTGTGGTAGGTGAGTTGGGTGCTTCTGCTGTGACCGTAGTTGAGCTGCCAAAAACACCATGGCTGCCTTCTGGAGGAGTGCTGCAGCTGGCAGAGGTGTTGTGCCTCCTCCACTGTGGTTCTGTGGCTTGAGGGGGGAAAAAAAAAACAACAACAACATTATTTACTGTCCTCTGTAATTGCCAGTGTTATGCCCACCACACAACCTTTTTAGTTTTACATACTTTGACATCTGTAGCTTCTGCAACTTGTGTAATTGATTTTGGATTACATTGGCCTGGTGCTGCAGGTTTGCAGTTACTAACATTAGTGAACCTTTCTGTAAAGAATATCTTTTGCAAGATAGAAGTAAGCTCAGTTTTCTGTATCTAAATAAACAAAACCACCCCCAACAAAACCTGTGTTATCACATTTTATGATACGGCATTATATTAAGTCACTTTTTTCTGCTCTGGTACTTCTAAGTTGTGTTTTTCCCCAATGCTAATGAATACTTACTGAAGTATAGAATCTCAGTTTGTGGCAACATGGAGATGTTTCATATATTTCATTAAGAATGGATAACCTTGCTGTTTTGTTTCTTCATAATATATTTTCCCATATTAACAATTTTCTTACTTTAGTTTCTTTCCTAGAACTGCAGTTTCTTTAGGAACAAGTGTGTCTAGCTTTTTGGTATTCCTATTAAAATCACAAGTTGTCCAACAGTGTATTATTCTCTGTAACCAAGGCTGTTAGTTACAAAATGTTTTAACTGTAGCATTTGCAGATACACAAATATGTTATTTTAGCCTCCCCCTCTGCTGAAAATAAGAGCAAAAAACATCCCTGACTTCTTATATCTCCATGTCCTAATTTGGATTTCAATCTTGTATCTTGTAATTACTCGTTTGCCTTCAGACCCTGGTACTTTTAAAGGTGATGTATCTAGTGTCAGAGTCAGTGTCAATGTGGTACGTATTGTACAATGTGCTGCCCACCAAAGCATCAGATACTTGCTCCCAGAAAGATAATTTTTCTTAAGACTCTTTACTCTCTATTGAACATACTCCAGAAATTAATTCAAAATACCCAAAGTAATCTACCTGGAGTAGTCTAGTTTCTCAGTGCTGCTTGTACTAAAAAAAGCAGGGAAAGTATGTATTTGTGAATTCATACTTCTGTATTTTTACTGATAAATAAGGGCATCTTCTGCTGAGAGCCAGACATTCAAAATCACTTTATTTTTAACAAAAGAAGAAAAGGTGTGGACCAGGTTCTCAGCTATAGCTGGTCAGTCTGAGTACAAATGGTTCTGTAATAGTGAGACCACGTTAGGAACAGCGTTTGAATAATTATGTAGTGCACTGATGTGGACCAGGTAATTTTTCTGGCCTCATTGAACAGTTGAAGCCGGGAATAGACTTTCGTGAGTCCTTAATAGTTAGCTATATTAATAGTCTCTGGATTCATGAGGTACTTCCTTACATTTCTCTTTTGGTTTGAGTTTATTAAAAGTGGTATGTTCAGAGTGTTCTGTGACTCTCTTCCCTTTCTTCCCACGAATAAATGAGCACCCGGAGTTCTCAAAATGTTACATCTTATTTTGTTAGTGATATTACAGCAACTTTGGAATGGATAAGAATCAAGGCAGATTCCAAAACTTGTCTGTTCAGATAAAAAATCTGGTGTTGAAGAGTCTGCTACTGTTCATGGCTGGGCATATAGTTTCAGAGAAATTATATTGACATTGAATTTTCTTTATTGTGTGTAATTTTGCTAATATTTTTGGAAGTGCAAAAGTAGCTGGTTCTGCCGCAACTCAAATATTTTCTCATTTGAAAATTAATATAAAATCTAATTTGTTTTTTCTTCACCCTCTCTCCTTAGAGATCTATCAAATTACCCTCTGTTTCAGATTCAAGCTTTTCATGGAAATTAATCGTTCTGACCCCTG
Source organism: Athene noctua (assembly GCF_965140245.1). Taxonomy (NCBI): domain Eukaryota; kingdom Metazoa; phylum Chordata; class Aves; order Strigiformes; family Strigidae; genus Athene; species Athene noctua. The sequence continues at coordinate 14,035,378 of NC_134042.1, read as the reverse complement.
TGAAGTAAATATTGTTTTCATTAATGGGAAAATTGCAGAACAGACAAGTAAAATTGCTTGTTTGAATTATGCAGAGCTCTTACATGTGGTCAAATTGCTAGACTGTGCCTGTTTTCAATAAATTCTTTACAAAACTTTTTTTATACAAGCTGTAATAATATTGATGCTAAGCAGACAGAAAAATGCTTTTTTTGTTTCCTGAAGAATTACATGACCAAGAGGATGACTGTGAAACATTGTTCATAGAATAGAATAACTTGAAATGTGGATAAATAAGCTATCTACTGAGAAGACTACAAAACAGTTTGTAATTTTCCTGGGGAAACAGGCAAAGATCCCTTTAAAATTTTATCTTAACCTGGCAAAGAGCCAGAAGGTCCTTGAATGGATAGAGAAACCCCCACTGATGGAAATTGCCAGGTCTGCTGAGCAAATCAGATGGAGATGTAAGGTGCTTGTGTTTTATGGAATAACAGATTATTGGTTCCCCAGAAGTGCAAGTGTAATAGAGGCTTCTCCACTGAAAATGGAAGCCTTGGGTGCAGCAGGAGAAAATATCTTGAATTACTTTTGTCTCTTTCAATAGAATGGAAATAATGAGTTCTGCTTTATCTCAAAAGGTGGTGTAGCTGAAATTTTTCTTTTCCTTAAAGGAAGGATTGCAACATAGGAGAGAAAAAGTCTCGTTAAATACGCAAAGAACTTCTGGCTGAAGAATTGTCTTTTTATTGTAGTTGAATTTTGAATTAGGGGTAGAAGAAGATATGATTTATGGAGTGTGAAACTTCGTAGAGATTACTAGGATTTTCAGTTTGACACAGTTTCAAAACTTTTGAAATCTGAATAAATGCTGGTCCACAGAGTGGAATTTTTATTATTCTCTTGGATATTTTGAAATTATAGTGATGTAGTTTAATGCCTCTTTTAAATGAATTTTAGGGGCAGTATACATCTATACAGCTTTCATTGTGAAGCTTCCTTCTGTGGCAGATGTATGGTGTATGTTTCTGGTGTGGCTGTGAAAGGGACTGGAGCCTTACAGAAGTGGTGCTCACAGCACACATGCAGTTAACCAAAATCTACATTTGGCTATTCCTGTCTTAAACGCTTTTTGTGGTTAAAGGGTAAAGTAGTGAAGTTTCTGCAGTATGCTGGTGTATCGTCAAAGAGTGAGGAAATGTGATTTCATGTTTTGTTTGTTGGCAGTGGAAACCCACTGGTTGATCGGTGTGTGCAGATGTAGTTCACTAATGGCTTTTCATGGCTTTTAGTTTGCTCACTGTTAAGCAGTTCTCCCTCTGCTTGTTATGGGCGTCTAACTGGTCTAGCTAATGTATTGTTGCTTACATTATGTGTATTATCAGTTCATCAAAGTGCTGATGAAAGCCTTCATATAAAGAGGAGTCGTTATGGTCCTTTGCCATGGGTGCTAGAAGTTGGAAGGCTAGTATTTCTGACTGCCACTTCTAACTGCCACTGCTGGATGACCTTGAGCAACTCCTTTTCTTTCTCTTGCTTTGATTTCCCTTTCTTTCTGTTTGGTTTAATGATATTTACCTTATGTGCAAAGCTCTTTGAACCCTTATCAGTGGAAAGCTTCTTAACAGCAGCATATTCTCTGTGGTGCTTCCTCTTGTTTTCATTGACAAACAGCTTTAAAATTCCAAATACACAAGTCAGTTAAGATGCCAGCTCAGTCTTTCATTTCTTTTAACAGCAGTCAAATGGATGGAAATTACTGATGAAGGAAGAAGGGGACAAAATAGGAAAGTAATGAGCTTTCAAATTTGCCAATTATTTGCTGAATTTGCCCTTTATCCTTGCACCTCCACTATTTTCTGCCATAGATTATATATGCTTGGCAGCAACTGTTTCTACAGTGGAAAATCCTGTCCCCTTATAGCTTAGCTATGATAGAAAGCTAAGGTGAAAAACGAGCAATATGACAACTTTTCTGAAGAGAAAACCTAACTTTTAAGGAAAGAATATTGGACAGCAAAAAAGTTGGGTCACTGCTTCATGTAAGGGGAAAAAACGTGGACTTTGTACTTGCTGGTTTCCTCCATTTCAAACATAAGTATTTGCATTTTTTATTTTAAAGTGCTTACTGTTGCCAGGAGTAATTCCAAAGTTCACGTTTTTCATGGTGGTTTCACTTCGGTTAGTTCAGGACTGGTCAAAAGCACTAGTTCATAGATGAGAAGCTCTTTCAACTCATCAGTATTTTCTTGGTATAGGTATTTTACTTGTAGGATGTACAATTATATTCAAGGTAGACAGAACTATTTATATGCTATTACAGTCATACACCATGTGGCTAGAAAAAACCGGCCTCAGCGCGAAAGTGTGTAAGCCACAGTGGTTGTGAAAAACCAGGAAAAGTTATGGCATACTGCACTGAAAGGATGTTGGGAACATGAGAAGAAGCCTTTCCAGGTTAAACGAAGTTCCATTACCCCTTTTGAGAAAAATGCTAAGAATTACGGTAATTGACTCCTGTTGACAGGGCAGCAAATTAGTTAATTAAATGCAATGTTATTAATTTTGATTGATACTGTATAATTATGATGTCAAAGGTATTTGAATTTGTATTAGGCTGTAAATCTGCATCAGGCTTCTAGTTTACTGTTGATGAGAGGAAAAAAACAACACACAAAATGAAAAAACCCAGACATGCCTCCATCCTGAGCTGAATCTTCCTTCATTCAAAAATCAAAATTGAATTATATTTCCAATGTCTTCCTATACTTCTATTTTACAAAAAGGTATGAGAAGGTAAATAAGTTTCACTAATTCAGCCTTCTTCCTTCTTAGTAGCATATCTGAGAAATTCCTGAAGGTCTTGGCATCTGAAAAACAAAAGGTAAATATTCTTCCTGAATTTTGGTGTCAACAGCAGCTGAGAATCTTGACAGCCCTCTGTCTCTTCTAGAGTTTTTTATTTCCTTAGTAACCTGTGTCCAACTGGAGATCTTAGAGCCTGAAGGTAAAAGGCAGCCTTCTAAACTGCCTTGAGTTGTTCTGTTCTCACTAAGAAGCAATAAAACTTTATTTTACCTAAAAGTGAAATTCATGGAAGAATGAGATCATATTATCTTGGCAGTGACTCGTGAAGCAAATTTCTTTAGCTTGACAAGCCAAGCATAAAAAGATATGCTTTATTAGGATGTAAATTCTATGTATGTGATTCATTTGTTGTGTAATGTTTTAATGCATTTTTGGTTTATTAGAATTACATGTGTATTAGTATGTAGAGAGGCTTCATTAATGCATCAGAAATAGTATTTCAGTATTCAACAGGGTGAAAGTCAAGAGGGCTATAATTTCAAAGTTCAGTAGGAGTTTATATGCCTTCTTTTGTAATACACAACTCCATTTTTTCTAGAATAAGGGATTTTAATTCTTAACGCTTTTTATACACCTTTATTTTTTGCTGCTTGTTTCTACATCATCTTCTTTTCTTGCTTATGTGGTTTTTTTCACCATTTCATATTGTTTCAGATCCTTTTTTTTTCCTGTAGGTTCTACTGCTGCTGAACTTTATACCTCCCTTTGATACTTCATCCCTGCCTGCCTTTTTGACCCAGAATATGTGCCTCAGTGAGCTTCAGGAGCTTGTGTTTTAAGAGTAATTTTAAGAGCTTAGCTGTGACTTCTAAGTGTTGTGCTTCTACTTGCCATATGGGTTTGTGCAAGTCATCAGGCTTGGTGCTTTTCAAAATCCTGTTTTAGCTGTGTTTCTGATGGGTGTGAGTAATAGCCATTAGTGCTTAACAATCATATAGTTGAAAAGATGTATGAAAATGGAGTCTACTTTGTAGTAATGTTGTTTATCAGTTTCTGGCATTCAGCATCTTCAGTGACAGCATATGTTTGGCTGGAGATGAAACTTAGAGTCCTGTGAAAGCTTTGACTGGAGATGGCCTTTCAGGAGTACTGCTCTTTAGGCTGTTCTCTGTTGTGGCAGAGTGCTGTGAGTGCCAGCATTCAGTCATCTACTAGGCACAGGGCTTTGGAAATACCAGCCTGTGTAAACACTCCAGGGAGTTAGGTGCTGAAGTCCTGTCTCCTTGTGACTGGGGTTCACAAAACAGGTTGCAGGCTGGTGTCCAGTGCCAGCAGCATCTTTTCGCTGCAGTGCATCATTTCGTGTTTGTTGAAGTTCATTGGTGAAACTTGTCCTGTGTGTCTTCATTTCTCTGGTAGTAATTACAGTAATAATCAGCTAACGTGTGTCAAAAGCCTTTTGTTTTTATTATGAAGGATAAAACAGATCTATTAAAAATATTTTCATAGGTTAATGATGGCATGAGTGCACTTTATGTAGACTTCTTTATTTAGAAATTATAATGTGTATAGGTGGTGCCTTCCTAAAGAAAAGTGGGAAGGATATTTTCCATTGACACTTGTTCCTCCTTCTGAAAACTTGGATTAGTTAATAGGACATCCTGAAAGGCCTGCTCACTTTTTTTTCTTGGGAGATGCATGGACTGAAGGCTGCATAATCTAGGGAGGAAAGTGGTTTTTTTTAAAGTGTCTATGACAAAGAAGTATCTGAACTTCTTGTAGCTGTTTTTTCAGCAGTTTCAAATACTGTTAGATTCTGCTGACAATAAATGCTACTTATACTTAGTGTTTCTAATAGAGACCACTCCCCCCCCCCCCTTTTTTTTTTTTTTTTTTTTGAAAAGGCCATGGCTACAATTTCAATACTTCCTCATGTTAATTATATAAGGCCTCTAAAGCTTTGATCTGCTGTTCTGCAGGTAACTTGCTGCTCTGTGCAAACAACTTTTGCAGGATGTGGCAGAGCAGTGGGGGAAGTGAAGCATTCCTTGGGTAGGTGGCAGATTCTGAAACCAGGGAAATGAATCTTCAAGGATTCCTCATCTTCTCATCTTGTGGTGCTGCATATTGACATCTGGAACATAGCAAACAATCCTTTAAATTCTCTTCAAGTAACACATTTTAGTTCTTTTGAGGGTGATGTAAGAAAATAGCCTTTTTCAGTAGAACCAAGTTCTTTCTTCCCTCCCTCCTTATGCACGCCTACACCAATGTTTTTTCAGCTCTGCAAGTGTGTTTTTTCTCACTCTCTCTGCTGTGTAGGCGGCCTTCCCAATCACAATTGAGCTTCACAGGCAATCTTTTACAAAAAAAATAGAAAAAAGTTGTCTTTACGCAGCAGGTCTATAATTTAACACCAAAGAAAATGGAGAGTTCTTGGTTAGAATCATGATGCATGTTAGTAATGCTTGAATAGGTGAAGAATTTCACCCTAAAGAAAACAAGGAAGATTTTTCTTGACCAGAAGGCAACCACTTGTAGAAATTATTTACCTGCTGCCCAAATGACTTGCCAAAATGTCAGCAGCAATCACAAGCAGGTAGATTTTAAACCTTTTACTTCCTTCATTACATTGAGTTATAATTGAACTTTTCTACCCCAGAATTAGAATATGATTCTACTTGAGGCTCAGTTTGGCAATATGAAAATTAAAATGCAATTCTTCCTGGAATGCTACCGTATTTTAAACATGAGCTTAGCTTTCTCTACCTTTTGGAAACTGCTTTTGGTGCATTAGATGATAAATCTTTTGTGTACTGCAACTCTTTTGATGATTCTTCTCATTTTTCCAAGGTCTTAATTTCACACAATATTTTGTAAATAAGCCTAAACTTGCAATTAAAAAAAACCCAACCAACCAAACACCCACCCACCCCCCCCCAACAACAACAACTCTGAAAGCTATATTTTTAATTGCCTAAAGGAAGATAGCAACAAGTACATTTTTGAGCTCTGTTGGTAATGCTGTCTGACACTTCTTTAAGAACTTTGGTTGATGCTTATGTTCTTGCCACCAAGTATTCAAACCTTATTCAACTCTGTCTAGAAATGTTATTGGGAGAGTAGCAATTGGTGACTTAAAATTATTTGCTTATTGACATACCAAAGTTCAGAGTTCATTATAACAAAATAAATAGTGCTTGTAACATGGTTTTATGTGCAGCTTATGCTGGCATTGCAGCTGAAAGCATCCGTCCTCGTCTGTTCATCCTGTCCTGTGCCTTTTCTGCCTCATGTCAGCACAAGTGCTTCTGTAGTCTTGAAGTGAACTGGATTGGGGAAAACCAGGTTGGAGAAGAGATCTAGGTCTTCTCCTCCAGTCTCCTCAGTTAGAGTTGTTTTTTAATCTGTCTCTTTTATATGATTCACTGCACATCTCAAACGCGTGAGCTTGGTGGGAGTAGAGGAGGACAAAAATTCGTTGGTGGTATGTGCTCTACCTTCATCTTGTGCCTCTGCAGAGTTCTCGGGACTGCAGCATAAATCTCCATGGTTACATCTGTTTGCCCAGTCTAATTTTAGAGAGCTCCTATCAACTACAGATGCAAGCCTTTTGTAGCAATACACAGAGGTCAGATGTTAAGGCTAATGCTGAAACAATGCAGATTTTATTACAGCACCTGGTAAATAGAAAGGACCAGCTTTTGAAACTTTTTTTCCTTGCTTCTCTTGGGAGACTTCTTAGAGGACTACAGCTGGTGACTTACAGAAACTCACTCCTGCTCTTCCTTGTGTTTGACATGTGTTAAGCTTTGTGTTGAGTAGTGAGGCAAAATGTGGGCCACAGTGCTGCTAAATGTCCCCCCTTTCAGGTGTGACCAAAAGTTTAATCTCCAAATGCCTGGCAAAATGTGTTCTGGAATGAAATAACTTTGTTCAGAGAAAGGGTGCTAAAAGAAAGGTTGGAATTGTTATAGTGAAACAGTTCTCATGCAGCCTTTCTCAGATGAGTAAGTTAACTGCAAGATCTTAATAGCTTCTGGGTTTTATAAGTCTTCATTGTTGCTTCTGGACGCTTAAAAACACAATTTCTGCAATACCCTTTACCTTGTGTAAAAGATTTCGTTTCCCATTCAAATTTTGTTCATACCCACGTTTTTTCTGCTTCTAGGTTTCACCGTGCTATGATTCATCTGAAGCTGGACATGACAGCCAGTAGGAGTTTTTGATAAAGCTGTGTGTGCCTGCCTTCTCAGGAATTTGGATAGGTAAGAGTGCATGCTCCACTTGCTTCTGTGCCATCTGACAGTCACCCTTTGGGGTGGTGCTAGTTGCCACAAAATCAGTGTAGGCTTTGTGACTGCTGGTAGCATGTAGCATTTCATACAATACAGAAGGGGTGGTCTCCAGCAGGATGGCTTACCCGAGTAGGCTGCCTGCCGCCAAGTGCCAGACTGTATCCCAGTCTGTTGCTGAATGCATCCTCTATACGTGAGAGCTTTTTTCCGGAGGGAGATGCAAGGGGACTCAATGGCTACTCCCTCCCCCTTTTCTCCTAGGTATTTGTAGAAGTGTTTGTAAAAGCAGGTTGGACTCTGTTCAGGCTGTGACAGAATGCCTGGTTTTGTCACATTTTCTAAAACACAGTAGTTCTTGTAGGTGGTTTCTTTTAATCTACTTGTGAAACTAAACTCGTGTTGTGAGGAAGAAAGGGATGATTAATCAGAATATTCCTGTGTCTTGAAAAGGACTGGCTTTCAGTACATGATCATCCTTCCACGGAGAAATATAATACATCTTTAAGGAGTTTGTGGAAAGATAAAAAAGGATCCTGCAAGTGTGAGATGCAGAGTTTTGCCCATGCAGCCCTGCCCTCAATCTTGTATCAAATACAAGTCTGTCACAGGTGTGTAATGACCTGCCTCGAGAAGGCATACTGGGAAGGCTGGAAAACTGCAGAGCATGGTTTTGGGAGTGGGAGAGGAGGGATGGGGAGTAGTGATGTTGGTTTTGCAAAGATAGGCAGGGGTGGATTTGTTTTCAGATGGATCAGCTTCCTGAATTAACTCAATGTGTTGGGCAATCCGTAGTGCTGCCTGAAGGGAGGTGACTGGAATACTTGCAGGGAGAACAACAGCGCTAGGATCTGGACTTAGATCAGTTTAAGCTGATTTGCAACCAGGCGGTAAAAGCACAGCCCCTTCCACTTGAACAGATTTGAATGATCTGTTTATGAAGAAATGTTGAAAGCTCTAGGTATAGGATATACAAAGGAAGTCCAGTCTGGAAGTGACAAGCAGTGTAATAAACAGTGCTACTAAAGAAAAACCCCTCCCTTTAACATCATCAGTCTGTGGGATGGCTATAGAAACAAATAGGTTTCTTATTTGAGAGAATCTGCCCTGTAGTTGTTGTTGCAGTAGTTTCCGACAATGCTGTTGTATTGAAAGTGTCAATTTAAATCTGTTTTTCCAAAATAGTGTCAGCAAAGCTGCATTGTGTTACCAGAGGACTGCTTAGCCTCTGAGGTTTGATTTATTGTAGCAACAAAACCTTCCCTTCAGAGGACATACATTGGAAACAAACATGTTTGTTGGCAGATCTGGAGGAGCCCTTGGAAAAGGCTGTGGTTTTAATTACCTTGTCTTTCCCCTTGAATCATCTTACCTTTTCACTTGGCACCATCTTTAGTGATTTTTACATGCAGTCATTATTCTGGTTTTCTTTGTGTAGATATCAAAGTTACAGACAGAGGAGAAAATGTTGTGTCCATCTTTTTCCTACCACACTATATGAAAGTTTGTTTTGTTTTGTTTCATAAGTTTGTTGTCCCAAGAGACATGTTTTGATCCTCAACACTGTGTAGTGGGGCACAGACAGTGAAAAAGGACTCTCTTGAGTGATGAAGTAAAACCAGTCTTAGTTATTAATTTAACTTACTAATGGAAAGTAAATGAATGGTTTTTCCCCCCTGCTATATTTAGATTCCAAGATTGGTTTTTATCATATATTTTCTATAAAGAATGTTCAAGTAATTAAACAATTTTTCCATTGATGGATGTCACCATATAATACCACTGAAATACTTACTGAAGGTGGTAAGTTCCTTTTTATTATACACTTGCAATTTTTGTTCACTAATGGAAATTGTTTCCCAGTGGGATTTTTTAAATCGTTACATTCCAGCTCGTAGCAAATCTTACCTATACAAATTTGTATTAAAAACTTAATTTGTTTCACTAGTAACAGTTCTGGTAGTTTGTGAGCTCATAAGCTTATGGCCCTATAGACCTAGTCTTGTTTACTGAAATTCATGAAAAGGTTTTACAATTGGGAGTTAAATGTTTTAGTAAAGCATATCCATGTTAACAGGTAGCTTTTTTAGAAATAGTAATGTGCTCCAATAAAGCTATTTTTTGCTTATGTTTCAAATACGGAATCGAATTGGATTTGTAAAGATGGATGCTGTGCCTAAGTGGCTGATGTTGACCTTAAGTTATATTTTGCAGGATAGCATTTAAAGCTGCTGGTTTTGTCTGTCCTGTTCTTTTCCTGTTGACAGGTTGAAGCCCTGAGGCTTCATTTATCACTTGTAATAAGGCCTGGTTGCATGAGGTGGGCTTGGGGTGGGAGAGGTTTTGCCTCAGTGACCTTTGCTCTTTCACAGGGGTGTGTTTAAGAGTACATAGTGCTGTGTTCCCTGTAATGGGAGATGGCAGCTGTATGGGTACCGTTTCTCTGAATGGCCAGGAGGAGTTGTACAGAGTTGTGTTCCTTTCTTACATTTTGCAGGTTCTCATTTCTTTCAGAAATTTCCCCAAGGCTTAGTTGGTGATTGTACAAAGGATTTGTGTTATTGGGATTGTGTAGGTCTGTACCTCAAGTTGTTTCTCCAAGGAGCCTGAAGAAAGTTAGGAAAACCCCCTGCAATTAGTACTTACAGTCTTGGCTTTCTTGGAAAGAAAGGAAGGCTGTTTCTTGAGGAGTGCATACGTACATTTCATCTGCATGCATGTACCTGTGCACACATACACCCGAGACACAAAAGGATTAGGGGTATTAGATGCTCTCATTGATGCATGTATGTTCCCAAGTTAGCAACTACCTTCTGTAATGTTTTTGTGCTGTGTTATTGCAACGATAACTACAGTTATTATCTTTAAATGAAAAATAAATAGAAAGTGCTTAGCATATTTTTACCTCCTTTTACGTTTAAAAACAGTGTGGTGGATTACCAGAAGTTGGCATGTGATAGCTGGGAGATTTTTTTACGTACTCTAGAACTGGAGAGTTGCAATTGGACCATTCAACAAAACTAAATATGCTAAATAAGTCCGTTATAAAGGAAAATGGGCGTTCATGAGGAAAGTATCACCTTCATCATGTATGAGACTGAAAGAATTGCATATTCAGAAACTACAAGTATGTGAGTGAACAAAAAGAGAGAATCCTGGATCACATGAATTTTTGGCTACCCATAAACTGATGAAGGTTTTATGCTTTGATCGGTGTTTTCTTAGTCCAGAATGACTGAAGACTTAGTGGTATGGATTGTAATGACCCACGCACTTTTCTGTTATGGGCACCTGTTGACTAGGCAGGCCAAGAGCAAGGGTACATATGCTATGTCTGCAAACTTCCCGATTTCAAAGTGGTTAGGCACAGCCAAGTTAGCTTTAATCTAGCTAACCTGGATTAAAAAAAGATTGCAAGGATTTAACAGCATGGATTTTAGCATAGCGTGCTTGAGGCTGTCACGGAGTCTGTGTGCTTAATCACTGCAATCCTATGCCCTGGAAACTGAGTGGGTTTTGTAAAACCCGTGTTATTGAGTTCTGTAGCTTGCATAAATAGGGAGAGCTTTTGGTAGATTAAAGACATACATTATTATGTGTATGATTTTTTTCTAGTTTTACCTTTAAAACGTGGAATGTAGTATAATTTAGAACTGGTAACTATGTGCTTAGTACTATGTATGTCTAAAAATGTACACTGATCAACAAACAAGACGCTTTCTGTAGTTGGTCCTGCTATATTAACATTTTGTGGGACTGGCTGGTGAAGAATGAGCAACCCTGCTATTTTGATCTTCTGCATCGCTCAGCTTGCATATTGCTAAAGTACAGTGTGCTGTGCTTCTTAAACTTCAATAGCAATGGATTTTTGCAGTTACAATATTTTTCATTGTTGCAGGTTAGTAATAAAAATTGGCAATTAAATCCAAGATACTGAACAGAAGTGGAATCTGTGAAGCAGGAAAAAAAAGTAAGTTCAAGGGATGAATTAAAAAACCCCAAATAATACCAAACACGAAGAACTAAACTGAAACAAACCAACAAAAAACACCACCATTATCATCCCCCCAAAACCCACCCCCCCACAAACCTGGACCCCCAAACTCCCCAAAAACCCAACAGAAGGGACCATGGGGTATCAAAACTGGAATTAGGAACTGTGAACTCTATTCCTGTGCTGCTCTTGACCGTTAGTGTTATTTCTCTGCTTTTTTACCTGTAGAGCGAAAACACTTGGTTCCTTCATAAAGTGTTTTGGGAACATAGGCAACTGCTACTACTACAACTGCATTGACCATTAGATTTCCTAAATTTGTGTTTCAGAACAGATACACCAAGGTGAAATAAAGCATTTATTTGGAAAGCATCCAGTTTCAATAAAAACACTTCTGGGAACTTGGAAATGAGCAATTCTTAAACAATTTCATCTATCTGAAAACAAAAGAAGCCTCATTTCTAGCCTGCATTTGTTCAGGTGTAGTTTCCATTCACTGGTGGTTCTTTTATATACCTGCTTGATGAGAGATCAAATTCCTTCCTTCTCTTTGCTCTGTGTTCTTCCTACAGGCATTTTAATTTTTTTTTCCTCTAGGTTTTCAGCATCCTTCTTGAACTGTAAAATCAAGAGCTAATTACAGTTTCTCTGTGCCAAACAAAATAACATAACTGCTTTGCTCTCTTATTTTCTATTCTTGCTTGTTTAAACATTAGTGGATTGCATAAGATTAGCCACAACTACGTGTTGTGAGTTTTCTATTGCGTACACTGATTCAAGGAAGTAACTAGTAAATTGGAGTAATGCATAGAGCTGTCACCTGTGAAGATCAGAGTTTATACTTTCCACTTGAGATCAAAGAAGATCAACTTGCTTTTCAGTATAATTGTATTCGCTGCTTATGCATAATGCAAGACCACAACTTAACCCTGCTCCATTTGATGAAAGATAAAGATCAGTGTCTACTAGGTGGTGTGATGCTAGTTTTAGAGAGCTCATCAGCATGAGGCATTAGTCATGTTGGTTTATGAATATAACATAGCATACATGTATATACACATAATGTGAATGATGCTGTATAGCCTTTGCATTATCATAGAATCATAGACTACCAGGTTGGAAGGGACCTCAAGGATCATCTGGTCCAACCTTTCTTGGCAAAAGCATGGTCTAGACAAGATGAACCAGCACCCTGTCCATCTGAATCTTAGACGTGTCCAGTGTTGGGGAACCACCACTTCCCTGTGGAGGTAATTCCACTGGCTGGTTGTTCTCGTTGCAAAAAATTTTCCTCTTGTGTCCAATTGGAATCTCCCCAGGAGTAACTTGTACACATTACCACTTGTCTTTTCCAGTGACACCTTGTAAAAAGGAGTCTCCATCTTCTTTGTAGCATTAGGAGTAATGCAATTAATAAACAGTGCTTCCTGTTAACCTTAATTTGAATGCTTTTTTTACCATGTTGGTCTCTTTAGACTTATTCCTGGTATACGTTGTTAGATGAATTTATGTCAACAGTCATTCATTCCACGTTTCCATATATGCAGGTTTGGTACTAATATACAGTTCTTCAATACCTTGAAGCTATGCTATTTATTATATTGACCTTTAATACCATAATATTTCATTTCACTGAGTCTTTTTCAGCTTACATAAATATTCATACATTTATAAACAAAGGAAGTTTATAATTGGTAGAAGTTGCAAACAATTTTTTAACTGATCAGGATAGTTGAAAACGCAGCTTTGGCTTTATGGTATTTTTATGGAAGTAATCCAAATGTTTTAATGTATTTGAGCTGCAACATCTTCCATGCCTGTCCATCTCCAGTAGAAGTAGAAAGTGGGAGGAGCAAGATTTATCATTTAATCTCAGTAAGTTAAATGTTTGCGTCTGTGTATATTGGAAAATACACAAGAGGAGAATTTTCTCTAAACTGGGAAGTCCAGGGTGGCAAAGTCTTTTGAAGTTGAGAAGTTGGCTGGGTATAATTAAATTGGCATGTAGTATGCTGGGTTTCTTGGTTTTATTGCTGTTGCCTGTTTAGCGTGTGTGCAGACCTTCCCAGATCATGTGAAGATGGTCCTCGCTTTCATCCACTTCAGTGTCCTGGTTTTTTGTGAGGCTGAGTATATGGACGTGGGAGCTGCTCTAGGCTGCCTCAAGAGCGATGCTGGCCTGGCCAGCCTGCAGTACCTCTAGTTCCCCCACTCCCTATGCACGCAAAATAAAGGCAGGAAATCTGCTTCCTCATCTGGTGGTTGGGCCAACCTGTTTACTTGGTCCTACACACTTGGAATTGTTTGGAAGCTTCTGGTTGCATAGCTGTGACACAAGAAATGCTGGAGAAGATAACATCTTTTTAAATTCTTTAAGTTTTTTTTAAACCAGCTTTTTCAGTAGTGGTATACAATGGCTCCTGAAGACCCCTGTACCTTAGGGGAGCAGCCACTCCTGTTCTTGCTTCCTCATGCAGCTGTGCTCTTGGTAATGTGTTTGTAAAGCTCATAGCCCAGAGGTGCAGTGTGTGCATGCATGTGTAGTAGTACAAATAGGATTTTTCAGGATATGAGGAAGCACTGAAAAATAATTGTTTAAAACAATTTTAATTTCTTTTTTGTTTGCACTCTTACTTTCTTACTCTGTTCTTTCTTCCTTTATTTTCTCTCCTGCTTTAAGTGCATTTATTTTCTTCAGCATAACTTTATTGCTCTTTTCCTCTCTTCTAACACCTGTTGAGAACCAGTGCACCCTTTCTTTGTCTGAGAAGGGGCAACTTCTGCTTTAGCCTCTCTTCTCTGAAAACAAGTGGCTGTTGGGAGGGAGGTTGTTTGGAAAGAGGATGAGCTGCAAAATGTCTGGGGCCTGTGTGCCCTCTCAGCTGGGATTAATTTAGAATCAGAAGTTTATAGCATTCTTTAAACATTTACATGCTGGGCTGTGAGGGAATGAAGGGGGACAGATGTGTGTTCCTTGCAAATCTTTGCTCCTTGCATCTGTCCTTGACTATAAAAGGGAACCAGAGGTAGATCTGGCAAGACTGAAAATTTGAGAGAAGATCAGGTAAAGGCAGTGGCTATTTAATATTTTTGCTGTGGAATTAAGTTGTGGGCAATGTGCTCTCTTAGATTATTCTGCAAAGCATTTGTCATTTTGTTATTAGTAAAATCTAATCTGGGGTTTTTAGCTTTGCTTTTATTAAAATAGCTTGGATGTAGAAAGGACTGTTGAGGCTCATGACCATCTTTATAGATGCTAGAGAGATATTCAGAAGAGCAGGTTAAATATTTGGACAAGTTGTATGCATTTTGTCATACTTTCAAGTCTTAACTGTTGTCTGTCATCTGGAAATCCAGTGTTAGTTGGTTTACTGTATTTCGTCAAATCTAAGTTCCCTCTAGCCTAGTGGTGCTCCTGCTGACAAAGCACAGCAATAGCAGTAAATGGAGGAATACAGGACAGGAAATTGCGTTTGGTACGGAAGGCAGAAATTTTATATGGTGGTATGATAAAGGACCAGTGTTCTTTTCAGAATAATTCCTGATGCTGTCTATGGGTGGGTGGTGGTGATGTTGGGCTTTTTTTTTTTTGTGTGAGTGTTGGGAGTATAAATTGATGGCTACAGATAATATTCATAGTCTTTACTGTAACGTATTTGGTAAGGAATTGAGAAATATAGTATTAGTAATGGATCTGTTTATCATATTTGATTATCTTTTTGGTACTGTCACCTAAAAGTGGGTGCTTTAGAGCTGTGAATCATTGCAGCATGTAAAATTTTCCAGAATTTGAGCCCCTGTGTTCATGCTTAGGGTTTAAACTTTTCTGTGCTTACCCCAGGTGGATAATACTTCTGCTGACATGTCCAAAGGCAGACCTACTGCATGTTTATTATCTATTTTTACTGTTACTCCATGTTCACCAAGTAATAGGTCTCTATTTTTCTAGGATAGCCATGTATTTACATACCTGCAATCTGTAGGGGTCCCTAGACAATGAACAAAACTGTCTCAGTGCTGTAAGGATACTTTGGAGTTGTTCATCTACAGAGCAAAGAGGATTGTGGCTGACCTTCTAACATTTTTATATAATCAGGATTTAAGCTGTTTTCTAATTTTGCCTATTAAATGAAAATGGAGATTTAGCCTTTCCCTTGAATGAGTGGATTCTGAAGCAAATCAATGTAAGAAACCTTTTGAGACCCTTAGAGCTTTACTGTATGTGTGGGAAATTCCAAGAGTGTATTAATACATACTTTGAAATTCTGGTGTGGAAGGTGTCAAGAAACATCACCATTAGACAAAATGTTAAGATGCTACAAAAACTGCTTTAGTCTTTTATAACCAAAGGACTACAGTTACTGGTTCAGTTTTTTCCCGACAGACTTTTTTTGGCCATCATGGCAAAAATATAAGAAGTTTTCTTCTGTGTCCTACGGTAAGCTGTAGAGAACTGACACCTTTCTCTTCCCTTTTTCAAACAGAACCAACCCTTGAGGCTGACGTTTGGGTTTGGTGCTCCAGCCTTATAGAGACTGCTGCCTCTTCTGTCATCTCATCTGCAAATATAATTTACCTATAAAACAATTTTAGTCTGTGTTAATACCTATGCGGTGATTATACTCCAGTTCTAAATCGACCAGTGAGGCCTTGAAACAGTACCTCTTCCTTGGCATTTGGATTGTCAGTGCAGCTCAGGATCATCCTAATCATGGCCAATATGAATTTAAAAATACCCTTTCATGCTTTTTTCAGCTGATCTGTCTAGGCATAAAATACAGTTTTCGTCTTACTGTTATTTAATCTGTATTTGCTTGCTTTTATATGGTTCAGCTTTGTGGCTTACAGCATTAGTTTATTTTTAGCACAAGTGCACCAGACCTGCAATTTCAGATTTAGTGTTTGAAAAATACGGTTTCTATAGCAAGTACTTCTGACATGGAATTGTAGAACTATATTGAAATGTTTTTAGTAGTGTTAGCAAAAATCAAACAGCAATGTCAGAATGTTTTTGCACTTTGTGGTACAGGAACACATATGAGTACATAGGGTTTCTTTTCAGTTTTATAGTACCGAAATGTAGAATATATTAAAACATAGATGGCACAGAGATGTTACCTTGTATCTTGTGTAATACAAAAGATAGTCTTTTACACAAGAAGGTGGTTTTTGTGGAAGTCTTGTTCCTGGTTTGAGCAGCTGATAAGCTCATTCATGTCTCTTAATTCCCTCCCACCAACACTTTTTAAATTCTATTTTTTTTTTTTTGCTGCTCCAAAGTAGGGGAACCTCCTAACACTTTAAAATAATGATGGAAACACTGGAGGTAACGTACTGTTAGGTAAGTTGAAGCTTGTTTATTTAAAGTTTTTATTGCAGATTTTGAGCGTGGAGCTTTTTTTCCTGTGGTGGTTCTTTTGTTATTTGTTTGTTTGTGTTTTTCTTGTTTTGTTTTTTTCCTGAACTGTTTTATTTTTAACCAAGAATTCCTTTGACAAGGCAGTGTTTCTGAAAGGGGGAGGTTGGGATAAAAAGGGCATCTATTTTAACTGGGAAAAAAAGTTACAGGGATTTGTTTTACGAGGTGCTGCTTAAAAAGGAACATGGCAGGTGTCACGTTTTGTGGTGGTGATGTCTTCAGTGTTGGTTACAGTGCCATAGCACAGGCGTACAGTGTTTGTGGAAATCTGTACTGCTGTTAGTACTTCTTTGCTGATGCAGTTCAGTTACTGCCATGCACAGCTTGCCCTTTCAGTCTTTGCTTTTGCAGAATGATAAATGTTGCATGCTGTCTCATAGTTTTACAGTAGCTCTTCATTTGTATGGTCAGGGAAACAATAACCTCACATTGCCGCATTTTTCCATGTGGCTCTATAATGAAAGTATTAATGAGAAAGTAATTCTGTAAAATGTTTTTTTCCTGTAAAGCAGTTGATTGTATAAATAAAATTGTATCTGTGTTCTAGTGTATGTTCGGGATGAATGTGCAGTATGTGTTATTTGACTTTGGAAATACAGACAATTCAAACCTAAAGAAAAAAATAATTGGAAGATACCTCCTTTTGTAGCTTCATCAGTCAGGAGTACATTGTCACAAAGGAGAACAAATCAGTTATCTTACTTGGTTGAGATATTTTTGATAGGGGAATTGTAAAACAAACAACCAAACTAATTTTCATGGTGGATAGAAATACTCTTAGTTTGTATGTATGTGCTATTTTTTAAGCCTGCCTTAATATTTTCTAGACTTTCCTAACAGCTTTTGAACCTGCTGATTTCCATCAGTTTGATGGATAGATACAAGTCTCAATGCACAAACCGTTTGGAACTTAATATCAGAATGGTAGCTTGACAGGAGAGAAATCGAGTGTAATGCTCTGATGGGGTGTGCAGTGTGAGCAGTTCTCAGGGAATGGAGCTACAGGTATTAAGTTGTGGAGATGGCAGACGCTTTGGAGCATAGGGCACAAATCGATAAGAAACTTGAGTTTTGCTAGTCTTTGTTAGTCATGACAGACTCATTTTTATTGCCTTGTTTTTACTTTTACCCCACGTTCACCAAATAATTTGGCTCTGCTTGTAATCTGGCATTGTTCTAGGATAGTTGTGTAATTAGTATTTTGATTGGTGGCAAATCTGCATCTGGATGATCTTGGAGATGCTTTGGTTATACAGGATACTCTTTAAAAACAGATCAAGTTTCCTCAAATTTTAGGGAGAAGAGTCGGAATGGATGTCAATTTGAATAAAAAGACATTAAAAACATTGCAAATTACACTGAAGATGCAGGGACTATAGACTTGTCAGGTAGTAGGGAAATGTAGAGAATGTTTAGAAAGATATTTATAAGATATTTATATCCACTTCTCTGTGTTATGCAGATCTGGTGCCTTTTAAACAAAAGAAACAGTTTTACTTGTCATCTTTAACACTGTGTTGTGAGTTCACATGAATCAAAGATGACCCTGATGTTAGATAGCACTGTAAATCCCTTTGCTAGAGAAAGTATTTTGTATTATTAACTAAATTTAATAAATGTTAAGTCCCTCTTATAAATCTGAGAGTTTTTTCAGTGTCTTTGTGTATGAATTATATTGATAAGAATATACAGGATGATAGATCCGTCACAAGCAAGAACAGAAGAAACCTCAGCATCTTTTACCCTTATCGTAACAGTATGATCAATATAAAATGTAACACATAGGCCAATACTTTGATGTGGTTTTCATATAAACCAGATAATGCTTCCTTGTATTTGCACAGGTACAGACTTCAAAATCCAGTAATAAACTGACTTCTAATTTTTGAATGGAGTCTAATGTAAAATCATCTCTATTCTGCCAAAATAGTTTGATAAATAAACTTAACTACCCCTGTCCCCATCCTCAAAACAAAAAGCAAACCCTAGGCCTATGGAGTTTCACTGATGATACTGAGAGGCCTCTGGCTAATCTTTTCAAGACTGAAATCCCTCACAATGATGTAGGATTGCTTTTCTGGACTTCAGTATATGTGTAGACAGCTATTTATTCTCTAATGCAATATTTTTCTCATTTTCTTAGTATTTTGTTGTTAAGAGGGTTGATTGTTAAAGATTTACCTGATATGTAGAAAAACTGTTGTCTAAAAATGGAAATGTTGGACCAGGAGCCATGAGCTTGAAATTTTACTGCTGGTTTGCCCCACATTAATAATACTACTGTCTCTTTTAATCATCAGTCTCTCCATATACAGTGGTTTTTTGCCTTTTAGAGTCATTGAGGCTTCACAGGTTTCTTTCTCATACTTGGTAGTTGGTTGTAAAGACTTGTTGCTGAGTAAGATTGGTGTTGCGATACTTCTGAGCTCACTGTTGTTGGTTCAGTCTCACAAGTTCTCAAAATGTAGGAGACATACTTTGAAAATTGTTTTCTGATGGCAAATGCCATGTTAGGAGAGAGATTAGCCTTCTGCATGGCAATGATAACATCATAATTGTTCCCTATTTTTCACAGTATTTATCTCCTCCCAGGTGTAATGGTGCTGCCCTGTTCAGGTGGATGGGGTAACTTGTTTTCTTTTACTGTGTTATTTTATGTTTTTCTCTAACTTGTTTGCCAAATTCCCGATGCGCTCTCTGTTATTGCAGATGCGAGGCAAAAGACAGATGATAAGAAGGTTTGTTTCTAAAACTTTACAGAATCTGTTGTACACAAGTAGATAATTGGGAGTGTTCTGAGTTGTTTATGAAAATGGGTGATAGTGGTTTTGAAAACACTGCATTCTGTCTGTATTATCAGAGAAACAGCACTTTTTTTGTACATATGCCAGCTGTTACCTTCTTTCTTCTTGCAGTACTGCAGGTACATTTCCTGTAAGTGGAGGAGTTATGCATTCCTTCTCGTGCATTTCTGTTGGACCCAGACTTCATGGTCTAGTTTTACAAATGATTTAAAATAGTCCTGGAGATGTAATCAAAGTCTTGGTCTGTCTTTCAGCAAGTATTTTCACATGATATATAAGGAGCCTTGGGTTTTCAGACTGCTCTCTTATGTTATTCTGTCTTTTAGATCTTTGACCTGGTAAATATGCATATTTTTAAAGGAAGCGGGGAATGATGCTGTTTCTGGTTTTATGGCCATTATAAGTGAGTGTGTTTGACACTTTGTTTCGATCTGCTGGTTCATAGAAACTATCTTGTGTACATGAATAACTTACTATTATTAAATTTCTGGCAGAAAGGAATGTTGATGAAGGAGTTGGGATGGTGGTGGTGTAAAATCTAAACAAGAGCTGCTGAAAGTCTGAATTCTTTAAAAGGCTGAAAGATGGTGTCATACTTTGGTATGTGCTGTTGACACTTCAGCACTGATAGATGCTCTGAGTCTGTCTACTGATGTAAATACATGTCGGGTTTTGGTGAAATATGAGTTGGAATATTGCTGCTGTTTCAGAGGAAAGATGAAAATTAAAATCAGAGCTAAAATACATGTGTGATGAGAGCTAAAATAAATATGCACATACACAACTATAGGTAAGGTCAAAATTGTTTTATATTAAAGGTGTAAACACACTGTATGACACCAGCTAGAGGAAGAATGTAACTACTTTCTAAAGAAAAAAACCCTCACCTTGAAACTTGCTTTAAAATTGTGACTACTCAGAGATCAATTGTCAAATGTGAAAAAGCAGCAGAATTAGTATGGATATCGGCATTAGTGTAGAGTGTGCAATTTTTGTGGTAACTGCACTGTTTAATTCTATTTAAAGTATTTCATGTTACTTTTTCAAGAAGACCAAGAAAAGATGAGACTGAAGTTGGAAGGAATTTTTCTATTTGAGGAGGGGAGGTGAAAAGGGAAGATAAATCTGTTCGTGTGCATTCTCACTTAAGTCACAAAAATGAGTTTATATGTAAAGACCTCTTTTTATGTTTTTTTCATTTAATGTAAATACTTCTTGGAAAAGCAAATATGTATGAGGAAGAGCAGGTTTTGTTTTCAGTTGCTGTCAGTCTGTTTTTAGTAACCTTAGAACCACATTTTGGGATCTATTCCTTAGAATGCGTAAGACTGATCTATGTGGTAATTCAAAGCTAGGACAGTGGTGTTGAGTAGACTTGAAATACCTCAACTTCTTGTGCTCAAAGACCTTCCAGAATATTTGGCTTTCAGGAACAGCATCAGGTTAATGAGTCTGATTTACTTTGTAATCCAGCACAGCTCCCCAAGTTCTTTTCTACTTTATTGCTCCTTGGATGGCCAAATCTGTGTGTGTGTGTGGTTTTTTTAACATTTTGTTTTGCTTTCACCTGCATGAACTTTTATCCAGTTGGCTTTAGAATCCCTGATTTCCCAAGCTCACTTGGAATCGGGATTTCCTTCTCTGTACGCCTTGCAACTGCCACCCCCCAGTTTGGTGACATTTGCAGATTCTTCAAGGGGGCCTTTGGTCACCCCAAGTAATAAAGAAAGTACTAAGCAAAACTTGCTGCAGGTCAAGTTCTAGCTTGATCGACCTGAAATGCTTCCTGTTTTTTATACTGAGCCACGGCTTTAGTTATCTGAAAGTGAATTTTCCACTAGTTATGCTTATCTACACTGATGATTTTGGATCTGTGGTCTCCAGGTAATGTTGAACAGTGTCAGAAATGTCATTTATATAAACTATACCTGATGCTTCACTAAGACATTTACCCAAGGGAGAATATTATGTTGGTTTGTGGCTTCGTGACTGAATTTATCTTTCTCCCCTAACTTAGAACAGTTTTTACCCCTCTTTCCCCAGCTATATATCAAAATCTAAGTATCAGAATGAGATTGTTGGTCTTACCACTTCTTAAGTAATTTCCCACTCCTTCACAATTGCTGAAGAACATGTACCCTAATTCATATTGCGCTGGGATCTCCTGAGTTTTACTAGTTCTCACAGTAAATCAGTAATAGTTTAGAAGTTATTGAGACTAGTTATTTCTATACTCTAGTACACATTATTGTAGGTAGCAGGATGAAACCGTTAATTTTTCTAATTCAAAGATCAGGGTTTTTTAAAAAAAGGAGAATGGTTTTTTGAGTGTTACTTTGGGAACTTTCTTGCTGCTTCCTTTTGGAGCCCTAGAGTATCGGGGTCCCTCAGTGTTTAGACTAGATTATAAAATTGGCTGGCGATGCTATGTGCCACCACAAGTTTCATCATCCCTGTAGGCTTTGGTGGCCTGGTTGAGATCCAGAATCAACAGGGGCTATCTAAGCCAGCATGGTATTGAAAAGCTGCCATTATGTACTTATTCTTAATGAATTTGAGAGCAGTGTTGATATAAAGCTCCTGATTTTTTGTTGTATGTGAGTGCAGTTTGTAGCCCACCATCCCCAAAACTTATCTTGCAGAGCTTTGCTGGACTGGTATTTAACTCAGGAAGACTTGGAGAGAATAACTAATCCTGTATTGCTAACCACCTACTTACATGTATGATGTTTTTCTGCAGTTCCTATCTGGGCAAGACTAGGACTGACTTAAAGGTCGTCTTGCCTGAGTCAGAACAGTATAAAAGAGTGCATAGAAGGAGGTTCTTGGCTTGCAAAGATATAAAAAGCCAGACAAATGAGTGGCCTGTGTGACTATTTTTGTTGTACTACACCTGTCATTTGAGCAGACTTGCTGTGACTTCAGCAACATACAGTATTGCTAGGTATCCTGTAAATGTATGTTGTAATATAGATCCTGGGACTGCCTCGCTCATAGGTCTTCCCCTGTGATGACTGGAACCAGTTAGCAAAGGACGATGGTTCAAAAAATCTGTTCAAATAGCTGTAACACAGCTACATGTGCTGAAAGCTGAAGCCATGGTGACTGGACACTATCCAGAAATCTCTAAAGGCTCTTTCCCTAAATGGTTGCTGTTTGACAAATTTCTTCTGTGAATTACTGAACCAGTATTGAACATCCTTTGCTGGTGCTGCCAATTATACCACTCAAACAGCACGCTAAAAACCCTTACTCCCAAGAAGATACTTTATCTCTTCCTTTAATTTTATGAAATAGACTATACTGGTAAAATCGAGACATTAAAGAGCAACAGAAGACAAGCAGATGCAAATTCAATCTGGTTTAGTATTTTTTTCCATGTAGGTTTTTTGATAACTTCTACTTGACGCATGAGCTTCTGTTTAATCTGTTATGTCTGGGAAGGCATTTTAAGTGCAAAACAAGTAGAAAATAATTCCAAATGGCTGGAGAACTGAAAATATAGTTGTGCAGCAGTTTTACATTAGTTTGCTTTTTTTTAACTGGAAAGAAAATGTAGGGATACTTGCTAAAAATAAAAATTGCAAGATCTAAACCAACAGAATTACATTAATGACCTTAGGAAAATGTTATACTTTCGAGTGAAGGTTGATTTTTCTTTTCTACTTATGTTCTTTTTCCCCTTCGTTAGTGGAATTAATCTTACTTGTGAACAGCTGTTGAAATAATAAATCCTACTATTCAAATTGTAGTCATAGATGTGCTGTTTTCTTCGAAGTCTCAAGGAGATTTAAAAAGCAAACCCAAAAACTTCAGCTGGTTAAGCCATCAGAGGATAAAGTAGGCAGCTTACACAATAGAAGTTCCAAATAGAAAAAATTGAGTGAAATTGGAACATTCTTGAGTTTGGCCTACACATTAATTCACTGAATGCTTTTAATGAATGTACCGAATGCACTGGTGCCCCCTTTGGAAGGGGTGGCCCTGGCTTCTCCCACCTGCTGATCTGATGGTGGTTTGAGGGTCTTTCACCCAGAAATAGCGAGAGAGGATGACCGTGTGAGGGCTGAGCTCCAGAGCACAGCACATGCGCTTGTATTGCCTTGTGAAGTGCAGGAGTTGTCTCTTAGATCTCTTAATTCAACTAACCAAATATTTCCTGATGGGTTATGTGGCAGTGCAGGTTCCAATGCACTTGGATAAAACTGACCTGCACAGTATGAAGCTGTACAGTTAAACCCGATGCTTTTCTGAGTGACTCTGCCTGATGAATGTATCTTGAGTTGGCTGCTTGCAGCTGTGTGCCCTCTCCTGCCCTGCTGAACAGGAGCTGGAGTTGCTCATCACTCAGTTCTTAATCTGCTGAGGTTTACAGCCTGATGTAAGGCGACTCTGCGTTGATGATGGTTTGCCTTAAATGCTATTCTGGACATGATAGTTGCTATCTTGACTCATTGGTCAGAGCTCTGGGATGTGCAGTGCAGGAAAACCCCCCAGTGTTTTGTTTAGCTTAACCTACAGTTATTTAGATAACTGTTCTAGCAGTCCCATGACTTGGAACTTAGAGAGTGACTGCTCTGTCCCAATTTAAGACCTTTTTGTCAAAGAATTTTAGCTTGGACAGATTTCACACACAGTTTAGGTTTACTGTTCTGGCAGCTAAGTTTGCTGAAGGACCCTCATTTTCCTTCACTCACTGTTTGTAGCGCTGGCCGGACTTTGCCGGGGCTGGCGGGGCACCTGCACGTACCCTGGTGCGTGGCTGCAGTGCCAGAGCATGTCTTCTCCTTGCATCGCTTTCTTCTGCAATATTGGCCTCTGTGAGCTGTGGGTCTCCGAAATGAGAGTGCAGGGACAGTCTGTTCGGTACTGGTAGTGCTGTGTGTTGGCATCCAGTGCAGAGCGGAGGGAGGAAACGATCGTGATTCAAATACCAGAGGGCTGAAGAACAGAAAGGCAGGAGAAGATGCTGGGCTGGGAGACAGAGCGCCAGGCACTCAGAGGAGGAAGGAAAGACTGCAAGAGCCAGAGACTGTTGAAAAGAAAAAAGGGTAAAGAGGGGGGAGGGAACAGTACAAGGAAAGGTGGGAGGAGTTGATTTATAAGCAGTGAGCAGGAATGAGTAACAAAAGGAGGTTCTGAGGATAGGAAAACTGCAGATAATTACTTGTTCGGTTTTTAAAAGCCCTGGACGGCTTGGACTATTCTATGAAAGTAGTGCTGTTTGATACTGCTGAGATTTTGTGGCAGATGCTCTCAGTGGAAGGTTCTTTTTTTTCAGGAATATGGTTCTTCAACTCCTTGGTTATCTACATCTTAAATTAGTTAACTCTGAACAAGAATACTTTATATTTTGTTTAGTTTTGTCTCTATTTTACCAGCTGCTGCATCTTTGAAGAGAGATTTCCTGTGCCCTTCTTCAAATGTCTGTGATGCTTCCGAGAGGAACCATCTTTCTGTAAGTGGAGGTCTTTTCTGTGAACATAAAATTCATAATACGAATTAGTTGAATGCATTAATAGGATTGTGGGTGTGCAGAGAAGTCTGAACAATTTAAAAATTGGATGGTTTTAGTACACAATATATTTTTTGTGGTTTATAATTGAGAATAATGATCGATGCTCAGGGGAAGCTCCTTTTTTTGGCTTTGGTCATTTGAAATGAATAGTACACTTCTATTATAAACTTAGACAGTGATAATAAAAGCAGTACTTGTCTCTGTCAACATTTGAAAAACAAGTCTCTGGAGATTTCTGAATGTTTTATTTAATGATGAGAACAGTAAATCTGTCCTGTGTAATGTCTGGGTGAGCTGTCTTATATCAAAACATTATTAATTGATTTTTATACTTTACAGCTGTGTTTTGGGAATAAGTACTGGAATGAAAGCCAAAAGCTCAACTCTGGATTGTACGAACCATATTGGAGAAGAGTTAAGGAACTGATTTATTTTTCTGGTTTAGAAATTTTGAGCAGGAGGAAAAGGGAGGGGGACTCGAGCTGCTTACTTAACTTGGTTTGATCATCACAGGAGTGATGCTGACCAGCTCTGTGCAAGTATCTAGGTGTATGAAGATGGGCACCCAGCGAGATCTTTGTTTGCCCACAGATCTGTTATTAATCTTGAATTGTGAAAGGAGAGGTTTACTGGAACTGCTGAGGAACTGTGTATTTGCTTCTTTAGACATGAATATTGTGAAGACCAGTCTTCAAAACTTACCTCTTCTAGAAACACAGATCTTTATGCTCTGGATGCATTGTATGTGTTAATTCCTTAGTGTAAGGTCAGCAGTAGTGGCTACTGAAATGGTGTTTGCAGTACGTGATACAGTATGGATAAACAGCTATGCATGCTTATAAAGAAGTTTTGCTTCATCTTGAGTCAGAAGAATTCAGAGTTTACTCCACAGTTTAGAAACAAAGATTTTTAGGGAAATAAATAGCTTCACAAGTAGCTGTGAAGTAGGTATTTGTGGGGTGAGTTGACCCTTAGACATATTTTGCTCTCACAAGGAGAAATTCCTTTGAGTGTTGCAGTATGAGCTAATTTCATTTGAGTCATGAGTTTTTCAGATACATGTGCTGTATTTTGCTTTTTCTCCTCTAATGCAGAGGGCATACACAAGTTCTTAAAACCTTTAGGATATAGTAAAGTTTATTGAAAATGTTTGTAGATTTAAATTATGACTGGTGGTTTTGCATTACAGGTAAGCAGTACCCTGAAAGATTGAAGTCTTTTCTGCTCCTCTCTCTTCTGTTCCTCTCCGTAGTTCTCACACTTATAAGTTGATCTGCTGCATCATCTCAGCAATAAGAGACTGATTTAGTTTTTGTTACCGGGTTAGTTTTCCTACTGGTGTGGAAGCTGAATGTGTCTGTAATGTGAGGACATGACTGTAGGCCAGAAATAGAGAAGGAAGGAACGGAGGAGATGGGAGGGTTCAGTCTCCCTGTTCCTGGCAGCAGCAGGCTGTCAACTGGGCTGAAGCTGTAATGTTAAACTGCAGCCCTGGGCTTGGTGTGGGCCCCCCGCTCAGTCCCTGCAGGCCTCATAGGTGTTGGTATCTGTGTTACCTCTAACACAGATTGGATAGATCAATGGGGTGGCATTTAGACAGCTCGAGACTATAGGCACATACAATTGGCATTGATTTGCAGTGCAGAAAAATATCTAAGTCTAGGAGAATACAGCTGTGTATTTTCCCACTGTAAAATAATTCTCAGAAATCCTGTGATGCAGCACATTTTAGGAGATGTTCAGAAACATTGAGTTCTCTGGAATCACGGCTATTAGAAGTTAAGATTATGTGTGCTACTTTAATTATCTCCGTGTGTGTGTGTGTGTTGTGATGTAGGTATCTCATGTTTCCTGAGATACTGTATGCTCATGGAAGACTCTTCCCGTTGGGACCCCATTGTGGTCTCTTGAAAAGAATATGATGTTTATCTGATTAAACAGCAATTCCTTTATGATAGGATGGGCCTACTGAGGACATGCAGCATGCACAAGAGAAGGGGTTTGCCTTCTCTCCAGCCCTTAGCTTTCTCCTTTTTGGAAGCCAGAAAAATTGAGGGGAGCACGAGACAAGTAGGGCCAAAGTTTGGAAGGGGGGAGTTGGATTAGACAGAACCATAGCTGCCTCAGCTGGAATCACAAGGATTGGGGTGGGAGAGACAAACAGGGTGCAGAAGGCTGTTTGGCTTGTTAAACTGGGGGGGTTGGGTGGCTGGGGGTTGCCAAGGTTTGGGGCAAGCTGGAAACAGCCCTGCTTCCCCATCCGCTACAGTGTGAGAGGGAAAATGTGTCAGAATGTGAAGGTCTTGGGAACTGTGGTGGTAGTGGATTGATGTTGTACTGCTTCTTACTTGAATTGAAACATCTGTGATTATGTAGTCTGGTTTTGTTCCTACCTTTCACTAATGACTTCTACCTAATTGTGGTTTTGTACATGTGCTAATGTTTGGAAAGAATTTTGTGAATGAGTTTTTCTTTAGCTAAATGAATAGTGGCTCTTCTTTATACTAACTTTCATGTAAAAAAAGAACAAAAGAGTGTTTGTTTGTCTGGTACTAAAAACAGGCCCTTGTATTAATCTGTTAATAGGAAGGGTTTTCATCTACTATAATATAAGTAACAAGAATAACTAAACTGAACACTTTGTGCAGCACCCGTAATCGAAAACTGCATCTACATAGCCTAGAGAATAGCTATGGAGTAGGAGTCTCCTCTTTGAAAGTCACAATAACTTTGAAGACTACTCAAAAGTGGGGGAAGAAGAAAAAAGGACTATGTGTACTAGCTGTCTTTTGAGAGGAAGTTGGCCCATGGTTATGAAAGCAGATGTATGAATTTAGTAGTCATAGTAGTGGTATCATGAAAATGCCAGTTGTGACCTCTATTGCTTTCTACATAATTGAAATTTTAAAATTCTCATCAGGCTTTTTGGTATTGGGAATGAATGACAAATACAGATGGCTTACTGCATAAACCTCTCAATGGTAAAGCCAGCAGATAATATCAAGATTATTGAAGCCTCCAACACAGAAACCTTTTGTCCCACTGAAAAAAAACCCCATCCCATGTCATTAGTGACAGAAAAGTTGAAGCTTTAGTTACTGGTTTAATTGATTATATTTTATATAAAAGGTTTTAATGGTATTTCAAGTGATTTGGTTTTCAGGTATAAAGTGTATGAGGAATAATTTACATGAAGGAACTTGAACTAGGAGAGGGTTTGACAGAAGGTTTGATTTCAGCTCATCCAACAAAAACTGCAGAGCTTCCTTTTTCATCTACCTGCTTTATGTAAACATTCTGTACTTGTACCAAAAATATTTTACTCTCAGGAGTATAATTGTCTTACCTGCAATTTCATCTAATCGTCCAGTGTTACATTTAGTTTTTTAAAAAATGCACTGAGAATTTTTAAAAGTTCAGACTTAGGAATTTGAAGACATCAAAGGAGTAGACCAGTGACTGGGGAAATGGCCACAAACAGTGCAAAGAATTGATTAACAGGGCAGTGGCCAGGAGCCTGTACTGTGACATGCCAGATTAAAATAACTGGAGACATAAGGAAATAAGCAAATTATTTGATGAGTTAGCAATGATCTTAGCTGAAGCAACTTGAAGAGAAGCAAGGGCAGCCAACAGCTTGTCAATTTGATGGATTACACCCCAAAGTTCACTTAAAAAGAAATCATTAAAGAAAATCTATTACTTCTGTGTGGTTTCCCAGTGTTTGTTCGCAGGTTGTGGTGTATCTGAACCAGCAGTGGAATTTGGAGCCTGTCCATCATCTGTAGACCAACATATTTCTGATAACCATGCAATTGATCAATGGGATAGGAATAATTCAATATGTCTTACAAAATGCTGAACAAAATAATCAGAAAGAAAGAAAATAGAAAACCTTCAGGTCAACTTGGAAGCATCTGATAGTCTTCTTGGTAGTCCCCAGACTAGGCAGGATGACAGTTGATCTCTGACTTCTCATCAGTGGGCCTGCCCACATTTAACTTCAGTCATCAATCTCCTTCCATGCTTATATTTTTGCATCATATTGTGTAGAGCTCTGATTGCAGAAGGTGTGGAGGGTTGTGCATGTTCCCTTCCCACCCCAACTGCTTGTGTCTCCATGATGCTTTTCAGAGCTCTGCCCTTGCATGTTTGTGTCTGATTAATGAGGCCAAGGGTGTTGGGTTGGGGCTTCATAGAAGAATGGTCTTGAAAGAAGACAGGTGATTTTCCATGAGCTGGTGCTAACTACCTATTTCCTCTCAGAATTTTCCTGGGGAGGAGAGACCTCACCTTCTGAAGCTTCTGACAGTAAAACAGTTTTTCAGAAATTGAGTGGCTGAGTGAAGAGCGCTTTACTTTCACAATTCTTAAAAGTCCCAAGAAGACTTTTCCTTTTGCTAAGCTTGTGCATGCATTAATGGAAACTGTCTTGCATATAAAGATATAGGAGAGATTTTTTTAAATATTAGTAGGAATTGGATATTGGTAATCTGATTTCCAGTTAGTGTTAGCTGAGACTTCAAATATATGTTAAGGATACTTAAAACTGCTGTGCGTTTAAGATTATGCAAACAAACGTATTTCAATTATGATGTATTCACAGAAAAACTTTCAAATTCCTACATCTATAATAAATAATATACAAATGCTCATCTGAAACAACAGCCAGTGAAAATTGCTATTGTGAAGGTTTTTTTGATAAGATTTTTTTTCCTGGTCAGCCTACTATTAATTTGTGGAAATTTTCAGAAACTGTGGAGTGGA
Source organism: Athene noctua (assembly GCF_965140245.1). Lineage (NCBI taxonomy): Eukaryota > Metazoa > Chordata > Aves > Strigiformes > Strigidae > Athene > Athene noctua. The sequence goes on along the minus strand of NC_134042.1, from coordinate 14,005,794 downwards.
TCTGCTTTATCTGTCATGAAATTTTTAGTGCTTACAGATGTGTTTAATATTTACAGAGGTTGGGTGTAATAAGTGTATATCAAACCCTCAAAGCAGGTTTCAGTAAGAACATTGGCACCCTCAGGTGCTTCCTTGATGCTTAGTAGCAGTATTTTGAATACTTACAGAAAATGAAAGCAGCTTCAGCATTGTATTATGGCAGTTGAGGTTATAGTGATTCTAAATGTAACTGGGTATAACCAAATACTCCTGTTGTATGGATATTTTAATTTTTTTCATAACTGTAAAATATTTTCTTTTCTTCTTTAGAAAGCTTTGCTGGCTGTCACTGTCTTTCAGATGCCTGTCAAGGTACTACCATAGCTCTTTTCATGTGTGCACATTAAAAGTTACAGTATCCGTAGGGAAAATATTTTAATTGGAGAACTTCCTTTTAATTTTTTATGGGTAAAAACATATGTATAAATTACTCCCTCCTTAAAAACAGCCAAATGCAATAACATGCAGGCTAAATCAGAAATGTGGACTTAATTCACCTGGGCATCGAGTCTCAATATTTATTTTACTGTACTATAAAATGTATATAGAATTTACCTTTTGTGGCTAATACAAATTTGAGAAACAATAAGAACTTGCAAATGCAAATTTTATAGCACAATTTCTGCATCAGCATAACAGTGCATTTTAACTGAGAGTATGTGTACAGTATGTGCAAGACGAGGACCTCACAAAGCTTTAAAAAAAAGAGGAGATGGGCCGCAGTGACTTGTATAATACATGGAAGATTTATAAATGAGGCTGGTGTTGTATTTTATTAGTTTATTATTGCCATTAATTATTGCCATATGGATTCATATTGTCATTTTATTTTTAACACTCTTAAGCACTCTTTTTGTTCGGCTTTTGCAGATGTTTATTTTTTCTTTGATTAGATCTAAAGGGTTTCTTGTGTCCTAAATAACTTAAGAACTGTTAAACCTCATCTTCTCCCAAGTCTCTTTTCTAGCTCTTTTGATGAGTTGTCTATTGCTCTGTTTCGCTCTATATTGACTCTCTCAAGGAAGGGAACAGGGATTGAAGATGTTGCAGGTGGTATAATGTCCTCAGAACTTGACCACAGGGCAGTACTGTGTTATTGGCATGTATGGTATCAGTTTGAAAACCCTTATTATGGAGCGGGAATGTAGTCTGCTATCTGAATGGTGCTTGGATTCAAAGGGAGTCTGTGATGATTGCAAGTTTTCTTATTTTCTTAGAACTCTCTGCACCAGACTGCCTGAAATGTGCAATCACAGCTTTTGCTTTTTCACGATAGTGCCCTTTTTATGAGTTTCAGTAACACTTTCTGTTAAGCTTACTTACTCTCTATTTTTAAATTGACTGGGAAGAAAAGGAAAAATGAAGAACTCTTCATAATTTCAGAAACATGGCATTATCAGACCAATTTTTCTTATATTCAATCATTCAGTACTTAGTGCAGGTATATTTAGTTTGATATGGTTGGTTTCTGCAAAGTATTTTCTTCAACTCATGTAGGTGCACAGTTAATACTGTAGAATATCAAATCATAAATCCACTGTAGAAAATACATAGGAATGTCTAGTGTCTTTTTACCTGTAACTTAGAAAAAAGATGAGATCAGTCCTGAAGTAAAAGATATTCCTGGTAAACAACAAGATAAATTGAAAAATGGGATTAACCTTATGTAAGAGTGTTCATGCACAGGGATGACATTGGTTTAACTAAGTCAGTGCAGTGTGAGTTGATGTATTCAATTGATGTAATTTGTACATATTGAACTCACTTTCCCCCAAGGTACTTTCAGAGAATTGTTCGATCTGGTTTTTTTCTATGTCAATTTGTCCATGTTTAAGAATATCTGACTATTTTTCAATTAATGAAATGAAATAATGGATTTAAGTCAAACGTAATTACTTCTGTTCCTTCCCCTGCATGTGCCCCTTCATGCGTGCACAGAGGGAGTGCTTAGATTTTTGCATGGTGAAATGAATTTCTGGTAGATTTGGAGTTTTTTAACCTCTGTATACATTAGAAAAGTTATTCTTCAGTGGCAAGTGATTGTGTAAAATGTGCTTTTTAGCTAGCACCCTGGTGAGTTACCATACCCAACACAGAATTTGTAGATCTAGTAATTATGTCAGGTAACTAAATGATGGAGAGTTTGACTTGAACCAGTCACATCTAATGGTTTTCTGTGAGTACACTTTAAGTGACAGCCATACAAAAGTTGAGCACTTAACAGGTTACTAGTTATCTTAGAAGTAGGTTTTAAATGTTAGGAGAATGATGCTTGAATGATGTCCATGTTTCTAGTAGGGAAGGGGTGATGGGCATGAGATGTGCCTTCCTCTCTGCATCTTGCTGATCTGCAACATAGGAATATCTTGGAGACTTAAGCTTTCTTCCTGAGGAATTATCTGGAGAATTTTCATTAAATTTTAATTTGCAAGAAATTGGCTCATCTGTCTGGTTTATTTACAGAAAATTAATAGGATTTGTATAGAATGCTAGAAATACTTTACAGCCCTTGGTAATGGTATTGTATAATTGTATTAGCCATAGAGGAGGTGCTTGCTGGCATGTACTGTGGGGAGGCTCTCTTTTTTTAACTAGTTGCCTGCTGTTGCTGGTACCAGATGAATGCTACTTCCAAGTTAGGCTGAGGAGCATCTTTCTGATGCCTTCACACAGAATGCCCTGGTAACCAGCCTCCTTGTTGCTTTGATTCTTAATTTAAGAGTCAGGTGATTCTTAATTTAAGAGCATGTGTATTAACTAACTCGCTGTGACTGTTTCTGAGTGGAAAGGGCAGTTTTTATTTATTTTCTTAAAATAATAGTTATTCCTGGCAATTTAATGAGGTTCATATGCACATTAGTAGAACACAGGCTCATCAGAAGCTCCTGTGACTCATAAGAATGTAACTTTTCAGCCATTTTAATTTTTAATACATTTTTTCCCAACAGAGTATTAAAGAAATATCCATACAGGTGCATACTACCAGAAGTGCCCTTTTTACCAGTAAAGCTTGAAATGTTCTTTCTTGAAGAAGGAAGCACTTTACTCACTTGAAAAAGTGTACTGTTTTTCATATGCCTCTGCTGCCTCATTGGTTAATACCTGTCTCAGATTCACTTCTTGTGCAGAGGATTATTTCAAGCTCTCTTCTCCATCCGTTATGAGGTTTGGGGATGTAGCTTTGAACAGTGCACCTGACACATTTTCAATACACACTTAAAACATACAGACAAAAGTATACCTTCTTACACTTTTTTTATTTCCTTTGCCTATGTTGTTTTCTTAGTTTCTTTTACTGGTATGCGATGACCTTAGAAGCTTTTACTCAAAATGGCCTCTAGCTTTTATCTGAACATGCTGACTTGTTCCATTTCTACAGATTTCACTGTACAGCTGGAATAGCTGTGCTTCACTAGTTTTAACATGAAAAAGGATTAATTTGTTAGTTTGATAATCTCTGTGTTTCTGGATTTAAGTCATACTTGCATCTGGTGAAGTTTGTGGAAGGCTGTTTTCTCGGTACAGAGACCGTGGGAAATGCATCGTATGTAATCTTCAAGAATATTATTTTCAGTAAGTGTCATATACCAGATGGCTTTGAGACCTTTAGCTATCTGTTTTTGTTAATCTTGCTTTGTTTGCTTGAGACCTCAAAACTTAATTTCCACACCTGCTGATAAATATAGGGTCAAAGGAATTGCCATACTGGGTCAGACCATCTGTTCTTTAATTAGGAGTAGTAACAGATGCTTGGGATGATGATGCAAAAAAATCTATAATAGGCAGTTATGACAATAATATACTCCAGAGTGTATCTCTGTGGGATCCTGTTAGTTCGGCTTGTGTCATAAAACTCAAAAGACATTTGTACCTTTTCCAGCTCTTTGTTTTGAAATGTTTTATATTACAATGTAATTTTATCTTTTGTTCTCCCCTTTAATGCTGCTGAGCTTTTGGCTTTGCAGGCCTGTATCCCTCGGCAATGAATTCCTTAGGTAGAAATATCCCTTCTTGTTGATTGTAAAGGTGTCACCTTTCAATTTAGTTCAATATCTTCTCTTGCTCTTTTAGTATTCTGGGAAGAAAATTCTTGCTGTGCCTTTCGTGTGCCACTTTCTGTAGTTTTTTGAGGGGAAGGAGAATCTTACTCTTTCTGATTTTTTTCTTCTTCATATTGATATTTCCATGCTGCTTGTTATTCTTGGTTCCTACCTCTGCGAGGCTTTCAACTAAGCTGCAATAACTGGATGATTCAAATTTCCTACTATGCTTCAGTTGAGAAATCCCCGTGAGAGAATTTTCTTATCTTATGCCACTGAAGATGTATAATTTGTAGAAAATGCCTTCAGAATTTTAGCTTTTAATTGAGGAATATGTGCTTTGTTGTAATGGTGAAGGTGTCTTTGCAAGGGGAATGTTGGCTAAACCTGCAACAGTGCTGCAGCAAAGTGCTGCTCTGAGCAGAAGCAGTGCTACTTTTTTTTTTTTCTTACTGCAACTAGAGTGGTATTTAAAGAATTGATGAACTGGGGGGCAAACGTTGTTTGTTGGTAGTAGCAGCAACATGAATATCTAAACAACAGTTCCCCAGACAAGGATTATGTCAGCTACAGATGGGCATGGAACCCAAAAGAAAATAGTTTGCTGGCTTGTGGTATCCTGTGCTGATCAAGAGCAATTGGTATAGAAACCAACTGATGTAGATTAAGATATCTCTGCAAAAGGGGTCTTAGTTCTCATCATTCTTGCCAGTTTTACTTCTTGGTGTGGAGTATTGCTTGGGTATTGCCAGCCTCCTTAAATTGCTTACGTTTTTCTGCGTAGATGCTTAGAAAACTTATTAAACCTTGAAGTGAGTGCAAGTTAGTAGTGAAGGAGTCCATAGGATTTGAGTGAACGGCTGTGAAGGCAAGTGAGAAAATTAATGGGGGAGTGAAACAGATTCTTGTTAGATACATTAGTAAAGAGAAATGAAGTGTTGAACCCTATCCTGACTAGCAAGGGAATGCAGTTCTTATTCTAACCTGCTTCTAAGCATTAGAGCCAGCAGTCTTTGTTGTGTTGTGTTCAGGTTTCCAAGGAGATGAGAGATATTTTTGTGAAACTGAGAAACTGAGAAATCATGGGAAGAGGAATTTTAAAATGTATGTCAAACCACAAAATACAGTGGCAGGGAGGACCTCTAATACACAGTATTTTAAGGGTGGAACTTAAATGTCATATGACTGAAATTGTCTTTTTCACCAATGGTAATGATTAGTGTTTAACTGAGAGCTATTTTAGGATGATAAACAACATTCCTTTCATTTTTAAATGCTTGGAGAAGAGACTAAGTGCCCAGTAATAGATGCTGTTTATTCCAAAGTCTGCAAGAATTTTTTACTTGGAAACAAAACCCCTAAAATGTTACTAAGAAATTAAATTTTGTTTAAAAGTGCTGGGGATCTAATTCTTGAGTTAGCTGTTTGGATTGAGAGTGTTTCGTGAAGAGATCTTACAGATTGAGCAACCCGGGAATGTTCTGTGTCTAAGATGTTAAGAGCTGTGTAAGACTGTATGAAGTGCTTGAGTCAACTTCTTGAGGAAACTGGAAATTTTCAGTTGACAACAGCATGTGTGTTGCATGCAACACAAACAGTACTCTGATGCAGGCTTATGCATATGAGTTCTGGGTAGCTGCAGCGAGTCCTGTGAAGCTGCTGGAAGAGTGGGTCAATTTTACTCGTTGTGGACATATGCCCTGTTTTGTGAAAGACCTCATGAATTAATAGTCAAGAGATGGACTTCTGTATTGGTGGTGGCATCACAATTTTTATGTTACAGAATGCAGCCTTGTTAACATTAGATAAATGAGACTGCAGCAGACTTAACAACAAAAGGAGAGACCAAGTAGCATCTCTGCTTACATAGTGCTAATTATATACTTGCTGCTGTATGGCCTGTTTGGATTTAAGATTTATTCTAGTCATCCACTTCTGTAGATTTATTTTGGTTTTCCTGGCTGCATTTCTATTTAATCTATTTTAATTCTCTTGTGGTTTTGCTTTGGCACCTAAGCTGTCACTAAATGGGCTGATTAGTGTCTTTATCACTCTGATTACAATACTATTTGTGCACCTCTTTTATGGCTGGCAGGTTGAGCAGACAGGTAGGGCATGTAGCAGGAAATCACGGGGAGTTTCACTATGAATCTCTGTGAAAATGCTGGAGAAGGCTAAGTGGAAACTAAGAATACTGCCCATGTGGTTTAGAACTTGAGCTGGAAGCCTGTGGGGATTGCAGTGAGGGTTTGAGGTAGTATTGGTGGGAAAAAAAAGAGGAGATTTAATGCATATGAGGAAAAAGTTGGCTCCAATTTAAGTGCAATTAACATCATAAATGAATCCACAATGAACTATATGACTATTGGAAATTACTCTTCCTCAGTACTGCTTGTTCAGCAGAGCCAGCAACCCATGGCATTGTTGGATCTTCAGCCATCATAGTTCTCCTTCTTGTTTATTCCATAGATTAACGAGGGTTTTCTTTTCAAGCAGACAATGATGTGACTTTTAAAGATATATGGAATATCTGATTTATTAAGAAAAACCACACCAGAAATGGATTTTTAGAACATCACCATGTAAGAAAAAACAAAATGCAAAGCACTGACTTAAACTATTCTGTAAAATGCTTTTAATTGGCAAATCTCTTTATAGTGCTTTCAAGCTGATTTTTACTTTTAAGATTTAGGTTTTGTTTTACTGAATATTCTAGGAAGAAGGATTGACCTACATTTATGTAATGTGTCAAACCTTAATTTCATCCTGTCACCCATTAAGATATTTGAACACTGATGTAAACTGAAATGTAAGCTGAAAACTTACTTTGTCTTCATTAATGAAAATATTTGTAGTATCATATTTGAAAATACTGTTGTTCTTGGGAAATCATTGAGCACAAAGTTTTGAAGAATATGAAATGTCTAAAGGATATTTTATTGATGCACAATAAAGGACACCTTTACCAGCTCTCTCTGTTTGCGATTTTCACTTAAACATAGTAATTTCTTAAAGTAGCAGGCCTGTGAACTGCGAAAACGATGATGGGGGTTTTGTCTTTGCTTGGATAATATTGTATGTTTGAGACCAAAATAATAAAATAAAAAAGCTTGAGGATTGAAAATACAAAAGCTTTGGAAAACTGAAACGAATATTACTGAAGGTTACATTAGCTAGTGTATAGGGGCAGTTATTAAATTGTTTCTCATGAATTTGACTTTATATTTGTAGAAATGGTGAAAGTGTGTGTGTGGAATTATATAGGGACCAACTGCTGAGAAGAATATCTTTTTTTCCTGTTGGTTTTGGCACCTGAATTACCTAATGCAAAGTGAGCTTCAGTCAGCGCTTCAAGTTGTGCAGAGATCCTTTCCCAACTTTGCTGACAGCAAAGTGCAGGTTTTTTAGTGTTGGGTGTTTTTTTTTGCTTTTTGGGTTTTTTTTTTTTAGTAAATGAGGTTCCAATGAAACCTTAAAGCTGAGAGGAATTTCAAAATGAAAATAAAATTATATTTATCAGGAGAGATTCATTGGCTGCTATTCAGTACAGAAAACTGTGCAAAAAGTTTGTGGCCAGCTAAATGAATACTAATGTGTTACATTAATTTTTTTTTTCCTTGCATGCATAACGGTACATGATTAAAGTTGGTTAATGACCACTTTGTATTTAAAACTCTTCTGAAAGAAAATACATGCTTTTTCTGAAAATCAGTTTTATGCTAAAGGAGTGATAAACACAGTTTTTTACATAGATTATTTATTTTTTCTTCAGTTATCTTCCATATAAAACTGACATCAAGTTTCGTTAAAAGTATGGTTTGATGCTGTGAGCATTTAGCTTGTTAAAGCATGTGGCAATAGCGCTTCCTAAATGTAGTTCTTCAATAATTTTATCCTTGATGACCAGCACTTACGGTATGTCACTATACATCTCATACAAGGAAGGATCATGACTTGAGTACATATTTTGATGTAGAGTCAGAAGAACTACTGTCTAGGTTAGATTTAATAATTAGTAAATACAATTCTGCCAAATGTTTTTATTTGCTATAGAAATCAATGAGGCAGAGATTTTGCAGCAAAAAGTGGCTATCTGAAGAATTAATTGAGCATTTGTGTAGCACTAATCTATGTATATGAAAGAAGAAATTGTCTAACAATGCAACAGCTTTTCCAGATTCGTCTTTTGGTTGTGATGTTTTAGAAGTTCTATTTGATCATTTGTTTTAGAGAAAACTGAAGGTGGATTGCAGTATTAACTACTAGGCTACAGCAAAATGCTGTTCCCCACAAAGGGTGTGGGTCAAGCAAATCTTCTGACATGGCTTTTTTTTCCTCCGATGTGAGAGATCTCTGCTCTTGCCTGCATGCAACTGTCATATAGGTGAATGCCAGTTGATACTCTGAATGAGGAATGCTACTTCTGTAGTAATGTATTGGCTGCCCCCAAATCCACTGGTTCCCATACGAGGCCTTGTGTCCACCCCAGTGTGCCTGCCCACTGGGGACAGAGCTGTCTGCCAGCCAGTTCAGGGAATACAATGGAATTCTCAAGTACGTGTTTAACCCCTGAATTTAGGAAGGTGGTTATGCACCGCCCCATAAAACAGGGCAGACAGGAGGTCTGTCTCTAAGTGGTGTTTTTAACATGCACAGTAGATGTAACAGTATAGGCTTAATGCTTTTCCCATCTGTCTTTTGTAGAAGATAGTGTGTACCTGTGCAAAAGCTTTCATCTTTATTTTCAGTTGAGAGAAGAGGAAGGCAGCATGCTTTGCAGCTAGTTACATTTTAAGCTTTACATAGGGACCTTTGTTTCATGTTGTACTTCTAGGAGCATTTCAGAGCCACGCTGCGACTGCAGCTCTTGTATGGTCACTTCTCACCTCCAGCTCTGTCTTCTCCCCTGAAATGCTGCTGGTGGTTAGTTGGATAAGAAACAAGCTCAAAGTTGTCTTCATGAAGCCATTAATTAGGTGCACACTTTAGATCTGGATCAGTTCTTCAATTCAGTTTGCCCATATGGATACCTGTCAGTAGAGGAGAGGGACCATATTATTTGGCTGCTGCTTTTGGTGGTAACCCTGGCCTGTGCTGGTCTGAAGGGCTCACAGAGCGGCAGCATATCGGTGCTATATTGCCTCCCTGGTACAGTGACACAGAATTTTTTTTTTTTTTTCCTTCACTGTCCTATCCTGGGAATTTGGAAGAGGGTTGTCCATGGATCACCGTGTCCCGTGGAGCCGTTACATGGCATCTGTTTAGCAGGTATAGCATACACTCTTTGGTACTTTGGTTCTGGCAAAAGTAGTTTTGCTGGGCCAGAATTGTTAGCACTGAAGTTGAGCCAAGACATGGCAAAACTTGAAGCAGCTCTGAGTTTGTCAATGTTTGGTCAGCTCCCCGAGCTCTTGTAGATAGGACTTCAGGGGGAAAAAAAAAAGAAAAGAGGATTTGAAGAAAAACATAATCTTTTGCTTCACCTCCATTTACTAGAATTTGGGGATTATGGTTGTGCAAGTAGTAATTACTGTCTTACTCTTCTGCCAGTGAAACCCTCCTTTTTCCTTACTAACTGTTGTAAACTTACTGCAGCAGTGTTCTGCTCTTTAGTTGGGACTAGTGTTCCTCTTCTGAACTCTCATCAGCTGTAGAAATGTAATAGAATAATGCTCCTTTTACAAAAAAATGCTATATAATGATGTGTGTTTTCCTCTTCCTTTCTCCCAGTTCTTTTCCTTTGCTACTGTCCTTTCCGTGTGCATCTTGATGTATTGTGTTTAGTCCAGACAAAAAAATAACTCTTTACAAACATTACTTGCTACTTAAATTACCTTTTTTATGTGAAGGAGCAAGAACTATGAGAAAGGGCCAAAGGCAGGATAAGCACGAAATATCAATGCTGATTTTGCTTTCCTGGTGTCTGATGTGATTTTTCTGTGTTTACAGCAGCAAAGAAGTAATCCTAGCCTGTTTGATAATCTGAGTCACGTGCATCTCTGGCCCTCAATAGAAAAGACACTGAGGAAATGGTTTTCCCTCTTGGAGAAGTCCGTTTTGAAAGGATATGAATTTGGCTATTTGATACATTTTATAGTGCATAATGTTGTCACTGGGGAAGAGAAATATTTAGTTTGGGGCACTTCATACACTTTCCTGTTGACAGTGAGATCATCTTCAGGGTGGACTCTACTGGCTTTAAAAAGAAAATGCCAATGGATTGTGAGGAAGGAGGGAAATATACATGTTCTAATAAAAAAGTAGTATGATACAGTAATACAGAAAAGATGGAAAATGCAGTAGTGTGAGTCAATGCTTATAAAAAAAAAATGCTGGTGAAGCAGCATTGCTTTCTTTAGTAGGATATTGTCCCCTCAAGATCTTGAATTTGGCCCTGACTGTGGTGGCACAGTATCTACATCTGCCTTTTTTTCCTTGCTGTTCTCCTTGAGGCTTTCCATTACTGTGCAGTGAAGAAGTCACCTTTATGGCACTCGATGTATAGTATTACCTGTGCTGCTTGCGTTATCATTCAGTTTGTAAAACGAGTACCTCATGGATGTCTTTGGAGCTAATTAAACATCGTCCTCCCAGGAACCAATTCTCCGCAAGCAGAAACAGCAGAATCATGATACTGTGCTGCGTCCCAGAGAGGATGAAACATTTCCCTTACTGCTAGTTCTGCCTTGGCTGACAAGTCAGTATCCATTTTATCAGTCACATTTACATGTGAGAGCTTTAAGCAGAAACCTCAGGGCATAGTAGTGCTTAATGTATAATAAATACTATTTGCCTTTTTTTAATGGCTAAATGAAATGTGCATTTTGAGCTTTAACAAGAATCTTTGTAAGCATTTTATACAGCTTTAAAACTAATCTTTAATGTGTTTTTTAAAAGGTCTGGTTAATAAAATGTATTTTCTTACTAATGCTGTCACCTAGAGATTTAAAGAAAAAAATACGGCTGCAGCTGAAATCTGTTTAACAGTTTCCTGATGGAATGATGTTAAGACGAAAACAAGAGTGTTCTAGCATTATGAACCTTGGGCAGTTTGGAGATGTGAAAGTTCATCAGTGATGTCAAATCCAGAAGGTGACTATATACAGATTAGGACTGAGGTGTATTGATGGGGCTCTGAGAGCCTTGTAGTATTTGTGCACTAGTTCTAGCAGTCTGTTTCCTGTTGAGTTAATCAGATGCTTATGACTTTTTACAGCTGTTTAGCCTGCAAAGGGCTAATTTTAGCTGCTTTATGATGTACAAGAGGCATGCCACGTATTACTCTTGTACTTCTTTCTCATTTTTACAACAAAATTAGGAAAGTATTTGTCTGAATCTTAACCTAATTCCTCAAAACAAATCTCTCAACAAAATATTACTGAACAAAACGCAAGATTTTTTTCCTCTAAAACTTCTCCCTTGACTATTTACTGTTCACCTTTGTCTTGTTTGTCTTCAGTCCTCCATTTAATACAGTGTCTTTCAGCTGCAAATATGAATAGACAGTGGAGAAAGCATCTCCTGCATCTGTTCCTTGCTTTACCTGTAGAGAGGTGTTAAGATCTATCTGTATTTCACAAAGATTTTTTAAAAGTGAATGAGACTGTTGTTCCTCTATAGGGAAATGTCATTTTCATTCTCAGCTTTTAGCTCAGTGTCATGCTGCTGTAATGATTACTTACTGTCAGCCCTGTAGGTTGCTCTGGTGAAAGTATGTTTGTGAAACTTTTTGGTGCATCTTACATGCTTGGGAGCATGGTTTGGGGTATTTTTACCCAGAGATACCACATGCTTCATCCACAAGAGTTTTCAGCATTTGAAACTGTAGATTCTAGCAAGCAAAATGCACTACTTTTATAGAGATTATTCATTTTATAATGGCTGGCACATTGTTAGGTCACCATGCTACAGAATCTAATTCCACCGGATGCTCAGCTGTCTCCTAGCCTCCAGCTGCTGCTTCCCTTACACTACACACTCAGATGGCTTGGAAAGTATTTGCAGTAATAGGGAAGGTGGACTTTGGTGTATTTTAGGCATCTTGGACTAAAGAATTTGATATTTCTTGGCTGGGCTGTATCACTTTTAGAGTTGTTTGGTCTTTTTAAGTGAGATGGTAACATTAGAAGAAAAACAATAGCAACAATCAAAACGTCCATCCATTTCTTTTTCATCTACGACATTTCTTCTGACACATCATCCTGTGGGATAATCCTTTTCTAACATGGTTCCTCTGTATTCTAAGAACAAACCACAGAAGCGGTTACTGTCTTCAGGGTTGTCTATGTGCACGGTTTCCTTGTGAAGCTTAGATCATTCAAAAAAGTTTTCTGCAAAATAAAATATGTCCCTTTTTGTTTTTATTTTAAACACTATTCTGTACTAAAGCTTCTTACTGATATTGAAGTTCTCTTATGAAGTGACTAGTTTTTAAAAATAAACTAATAGCTCATTGGATAATATAAAGGTATGTTTAAAAAAATTATCCTGATTCTCCGTTATTATTTTCATTGGCAGTTGTAGGGTGCGGTGGAGTAATAGTTGAATCCGTGAAGATGTGCAGTTTAGTAATAAATTCGGTGATGGCTTTAATGATAATACTGCATAGGCAGTCTTTTTGCAAGGAAATGTAATTCAGTAGTACCAGTGTTATAACGTACACTTTTTTCAGCAGTTATCATGCAGAGTAAAATTCGCAGCACAGTGGAATAATGAAAAGTGACAGTTGCTTGTTCCGGTGTAAATTACATAATAAAAAATTATGATCCATGCCAGAACTTTTAATTGGTCTTTTTATATATGTTTTAATAAATTATCCTGACATACTGCCAAAATGAAGGTGACTATGAATGAAATTACTATGATTTTTAGTTAAATACATGGATTTATTTCTCATACCCTTCTCCCTGAAACAACACTTCTGTAGAAGACTGCATTTAAAGATGCTTACCCAGAATTTCTGGATTGTCCTTTTATTCAAATATCAAAAGTGTATGTCAATAGCTTTACAAAGCTATGGTTTTTCATATATATTTATTAGTGAGGTTTTGAAATTGGCTTTGTGCATATCATTTTGTTCGGTAAAGTCTACCTTTTTCCCCCTTTGGCGGTATATTGTTCATTACTTTTTGTGGTGTTTTTGCCAATACTATACTGTGCTGGAACTGTAGAGTCATTGCTGCACAGTAGTGTTTGTCTAAGTCCTCATTCCTAGCCAGAATTTTCTTTTAGGTGTCCAGTGAGCTACATAGAATTATCTATCTGCATGAAGATAGTTAATCTGTGTTAAACATATATATATATATCATCTATATGTATGTATCTACATTAACATATCTGTGCATAAATATAGTTATACATATTATATATTTCATAGGTATAATATAAATATCCTAATTTTTTTTCTGAAGCTTCTTGAATCAGTATCTTTCATTATTAGGTTTGTTTCTTGCCTGCCTGATTGTTTCCCAGGAGTTACAATAAATGTCAGGTTCTGGTGTGTGGGAAGATGGGTGATAACCTGAATAATGTAGAGAGAATAATATTTTTAAGGGCTATTATTGTGCCATGTTCATTAACAAACCAGAATTTACAAGTACATCTGCTCAGATTGGAAGTTGTAGTCAACTAAAATGAGGTTCTGTAATAGAAGTTTTTCACAGTCGTCATGGTAGATGATGTTGATATCCCAGCTTTTAATGCTGCAGATGTGTTTTTCAGAATACTTTTCATGATGAGTTATCCTTAAAGTGATTTATCCTTGTTTAAAATATTGATATGTTTGGCAGATCACGGGGTTAGATGGGCGTGCCAACATTTCACACTCCTGGACTTCAAAACTAAGATTCCTCCAGTTCAAAAAAGTAGAGCTTATTAGAAGTTTTGATTGCTTTAAAGAGTTAACTTCCTTGATTAAATGGATATTGCGGTTTTAAGATTCAGAGGCTGAAAATAACTATAACACATCTACCTAATTTTCTGCTGTACTAATCACTTGTGGAGCTTCACAATTAAACTGAACGTGTCTCACTTTCAGGCTCCTATTGCTGTTCTTTTTCTGATGCATATGCATATGGATTTTTTCAGTGTAGCTCATATTGCATGGAAAAGCCTTGGAAGGCAACTACAGACAGGGTGAAGTATTTCATGCTGGCATGAAAGTAATGCTGTATCTGCTAAATAAATAGCCACCCAGCTCATTTATCATTTTCTGCTGTGTGATAGCTATGCCACCTGGAACACAGTGAGGATCCCTGGTTAAGTCTGCTGCTTTGGATGCACTTCTGCCTTGTTCTCTGTGTTACTGTGTCCATCTCATGTGTCCTTTACTGTGGCTTTCTGCATTTCTCTTTGAAACACTCTGCTTGTTTCTCTGACTTTTGTGCTTCATCTCTCTGCTTCTGCAGGGTGTAGAGTTACTCATCCTGATATGTACTCACTCTTTGAATGGATTCAGCTGCCCACTTGGAACATCAGCTGTCTGAGCTGATCTGTGATGACTTTTCCAAAAGGGACTGTACTGTCCTATGCTTGTGTCTGCATGTTTTGAAAATCAGTAAACTAGTGAATGGTGTGCTCTCTTAAATTTCAAGTGTAGGTTGTATAGTTCTTGTTTTGTGCTCAGATTTTTTTTTTAAATGAAGTTGATGTAAACTGTTGGTAATTTGGCATCAGTTAAAACAAACATTTGTACTACTGGATTTAAAAGCAATTTCTATTCCTGCCTCGCCATGCTAAACTTGATCATTGTTCTAAAAATATGGATTGTCTTTTCTGTACATTAAAAATCCTGTTGTTGTGTCTATATAATTGCTTGTTGACAGAGAGGATGCTGTTGATTTCAGAATCCTTGCTCAGCACAGTAATTAGATCTTCAAACTGTGTTTTGTACTTGCTGTCTGAAAATGACCTTTTGGGGCCCCATCTGTAACCTGGAGTTCTGGATCCATCTAGAAAGCAGTGGCCTGACATGGCTAAATGGACCTGCATGCGGAGCTTAGATACCTAAGGTACAGAAGAGTGTGCTGTCAGGACAGGGGAGGGGAAGGAAGGCTTTAGTCACCTGGAGTTCTGCCTCAGCTGGAGTACGTAGTTACCTTCTGTATTGTCACTTTGTGCTGCTGCTGTGATTAACAGAACTGTGGGCTGCATAAACATACAACTGTATGCACCCAGTCTACAGTGGTACAGTTTTCACCAAGACAGTAGTAAATCTGCTAAAAGCTTGAAAGTGCATCTCAAGTATACACCATTTTTAGCACATTACTTTCTTCAGTTTCCTTGCATATCATTTAACATCAGGGAAAAAAGATCAGACTTGAGTAGAAATGTCAGTACCAAATGTTTAAAGTGCTTGGGAGGAGATGGGGTATGTGAAATGTTGTCTAAGCTACCTTCATTACTCGGTCCATTTTTTGGTCAGAATTTCTGTATTTTTTAGTGTTCTCTTAACAGTTCACTTGCCTGGTATCTGTTATGATTTTTCTTCCACTCAGTGAATTCACTTGTTCCTATCCAAGACTATACCAGATAAAAAATATTCTCAAGTCTACCGATTTGATGCAGGAATTCTGCATGATCTGGGCTGTGAGGTCTTTGAGATGACCAAAAAGGTGTAGATCAGAGTCAGGATTGAGTTTTCTAAACAGGGCTGTTAGTGCTCTTAATGTTTCAGGAAGAGACCTATTATGAATATTTTTACATGCCTCGAATCAGCCAATTTTTGTGTCTCTCATGCTTCTGAGTCTTCTGAGTTGGTGTTTGTTGAAGTTTCTGGTTTTGATCTGGTATTCTAGTAGATTAGTCTCAGAAAATTCCTGGGAACCCTGTGGCTCCACTCTCCCTCCAGGTGATGGGAGGCGCTTGCCCTGTCTCCTCCTCTCCTCAGGACTTTATTTTTGTAGGGTGGGAGCTGTCATAACTTCTCTAATACCTCACAGGATGACAGTGTAGTTGCATAACGCTGGCTGAAATGTGCTTCCAATTTTTACTCTTTTCTAATGGATCTAAAGGTTTTGCGTTAGGACTGCTGGATTAATGAGACTGGTTTCAATTCAGAAGGATGACTTCACATTTACAAAGCCTTGTTGGAGTCTTCATTTGTAGTTTGAAGAAATATACTTTCCCTCAAATGAATCAGAGGAAATGTCACCTTCTTTCTATCTCCCAAGGATTTTTCTCTCACTTTTTTCATATGCTCTAAGCTGACTTGTATCCTACATTTCTGCCCCTGTGTACCCAAGTCAGTTATGCAACTATTGCTTTATTAATACAGACTTAGAAAATCTGTTGTTTGATCTCCTTAAAGTATGTGAGACATTAATGATCTTGGAAACATATCTTTATTTGATCATCATAGGTAATAACCCTTCCAATATTTCATGAAGAGAAGTTAAATGACATACCTAGATAAGATTTGTCTGCTACAGGAAATCAGTTTGTTTTGTTATTCAGCAGAGAATTCAGTCTCCATTTCTAAGGTTTGGCTTTTCTTGGAGAAGACCTTCTTTATCTGTTCTGCTACCACAGTAAATCAGTCAGGCTGTTTAATATGTGTGAATTAAAATAACATACTGTTTTTTCTGATCACTGGGAAAATAAGTAGAGTCAATAAAAATTGATGAGTTGTTCCAGCTTTTACATTTTTGACAGTTGAGCAGAAATTGTTGCTGATTTTTTTATTTAACAAATTCAATGCTAATATTTGGTTTGACAAGTGTGGCTGAACTTCAGGGCTTTTTCCAGCTTCCATTTCATTAGACAGTGGACCACACACTTCAAATTTGTATGAAAGTATTCCAGCAAATTAAGAAAATTCTGGAGTCACCTGGGAAGTTGCAGCTGAAGAAACTCTCCTAATCTGGTACAGGAGTCCTTAGGAGTTTCAGTAAATACTTTTTTCCTGGACAAACATCAGTTTATACCTTTGAGTTGTATCTCTCTTACTCATTTCATGATCTTTCTAGAGTTGTCTTGATCGCTTAGTGGGATAAAGTAAAATTTACTGAGGTTAGTGCTGTTTTGATTTTCAATCCAACTCCAGTGATTTGGGGAAGGCTATATGGTGCAGTTCAGAGTTTAAATGGTTTAACCTTTTTTTGCCAATGGTTGTATTGAAAATACTAGTTAATAGTGATCAAACGGTTATATCACTTATTTTGGAAACAGTTACATTACTATTAATATTCTGCTGAAGAAAAAAATTAAATGGTCAGAGTAAACAGCTCATGTGTGAAATGTGATTAAATGAAAAACCCAATCCCTTTCCAAGTGATAGGGGAGATAGTGAAATATTTACATATAATGTGGAACTGCACTGACTATAAGCAGATAAGCAGGATCATATCTTCCGTGATTCAGTGATGGGCAAAAACCATTTCATTGCTTGGTGTAATTTCTTGGTATACTGCTTTCTGAGTGCTTTAAGAGAACCACCTTAGTTCTTTGAAAATAATTGCTTTGTGATATTGTGCCTTTAGGGATCTTGGGTCAGTAGTAGTAATTGGAAAGAATTTTAAGGTTACTGAGTAGCACTTTAAATAGATTGAGGTAAATTTTTTCTAGTCTGTGAGCTTTGTTTAATTTACCTTGTGTGATTTCATATGCGTATAATTTCCTAAACTGCCAAACTGGTGTCAAGTTAAAACACTGGCTTCCCTCCATTCTTCACTTGATATGCCTTTTGAAATCTGGCTGTGCTACCAAAAAAACCCTAAAATGCTAGCTTTTAAAAGGTATAGAAGGCCCTATCTAGCAGATCTAAAAGAAATCTACCTAATTTGTAGTTCTTATCAAGATTTGAGATAAATGCTGACAATGAATATGGCAAACAGTCAAACAGTATGTCTGGCTTTACAGCAGAGGCAGTATTTGTGATCTTGTGAGCCCCAGGGGTCGAGAATGTCTGATGCTTTCTGTTATTCCGCTCTGGGTCCAGTAACACAACTTCTTGGCCAAAAGATTGAAAAGTTTAAAAATATTTATAAATGTATTCGCAAACCTTGCTGTCAGGACCTCTGCCATTATTCACACCTGAGTCGCTATCCTTTGCATGACGTATCCCCTTGAAAAATAATTAGCTTTATAGTGAGTGTGAAGTGGGAGTGGATTTGTAATCTTGGTGAGTTTTGCTCTTCCCCAGAATTACATTTTTGCTTAAGATTTGGGTTTTGTTCTGCCATAAAGACACAAGATTTACATTTTCCTTGGGTCTCCAGAAACACAGGAAGAAAAAGGCAAACTGTAGTGGTTCATGAATGATCAGGAGAATCTTCCCTCTGGTAATGTCAAATTGTCATTAAATGCTGCTTTCAAGGGTCTGAAAAATAAACTTTTCTAGATACAAAATACTTTAAAAATTCTGAGAATTTTTCATGCTTGTCGTCATCAGCCTAGATGGAGCTCTGAAGTACATTGTTGATGTTAGTGAACTTTGACTCTACTGCAATTTTGTGTATTATGTAAAGTGAGACTTTAGGTTAGCCTTCTATTAATAGTTGTCTCTTATTCTCATATTTCAAGGTTATATTTGTCATTAGCATTTTTCTGTCTGAGCTCCAGTTGCTGAAGTATCTGAAGGGTCACAATTAGGGATGCTTTTTCAATTATGGATGCTTTTCATTGTTTAAATATGCTTCCCATGGCATACTTTATCTACAGTGTGCAACATTATACTTCAGTGTTTTGGAAAAAGTTGACTGAAGTAATTATACCTAAAATGATAGCTCTACAAGTCAGTTCATTGCGTGACAGCATGAAATGCGTAAGTTGCAAGTATGCTGTAACCTCCCTAAAATCCTGGGTAGATTGGATGACAGTGTGTGCTGAAAACATTTGAAGCAGTAGCTTCCCCCCCCCCCCCCCCCAATGAATTATATTGCTGGTTTGTAAAGCACATGCTAGGTGCTAGGTTAAACAGTTGAAATAGCACTTGTTAGACAGTACAAATTATTTACCATTGTATTTTTGACAAGGTTAGTTGCTTTTTACAGTGAGATTTATTTGAGAGCTCCCACTGTAAATGCTTGATTGCAGTCCCTTAAGTTGACTTTAAATATGATTCAGCAACTTCGAGGAATAAACCTCAGGGTTTTGGGGGGTTGGGGTTGGTGTGTAAGTTTAACGAAATGTTCATGCTGTTCTTTGAATCTGAAGTAGGAACTTAACATTTGGAAGGTGCTGTAAGGGGTATGACTTCTTTCAGTTTTCCTGAGTGAAATTTTTCCAGAGAAGTGGTAATCTTTGTAAGCCTTAAAAATTGTTTGCATTTACACAAAGAGACTCTCAAAAATTGAAGCAATTTATCAGCAGGTACAGTCTCTACAGATTCGGTCTTTGATTCCTATTGACCATACTGTTAACCTGATTTCCCTTCTGCATGAAAACTGGACAACTTTTCTCATATAATCATGCAGATGTGTTTACTAATAATTCTGTGATGAAGAACTTTCTCATACTTGCTTTAGACATACTGATCTTAAAACAGAAGACTTAAGACTTACAATTCCAGAAAAGGACACCCCACCCAACCCTCTTAAACTATTGAAATTATTCTGGATTGGTTAAAGCGAGTATTTGAGTCTATGGTTGTTGCTTAAAGCCATGAATTCCTGTCCCCATCCATAAACTGTATATATATATTTTTTCAAATAAATATCTTTGACACTTCCATCTCAATTCTTGCAAAACATATCTACTTTTTTTTTTATATTCATTAGGCTTTCTGTTTTCTTGGATATCGGTTAAATCAGGGTAAGTTCACCAAAACTTTTGGATGCAGGGACACAGAGGGTGGGAAGAGAGAGGTCTTGGCTTGTCCCTCTTTCTTCTGTGTAGTATCCTGTAAGAGAATAGTTTTTCCCCCTTTTAGCCATCCTTAAGCTTTTCTGGCATTTTCCACCTGTGAACTTCAGAGAAATTCCATGTTGAGATTTCCTTGGGAGTCTCTTAGAGGGTACCTGGATTTGGGAATTTAATGGTCTCATGGAACAGTTGATTTGAGCAGCCACCAGCCTTGTAGAAGAATCAAATTTTGCTTCAACTTCATGTTTCAGTATATCAATTAGCATTTTAAAAATGTTTACCTACATCTCAGGGGGGATGTGATGCTTAGAGCAGTACTGCACTGCATTCATTTGAATCTACAATGGAGAAAACACATATATCTACAGAATTTACAGGAGGATTTCCAGTGAGATTTTTCCCCCCCCTTTTGTTCTTGCTTCTTCAGAGATATTTAGTTACCATAACAACACAAGGTAATTGTTAAATGCATGCTGAGGCTTTTTTTTTTTTTTTTTTTAGTTTCTTTTGCTGCTTATGTTTGAAAGTATATTATATGTAGCATAAAACCTCCTCAGTCACTCAGGAGCAGTATGATAGTTCTGTTAATGGCTTTTATTCTAAAACTAAAATATTCAGTTGATAAATGTGATGAAGTATTTAGGAATGGCACCATGGTTTTTATACTTTGAAGCTAACCCGTGGTATAGTGCTTATTAATGTGTAAATCTGGATTGAGACTAAAAAAAGACATAAATAAATAACATGTTTGTTGTCAATCTTTTTTAAAAGTAGTCTTAATCCACCTGAGATGTTATTAGGGCTTAGACAAGATCGCATTGTGATGTATTGCAACTTGAATACTTATCTACCTGACTGCTTTTCAACCGGTAGTGAGAACTGTCCACCTGCAATACCCATCCAAAAAAAGTGATGAAATGTAGGTTTCCAATGCATGCTGGTTGTCTGTGTTTTAGTGTGTTAAGTAGAAACTGCAGATAATTGTCTTTAACAGCAGTACACATACTGTTGCTGATGAGGAATGCTTGTTTTTATGTGCTGAACTCTGACACTGGCTTGTGGGGGTGAGGGGAGCACAACTGGTCACTAAACTCAACAGTGGTTAGAGCAATCCATCGTGGAGCAGAGTCTGACGGTAGGAAATACATCTGCTCTTCTTTGTGTGACTTGGTAGTGGGTAGAGTGCTGCATTGGCTTAGCTTCAAACTTCCAGAAAGGACAGAGCTATTGAGTATTCAAGCCAAAATGCTAAGTTATGAAAGAAAGCAAACGTTGTGCTTCCATTTCTGCCGGTTGCTGAAGCTGAGGAGCTGACATTTCAGCAGCAAAGTGATGTCTTCATAGAGATGATGAGTACAGGCTGAGTCATGTAATTTTCAGTTTCAAAAATTTAAAATTAATCTGCTGTACATAAAGTTTTTCATTGCTGCCAGCCCACTCTCAAAACTTAGTTATGCCATATTTGCCAGTGTAATTGCAGCAGTTTTGGCTGGCTTTTCTGTTTTTGTTTGGGTTTTGTATTTCTTTTTATAAAAGAAAAGAGAAAAGGGTACATAATTTTTCTAGAAACTTGCCAACAAACTACATTTAAACAGCCACAATGTCACCTTTATTTTGAGTTACTATGCCAGTTCCTTATGAACTTCAGGCTTTTTCTCTTAGCAAGCTCTATTGATAGCTAATTCCAGCTCATCAAAGTCCAAATGAACATTTTGTGGGTCAGTTACAGTCACTTTGAGGTTTAAACAGTAATGTGGATTTTTTTTCTTTCTGGGATTTACATTTTTTTTCCGTAGCATTTTAAGCAAATTTATTTAATTAAACATTCATATTTTGCTACAGGTCAGTAATATAAGGTGGAATCGAGTTTTAGGTTTGTTTGATTTTTACCTGAAATAAGGTACACCCATGTCTAAGTGTCTGGATAATCAGTTTGGCAAGGGAATGGGAAAACATGTTTCTCTGAGCTGTATTCTATGAAGTATAATACCTGTTGATCTGCTGTTTCTGGAGTGGATTATATAGTATCTTTGTGCATCAGGATGTGTTAGAGGACCAGTTAAAGCATGATGTTGGATGTACGGAATACTCTGTGTGACCGAGGGAAACAAGGGAAGATAATTCAGTGGTTTGAGATTTGGACTCTCCCAGTGTTAGAAGTTGCTCGGTTTGTTACCGTCGTGGTTTTTAAAACAAAACAAATATGGGAGAAAAATCAATCTGGAGGAAATGCTAGCAGTAAGGATCAACATACAATCTTGCTGTTAAATTCTCTCGACTTGGTCAACATTTTGGTTTATTTCTTATTTCACTTACTGCAGTGGTTCTGTTTTCATCTCAAGTTATTTAGTTGTCTTAAATTACTGATGGTTCCATGTGGTGGTACCACCATATATGACATAGCTGATGTGCCTGGGCAGTGTTTCCAAATCCGTGCTTGCTAGGCTCTGCCTGTTTCCTTCTCCTCTATACTGCTTTGTTTTGCCCATCCAGGCTTTCCTGTTTAGCTATGCTTGTCTCTGTTTCTGATGGGGTCCAACCTACTTTACCTTACCCTGCCTACCTTACCCTGAGTAAGGTGAAGTGAGTTCTTGAAAGTCCAGGATCTGTGCTCTGCTACTCTTCTTCCTCACTCCCCTCAGGCTCTTATCCATCTCTGTTGTCATCGTCACTGCAGCCAAGGCTGCCATTGAGCGTCACATCCCAAGCCAGGTCTTACTGGTTTGGGAACAGCAATCCAGTTGTGCATCAACCCTGGTTGGCCCATCCAGTACTTTCATCAAAAACTCATCCCCATTGCTCTAACTTTGTTGTAAAGTGTGAAATAAAAACATTTTTTTTGACTCTTAGATAGTAAAATTAATCTTAGCTGATTAAAACAAAATGTGATATTTTATACAAAATTGTATTTTCTGGAGCCATTTGCTTTTCTGTGTAAAATAGAAACTCGGGACACCTTTGGATGGTGGTAAAATACAATAAGGGGGACTTCTTTGCACATATCAGTATTTTATGAGTCAAAAGCAGAGGCAGATTATCTGGAATCAAGAAATTACTTTTCATGTGTGCTAAATAATCATGCGGGAGACATTCATTGTGAACAAGCTGGTAATACTTTCTGAAAGAAATTGCTGTGGTAACAGTGACATTTGCCAATTTGGTCTTAAATTACTTCTCTCTTTCTGGTAAAATGTAGTTTGTCCCAATAGGGGTTACACAGTTATTCTGTACAGCATCTTTTTACAGAGATGAGTGTTAGATTTGCAGACCATCTAGGTCATGTTTTTCTGGTGGGTTCCTTTTTTTTTTTTTTTTTTTTTAAATACCTGTCCTTTTAATGGAAAGGATTTGAAGAGGAAAATCATGAAACAAAATTTAGCTTAAACTCGATTAGTTTACTGCCAAGTTTACACAAGAATTGTGTGTTATCCACGGTTCATATTTTCAGCTGTAGTTTCCTCAATGATGTTTTAATGGAGGAAGAGGTCAATAAATGGCTCGCTGCCAGGAGGTATTGGCATCATACTAATGCAGTTTATGTGGTGATTCTTGCCTGAGTGTCAATGCTGAAGTATAAATAAATAACTTAATAGTTTCAGTGGGATTGAGATGTACATAGGTTAAATATCCTTATCATGTGATACCTTTATCTTTCAATTGAAGCTTATCCATAATGAAAGATCCTCTTTTCATGATGCATTAGTATTAAATATGAATTATCTTGTTTCTGATAATTTTAATTTTCTATGTATAAATATTTGCTACCAATGAGATTACATAAAAGGCATTAGGGAAAACTTGACCTGAAAATGGATAATTTTTACAGGCAAGGATTATTAAATCAAATAGGGATGTAATATGATGAGGAAAGTTCTTTCAGTCTGTCTGACGTTAGACATCACATCTCAAGGCTGGTAGGGGAAGAACTGTGAAATGTTGTAGTACCACTCGTGTAACCTATACATCACCTATTGGAGATGAATGTGTGGCAGAAGTGAGTCTGGGTTAAAAGGCAACTTTTGGGCTGCAGTTCTCTTGCCTCCTAACCACCAAGAAACCTTCCTCTTCTTATGGAGTTATCCATATTTTTGTTAGGTCTTCTGTCTGATCTCACCTTCTGACAACAGCACCTATGATCTGGTGGTATATTAGTTGTACAGGAAGGTGTATTTGTTGCCAGTGGTCTCATCCATGATGTCTTCTTTTCTTTTTAAAATGTAAGCTTTCCATACAGCTGAGTAAGAAATGAACTTTTGGCTGTTTTTTATCTTCCTAGGCAGACAGAAATTTCCTTGTTATCCTCTTTGAGGGAAAAATCCAGATAAGTAGTTCTTGGTATATTTTCTTAATCCTAACCCTCTTGACCAGGTAGGGCAGTAATCATTTCGTATGATGGCCACTCTCTTTTAAGAGCAACTGTAATTAATGTAAAGTGATTCTTTTGTGTGACATAGGTTAGCTATCTTGTAGCTTTCAAGTATGGAGTTCATTTGGCTTATCTCCAGAAAACAAACTGAAGGTTGTTTTGGGTTTTGGATGAATTGGGTTTTTTGTGTATAGTATCTGAATCATCACATGGAGCCATTTTTTTTCCCCTGTATTTAAGAAAAGATGAGAGTTTTCCCACTGTAAAGTTACCTACTTTTCCTAATGTTTAACATAAAGCAAAACAAGAAAACCTGTATGATTTTTATCATCTTAACCTTTTTTTCTTACAGAACTAATTAATACATTGTTTTTAAAAATTCTTTCTCTTGTATATTGGTTGCTTTTGTGGTCTGTTACTTAAAGACTATTCAGCTTTCATCTGAAAGGATCAAGAACAGTTCTCTTGAAAGACTGATACTTAGTTACTTGCATCCTACATACAAGCTACTGAGTGATGCTTTTGATGACCATATTATATATCAAATTTAGAAAAATTAAAAAAGACATTTTCTGCTCTTTTCCCCATCCTTACTCCCCAACTCAACTTGATAAGTCTTGGTCTCTTTGCTAAAGACAAGATTCACATACTAGGGAAAATGTCGTGAATTGCTGGTACGTTGCGGGGGGCGGCGGGGGGCTTGTGTTCTGCTTTGTCATCTTGTGTCTCTTGACAACTTTAGCTTTTAGCAGCTGCTGTACACAAATTGATGTTGGTACTGAATTATTCCCCATGAAGTATGAACATTATTACTGCATACTGGGATGCAGGCTGTAGAAAATAATAAAATGAACAAAATGTAATAATGCATGCTGTCATTTTAACCAGACACTCAAATCTCTCGATATACAATCAACTCCTTTAAAGTGAAGTCCGGACATCAGCACACCACAAAGTTGATTAATACCACCTTCTGTCAAATAGTGTATCTCTCGGGCAGCTCACTGTAGATGCTAATCTCCATTTTATTTTTAGCAAGCCATTAGTCTCACAGGGGAGAGTGGGAGTAATTGTCAAAGCTGGAGAAGGACTGCTATTAAACTGAATTGCTGTGGCAGGTGTTTTGTGGTATCTCCTTTGCTTTTATCAATTAGCAACTAGTGGCTTCACATTTTAAAGACATGTGAAAAGCAGCCCTGTCATGCCTTCCCTTTGGCATTGTTAGATTGGGTCTTTTGACAGGTATTCCTTGCAAAGTTTCTGTTCTTTGTCAACATACAATAATTTGTACTATGTAAATCCTTTCAATAGTCTTTTGGTTAGTTTTTAGAGGTGTTTTTTTTTTGTAGTGAACTGTGTTTAGCCTCAGTTTGCTAAGGGAAGCAAGGCTTTTGTGACTATACTTGCCCATCCATCAGTCCCTTTGTCTTAGCCCTCCTCCCTCACGCCAAAAGGCAAAAAAATGCACCAGCATTTTGGATGTTAACAGGGTGCTGATTTCCACTGTTGACAGAGGGGTGAAGGTCTCAGGATAAACTGTTGTGAAAATTGGTGGTTAAGTAGAGGAGTCCAGACCTTCACAGAGAAACAGTGAGGTAAAACCTAGACCATACTTATCCTGGATGGCCACATGTGCTTCTGCCTGTCGCTTTGCCAGGCAGTGTGCATCTGCAGACTTGCTTCTAGCTGTCATGTTTCATGGTACGGAAAGGATATATGGATGTATGAACTAGGGAGAGGAGAGCACTGGACTGTACAAATAATGGGGCCTGTTGGTCTCAGCAACCATCAGGAATGTGAATCAGATCTGCAGGGAGGGAGGCGATGGGTTAGTTTCTTTCCATCCTGCACGTTGTCTTAATACCAGTGCTTGCTTTGTCCATAATTTTCAGTCCACTTTGCACTTCTGAAGCCAGCAGTGTTTGAGGAGTTTGTTCCTTCAATTATCCTGAAAGTTGGAGCCTACAGATTTGTTAAAACAAAGCTGTGGTTGCATAGAAACTCCTTAGTTATCTTTGATTTAGCATTGTTGGAGTCCAATTTAAAAACAAAAAAACCTGAAAAAAACCCCACCCTAAAACCACTGAGTTTAAGAAAGACAAGATAGGAGAAGAAAAGATTGTACAAAGGAAAACACAGGCTACTTGCTTTGTGTATATCTGCAGCGAGTCCTGTGGTTTACCCAGACCGCTCCTTTCCTTAGTAATACAATCATGACCAATTGTATCTGACAGAAGACTTCTGTAAATTTATTGATTCCTTTATTGCTACCTTCACTGAGAAGCTTGTTACACACGTGTAGATATTCAGGAAGCTCACGGCAGCACAAGACAACAACTCAAAATAAACACAGTTCCCAGCAGGGGAGCTCTTAATCAAGCACTAAGTTGAGAAATCTTGCGGAGTGATGATCCAGCTCTTTTTGGCGATGGGATCTGACCTAATTAGGATTAATGCTCTTCTTCAGATCGTAACTGCCTCAATTTCTGTAAATGAAAAGCAGCTGTTAAAGCACCATATTCATTTGTTAAATAATTGGCCTGCAGAGCCAGCTCCAGGACCTTACAAGTTATAAAATTCTGTAAGTTTTCAGTTTGTAAGGAATCATAGAAACAGCATTTAGTTTGGAAAAATCTGGAAGCATAGGTAATGTCAGTACATTATATCTTTTCTTCTTTCTGTCCAGTTGTCAGAGCTATGGGTATCAGGTGAAAATGTGGTTGATAAAGCTGTCACTGTGTTGTGAACTTGGATATTAATCAGATGGCCAGCACAAGTTCTGAGCATTACTACATTACTGAGATTTCCCACATGAATGTTCAGAGGAGGATTTTAACGGTGCTTAAATCTTCTGAATCTCTGTAGCAAATTCTCGTTTACTAAACCAGGGCAAAAAAATTTAGTTTCATGCTGCTGTTATCCAGTTTCAGTGGGTTTTTTTCCTCTTACTGTAAGTTCTTCATCCATGTAGCTATGAAGGTCTGAAACGCCACTGCCTTTTAAGAACTTCCTTGTCTCTTGCTACTGAAATAGCAGATACACAGTGATAAAAACATAGTACAGGAATACTAAAAATTGAACCTAAAACTGTAAGCGGCATGATATGTAGGAGGATTAATGCCTCTGTTGCTGCATTAGGATTTTTGTATCATTTTAATGTAGTTCTAATGACACATTAAAGTTGAAAATACACATTTCATTTGGATTTTTTCCTGAAACAGGTTACGGTTTGGTTTTGAACCTTTTCAGGTTTGTCAAATAATGTATGAGTAATCAAGTGGAGATACTAATATTGACAGTGCTGATTTATCTATTGCAATATAGCAAAATACCCAATTTCAGAGTGCAAGACATACCCGATTCTTGAGGTTTCTTTAGATGGTCTAGTAAGAGGTTACTGGACAAATGTGTGTTTTCTTTCTCTTCTCGTTTCTAGTGCATTCCAGTGCCTTTTTTAGTAGAATAAAAAAATCAATCTCAATTTGGAAGAGGAGATTACATTTGCAACTCATTGCTTCATCTTTCAAATACATGGTTGTCATGTTTTTATTAGTGTTTTTGTTTTTTTTTTTAACGTGATAAGTGAATCAGAGTTGTTCTCTTGTTTGTTGTGAAGCCTTGATACATTCCAGTACGCATCCTTAGGAAAGAGCTTGGAAAGAAAACAATTTTCTGTGCAGGTCGTCAGAGACACTGATGAAAGTTTCTGTCTCTACTTCCCAGGAAACCTCATAGTATTCTTGATTTATTAATGGTGCATGCACACTTGTATATGCCAATTGCATATCTACAGCTTGATTGTTTTGCTTTTTCTACTGAGGATCACAACTAAATCAGTAAAATATTTTATGGATATAGAAGTCAGCTCTGGCCCTTGATTTTGGAGAAAATGGAAATAATGCTGTGGTTTTGAGGTAATTGGAAGACTGTTGAAAATAAATGTATGTAATTATACTGAATATACCCGCATGTATGTTTGTTAGATGGAAGAAGAATTTGTGAATCAATTTACACTAGATTTTTCTGAGTCTTGCATTTATGGTTGACTGGGTATTACTTTCTTCCTACTTAGAAAGTAAAAAGATAGAAAAGGGACCCCTATCTTGGTAAGAAATCCATACTGCCAAGAAGCCTACTTTTATTTGGGCTAATGACTTAATCAGAGAAGCAATGCATAGTATGCTGCATACCACAGTAGTCTGTTCTCTGGCCAGAAATGTAGCCTGTTGATGACGGGAGCTCCTTAGTGATGAACTTTTTTTTTTTTTTTTTTTTCCTCTATTCACTTAAAGAATTTACTACCTATCTATTGCACTTCTTGTGTGGCACAGCCTGCTGTACTTCTTGGTTTGGTTGTGCACAAAGTGATTATTTCAAGTAATTATTTGACTAAAAGGTCATCTTTGTTTTACTAAAAAAAACCCTCAAACACTTTGTTTAACAACAGAAGACCTGTCATCTTTATCCTGTTCCCACATTTATGTTTTAAAGGTTTAACAAGTTAGAGGATGAATTATATTAATTCAAGCTCTACCAATAAGGCTCTTCAAATGCAGAAGAGTAGAGTGGTATGGGCTGAAACTACATCAATCCACTGTTTTAAAGCCAAGTGCTTATAAGCCTGAAGTTTGATTTGGACTTCATAACCTGTTAGTTCCTAGGTGCTTGTCATGATGATCTGCTCTCAAATAAAGACATTCTTAGTTGTTGACAGTGTGTCATAAATGAGTTTGCTTAAAAGTATCATCAAGTCATAATGCAGTTACCAGTATAACCAGAAGTAAAAAAAATAATCAGTGTATCTTTTCCTCTTCTTACCCAAATCAAGGCTTTTAAAGCCACTTGTAGGAACTGCAGTTTTGTAGTGTCCCAGTTGTGCAGTGATATTCCTTTTACCTGACAGCATGAGAGTGTTTGGAAAAGACTCATACAATTTCTCAAAGCTTCTGAGAGTGCAGAGAAGCCTTTTCAAGAGTTTCCACTGTATGTGAACTAATCTTAACTGCAAAAGATTGTATACTGTACTGTCTGCTTATGTTCCAGTTTGAGTAGTGATATGAATAACAATAAATTATTTACATTGTCAGTTCATGCATAAAAATACAGTGTTTTTTACTAAAGTGCTGTTTACTCCCCCATTCTTGTTGCCAACATGTTTTATTTTGCACAGGTATTTCAAGATATCTGGTAATTCTCTGTATGTACCAAAGGCTTTTATCTGCTTATTTTCTCCTCTGCTGATTAACTATTGACCATTAGCTGCAGGAATTATGTGCTAATACAGCCTCTCTGCTGGAAGTTAGGCTGTTGATCTAAAATAATATTTGTTAGGATCAATACCCTAGAAATACAGCACTTTACTGCTGCCACTTCTCATTATCAGTCATCATCTTTTCAGAGTACTCACGGGATTGTTACACCCCTATATATTACTTGTAACTCAAAAAACAAATACTGTTTCTCACTCGTCTGTGTTTGTGAGAAACAGATTGGTTTATTTGGATGGTCTATATTGAATTTCCTATACAGAAATGATGATAAAGGTATATTTTATGGTATTTTAAGTACATACATTTTAGCTGCTGTGCTGAATACATAACTATTTCTGTTAAGAAATGTGATTCTTATTAATATTTTAAATAGTTTTCTATTTAGGAACCTTTAATGTTAGATTTGAAAAGTGGAAGGATGTACTGATACACTCCTTCACAATTAGTTCTCATCATTTCTGCTTCTCAAACTTTTACTTAATCTCTGCACTGTGGGTTGTCTTCTGTCTTTGTACAGTTCAATTTTGGGTCTCTGATCTGTGTTCTTGATGCTTTTGTTTTCTTCTGTGGATATATCTTAAGGGAGCTCTGGCCACTTGTTTTGAGGGACATGAGGTAGGGATGGATGTGAGTTGGATTCTGCAGGTATCACTAGTGCTGTGAGTTAATGTACTGCAGCAGAAAGTGTATCAAAGTGGAAATACTGTCCACACAATGGAAATAAATGAAACTTTTTAATTACTGTACTTTAAACATTCTTTTTTAAGTTAATATGATCCATTCTACAAATTCTTAAGTCAGACAGGATCACCTTAATTTACTTTCGGTGTGTAATTTAGATGAAAAATCACAGTGCTAAGAACTGAAAAATTAAAATATTTTTCCATTTGTCAAAAAGTTGATTTTGAATCTCCGCTAGGAACGTGAATACTTTTCACAAAGATTTCAGATGTAACCAAGCTCAATAAAAACTTAATTCTCACAGGAGCAATAATCATCATATTCAGTCTATAAAATGTAATGAACTGGAAAATTTTAGCATCATGTAACTGCGATTATTACATATATTCAAGGGGGTGTTCTTCTGTGATTCCCAAATGCTGTAATCTCTCAGTGATTGTTTGCAGGAGTAGTAGCAGGAGATCCATTGACTTTCTTTTCACATGTATTAGCACTAATGCAGCATCCCTGTTCCTTTCCATGTGACTTTCATCCAGCTTATGTTCTGCTTTTTTTCTCTCACTGTGCTTTCTTCTTTTGCTCACATTTCACATATATTTCTGACTAAAATATTTTTTCTTGCCATACCTGGAATGCATGACTTCTCTCCTTGAGGTTAGGTAGAATAGAGTTAGTGGGGGGTTGATGCAATGACATTGTAAGAGAGGGAAGTTATGACACCAATTCTAAAACAATGTGGTTTGAAAAATGGCAATATCAGTCTGTTCCCAGTGCACCGTTTGCACAGTTCATTTTCAATATGTCAGCATCACAGTACTGTGGCATAGTAGCAGTGCACAGCTCTATAACATCTCCTAGCATATGCAGATTTTTCAATTTAAGATAGGTACTGTTGATGATGTACCTTGGCATGTAATGTGCTTTTCACCTTGAGATCAAAGCTTTCCCTTCTGTTTTAGCAAGAAAGCTTCGCTGTTGGCTGTGATGAATGAATGGATGGGATAAATAACATTAAGAAGAAAAAAGCTGTTATGCTTCTGTCTTCCCCAGGCACATTCTTTCTGTCCTCTGTTTACTTCCTTATTATCCAGACTCTCAGACTGTTAAAGTAATCTTGTACCTTTCCACTCTTCTGGTTTTGATTTATATCTTTCTATTCTCTCACATGGCTTTGCCTGAAGGTTTCCTGATGGGGGGCTGTGAGTGGAGGGTGCCACTCACACTAGCTAATGTTAGCCTGGTGAGTGTGGTTTTGTAGACTTCATCTGTAATCAGTGAGGAGGGAGCCAAAGTCTCCTTTAGGGGGAAATTCAGGGAAGACCTGACTTTGCTGCTTATGTTTTAGATTCAGTAGGGTGAAGACAGACAAGGTTTTCAGGGAAAGAGTTGCTATGATAGGAAAAATCCTCAAACTAGCTTTTAAAATACCGTTAGATGTAGTCCTCTTACTATGACTGCATGCATTTGCAAGTTGCCAAATCGTGAAAATGCTTATATTTTGTGATTTGACAGACAGTCGTGAATAGGTGACATCTAAGCAATAGGTCTTAAATGAATATTTTGAGCAATAGGTCTTAAATGAATATTTTGAAGTCAGCTTAGTTCTGAGAGTAGTTTAGTTTCCAGAAGCTGCATTAGTGTATACCCCCCCCCCGCCAAACCTGCTGTTGGCATCTTTTCCTAATATGTTCCTTACCTTGGTGGGTTTTTTCCTTCTTCAGTTTATTGGCTGCTCTGACCCAGTGACCCTTTTTAAAATTCATTTCAATAGAGTAGCATGTTGATTTGGGGAGATAAATTTGCGAGACAGAAATAATTGCTAAGTTTTTAATTCAAACTTATAACCAGTGTAAGTGTAACAGTCTTTAAGGGCTTTACTAGTGCTTTTCATCTGAGGTGGCAATATAAATAGTATCTATTCCTTTAGGCTAGTTTCTCATATTAATAAAACTTGATAGGTTAATAAATCTTCAGTAAGAACATAAAAATAGCTGTTCTGAATCAGCTGCTATATCTCTTTGTATGGAAGAGAAAGGTGGGAGCAAGCAAATAGTTATCCATCTCATGGTATATTTTTCTAGTTTCTAGAAGTCTGAATGAAGAACTTTCTCAACTGCATGTTATACTATTTGTACTTGAAGCCCTTAATGAGATTTTTTTTCTTCCATGCATTTATCTGACTGCTTTTTCATGTAAGTTTTGGCATCCATAAGTCATAGTTATGAGATTCATAGTTGAATTATACGTACTTGTTGGTTGCTTTATAGAAATTTTCTGTTTCTAGGGTAACAGAAGTGCTTGTAATATTTCAGTTGATACCACAATTTTGGAGCACATAACTCCAACCCCTGATCAAGCTTCTTTTTGCATTTTGGTGCCCAGGAACATGGAACTAAGGTTTTCAGAGATCTGTCTGCAATATCTGCAAATGTTTTATTTGTTTTCTTAAGTCAGAAAAAGGTGATTAGGACTTATCATTCCATATGTCTAGTTAGTGAATGTCTCTTTCTCTTCTGTGTATTTATCAACTCTGAAGAAGCGGTAAAGTGATACATGCAATTCAGTCATTATGAAGAGATATTTCTGCAACTCTTTGCATTCTGCCAGCTGTTGACTGTCTTCCCTGTTGAATCTTTTGTTACCAGCTTAATTAACCGTACATAATCATCAGACTTTGGTGTCTTACTGTCTTCTCCAGATTATACACAAGAGTGTTGAACTGCATGTTGCCCAGTGTTGGTCACCTCTCTGCTGTGGAAGTGATCATGTGAAAGTCCTTTCCCTTATATCCTGTCCTTATTCATTTAGCCATTCATGAGGCTTTCCCTTTCATCTTCTAATGGTCCCTTTTTCTTTCACAGTCTTTATCAAGCTTGTCTTATAGAGGATTTAGGAAATCAGTCACATATGAAACAGATGTGTCTCATACTGGATGAAAGAATTGTAACAGACCTGCAAGGCAGGACTTCTCTCCCCATTACATCATTCTATTTTGATCAACTAATTTTGGCAAAATTAATTATTGTATTTATTTTTCTTATCCTTAGTTCAGTGATCACATAGGAGACTTGCAACAATTTTTGACCAGTCGGGAATATCCTGGGTGATATGAATGTCTTGTGAGAAATCTTAACCTATGTTATATTACGTTCTGAAGCGGTAATATTTTCTGTTGCTTTCTTGATGAATCTTATCATTGCACTATGAAGGAGTATGAACTATATGTAAACAGTTGAATTCTCTCGGGACTATGAATTCTTCTTAAACTTTTTGTCATTCCTTTTAGACTGTAAGAAAGGATGAATTTCAACTGTTGGTCTGTGAACCAAGTATCGTAGGGTGAGTTGCCTTAAGCAGTTGTTGCATCTTTAATAAAGATTAAAATGAACTGGAAGCATCTTGTCTGGCTGTAAAAATTCTCTGGTGATATTTTTACAGCAACAGTTTACAAAGAACAGACACTTAATTATGTATGTGAAGAAGTCTGAAGACTCAAAAAATCTGTTTTGCTCCAGTGTAGAATTTCTGCCTTCCGGTAACTATATTTTTTTGTTGTATTCAGAAAAAAAAAGAGCTTTACTCCCTCTTCTGACATAATGAACTACTGGAGAGTATCAGAAATATAATCTTGTTCAATTTCAGAAAGAGATTATTTATTCATTCATCATAGTTTATATGTTTGAAATTTACAACTAGGATGATTGCTTATCGTCAGTGGAACTTCTGGCAACTCTGTATTCAAGTACAGGTGACTAGAAATTTATCTAAAAGCTTTAATTTAAAAAAACCAAATGTATTTTGAAGTACTCCTATGATCTTGGGAATCAGTGCTCACTAAACAGTTTTAAAACTGTGTCTTTATTTTGAGCCATCTCTCACTACTCAAAAACAATTTTTTGGCTCACTGAATTTGGTAAATGACTGGATGGCTAGGATGAAGAGCAAAGAAAAAAGTATCCGTAGAACTAGCTGTACAGTGTTTTTAGGTCTAATGGCTTTTTCCTGCATGTGACCCACTCCAAACAGATTTGTCTGCTGTAATCTCATTACTGTGCTCATGGTAGGCTTGCAGATTAGAGGAGGTTTAGTGGGGTTTACAACCCAACTTGAGCTGTCGGGGTCTGATATTTTATTTTTATTTTTTAATTTTTCCTTCTCCCCCAAACACATATGTGCACACAAGTTCACATAGTTACACTGGCATCTTTGTGTAAAATCCTGAAGACTTAAAGTTCTATACATATTGAAGAGGATTTCCTTCAGTGAAAAATTGTGTTTTGAGAGCTCTAGTTTCCCCATCTGTGTGGGTTTGTTGTCTGCTGGAAATCTCCCTTCTCAACAGGCCTGTGGAAATTGCAAAATTTGCCCCCACTGACAGCGAAGGGCTCTTGTTCAGTCTCATCTCCTGAGACACCTTTCATGTTTCTGTGTAGATTCAAAGTCTGTGGCTTGACACCACTGTGGCTTAGTAGTGAAATAATTATAACACAACAGAGTTCTTAAAAATATGTAGGATCTGAATTTTTGAAGTCTGCCGCTGTTGCTGCCTCTCTGTGCTTGCAAAGCACACAAAGTCTGACATTAATACATTTGCCTGTATTGAAACCCCCTGTTTTGGGGCTAGGTTTTGCTAAGGGATGCTTGTCAAAATATCTGCTGCTGTCATAATCAAGGGGAAGTTTTACTTTATGATGAAGACCTTAATGGTGCTAACATCACACTGGTTACTGAATCAGCTACTTAAATTGTCATAAGACACGAGCATTTTTCTTAAAGGTTGTCCCGAAAAACCCCTCTGTATTCCAGTACAGAAAGATGAGTTGCTTTCAACAGTGATGGTATCATGGAGCAAAGTTTCCTTAATGGAAGGAGATATAAAACCATTTAATCTTTACAGGGTAAAATCAAGACTTGATTGTAGAGCATAGATATGATCCCTTTCTGATCAGAAATCCTACCAAGAATTTATTTGCAATGCTTCACAATTGCTGACATTTTCAAGAAGTTTTCGGATATTGATCTGCCTAACAGATAGTATGTGATACTGGTAAAATTCCTGTTTCCTGTTTCAGAGTAATAGAAGAGGGTATAAAAAACAAAAAAGAAAGTGTGCATGCTTAAAAAAAAAAAAAAAAAAAAAAAAAAAGCAGCCCTGCAAATTGAAGAACACACATTTGGCTTCAAAGTACTGTTTGTGTTACTAAAAAAACTGAGAAATCCTAGCAGGGCCTTCAGCTTCTGAAAAGGAGACGTAGCTCCAGCTGGTGCAGTGGGAATCACTTCAGCTCTGTGTGAGCGGGGAGTGCGTTAGCCCTCGGAGTCCGCTTTCTGCAGCCGCCCTGCAACGGCCTGCGGGTTGTGGTGGCAAGCAGAGCTGAGGAGGATGCTGCAGCTGTCACCATACTCGTCATAGGGACGAGCCACAGCCTTTATCCTAGTGGATAGTTCAAGCCAATTCCTGTGGTTCCTAGTTGGCTGTTAAGGCTTTTACAAAGCCGTGCATGGCTCAGGGAAGTCACCCCCCGACGTGTACGCCTCAAGGGTGAAAACTGGTGCAAGAACAGTATTTCTCTTTTTCAGAATGGGTTAAGAAACATTCTTTCTGAACTGTTATCAACGTGATTTTATATAATGAACCATAATCAGAAATAGTATGCTGGGCTGATTAAGGCTGTTGATGCAGTGAAACAGGAATACACCCACACATGTACTTTCTGTAGGTAATTTGCTTTTGAAGGTTTAGTATTGGAATCTAAATTATTTCAAATCTGTTTTCATTTTATAAAATGTTTTGCATGCATGTAAACCAGGAACAGATGTAGATATTTCCTTTTACTGACCATGCCTGGAAAAAAAAATCACATGAGTAAAAAGGCTTTTGCATCATACTTCCTTAGTTTTTCATGCAAAAATCTCAAGTAGACATGCTGGACTAAAGGATTCAGTTAGAAAGAGGTAGGTTTATTTTTCTTGTTTCTGCCAGATATTATAGCCCATCTTATGGAAAAGACAATAAATCTTCTAAAGAATAAATTCACTGGTCTTGGGTTGTAAGGGCAGTTGGTAAAAGACATCTTTAGCGTTGTGAAACCTGAGGTGTACCTGCATGGACAGGTGGGCAGGTCAGACACACCCAAGTTTCCTTACACTTTGAGATAACCGGCAGCATCCGACCATCCACCTACATTTGCCTCTTAAATTTTAAGATGTCTGGATGAAGTGCCAGTACTGCTGGCATATGTGTGCTTGTAGTAGACTGATTCTTATTTAAATTGCAAAGTGTGTTTTTTAGGTGTCAGTGCCACCTTGCTTGCTCTTTTCAGTTTGTATCCTGCTTTGCCAGCTTGACTGTCTGGATTCGTGACCAGAATTGCTTATGTTACTTCTCCCTAGTATTGCAGTTTGGTGTAGGTTGCTTTACACAATGGTTGGGCACAAATTTTTGCAATCAGTCCTTGAGAGTTGATGTATATAGCCAGCTAGGTATCATTTTTCCCTTTGTAGTTACTGGAGATAATTGTGTCTTCAGCCAGGTGACTTGTATAGCTATCTTTAAATTTAAAGTACTGCCTGTTTGAATGTTTTCAATTGCTTTTATTATATAGTATATGTTAGAACTATAGAACACGATGTACCTACATCATCAAAGCAAAGGATGTCATCTACCTGTTGGTCACTGCTGAGATCTGCACAAGAGAGAATTTCAAAATAATGAAGAACCTCTTCTAGGTTTTCTGCATATAGTTATTCCTCTGGTTAAGACTTCTGAAATCCTACCTGAACGCCCACTCATAGCACAGTGCTTTCAAGAAATGAATCAACTGAAATATTTATATCTAGCTTTATTATTTTCTAAATCATAAATGTTGCAATGGTGCAGCACGCAGATTTCTGCTGAGTAACTGCATATTTTCACAGGTAATCTTTTTTCTCTTTCCACATTGTTTTATTCACGCTTACTAGGATTTGAAGCATTGTAGAAGAATAGTTTAGGTACAACCAGTTGGTTTTTGTCTTGTGTTCATGTATGCATTCCCATGTGCAGTAGGAGAGTGTCATTAAGATACTAATTAATTTAGCAAAGTACAAGGCTTATGTAGTTGTACTGTGTTCCCTTCTAGGTTTTTAGTGCAGTTTACTAGTTTATCCATCGGTCTTTTGTGTTTCGCCTTGAAAGCTTCAGACATACCTTTCAATTTTTAAGGTGGTAATCATTAACAGATGTAACACACTTATCTTTATTGCCAGGTGCCTAGTGCTCAGGAATTAATTTCAGTTGTTTACAGATCCCATCTGTATTTTTCTGATGGGTTTTCATACCCAAAACATTGGTGAATGCTTGTTAAAGACAGTGTTTATTTTAGTCTTAAAGTTAAAGGACTCTGGAAGTACCAACAGGAAAATTAACAAAAGCCATATAGAGTCCTATGTGGAGGTTGAGCTGTTTATTCTTTTGTAGCCATAAAACTATGGAAACATAGTTTTGGAAAACAAATGTGTAATACATGTGATTGCTGTTTTTGAGAAAATACATATGAAGAGCTTTCCATCCTTTGACAAAGTGAATTACCCCCGGGGACCTCTGATGTCATGCCTGCTTATGTTATATAAGAGTTTAAAGCCTAAAAGCTTTTTTTTTTCCTGGTGGATTTATGGTGCCTCATAAGTTTAGATATATACAGCATGTGTGTCAAATGGTAACCTAAGATGGTTTTCCTATTTGGTCTGTGGGATGATCCCCATACTTAATTCTGAATGGGGAACATAGTAAATATATTCCTTGGTCAAAGTTTGCAACCTTTTTAGTTTGGCAATATCCATTATATCGGAGGGCTGAGAGGTGTTGCCATAAGCACTACCTAAAGAATATGTAGTGACTTATTGAATTGATTGCCATGCCTTCTAGGTGTTTAATTGTCTGAAGAAAAATGTTATTTCATCTGGTTATAGTTTTTATTTGCATGTATGCATAGACGTCAGAAAACACAAAACATGGTTCCAGAAAGAAGATTGCACCCATTCAGTTTCCCCCTATTGGAGAAATTCAGCATACAGTAATCCATCAACATCAGTAAAATACTGGTCTAGATGTTTGCTAGTGTTAGTAATTTAGAATCCTTTGCCAGTTAGTACAGAACTAATTTTTAAGTCTGTTCTAGTGAAAGGACACCAGAGTCTGTCTTGTAAAAGGGACTGCTGTGAGTTAAGTGATTTCAGGAAAAGTATGAAGCTGATGGTCTAAGAGAAAAAATGAAAAGAATGGAAAACATGAAAGTGAAGAGTTGCTGGGAATTATTCTTGTTTTCATGTAAAATCTGTTGCTCTTTTTTATCTTCCAAGATCAGTATCTAAATAAGAACACAGTTATAACTTTTTTCTTTAAACCCTTGTTTTTAACCTACCCTGAGGGCATTTTATTTCTTTTTTTTTTTTTTAAATCAAGTTCTTTACACTGGTATACCAGTATTCTTTTGAGGGTTTAAAAGTGTAGTAATACAAAACTTGTAATTTTTTAAAAAGTAAACCGATATATTGTTGAAAAAAGTATTAACGGGTTTTCAGATTCTTTTCCAGAAGGATTTACAGTGGAAGGCTGTGGAAGTTTCCCCTGGGTGCCTTTCAGTTAGAATGTTCCAGTTGTCCACAATCATAAAAGAAAAAAAAAATTCAAAATATTGTCCAAGTTTTTGTTTACAAGTGTGCATCCTCCTTTAAAGGTTTTAATTTACTTCCTTTCTTGGTGTTTCACACTTGACAGTCTCCTGAAGCAGAAGCCGCTATACTTCTTGCAAGGATTATTTGAGGATTACATGCTTCCCTATCTGTTCAGACATATGAACTGTTAAAAAGATCTGTCTCTTACTCTCTGTAGCCCTTGTATGACTTTATAGTCTGGACTGTGATTTTCGGTATTTTTTATTATTTAATTTTTATGCTGTCTGTACTTGACCAAAGTTTGAATGATCTGAATACCTAATACACTTCTACCGTGGAGCCTATCCTGGGTTATTAGGTTCTGTAATTCAAATTTCCTGTAGAAACATACAATGAAAATTTGGTGACGTTAGGTTTAAAATTGTTTGCTTTTCTTCATATACCAGTAGTGAATACAGATTGATGAAGTGTATAAAGTAGTTGTGGAAACAGTTGTTTAAACGATGTCACGATTAATTACGGTGTTTGCTTATATTTATGTACTTTTGTCTACAGTATACTCAAACTTGCTTTCAGAAGATAGCATTAACGACTTGTGTGTGAATATATGTAGATATATGTATACAAAAATATACGTGGTATATGTACCTACACACAAAAGCAAAACACCTTTTTTAGGGTAAAATACTTTAACTTTGTGTATGCTATCACAAAAGAATACCATTTAGACCAACAGACCTTTTTAATAGGTTATATGACAGGAAAATCCTTTTTCTAGCCGTCTGCTTTCAAAATACTTTATTTCAATAGTAGTTTTGAACTTGTTTTTTCACTTACATAGTGCTTCATTTTATCTGTATAACTTCTAATAGGTTTCTGTTGTTTTTCTCTAATATTCAGGAATTGGAACAGACAAGTCAATCTGCTTTGTGTTGTCAGGACAGTAGATAAGGCAGCAAATTCATTGAACAGCTATTAGCTATTTGGAAGCTTGAAAAAAGATCATTTTCTTGATGAGATGCTCAGCTGTCTTTTGAGTGGCTTTTGTTGAGAGACGAAAGCATGGTCTGAAATTGAAATGGATGGTGTCTGTTCTGCTCTGGTGGGGGGCTGCTGCATGACAGAGGTGTCCCTGGTTTGAGAAGGAAGGATTGTAGAGGGCAGTAGCTGAGAGTGCCAGCAGCTGGGCTTAAAGTGAGACGATGGTATGTGACTGGGTGCTGAGGAGGCCTGGGGCACAGGTGAAGGAGTGGTGGTGATGCAGGAATTGGGAACAGCTCATGTGGGCATTGAGTAATAATCTCCCTGCTTCTAATTCTCATCTCCAGTGCTGCAGCAGTACTTTTAAAGCAGGAGCAGTAGTTGCAGGAGTGCATTTAGGAACATGTGTGAATATGAAACACTAGATGGTTAATATGGGGGTTGCTGGGAATAAAGCCTATTAATTTTAGGTAAAATTCAACTCTCACTTCTGAAAAGCTGCTTTTGTTTCTCCCTTAAACACTTGACTGTGTGATCAGTCAACCTATGAAGACATGGTATTCTGTGGAGGTTTGAGAGCTGGATGACTTTCATGAAGACAGCAGAACAGCTCCTTGCAATTCTTTTGCCAAAACACGAGTTTAGGGAGAAGCAACTGCAGTGAAAGAGCAAAGAAATTAAATGGTGTTGGGAAAAATACTTTAAACACTATCAAAATGATGGTTTTATATTTTTTAATAATCCTATTACCAAATTAGGGACACAGTCTAACACCTGTCATTAAAACAATTAGCTTTGAGTTGTGCTTCAAACTACTTAGAAGCAGCTGGAAGTTTAAAAGTAGTGTGTTGAACACACTCTTTCCACCTCTTCCAGACTGAGGTCTCTTGCTCAGCTCTGTGGGATGCGATGAGGCGCGTGGTGATGACTGTGACTGCCGGCACTAGTGTGCCAAGTGTGGCCAGCAGGAACATGGCGAGTGGCTCAGCACAGAGACCACAGGCTGAGCTCTGTCTCTGGGTTGGTACCGAAGCTATGGCAGAAACAAACTTGTGGCTGGGCTGGAGGAGGGTGGTGGCGTATGAGCCTTGGTGCTGCAGAAGTATGAGCAAAGATGCAAACCTCAGGAAAGTGCATTTGTGGTACTTACTGTAATGTATGGCGATTATGCTGAACTGTACCCATACTGGCAAGTATCAGCCCATTTCCTTTGGGGTTCCTTGGTCTGGGTTTTTTTGCGGGTTTTTTTGGTTTCTGACTGTTCACAGGTCAGTCTCACAGTATCAGAAGTTATTCATTGATTAACTTGGGCTCTTTGCAGATAAGTAACTTTTACAGGAGTCCACACACCAGAGAGAGCAGTGTTTCTGCAACTATTACCTAGGGATGCAATATATCAACAGCTAGCAACAGAAAAAGAAACGCAGAAGAGAAACATCTCTTTAAAAAAAAAAAAAAGGGTGATGAGATGTAAGTGGAACTCTTCCATAGTTGCTAAAAATTTACTTTCTTGAGAGATGGTATCTGGGAACTAGAATATTTTGCTCTCATGTTTTGGCACTGGTTTAGAGTTGCTTCCTAGAGAGCAAGCAGTGCTATCAAAAATAAACTATTGTTGTTAACAATCTCATTCCAGGCATAGAATACAGTATAGCATCCAGTAAGGTTTGTCAGCATCTTTTTTTTCCGATTGTGTAAGTTAGCTTCTGGGAAAGGGATTCTGCATTTAATTAACTGAGTGACAGTGGTACCAAATTGGAGCATGAGTGTTGAAGTAAGAATAAGCACGTGTGGTACCTTTCCTCTCTCTCCCCCTCTGTCTCAGTTAAAAGGAATTTTAAAGGGTTTGTTTCAGCAACAGTTACTTGTACACTTGAGTATTGTGATATCCTTGTCTTGATTAATGGTTACGAAAGTGATGTGAAAACAGAGGACACAGTTCTGGCATGAGATGTTGTGGTGTTTACATGGAGAATAATACATGGAGAATAATGAGTGAGAGATCATAATGGAGAAAAATGTGCTGAAATGCACAGGTAGGGAATTACTGTCCCCCATGTTCATATATCTGTCTCAATTTGATAGCTTTTATTATGCTTCATTTAACATCCTGTTTGGTCATGAACATTTTACCACTGACTGCAAGTGAGAATGATTATTGAATGTGACTTCATGGTCTCCTGCACAGGGAGGCCAGCTGGTTCAGTGTACTCTGAGCCAACGGACGGCTTGTGTCTGCAGTTAGCAGGGCTCATAACCTGAGGGAGCAAATTTTGCCAAGTGCCACAGCGCACGAGTTTAGCCTTGGCACCCCTTTTAGTGACATCGCGCCCTCCGGTTATTTCACGTGTGGCAAAGCAAGCTAGTGTTTGTCTGTAGAAAGGCATGCCGCAAGAGCGTAGAAACTGATGGGAGTAATTCACATTAATTACTATTACACCTTAAAACCAATGTAACTTTGCCTAAGTACATATATATACACACAAAGTTCATAGGAGTATGAGCTTCTTCAGCAAAGAATGAAGTTAAGAATAAAGCACTATTAAATCTCAACAGATGAGGTGATCTACGGAGTGATCTTTGTGTATATGGCGACAGGTGTCACGCAGTTTCTTAGAGCAAAGGTTTTCTTTTGAGGGCTATGGAGCAAGGAAACATTCAGAGA
The DNA here is from genome assembly GCF_965140245.1 of Athene noctua. Taxonomy (NCBI): domain Eukaryota; kingdom Metazoa; phylum Chordata; class Aves; order Strigiformes; family Strigidae; genus Athene; species Athene noctua. Next base: position 13,963,296 of record NC_134042.1, on the reverse strand, counting down.
AAAAGGTAGAAACACAGACTTGCTGACGTGTAGATTAGCGACAAATTTTGTAGATAATATACATTGGGGAGTTGGGGGAAGAAGAAAGAAGAGTTAGGGGAAATCTTGTCTTTCATGCTATGCAAAGCTGACAATTGTCACAAATTAGCTAAACCAAAACCAGCAATTCCTCTAAGTGTAACAAAAATAAAACTGGTAAGCTAGTAAAATACCAAACACTAGTCTTCAAATAGCCTTTCAGCTGATAAAAACCTTTCTCTGAAAGATGAACCCTTTAACTTTCCTTCATTTATAATGATATAACTAATCCTGGGAAGAGAATAAAGTTAATAATAGGTAACCACATAATGCTAAGTATTTCTAAAGATTAAATTGAATTTTTCTCTTCTGAGGAATTAACTTTATGAAATTAGGCATTATTTTGTACATATAATAACTTAATTGGCTGATAAATTAGTATCCCCCCCCCCCCCCCCCCCCCCAAGCTTTTGTATATATAATACGAAACAGCTTTGTAAAGCTGGATTATACAGGAGCTGTGACAGACAGCATTTTGTTAGCCAGGGGAATAAATGGAGCTTTTCATATCAAATCAGTTAAAAGTATGTGTTTCTATTTCGTTTCAGTCTTTTTCGTTGTTCTGATTTCTTTTTCTGGTTTCATAGATGCTACAATTTTTCGGGTTTTATGCCAGTGCCAGTTCTTTTCCCAGTAAGGGTTAACATGTTTTCTACCAGTACTCTGTGTGTGTGTGTGTTACACTGCATTTTCTACGTTGGCTAGATTTTGGTAAACCCTGTGGAATATAGATGACTTCATTTATATTTTAAAAAACTATTCATGTGTAAAATGTTATTCTGAGCTGCTTATCCTACAGTTTTCAGTATTTTAAAATATCCTTGGTGATATGCTTTGCTTACCACCCTCTACTATATTTTATTGTTCGAGGTGGGCTTGGGGGAGTGGTATGGAGGCTTAGCAAAAGTGAGACTTCTCTGGAATTTGAAAACAGATTACTTCCTTCCCAAATTTTTAATTATAAAATGCCACTTTTTAATGAGGGCTGATGGTGATGTATGAAGTATTTCCTCTGGATTATTATGAATCATAAATAATTTGGTGCCCTGAAATCTATCTCTGTCAACATCAGAGTATTAAGATCATTAGCATCTGTGATCCTACAATCTGAAGTCTCAGCATGTTCCCAGAAGATAGCAGAGTAATTATTAAACCTCTTTGAGTAAGACTTGGTTATGGGTAAAATCACTACTTTGCAAGGAAAACAAGCACAATTCCACATAAACTAAATCTAGGAAAAAACTATAATAGAAGGTCTCTGAATCGATGCGTTAGACTTGATCTATTTTCCATTCATCTGAACAAGCAGATGTTGAATTATCTTATTTGGCTACCTGAATGAAAGATAGAAACTGCTCAGTGTGCTGTAGTTTAGGATTTTTATGCTATCCTGAGTTGACTGGAGCGAGATATTTCTTCTTAATCAGCTGCTTCTGTTTGCTGCTTTGTAATCCAAAGGCCTCTGGATGAAATCTTGACTGGTAGGTCTTCATTTTCCTGGTGGTTAATTTCAGTCACGAAGAAGAAGAAATCACAATCTCTTGACCTAACTGTCTTTTAAAAGTGATGTAGAACTGCAAAACTATCCTGGGATTCGTTTACAAGGACCTTTTAAGTTTGATCAGAATGGTCCTTTGTCCTACACCTGGAACCCTGGTTTTGAAGGAGGGAGCAAAGTAAGGGCAGCTATAAATAGAGAGGGGAAGAATGAAAACAGGTTTGTCTATAGCTCATTTTGAGTTGAGAATAAACAAAAGGTCCTCTGGTGCTGGTAAAAAGCAATGAGTAAACTTTGTCCTATGGATTTGAGACCCCTTTTGAACAGATCCTTGGACTGCTTTGCTAGTTAACCGCATGCAATGTGATAAGCAGATCATTGGTTTTCCAAGCTCTGTTCTCTTAACTGGTTTTATTTGATATAATTCTTACTAGATTTTCATGGACCTCTTTGTAGTTTTTGAATGTGGTTTTAATTTACAACTTTTCGTATGTAGTCATTCATCTGAGTATTTTGTTGGTCTTCTCAATCAGTTCAGATTAAGTGGAGAAGCATACATTTTCTTGGTTATGCTAGTTTGTCCTCACCATATTCTTTTCACATAGGCATTCATAGCTCTGCCTTAAATTATATTTTTTCTATATTGAAATAGTAACAAAATAGGAATAGCTACTCTTCACAATTACTACTCTTGTCTTTAGAAGTAGGTACAATACTGTTTTATCTTGCAGTTGTAACTAATTTTAATGGATTACATATTTTGTGTTAGCAATTCTGCTACTTAATATTTAACTTCCTGCAGGTTTTCCAGTTCATAATATCACTGATGGTCATTTAAATAAAGTGTGATTCACCCTGTCTTTTAATGCTGTCATGTTTTGCGAGTAAAGATGTGAGAAAATGTTTAAGTACAGATTGCAGTTATTGTTCCTTTCCTATTAAATCTGATGACCAGCGTACCCAGCGTCTATGCTTTAGGAGTTTTTAATGTTATCGAATGTCATATTTTCACTTTATTTTGATTGGAGCTAATTGAACCTTTTAGATCAGACTGTTAGATCTCAAATTAGAGACCCAGGACAGGAAGGTCTAGGGAAACAACCACAGACAGGTGGTTACGGTCTCCAGAAAATTTGATGTAAGTGATTTAATTCATATTGACACAGGCAAGGGGTGGAGTTCAGTTCTGGAGTTCAGAGTGTGGTATTAACTATTGCCATAATCATTTATTGTCTGTATTTCAGCTGCTACAGCAGATGAAGTAGGACAGTTGCAAAAACCTGTAAAGCATGAAACAGCTGGTCCCCAGAGTGAGACATCCTTAATGCTGAGTCAACGAACAACAAAAGTATTTCCTTTGGAAAATGTACCATGTGGTCATGTAACTAACGACTGTACCATACGTACAAAAGATCACGAATAAGTTCAACAGACTACTTAGCTATTTTTTTTTCACACGTGATTCTGTATATATTTTTATATATATATCCTTAATTATTTAGAATTATTGTCTTGGAAATTTTTAAAGGAAAAATAATAATCTGAGACATGGGGGAAACTGGTAGCATTTGGATGCTTATATGGTTAATACCGAGCTTGGGAATTGTTAGAGCTGTTGTGTGAACTTCTGCCCTTAAGTTAATGAGAAACTTGTACTAGTAGGTTATCTGTTTCTGTAAGGAGCAGCACTTGAGGGGGAGGAGATGTATACTCTGCTTTGAGAAATACTGACAGTGGAAGGGGAACAGTGAGGGACAAAAATCTTGGCTTTCATTGCAGGCTGTGAAGAGGAGTGTGCAATAGTGGACAGTTGTAATTCTGCCTGTTTTATGTTCCATCCTCAACCTGACTCTTCCTTCGCTATCACTTTTAGCCTGTTTTCCTCTTGCCCTAAATCCTTATCAGTTTTCATTCTATTTTCCTTCCATTCTGACTATAAACCGAGCCTGCATAACTCTGTAGAAAGGGCTATGTAGTGTTCCCATTTCGCAGAGCTTATTGCATAAGTGGTATTTGCTACAGCATCGTTGAAAAGCAAAGACAGAACATTAGGTTATGTGATGTCACACAGTGTTTGCATTCTTCCTTCCTTGATCTGATTTGTTCATGAAGTTGTTTCACCAGCTTGATCAGTTCTTAGGCTGGAGAGTGTTAGAAATCCATAAAAAGTTACAGCTGAAAATTCAGTAGTTTTGCAACAGCTACGTGAATAGATTGCCTTTCTAAAGGTATTCTAATTATATAGGTAGAAAAAACTATTGTTTCAGCAGTATCATTGTAGCAGAATTACAAGGAAAGTAACTGTGCTTATGTAAATGGCTGTGCAAATACAATAATAGCGTAGATCACTCGCACCGTTCTGGTTATATGCGATGCAGTCAGCTTGCATTTTAAGTATCCCTTATGTGTTCAGCTTTATATAAATAGCAGCTATTCCAAGGAGGTGCTGTCTATGGCAAGTGAAGTAAAACAGGCTGCCTTTGGAGGCAGAAAGTGCCCTGACTTGATATTTAATTAGTGTGGAGCAAAGTACTCCATAGCTTTGAGAAGAGACTGCAGAAAGTCCTAGTTTCCCTGGAAGCATCAGAAGGCTTTGATTCATAGACAATACTGCATTGTTAACACGGTGCTGGTTCAGCAGCATCTCTCTGCACACATTTGACAAATATTTAAAGGCCACATTTTGTGTAATTGGTTCAACCTTTGAAAATTATTAACTTCTTTGTGTTAAAGGATGTACACAGCAGTGCAAGATTTTATCTTGACAGTCACATGCTTTTGTCTTCTACCAGCAAGGATGTACTTGTGGAATTTTTTTTAGCTCCTCAAAGGGTGGTATACTAAATGCTTTGTGATCACTTTGGTACTGATGAGGTATGGGAAGGCATTTAACTTCCATGGCTTTGTAAAGCTGGATTATACAGGAGCTATGGCAGACAATATTTTGTTAGCCAGGGAAGTAAATGGAGCTTTTCCTATCAAATAATTTAAAACTATGTGTTTCTATTTAGCTTCAGTCTTTTTATATGTTGTGAAATCTGGGCAGAGATAATAGATGCTTTCTGGACTATCCAGCTAATCTTCAAATAAAAGCTGTGCAAAACACAAAATAAAATGGGACTGATCGCCATACTCTCTATTATCATTCTGTAATCTTTTTGCTAATTAGCTTCCTTCCTTTTTTTGTTAGCATATTATAGTTACTTACATTAATGGCAAAGTTGAATAGGCATTGTTAATACCTAATTGCTACTTGGATGTGTGACTTGTATACGGTAAATTCTTTAAAACGTTTATAAACAAATTTGGAGTCCTGATCTGGCTCCTCTGTGGCTTCTACAGAAATGTATGCTTGCTTGTATCCTTCGGCTGAGGAAATTATTAACACCCTACTCGTGCTTTGTAAAACTGGCTGCTAACCCAACTAAAAAGTATTACTAACCAGTCCATAAGGAAAAAATTGTATTTAGGTGTGAAGTCTAAAGGTAAAAGTATTTTTTTTAGAAGGCAAATGAACAATATCTAGAAAACTCTTCATCACTGTATAACACAAATCTGTGTTTTTGAGATGATGATCTACGAGATTTAAAAGAATGTTTGTTAGAAATACTAATTCTGTGTAATCACTTCAATAGTTTCAGTTACAAAAATATATATATTAAATGATTAATGCTTTTATCTCTCTTTTTCTCTGTTCTAGGCTTAGAAGCATAAGCAATTGGATTACAACTCTCACGTTTTGGAGCACAAGTGATGTTAAAACAATTTGAATGTATTGCAGCATGGCTACTTCTTAAAATGCAAAAGTTAAAGGAAATTATTGCTTATCAAAACCTACTGAATATCTGAATTTTCTAGACATCCTGAATTTAACTGTATCCTTAAATGTCCATGATTAAGATCTCATGCAACCATTGTATATTTTGGAGACTATTCTCCAAAAGAGAACTGTGCATTTAAAAAGCAGAAATGACTGTGTTTTCTCTGGGAACCTACTAAGGTTAAACGTACTGAAAGATCATGACCAGCTTGAAGCGGTCCCAGACCGAAAGGGCTGTTGCCACTGGGGTATCAGTTGGAACAGATGGCACCTCAAAAGTCCACTCGGATGACTTTTATATGAGGCGCTTTAGGTCACAGAATGGCAGCTTAGGATCTGCAGTCATGACACCGGTTGGACCGCCTCGCAATGAGAGTTCCCATCATGTTACCTCTACCCCTGGAGTCCCTAAAATGGGGGTCAGGGCAAGGATTGCTGATTGGCCCCCGAGGAAGGAGAACATCAAGGAAACAAGCAGATCTAGTCAAGATATTGAAACATCAAGTTGCCTTGACAGCATGTCTTCTAAAAGCAGTCCTGGGAGTCAGGGAAGCTCTGTTAACTTGAATGCTAGTGATTCTGTCATGTTAAAGAGCATCCAGAGCACACTTAAGAACAAGACCAGACAATCTGAGAATCTAGACTCCAGGTTTCTTACACCTGATGGCTATCCCAGTTCCCCAAGGAAAGCTCTTCGCAGAATAAGACAGCGCAGCAACAGTGACATTACCATAAGTGAGCTTGATGTGGATAGTTTTGATGAATGCATTTCACCCACTTTTAAATCTGGACCATCTCTTCACAGGGAGTACGGCAGCACATCTTCAATAGATAAACAGGGAACTTCAGGGGAAAGTTTTTTTGACTTATTGAAGGGCTATAAAGATGAAAAGTCTGATCAAAGAAGCCCAGCCACAAGTAAGCTCAGTGAACTCTTGATTGCCAGTGGAAGCAAGGGTTCAGGTTTCTCTCTAGATGTGATAGATGGACCTATTACTCAAAGGGACAACCTGAGACTCTTTAAGGAAAGGGAGAAGCCCCTTAAGAGACGCTCAAAATCAGAGACAGGAGATTCATCCATTTTTCGTAAGCTGCGCAATGCCAAAGGTGAAGGAGAACTTGGAAAGTCTTCAGATCTTGAAGATAACAGGTCAGAAGATAGTGTCAAGCCTTGGACTTGTCCAAAGTGTTTTGCTCATTATGATGTACAGAGTATTTTATTTGATTTAAATGAAGCAGCAATCAACAGGCATAATGTGATTAAAAGAAGGAACACAACCACCGGTGCATCTGCTGCTGCTGTAGCATCACTTGTCTCTGGACCCTTGTCGCATTCTGCAAGTTTCAATTCTCCAATGGGCAGCACTGAAGACCTGAATTCAAAAGGAAGTCTCAATATGGACCAGGGGGACGATAAAAGCAATGAACTTGTGATGAGTTGTCCTTATTTTCGTAATGAGATTGGTGGGGAAGGAGAGAGGAAGATTAGCCTTTCCAAATCTAATTCAGGTTCCTTCAGTGGATGTGAAAGTGCCTCGTTTGAGTCAACTCTGAGTTCTCATTGCACAAATGCCGGAGTAGCAGTTCTGGAAGTTCCCAAGGAGAATCTGATTTTACATCTGGACAGAGTGAAAAGATACATCGTCGAACATGTAGATCTTGGTGCATATTACTACCGAAAATTCTTCTATCAGAAAGGTAGGTAAATGTTATTTTTCCCTGTGTTTTATTAAGGACTTTTTCATTTTACCAACATACAAAATTCAGCTGATGTATAACAGTATTTGCAAGAATTATATATATTTTTTTAATCATCATCATCAGTTTAATCATCATGGTATATTTTACTGATCAGTACATGCTATGTCTAATAGAGTCACAGTGTTGGAGTAAGAAAAAAATGTTGATTTTAGTACTGATAAAACATCAATGGCTACAAGTTATAAATGTATTGAAACACAGCTTTGGTATCCATGGGAGTGGGAAGGGGTTGGCCCTTGAAAAATAAAAAAATAAAATTCTGAAATAAGAGAACTTTCTTCTTTCCACATCAAGACTTGACATACTGAGGATCTTGGAAAGTTAGCATTTACAATAATCTTTGGACGTTTTATTATCTTGATCATCCTTTTCAAAATGGGGGGGCGGTATATTTATTTTAAATCAGTAATAAAAATGAAGATAAAAACATGTTTTTCTTGCTCACTATTTCCATTAAAGCCATCATTCTAGTCAGAAAATTCTAATTTGTTGGATTTTGCAGAAACCGGCACTGTATATCCATAATTCTCTCTATATATACACACATGTGTTGCAATGACAACACACTCTGAAAAAAACAGAATACAATTCTCTTATCCCATGGTTCTGTTGAAGCCAAGGATTATAATTTCCATTGAAGGTATGCAGAAAAGTGCCCCCTGCCCCCCAAATGATGCTGGCAGTGAGATGCAGATCTTTCTCTCTGTTCTTCCTGATTCTGAAAATGATCAAAAAGGATTACAGACCAAAGTCCTGTAAATTGTAAAAGAGTTCTGTCTGCAGAATTGTGTGCCTTGCTATGGTATCTCTTGATAGATAGAACTGATCTAATGACTGGCCTGAAGAGTGCTTGTTCCTTAGCTACCAATGGTCAGGACTGGGTTTCATCTCTTCAGGGAAAGCAGCTCCAAACAGTTTGTTTCCTAGAGATTAAAGCAACAGGGATGCCTGGTTAAAATGAGTGGATGGTCAGTTGAAAAAAAAAATTTAACTGCATGTTACACCCAATAATCTCATCTCCCATTTTTCCCTTGCTGCTTTGAAATACATCTATCTCTCACCTTTTTCCCTGCATTGTCCCTTGGTTGAGTGGCTCTTGTCACACTTTCCATAGTCTCGTTTTTGTGCAGTCTTTCTAGGGCTGAGGGGTAGCCTTTGCTGCGTGGTTTTTGAGAGTGCCGATCCACGTCCTTCGGAGGGAAAGGAGTGAGGAAAAAAATGCTCGTTTCCCAACAACAGTAAGCCAGATGTGCAATGTAGGATGAGGTGTGTTTGGAGGGGAGAGCCTGAGATTAGAGACCTTTGGCTGCGATTACCTTCCTGTCTGTCTCCCACAGTAACAATTAGATTCCTTATCACTCTGAGTTTTGTGATCAGCAGCTAAAGGTGTAGTTTCATGTTATGAAATTGACCTAATTAACAGCATTTCAGCACTAAAAGGGGAACTTACTCTTCCCTGTTCCTTCTACCAGTTCTCTTGTTTTGTGCAAACTTGATAAGCCGGTTCACTAACCAAGCAGAAATCTTGCTATCACAATAAATTTGCTTTTTGTTGCTTGGTTATTTCTCACAAGTTTTAGTGAGTCAGATCAGCTTTCCGTGCAGTCAGAGAAGTGCCAAAGCCTAGTGGCCCATAAGCAGTGAGAATGAACAGCAGAAGAGGAAGGAGGTGTGAGTGGGATTTCAGCCCTGGGGCAGCAGCAATTTATTAGTTTGGTTTATTCTTAAGGGAAACCACACCCCCATGCTACTACAATGCCAGTCACCATTATATCTCCATTTCTTTCTAGTTGTAATTAAGATAAATTAGATATGATCGACACAACCTAGTCCTAAGGGTATTGGTGAGCCGGCACACGAACAAATCTGTGAAAGTTGCACAAATTTGACCTTGAAATAAGATTAAGCTTTGAACAAAAAGAATAACAATGCATGGGGGAAAAATTATTAAAGGAAGTTGTTAGTTGTTTGAATTTTACATGGCAGTCATGTTTTTTTTGTAGGACGTTTTCTCTTCTTAACTTCAGTGCCTGAAAATACAGTTTCTGACTTGTTTAAGATAACAGGATCTTTTCTGGCATCTCTGTTTCTTAATCTGACAGAGACCCTTCTTTTAAGATGTCTCTTTGTTAGAGGGGTTTGCAGTTCCTATAGATGTAGTAATTAGCCGGACAGAGTAACGCTAGCTTCAGTTCAGTATGGCAAAATTTTTAAAAACTCTGATTATTGAAATAAAAGGTTTTTTATCTCTAAACATGGTGCTTTTAGAATTAATCAGAAGGAAAACAGATTGGGTTTGTTGGTTGGTTTGTTTTTTTCCTTTTCTGCACAGTGGCACCGAATGTAAGGGTGGGTGAGAAGGAAAGATTTCCAGAAGCTACCTGTCAGTTGTTTTGGGGCTACTTTCCGGACTATTTTTATCCTGTAGAGCATTCTGACATTTTTGTTTGTCCTATGATTTTGATGAGTATAAAACCTTGTAACTAATTTTCTAAGAAAATACCTGCTAAGACCGCTGATGAACTTCAGTTTTGATAAAAGGTGTATGTTCTTTGACACAAAGGAGAAACAAGTTGCTCAGGCCTTCTTACTGAAATGCAAGAAAAGATGTCTTTCTGTGTGAGGAAGTGAGATTCTTACTTAAATACATAACTTTCTACCCCTCACCATTTTGTACTGCTGACCACAATGCTTCAGTTTATTTAAAAAAAAAACAGTAAGAGAGATAGAAGCAAAACCCTTGAGCTCACTGCTTCTGGACATAAAATTACAGTTCCCAGAGAAGGGAAGTGTTGTCATAGGTCAAGCCAAAACTTCTAGTCCTACCTTCTGGGAAAGGCCAGCAACAGATACTGAAGGAAGAATAAGAATAGGGTGAAGGCATAGCAATACTTTCTGGGTATACTTCGCGTAGATAATGGACTTCTCAAACTGGTGATAATAGTAGTTTTTGGACGTATCTTTCAGGCATTTATCTGGGTGTTTGTTACCCTGAATAAACTTTTAGCATTCACAAGTACGCCTGCAGCAGCAAGGAGTTCTGCAGCTTGACTACACTGGTCATAGAGAGCCAATTTTTAGTGGCTTCCTGAAAGAAAACTAGGGACATCAGGTTAAACAGTCTCATTGCTAGGTGAAAAAGTTTGCGTTTCTCACCTTTCCTCACTATGTGTTTATAAGCCTCAACCATGTTATTCCCCTCAGTCATGTTTTGTTGCCCTTCTCTGAACCTTTCCAGCTGAGATCAGCAGACAGTATTTGAGACACAAGCAAATCACAGACTTAAGTAGTATCATAATGTTTTCTGCTTAGAAATTCCAAACATCTGGCCATAACTTATCACTGAGACTTAAATTTCTTTCCCATACATGGATAAAAGCTTTGTGTATGTGTTCTGGGTGAAGTCTTATAAATGTTTGTACGGTTAGGTGTAATGGGTTAATTATTAGCAATAAAGTATTTTTCAAGGAGAGCCACGCTTATTAGCCTATCTATATCTTGATATTTAAGACTTAGTAGTAGTAATAAAACCATGGGGATAGAAAAATTTGTTTCCATCAGCTTGTCTAAGTGCTGCTTAGTAAAAAGAGCCTATTGCTCCAGAGGAGCTGTCTGCTCTCTCTGTCCTCCCAGTTGTGTCTGGGAATTACTGCTCCCCTGGAAAGAACCAAGATCAACCATTTAGCTTTGGTCATCACCAGGCAGTAGTAGCTAACATCATTACCATTTAGGAGAAATTTGAGTTACTGTCTTAGAATGGAAGACTTGACTGAGAAGTAGTTTCCTGAGCTGGTTTTATAACGACTGAGCTGTTAGTCAGCTTTCCTTTTAACTGTTGATAGCCAGTGAAAAAAACCCTTTGCTCTGATGCTGTAAATCGCTGCATTATTTTATCCCTAAACCAGTCTCTTTCAAGTATGTGGCTAGAATGTCATGAGCAAGAGTCTGAAGACGTTATAGGACTGACATCTAAAAATGCTGCCCTCTTGTTTCTAGAAAACTGCTGGGGAGAGTTTTCCAGTGCTGTAAATACTGTGGCAGGACTAGAGGAAAATACTTGATGCAGTTTCATTCTGAAGTGAAATATTTGGGATTTTTACTTCTAGTCTGATTACACAAAATACATCAGTTGTGCATGATATCCAAAGGTAAATATGGTAAAAGCAGAAAAGAACCTTCTTGCTCAAAATGAAGTGCTTCTATTTGGATTTCCTTTGCAAGGGAAGCTCCTAAATATCTGCCAGGAAAATGAGTATTTTCACTTAGGTTCTGTCACTGGAAGTGTCTTTTGAATTATATGATAAACGCTTAACTATTTTAAAAGTATATATAATCTGTTTTAATGACCAGGTACCAGAAATTAATTATTTCTTTTTTGGCTTGGATTTATAAATTAATTTATGGATGTTGTTAGTTGTCCCCTGAATGTCTTTTAATTAAATAATTTTTCAAAGTAAATTAAAAAATGTCAGGCTTGAGAAGTGTCGCTTTCAATGAGGTTCTGTGTGGGGTGGAGGAAAAAGCTGTCTATTATGCTGTTGATGTTTGGCATAAAAGCCTTGTGAAGTAGCCCTTGTTTTTACAGTAAAAGTCCTAATTAACTACCTTTAGGTTGGATATTAAGTTTTGTGCAGTTAAATTCTGCTACTGCTTTTCCTGCTCCAGGAAAGGGAAAATGATTGAATGCAAGGAAATTCAGGATGTAGTGGAAAATCAGATGGAGATGCACCTCTGTGCCACGGTGAAAAGTAGCCAGATATGGGGGTATATACTGTAGCTTTTAGAATGAATACAGAGGTGGGGTAGAGGAGGAGAGTAAAGATGAAGGTAATGAGTGAATGACACACTGTAGTAAATGTGAATAGAGGTGAGGACAGTGTGAATAGAAGATGGGACTGGAGGGATAAATAGGAGAGTGAGAAAGACAACAGTGCAGAGTGAAGGGAAAGAGGATAAAAGACATTTCCTCTTAGCAGAGAAGTGTAAAATTCAACACTACTTTGTGCATTTTTCCAAATAAATAGGAGCTAGATAAAAAGCCTAATCAAATTATACAGAATTGCATGTGTATTTTCATGCAGCTTCAAATGTTCCTCTTACCAGCCTTCCTAAATGTTTTTTTCAAAATGTAGTTTATCCTCAGAAAATTATCTTATCTGAATTGCAGGGTAGACTAGTTACAAGGTATACAAATTTTATCGTGTATAGAGTTGTCAGTACAGAAAGCTTATGTAATCTTTGGACCCTCCTAGTATGTATTACCACCATATAATTTTTTCATTTGAAATTTCTTTTAAAAGTTACATCAATGTTTTTAACTCACTGAGCAGTTCAGTGTGGAGATGGCCAAGCTGTATCTGCTTTTGGAAGCTGCACAATATGCTGATAGAAAGTTGATCTCATGTTCTCAGTGACTGTGCTGCTTCTGCATTGACCCTCTCTGCCATAAACTGTTTGGTTGAGCTATAAACATCCTGAAAAAAACAAATCAAGTAACGAAGGAAGAAGAAAAGCTGGGGTGCTAATAAGATGGTTTAGGTTTTTAAACAACAGAAGCTCTCTGGCATTTACAGGGCTCGTATCAGTGGAGTAGTATAAAGATTTAATTAGGCTTATGTGGATGGTCTAATTTATTCATAATTTCCCCACTCATGACTAATTCAGTCACCCAAAACTTACACCAATATTTACGGGATATTCTACAAGATATTAAAAGTATTTTGAATCTTAATTACCTCTGTGCAGTGTATTGGCTTTTGATGGCTTGCAGAGGAATTTGGTAGAAAGCAAGGTTCATAAAACTGTGAGCATATTTCTTTTATGTCATACATGCTCTGAAATCTTAAATGGAAAACACTGAGGGAAAGGGTAATAAAATACTAGATACTGGGAAACAGAACAGAGCCCCCCCCAGGCTTAAAGGGGTGGACAGCTATGTGAAGACAAATGTGTAATTCTAGGGCACAAGTAAGTTCATAAGGAGAGAGTGCCTACTTGAAAAACTTTAGTGTTTTGGAGGAAAGTATAGCAAGAACCAGAAATACAATTTTAAAAAGAAATAGAATAAAAAATGAGGCACTCAAATTTTTAACACAGCAAGTGGTTGGAAAAATGACTGCCATTCACTTTGGATGGAGTGTATTTCAGTATCTCTTTTTAGTATCTTTAAAGATGCAGTTCTTGATGATGATATTAAAATACTTTACATTTTATGTCTAGAGCAGAATAGCTCTAGACTGCTCTTAAAGTTCTTGTTTTAAAGTCCCAGTTGTTTTAAGAATAACAAGTAATCTGTATATAGTAGTTCAGGCAGAATGGTTATGTTTCCTTTCAGGGCAGTTACATCTTTTTTTCATTCCACTGAATTTCACTTTTCTTCTTTGAACTGTTGAATTTTCAGATAGCTCTAACTTTCTATTTTTGTGCATGTATAAATTCATACATGCAGATATGCAGCATATGGAAAGTGATGATATGGAACGTAGTTTTCTTGTACAATGTTTGACTTCTATTTTTTTGACAGTTTCTGTTAAAATTTCCTTTCAGGTATTGTATGTTTAAATTCAGTTGTCACTTGACATATGTGCAGCTTTGTTTATATGTTGTTGTATTATGGTGAGGTACCTCTGTCGTTACTCAAAACAGTTTATAACTCTCAAAAGGTTCAATAGAAGAGCCTTCAACACCAGTCTCTTAAATTGTTGAGCTTCAGCTTTTGCAGATGCACTTTTCTTATTTTTTTGGCTTTACATATGTACAGTTAAATGAATATAAAAAAATATATCAAATAATCTACTATTTGCCTAGTGAGCAGTTTCTCCAGCCCTGTATTGTCTTCTGCCACCTTCTTAACCAGGCTAGTTTTAGACTCTTAGCACTTTAAATTTACTCTGAGTCGTTGGACACTTTGCTGTTAAATATTTATACTAGTCACTTTGTTTCTTGCACTTTATTTTATTTTTCTATGATACTATGATTTTATTACTACGAACAAGTCTTTTAACTTCTTTTTCATCTTCATCGGTTTCTCCCCTTTTATTGAGTAACTTCTTTGACTGTATTTTGCTTTTTCCATACAAAAATAAATGTTACATTCTTTGCTAAGTACAATTGTTTGCCGCTCCCATTTTAACATAGAGTGGTGAGTTTTCCACTTTGGTGCATTTGACTTCCTTGGTTTTATTTTTAAGGAGGGGAAATTGGTTGTACTTATTTAGCTCAATATGAATGAAACAGATTTCAATTATAAGAGCCAGTGCAAGAGGTGTATCCTGTTTTAGGCCTCTTTAAGCAGAGATGCAATGTTGAATTTCAGCCTTCTTGTTTAAAGGGAGCTCATTAGAGAACTGAAGCATGAGAATTAAATCCTGGTACCACTGAAGACATGCTATTATTGACTCTAGTGGAGCTGGCAATTTATTTCCAATATAACAACTAAGCATGAAAATACAGTTGAAGTGTAAGAAGTAAGATGGCTTGTGGTTTGTTTTGTTTTTGTATGCAAGAACACTGGAACTATTTTGGCGCGGATGAGAACCTGGGTCCAGTAGCTGTGAGTATAAGAAGAGAGAAGCCAGAGGAAATCAAAGAAAATGGACCTCAATACAACTACCGGATCATATTCAGAACCAGTGAGGTAAGCAATTCATGAATGAGAGTAAAGGAAGCTAGAAGTGAGCAGGCAAAACCAGGTGCTATGTGTGGGGTTTGTGTACTTTTCAACATTGATAGTGGCTTTCTGTCTCCTCTACATGCATACAATCCAGGAGTCTTGTGACAAAGTTATGCTGCATTTTATTTTACACAGAATACAGGTGTATCAGTGAGTTATTCCATAACATCTACTGCAGAGGAAACTGAAGGTTGTTTTGCTTAAAGCTGAAAAAATTTACAGGTGCTGTATTAGCTACAAGCAAGCAAAGAGGAGGGAAATTACTTTCTCCACTTTTATATGTGACAGTTGGTAGATCTGAGAAGCATACTTCTATGCTCTGCTAGAAATACTACTACTAACCTTTTCCAAGTGTTAGTTTTCTGTAAAAATTAAATCTGTTGAATCATTTGAGATATTCTGACTACTGTTAGCTATCAGTGAGTGACATTTTGCGTATCAGTGTCTGTTTCATGCAACATAAGTTATTTAATGTCCTCAATCTCTGTTAAGAATTGGAAAAATAGTACGTTCTGCTCCACTGCTATTGGTAATCAACCTTTTCTCAGTGCATAATTCAAGATATAATTTATTTTTGTTTTGTATGCTTAGCTGATGACGTTAAGAGGCTCTGTGCTGGAAGATGCTATCCCTTCAACTGCGAAGCATTGCACAGCCAGAGGACTTCCCCTAAAAGAAGTGCTGGAGTATGTGGTTCCTGAGCTGAATATCCATTGCCTAAGGCTGGCCTTCAACACTCCAAAAGTCACGGAACAGCTTATGAAGCTGGATGAACAAGGGGTAAGTGCAGAATTATGGAGTGAGACGAATTGTCTTAAACTGTCAGATTACTGCCATGAACTGCAAAATTACCTTTTAGCTTTAAGTGATTAGAGTCAGCCTATTAAAATGCCTCATTTAAACTAAAGCTTCTCATCTGTAGGCAGAGTTTTGTTGCATGTCTTTCCCCAAGTCTTGCAGAATATTTGGTATGTATGAAATCATGTTCATTGCTCTAAGTAGTCTGAAGCTTTAGATTAAAGTTACGGCAATTGTCTATTTTATTTTAAAAAAGACTATAATAGTTTTTCAAAGACTGTGGGGAGGAGGGATTCTGTTTTGGTTTTCTTACTGATATTGTAATGAGAAGAGACATCTCCCATGTTACTGAATGTTTAGTTGTAATATTGCATTGGCACAACTATTACTGGTGTGCTGCCTGTCTATTTTTTTTCTTTCTTCTTCTTCCCTGAAAAACTACATGACAAAATATTCTAAGATGCTTCTTCATACAAGTGGCTTGCGATTAGGTGATAGTCCCCATGTCTCTTAAAGATGGAACTGAGTCTCATTAGCTATATAGCTTAGACTCAGCAAAATGGCAAAATGAAAGACCATGACTGAAGTGAATTTTATGATTAAAATCTTCAACAGTGACATTTAACAGCTCTGAGTACTGAGACTGTCTCTTTCTCCTGGACTTTTTTGCTTCTCATGATCAGCCTTTACTGCACAGAATTAGTATCTATTTCTTCTTGTTGTCAGTCTTAACATTGCCCTCATAAAATTGAAAAAGGTCTAATTATCTGCCTCACAAGGGAGAGAATATAGCTATTCTAAACAGGTTTATAAGTGACTATCATGAAGATTTTGTCAGCCTCCTTGTGGTTTGGTTATTAAAATGGGCAAGATGAGGAATCCCCAAATAAATACCTACCAGAAGTAAAACTTGAGCTTGACACTTTGTCCTCTAGTTAGTTTCAGAGCCTCCTCTGTTTCACTAAGAATATGATACAAGAGGATGAAGAAATGGGTAGCTGTGGCTGTCACAGAGCATCCAGACTAACACAGGAGTGGTTTTGTGTGGTCAGCCAAACGTAGGTGCAGCCCAGTATTATCCCTGACCATGACCAACAGTGAGTGCCTGGTTAAGAATATGAGAACAGGACAAGCATAGAGTGATACTTTCTAGTCCTGATACCTTGTAGGCTTTTACAGAGTTCTCTGTACTACCACTGTGTTTTACCAGTTTGATGAGTCCTAGTTCAGTTAGTCATTTCTCATGTAGAAGTTTCTGATCGTGCTTTTGCCTCTCTGGAGTCTTTCCAGTTCCCTTCCTTCTCTCCCACATCTATTTTAAGAGTGCACTTCTGAAAATGGAGAAAAATTTTGATTTAATATGCTTCCTTATCTATTCCTTCTCTAATAATTACTGGTATTTTATTTGCTTTATGGCTGCTGTTGAACACTGGAAGTATCTTTTCATGAATGCCTAAGATCCTGTTCCTTAGGGGTGTAAGTCAGAGCTCATTGATGTAGATACAAAATTGTGTGTCTTTGTACCACATGAATTCAACCTTTCCTGCATGTGCATATTGGCTTCTGCAGAGAAACAACACTGTGATGAGCCAGCAAACATGGAAGGTTGAGAGGAGATAGCCTGCTAAAAGGACGACAGAATATTTAGATGCTTGCACTGCTCAGTATAACTATTCTCTTTAACATAATGAGATCCTAGTAAGTTAGAGGCCAGTGTGTTTTATTTGGATGATGAGAGCAGTAATTCCAAATACGCACATATTCAGTGTTTATGGTTTGTTACCTGAGCATAAGCCTAATCTACCCTTCGTCCAGAATCAAGCTTATCAGGCACTTGAAGACACAAGCATATGTTTCCGGCTCTTTCCAAAGTTTTCTGTTTCAGCAGTGGAGGAAATGGAATTTAATACAACATGGCTCCATAAGTGAGCCTTTGGAGTCAAGGATCAGTACCTTACAGGTATGCCCATCAAGAACCTGCAATTTCTGTGAAAATTTTCTCATCAACACTACTGAGAAAAAAAAAATCTAGCAGAAAATTCTATTTAAAAAAATAAATTCCAAAATTATTTCTGGTAAATACCTAATTTGAAAAGTAATTTAGCATAATTTGCTTCAGAAGTTGGCTATATCTAAAAAAGTGTGAGATTAAATTACCCTTATTTCATTTCCTATATGTCATTAAGCTCCCACAATATGGTATATAGTATGGTTTTCTATTACTACTTAAACTTTTGAAAATCATTAAGGACAAGCGATAGTTAAAATTGTATTACTACATCAAAGTATTTGCTGGGTTTGTGGTAATGAAACAGTTTGACACTTCTAACAGGAAAAGATATGCACACTCTCTACTAATTAGAAGCTGTGTTTTTTTATCAATTCCAAGCTAACAGAAAAATTTGGATAACAGCTGCTCTACTAATTAAGTACACAGAATGTTTATCACTTCTTGCTGAGTGTTGCAGTGTTTCATTACGGCATGAACAGGTGCCCATTTGATATAGCAAATAAATGTTTTGTAAATTGAAGAGTTAAGACTATAAAATGACCGTAGCCATTAAATTTCACCCAGTAACCCCTACATTGAGCCAAGTTTGCCTGCACGAGTTTTGATTAAGATAGGCTATCTTTTTTTAAATTTGAGTAAAGGTTTTAAAGCAGTTGGTGGTTTTCATGTTCAAGAATTTGCAGCTTCCAGACTTCTGATATCTTTCTCTGCTACATCTTAAGTGTGAGATTTTTTTTTCCAGCAAAGGTTTTTGTATGCAGTGATTAAATCATCTGTTGGTCTTGTTTATGATAAACTAAACAGATTGCACTTTTCAAGTCTTTCACTGCAACATATTTTCTCTAAATTTCATATCACTTTTATGGCTGAGCTCTGTCTCTCTTACTCTTTCAATAGCTGCATATGACATCCAGCGTCAGAATGGGAACGTTCCTCTTGCCCCAATTTTGCACTGGTGTTGTATGTCAAATACCACGTTCCTTACCTCACCTTAGATTCCTGGAGTCCCGGTAGCATCTGCTGTTCTGTACATACAACCTCTATTGCTTGTCACCTAGCTGTTCTTTTACTGACTTTATTAAAATGCATTCATTTGAATGGTTCTATGTTAAAAAGCAATCCATTTGTTCCGCAAGGCTGCACTAGCTTCCTGGCTAATTGCCATCTACTTATCTTTGCCTTGAATGCAGAGTTCATGGCAACTTCAGGTTTACTTCCAAATATGATTTTAAAATTTGCGTATTAGGGTAATTACTGACTTACTCCAGTAGAAGTTTATCTTTATGGCAATTCTTCATTCACAGAAATACTGTAAAACGTCAGTTGGTTTCTAGCATAGTTCCGTATTTATAATACAAATTTGCTGACTGGTTAAGTCCAAGATGTGCATTCTGCTGTCTTTCACTGGGTGCTAGACAAATACTTGAAGTGTGCTTTTCCCACATATATAAATATGTAAATACTTTTAGATTATTAAAATTAAGCTGCTACTTTAGGAATTTTACCACAGCAGAATTCATCCTTCAACTCCTTTTTTAGCTTTTATTTAGAGTTAATACACTTCTAAGGACCCAAGATTTGCCAGAAGGAGGTGTAGAAATAGGGACTGCATACCTTTCTTCCCTCAGGTCTGCTTTTTTGGATTCAGAAATACCATCTTGTGTTGTTCTTATGAAACTTTTTAAGTTCAGCAAATCTAAGAACACAGCTAGAAGGTATAGCCTGCTCTTTGCGTAGGCCTTATTTAGTTACTTAGGCTGACATTTTCAAAGCCATAAAGGACAGTTGTTTGGTTGTTTGTGGATACTGCGGACATCATTTATGTTTATGTCCTTGAAAATACTTCATTGGTCTGAAACTGAAGCTTAAATAGTGTAGGTGTGCTTGGTGAGAATTGGTTTTATTTGTTGTAACTTGTTTAAGTAAAATTACTAGAAGCTAATGTAATTAGCAGTGCAGCCAAGGCATTGTGGTCCCATGAAACACTTCCATCCTTTGCAGTTCTCTGGGAGTGGACAGAGAGCATATCTGAGCAGCAAACATTGCCTGAATGGTCCAAGTCAGGACCTGCCACTGATGTTATGAGAAGTGATGGCAGTTGTTCTGTCAGGAGTGACAGCCATGCCACCTCTCACCACCCTTCCTCTCTTGTCTCCTCTCTCCTGCCTTCCCACATGTCAGCAGTAGCTGGTCTAGGCTCTCTGTGAGATCACATAGTCCTGTTGGCAGGGGCACGAAGCTTGGCTGCTGTGAGGCAGTAAGCTTGCAGTGAGTGGGATCATGTAGTTCCTAGCTAAGCAGAGATCACAGGAATACACCCTCAAACCTCATCTAGCTCCAGTGATTCCTGAGAAAATTTAATCTCAAACAGTTGTCACGCAGAACGTTTTACCAAAAAAAAGTGTGGACCATCCATCTGTATCTGGATTTTAAACATTGTGTGCACTGATGGTTGTTTTTAATTTTTGTATTTAAATGAATGGGGAGTTGAAATAAATAATCATAATAAGAAATTGTGAATTAATTTGCATGTGCTTTGTATTTATTTTACTAGTAAGTAGCTTTGTTTCAAATCTTAATACTTCAGTGTCCGCAATACACATTCTTCCTTCTTAAAGTGAATGGTTTTGGTTGGGTCTCTAGTGCTGAAAGAGTATATTTCTTTTATATACACAGAAAGCGCATCAAATAGTTAACAGTGACAGAAAAGGAGATAGAAACATTACTTGAAGGCAAACACACACCCCACCCCCCCCCTTTTTTTTTTATTCCCCTTTCAATTGCAGTCTTGGAAGTTGGCCTGTGAATGTTTCTTTCATAAAAATAGATTTGCGATAAGGACAGGCTGAGAGAGCTGGGGTTGTTCAGCCTGGAGAAGAAAAGGCTCTGGGGAGACCTTAGAGCAGCCTTCCAGTACCTAAAGGGGGCTACAGGGAAGCTGGGGAGGGACTTACAAAGACAGGGAGTGATAGGACGAGGGCTAACAGCTTTAAACTGAAAGAAGGCAGATTTATATTAGATATAAGAAAAATTCTTTACTGTGAGGGTGGTGAGGCACTGGCACAGGTTGCCCAGAGAGGTTGTGGCTGCCCCCTCCCTGGGGCAAGGCCAGGTTGGACGGGGCTTTGAACAATCTGATGTAAGGGCCCATGGCAAGGGGGTTGGAACTAGATGATCTTGAAGGTCCCTTCCAACCCATTTTGTGATTTGGTCCCTTCCATTTTGTGATTCTATGCTGTACTCCTATTTTATTGTAAGAAATTCAGACATACTTAGAAGATGCAAGTCAGTCTTTGTGTCAGATAATAAAATAAGGGGCATTCTGGAGGGGAAAAAAGAAACAGCCTAGAATTGTGACTCATGCTCAACTTCAACCAGAGTAATCAAACCAGGTTATTTTTACCCTTCTTTTTTCCCCTCCTTATTTTCGTACTGCTAGTACGTTATCCTTGTCACAATTCATTCTTGGTAGTAAAAGAAGAATACAGTAAAGTTGCAATTTTCAGTGTTACTAATTTTAAAATTTACTCTAATTAGAGAGTAGGACCACTTCTGAGGGCTTTTAAATTGTCCCACTGTAAATATAAGAAGTCAAAATTAACTAATTTCAGTTTAATTATGTGTGTCTACATCATCCCAGCAAGTTTCAAAACATTTTGTCTCATGACCTGTGATAGAAGCTTTGAGAACAAATCACAGTACAGTCAGATGACTTAGTTATTTGCAAGGGCACTTGAAACTGTTTTCACTTCCCGCTAACCTGTAGCCCAAACTTGGAAACCTTATGCTACTTTCGATAGACTTTCTTGTGATTTTGCTCTGGCAGATCTGCGTGGTATTTATTTAAAATGGAGCCTTTGCAGAAATTCATGTGTGGGAGGAAAGATGATTTACCCTGCAATAAGTATGCATTTTTACTAGATGAATTACATGCATAAACTCTCCTTTGCGTTCTGCCAGTCAGAGTTCCTGCCTGTGAAATTGGTGTTGGAGATACCAAGTGAATGGCTGTGGATGCTGCTTTCTTCCCTTCTGTAACTTTGGTTTCCGTAGTCCAGACCTAAAGGGCACAGACGTGGTCTTTCTTTTGTGTGGATCTGTTTGGAATTGCTGGGAACAGTTTGCTTTGAGGAATCACAATTATGGTTGGGTAAAGAATTACTTCATTCACATCTTCAGATTCTGCTGTATTAGGAACATCAAACACCAAATTAGAGGGAAAATGGAACTAAAAGCACAAATGTATTTGAAGGTCTATGCTAGTAAATAATACCTTTAAGTTATTACCAGCATGTCTCAATTTAGCTGTTTCCTTTGTTACTGAATTCTTAAGTCAGAGAAGGCCAACTGAATGCGATGGACTCTTTCAACATTGCTAACAGGTGAATGCACTAATAGATGAATAGTTTTTATCTTTTCTTTCAAGTGAGGGAATGTTAATTTTGTCACTTATAATAATGAAAACATGCTTTGCCCTACCTATCTGTGTGAAAGGTTTAGCATAGGATTGTAACTGTGGTACCAGCCTAAGCGTGAGAGTCAAGTTCCTGGCATTACTCAGCCGGTGTTTCCGTGTGGCTCAATGTAAGACATTCACCATTTGCAAGCTGCAGCGTTGTCTTCATGAAAAGAAGGAACATTAATTTTTGTTTTGCTTCAGAAAGCATTTTGACATCTTCAGATGAAATATGCCATCACTGAGGTGATTACTGTGAAAAACAATGAGAGTATTTGGAAACAGACTAACATTTAAAATTAGACTGATAATTAGGTGGGGTTTTTTGTGAATTATGGGTTTATTAAAAAATTAAAAGTGAATTCAATAAATAAGTTGCTGCATCACTTGCTATACATAAAAGAGTTTAACGTTTTTCTCTTTGCAGTTAAGTTACCAGCTTAAAGTGGGCATCATGTACTGCAAAGCTGGGCAGAGCACAGAAGAGGAAATGTATAATAATGAATCAGCAGGTCCAGCCTTTGAAGAGTTTCTTCAGCTCTTGGGAGAACGAGTTCGACTCAAGGGATTTGAAAAGTATCGTGCTCAGCTGGATACAAAGAGTAAGGCTTTTTCAATTTTATCTTTTTTTCCACTTAAGTGAACCAAATGCATCATATAGTTGCTAACCGACTTTTTATAGAGTTTTTAAAAATAACCTCTTTGCTGTAGGAATACAGTTGCTTAATACTAGAATTGAAAGCAGAGAAAGTATGTAATTTGACCTGTACCTATATGGTCTTTCAACTCTGATAATGATTGGATTTTTGTACTAATTCGATACGAAATTGTCACTAAAGCTGCAACAAGAAACCAGTAACTGTGACTGTTATTGGCGTTTCAAATCCATCATCAGTGTGTTGTCTAAAGAGTAATCAATACACTTGGCATGCCCTAATTTTTTTTAATGGTATGGTATCACAAAAAATGTTTTGAGAGCCCATCTATAGCTCCACCTTGGCAAGTTGATCTATTGCTTTCCTGGTGTGTCTGTTGCATGTAGTTTTTCTTCTAGGCGGTTTTGTCTTACTCCTGCTATCAAATGTATTCCTCTCTCTGTGATTTTTCTTTTGAGTTATGGAAATTAAACTGGATTTGGCAGTTTTATTATCAGCTTTAACTGTAAAACATATTGCAACAAAAATGCAATGGGAAGATGATCTTGGGCAACAGTATCTGTAAAAGAAACTCCCTGCCTTTGGAATCAAGCATGTGAAATACCTGTTTATCAGCTAGTACATGCTATACTCAATTTTTAAATTAATTATTTATAAAAAAATACTCAGGGGAAAATTTTGGCCTTTGAGTATTTGAATTAACCAGTTCCTATGGAAATCTTTTGCTATTTTGCTCATTTGCAGCAAAGGAAATTAAATGAGGAGTTGATTCATGAAAGCTGAAAGGCATTCATCAGCTTCTGTGCAGCAAAAACTGCTCATGGTCCTGGGTCTTCTACCACAAGTACAGTAACTTGATATGCTTTAGTGCTCCACCATTCTGCCTTGTGTCCTTAGTTCTTACAGGCATCACGTTGCGATCTCTTCAGGCTGTTCTTGATCAGCCTAATCATCTCTCCTCAGAGGGTTACACAACTTCCTGTGGTTTTAAACCTAAATTAATGCCTATTTCACACACATTTACCACTGAGCATGCTTTCTTTTAGTTGCAATACTTATATTCCCTATTTATTCTCTGGAGTGCATCTACATGTTGCTGTTATGTCTCCTCTGTGCTTTTGTGATATTACCCTTAATAAAATGAACCTCTCTTACTGGTAAGGGAGGCATGGATTTCCGGGCTCCCCCCAGTGTCCCCCAGTTACCAGTATTACCTGGTAACCTTCCTCTGCATTCATCCAAGTTTGAATTCAGTCTCTTTATTTAGCAGCTAAGATTACATGGGTGATTCCAGATGAGATCCAGGCAGTTTCTGGCTGTAATATTTTCTTGCTTTTACTAGAATTATACAATAATTCTCAGGATGGGTTTTCCTTTTCTGCATCTCTGACATTTTATTTTCAGTTAACAAAAATAAGCTAGGTCAAAAATGAAATGGGTATGGAAAACAGCAAATATTTATTATTTCATAACTTCTGGGTTTATACTGTGACCTCCTTGTTACTTTCAATAGTTAAAGTAAAATACTCTCTTCCCTTTCCTTCTGGTTTAGTTGAGACACCTTTCTTGGTGTCAGTCCACACACACTGGTTTCTAGTATATGTAAATGCTGTATGATTAAGAGTTGATTCATCTGCTCAGATATATCCATGAAAGCTATTAAGTTTCTTTAAGTACTTGCTTGAAATTTTCTTATAAACAGCAGAATTTTCCAGTAATGTTTTGAGTTCCTTCTTGTTGCTTCTGACTTGAGGAAATGGTTTTGTTAGGTTTTGATTTTTATGTACTGCAATCTAGCACCTCATGAATGGATATGTGTGTAAACTTCTAGTTGACTGAATCTCTCCAGGTTTTAAGAGTTGGCATCTTGTAATAAAGGTTTTCTACTCTGTGTTGAGAGCTGACCTGTCTTTTTCATGTTGCCCAGTAGATCTACCAGCTCCATTCTGTATCTAAAAATAAAAGACGACTTTACATGAACACTTCACTGTGAGCAGAGAGGAGGGGGAATGCTTTGAGGGGAAACTGCTGCTTTCATGAAGGGTTTCCTACGTTTTCTTTCAGTCAGGGTTTACAAGCTCACATGCGTGGGACCTCATCAGCTAGAACTGCCTAGGAAGTCCTAAGTTGTCTGAAATCTTTCAGATCATGTCTGCAAGCTTACTGAGGAAACACATGACTACACAGCATACATGAGTTCTTAACAAGCAGGTTTAGACAGCAGCAAATGTGAACAATGGCAACAAATTTTTGTGATGGATCTTGATGGTGCTAGGTTTTCCTTTCTGCCAGTGTGCAAAGCCCAGACTGGAAGTGGGGGAAGAGAAGGTGTTTTTTTTGGGGATAACACTAAGCTCTTTGGACAGCTATATTCAGAAACCCTTATTTCATATTCTGCTGGGGGGGGGGGGGGGCGGGGGGAGAGACACCTTGTGGTAGGCAAAATCCTAAAGACCAGAGATTGTTGCAAGAGCTACGTCTTAGAAGTGGGGAATACGTGAACAGCAGAATTCAGAGAGGCAATACGTCTTCAAGAGCTACCCTAAGTAATCGATCAGTCTTCTCTGCCTCAGCCCTAACACAGAAAGGCCTGCAAAGGAGGAGACTGGTTTTTGCTATGACTTAGGTTATGGAGTTTAGTTGAAACGGCTAGGCCTGCAGTTAGAAAGTGAGATTTGCCCTTTTCCAGCTCTATGCTCTTCTGTTTCTAGAAATTACTGTCATGAAATAGTTCTTTCAGTCTCATTACTTGGGAAATTTTCCTGCATAAAAACTCTGTTAAATGTCAGCACAGTTGATTGCAAAGATAATCTTAAAAAGAAATGTCTGTGCATTAACTTGCAAGACGGGTCAGTGTTGTGTGAGTTACTTAGCTAGTTCCTCTCCTTTTGACAATACTTTGCAACCTACGAAAAGCAGATGAATGATGTAAAACACGATGAAAGATTTTCTCAGCATGGAGGGAAGCTGATTTGTATATGTACTCTGGAAATTTTCACAAGATGTTTTTAATTTATGCAAATTTAGAAAACTAAAGTTGCTCTACCAAAAGGCAGTTTCAGAACAGTTGTTGTTCTTAGAAATTTTTTAGAATTAGGGGCCTAATTGGTAAGTATCCATAACAGAGCCAATTTTTAAAAGGAGGAATCTCATGCATCCTATTAACTGAAAGTCTATTTAAGTATATTGGATACTTCAAGGGCTTTAGCTTTGGATCTCTGCCAGTGTCACTGTGGAACAGAGCTGCTACTTTTAAAGTTTTGTTTGTATATTTCTAGAATTACCAGAGGGGAAGCAGTCTATCTCCTGGCAGCTTGGAGACTTTGGATAGGAAATAGAGCTTGAAAATGTCATCTATCTCACAGTTACTAGGAAGCTTATGGGCATCACTTTAACAAACATCACAGTAATCTTTCAATTTACAATGTCAGTCATTTTACTTTATTTTCTAGGTGTAATGTTTGTTTTATTTCCCTCCCCCTCACTTGGTCTTATTTCTCAGTATTTTAAATTGGTAAATGGGATCATCTGGATGATGCATGTTGGTAACCTGGCGTGTGTGTCCAGCAGAGCGGTACTGTAGTTGATGCAGGAAATGAAGGTGATTGATTAATAGGAGTTGTAGGAGTTTAGGAATTATCTATTTGATAAGATTATAAATTTAGCTAATAATGGTAGGTTTCTCTATTAGATGTTTTTACTGCATGACTTTTGGTCAAGACATGAGAATATAAAACCAGCACAGAAGATACTAAGTAGATTAAAAATTTAGGGGATGAATGGACTTCAAATTGACATTTCGTTTAGGGATTGTCAATAAACCCCAGTGCTTGTAATGAAACAATACAGATAGATTACCTTCTTAACGTGTGCTATTTAACATCTTTTAAACCACATTTAAGAATAGACCTACTGTTGGGTATGAGACATTCACTGAGAAACCAATAGATAAAGGGGGTGAGAGGTTCCTTGATTGCCTAAGAAGCAGAACTGGGGATGAGGGAAGTCTGTCTGCATTTTTCAGTATTTGTGTTACACATATACTTTTGTATGTTACAAAATAAAGAATCCTGTCTTCAGAAATGATGTCTGAAAAGGACTTGGATATTAGAGGTTGAACATGAGTGCTTGGTATAATCCTTGCGTATAATGGAAAGGAGAGCAGGTTTGAGAGGTGCTGAATTTGAGCAAATAACTAGAAGAAACTAAAAATAAGCAGGGCCTTCTAACAGCAAAGGTAGATGGGAACA
The DNA here is from genome assembly GCF_965140245.1 of Athene noctua. Taxonomy (NCBI): domain Eukaryota; kingdom Metazoa; phylum Chordata; class Aves; order Strigiformes; family Strigidae; genus Athene; species Athene noctua. The sequence continues at coordinate 13,936,296 of NC_134042.1, read as the reverse complement.
ACATTAAGCTCTGAAACTTCTTGTGCCTTTTACTTGTGAGCACTGCTGCAGTTTGTAGCAAAGGCTGTTCCTTCTGCCTCATCACCATTGTGTATTTTTTGTTTTCCTACAATTCCTTGCAACGTGTTTTCCTTTGAAACACTGAGTTAGCTTTCGTACTTATACTGGATTTTATACAGTTTTCTAGTGCAGAGATTTTAAAAGCTGCTGTAGAAGCAGACACACAGTCCTGTGGCTTCAGTGAGGTGAATTTATCAGCAATATGCTGTGGTGTCAGTCACAGTTTTGAGCACTGTTGGTGTTGGAAAAAAACACTTAAATGGAAGTCTGTTAAAACAGTCCTTGTGATGATAGCTGAGAAACACTGGAAGGACAGAAGAATAAGGTGTATTTTTAAAGGTGAATAGTGATGGAAGGCGAAGATCAGATAAAGTCCTCAGCTAACTAACCAAATCAGGTAATGGGACAAGACTGAGAAGGCAGCATTGATGGGTATGCCATAAACCAATGGCAGGAGGGGTGTCTTCAGTGTATTTAGGTGCCAATGAATTTGTGGATCCCTTGGGCCTCTTTTAAATATAAGGAAAACACAGTAGATTGCAGTGCTGGCTTAGAGTTCTGACCCTGAAATGATGGATATATTCCAGTGCACAGTCTTGGATTTTACTGCAGTGGCAGTGATTTGATTTAAAGCAAACACCTGTAATCATTGTGTTGTACTTCAGAAAAAGTATTCTGGACTTCTAAGAAGAAATAAATATGAATGGTGAGAAAGATGCACAGCCTCTAGTGGATATGGACTTGTGTTTGTAGTTGTGTTTGACCAACAGGGATTTAATCTGTGAAGTACTTGAAAATAATTGGTATCATTAAATGTGTCATTTCGGTTGTAGCCTTATTACTTAGTTTGCAGAACCAGTGCTGTTCTGAGAACCCTTTTCTGCCTGAAATGAAATGTATAGGTGGTGTTCTAGCACATTACTTGTGAAATTGTTTTATCCTTTTCCCCTTCCTCCCAACCCCTTTTGGACCCCTTCCCCTGTCTGTCTTCTTACCCACCTCCCTTTCTTTTTGCACCTGCTCCCCCTTTCCAGTTTTTTATAATGTTTTTATATGGTCTATTTATGAAACATTATGTACAAATTAGCATATTTGAAGTTAGACAAGAAAAAGCCAGTAAGGAGTTACACTGATGTTTAGGTGACTTTCAGGTGCATCTGCCTCCTTCAGTGTGGATTGTAATGATCAGGCAGAGGATAGAAGCTGCTGTGAACTGAGTTGCAAGATGAGATGATTCTCTTTCAGCTGTTGTGCAGTTACAATTATTGTTAAAAAGAAAACATTTAGCAGTGAGCTAGTTTTTCATAATGGCAATGTTGAGTGCTGGAAAAGAGAGCCCCATCTCCTTGATACATTAACTGAGATTTCTTTGATTTCTTTGGTAAGATTGTAGAAATATTTTTCTTATTCCCATTTTATTCTATATAGATGATTTAGAAATGCAAATTCTCTGTGCAGCTATAATGTAGAAAACTGACTATTTCATTTTATGGGTGATGTTACCCTTTTTCATTTACAGCAAAGCTACCTCTATTTTATTATTCTAAATTTAACTGAAAACAAAAACTTTTTGTGGAAGTTTATACCCCAAATCTGGGTAAATAAACTGTGTATTTATGTTATTGTAAATGCCTCACAAATTCAGAGCTATTATCTCCTTAGTAACATCGTTTCTCTGCCAATAAAAAATGCCAAGGTGTAGTATTTAACAGCTTTTTAAAATACATTGCTATAAATATCTGGGATTATATAATATACTAGTATGTTTATGTAACTTCAAATAACCAGGATGCTTTTTTTCATATATGAATCTAGTTATTTTTTCATTTCTGCTTGAAAATGGGCTTTCTGCACTGTGGGCAGCAGTTACATTTAATAGAGTATATTCAATATTTCAGCTTCAAATGTGTTACTAAAATTAATGGAACATTTTTCAAGGTATCTTTTTTTTTTTTTTTTTTTTGAGAGAGAGAGAGAGAGAAGGAAAAAGTAAAAACAGAAGTTCCCAATTTGACTGTATTCAAGTGTTGTCTTCAACCAACACTTTGTAAACTTTAATAATATCCCCTCTTCTTTTTTTCTTTCTAAACTTCATAATCCTAGTTTTTATCATTTTCTCTCCACATGGAAGTCTCTCCATCCACGTATAATTATTTTTGTGGCCTGTTTCTGGATCCCTTCTCTTTCTTCTATAACTTTTAAAATAGGGTGGCCAGAACCCCAAACAGGTGAGAGTACCTTTGATTAATATACCAGCATCATAGTGTCATTGTTGTGGGCTTTTTCCATCATCAGCTGTAAGCATGCTAGCATCCTATTTGGGTTTTTGATTGCTCCTCTCCATAAAGCACCTGTTTTAGTGAAGGTTTTATCTGACTTCATCACAGTTCATTTAGAGTTCTCATGTTTAAAAGAACCCATTCGATTCTTTCATATATTGCGGGTTATATGTCCATTGATATTTAATTATGCATGAGATCATGGTTTTCATTCTCAGTATCTTTCTACCTTCTTTTCTGGAGTCCTTTTTGCATTCCTTACAGTTGAGTTTCATTCTGATTAGCCTGAGATACTGAGCGGTGTCTGAAAATTATTTCAGAATTTGTTATCACTTTTCATGCTTAAATAGGCTTTCTTCAGGGTTTTCTGGTATGAATTCCCTATTCCTAAGAAGTTCTTCATGGGGAAAAGTATGCAAAATTACATGTGCCATCTATGTGTCATTTGCTTTGGCAGGTGAATAAACTTTGGGTTTTTACTTGCAGACACTTCATCTAGGTTAAAGGATGATTAGCAAGCCTTGTATTGTCTGATGCTTTTCTCTGATAATAATGAAAATTTGTGTTTAAACTTTTTCTAACTAATGCTTTTATTTTCTCTCTTTTCTTTAACTGAAGCTGATTCAACGGGTACTCACTCTCTATACACAACATACAAGGACTATGAAATCATGTTCCACGTTTCTACTATGTTGCCATATACTCCAAACAACAAGCAACAGGTAAGATGGCTCATGCCTATTTAGAATGGATTTTTCCTCCAGCTCAAAAATAGCTGAACTATTGAATATTTGTGAGAACTTTCACTTGTTACTAGCAAAGACAGCACTTAGAGTCAAAAGTATCAAAAGTAATACTGTCAGGTGGATGAGCAAAGCAGATAGATTGTTGTAGGTACATCATACGTAGATTTTTCTTCACTAGGACAGTTTTCTATTTAATTATGCATTATTTACTGAATCTTCGATGCAAATATACAATAATATTAGTAGCACATCTGTGTTACATAAATAAGAGTTCATGTCTTGATGTCATTTTCAGGCTTCTGCCAGAAAGTCGATTGCACTTTAAGGATTGCATTCAGCAGATTATAATGTGCACAGAGTCAGAGGTGATGAGTGGGTGGTTAATTAGGCACACTGCACAACACAAGAAGACATGAGACAAAATCCCTTTTTTAGTTTTAATTTTTTTGTATTATACTGAAGAGCTGTGTAGGCTGACCTGCTTTGCTACTCTGAAATACCTGGTCTGGTTAAATAAATTACCTGGTCTTGTTAGGGCATCTTGTGCATGATGTGTATGCATTTTACACTAGAAACAATGTTATTTTGTGTTTCTGCAAATAAAGTAGACATTTACTTTAACAATAAAAGATAACACAGCATTCTTTTTAGTTTTCTTTTGTACACTTAATATTACATTACTCTGTAGTTTACCTTTCTTTTTTACTGTTGTCATGGATTTTTATTATCCAGGAAAATCATTATACCATGTCTTAAGGACAATGATGACTATTTTCAACTTGAAATAGAACCTACTTCTGGCTTGTAAAAATGTGTGCAGTGGGGAATGTTTCCTAGCTTCCATGTATCACTAATAACTCTGATACTAGCAGTTTTATTGTTGTTTTTCCTCTTTGTTAAGCTTAACATTTTTCCTAACATCTTCCTGTATGCTACATGTTGAAATGAAATAGCTATGAAAATGAAAATGCCCATGCCTGAAATTCATTAGATTAATAACTAACATTCTGGTACTTGTCATATAAATCCTCAACTGTTTCAGTTTTCAACTTGAAGTATCATTCGGAATAAAAAAATTGAGCAATAGTGGTTTATAATAATGAGAAATAAATAATTGAAAATTGTGGAAAGACTGTGTTTTAACCTCTTTTTTTTTTTGTTTGTTTGGTTTTTTTTTGTTTTTTTTTTTTTGTTTTTTTTTTTTTTTTTGTTTTGTTTTTTTGTTTTTTTTTTGTTAAAGCTTCTGAGAAAACGACATATTGGAAATGATATTGTGACAATAGTTTTCCAGGAGCCTGGAGCACAACCATTCAGCCCAAAGAACATTCGATCCCACTTCCAGCATGTCTTTGTCATTGTAAGAGTGCACGGTCCCTGTACTGACAGCGTTTGTTACAGGTAGCTATTGCTAGTTTCACTGAAAACAGGAAATTTGCGTGCAAAGGGAGATGTCATTCCTCTTTAAATTCTCAGTAGGGAAGCATAATGAAAGATAGGGGATGGGGAGATTTTGGGTCATGTGAATTTAGAACACTACTTTTAAAAGTAAATAGACACACATGAGTATGTAAAGGTAATGCCTAATGAGTGAATTAATGCTGTCAGTATGTGTGTACACACATACATATAAATCAAGTATTTGGGAGTGATTTAAAAATTCCGTTCTTGCTTTCTCTTTATTCTCTTCATTAAAAGTCTGCTAGAAGAGTATTTCTGTTTTGATTCTTATGAATTCCCTTTTTGTTCAGATGATTTGGTCATCCGAGCTTATGTTCCCTTTTTGAAAGTAAGGCAATGAAAAAGTAGGACTAACCTCTCAGAAGCTGAGCTATCTGAAATATTTTGTCTGAAATACCTTCATTTCTTATCTCATTTCAGTCCAACAAAGAAATTTCAGAGAATTATGCAGAAAAAAAAAAATCTTAGTGTGACCTTAAAGTCAATATGATTAAATTAGAAAATGGTAATTGATAATAACATATAGTAAAGAATTGGAAGGTGAGATTCCTATTTAGCATACCTTTTTTTAATCAAATTGAAAGCATATAAAAATGTTTGAGTTACACTTACTTTTATGATCAATGAAACTTTTAACCTTTGTTATATCCTGAACTCTTCGTGTATTTTTACTTTTAAATGTTGACTGATGTCAGCAAACTTTTCTAAAGCTACTTTATTTAAACTATGAAGCGTCAGAGTAATGGATTTAGAGCAGTTATCTTGAAATTGAGGTACCCTTAGAATTAACTTGTGAAATGCAAATGTGCACTTAAGTGTTTCAGTCAAGTGCTTATGTAGAAGAAGAGCTAAGTCTGCAGTGTCTGAGATGGTGTATTCATGGTTTTCAAGTAAGTGTAGTAGGATTTAAAGGATTTTCTGTCCCTGTAAGTTTTTGGTAAAGCTCACACAGCACTTCTGAAACTCATGCGAAACTTTGTACATGTATTAAACTCTCCTGGAGTAGTTGTGTTCGTGTTGATACCTATTTTAAGGCAGCTTATTGATACATTCCACAGCTACATATTTTATGTGGACATAGCCTGTTTCAGCTCTTATTCTGTACAGAAACTGATTTTGAAGTAAAGGGAAAGTAGGAAATATATCCACAAGGGGTACAGATACATTTTTCCATTTGAATTGCATTTTACAAACAAGAGAGAGATCTGATTTTGGTTATTATATTATGACTGCATATTTTCAATTTCTTACTTTTAAAAGGCATGGGAAAGATTTATACTTGTTACACTGTAATAAATTTTAGATGTCTTAGGGTTCTATTTCTGACCTTCAGCCTTCTGAATCGCTTTCATTTTTGAAGTTCACAACTACAAGGGCTGGAACCTTACTGGTTTCTATATTAGTGAATAAAATATGAGAATTTCAGCTATAGTGACGCTCTAGGCTTAAATTTGAAAAGGGGGGGGGGGAAGAACAGATAGGAAAAAAATAGTGTCAGTGTTCACTTTGATAGAGGAGACCACCACAGCATTGTATATTCTGTGCACTGTCTTGAAGATTAAAATCCTTTTTCCTTTTTTGTCTTCTCCATGCAAACACTTGATTTAAATTTCTAGAATTCAATTGTGAAAAGTTTTTCTAGGAAACTTTTCAAAGTAAGTTGGACTTCTTTTTTGTTTTTCATGGAATTATTTGGAACAGTTTCATAGATTCATAATTCTAGACAAAACAGGAAGCCATATAGCATAAAAATGTACTGGAATTTATATTAAAAACTACATAAGAGGAATAAAATCAAGCACTGTCTTGGCCAGTGATTCTTCCTCACAACTAAGATAAACAATATTTCAAAAGTCTGGATTGTATGTCAGCATCGTTCACTTTTTGAAACTTCTCTAGCATATGTTAAAAATCAAATTCTTATCCCTGTGATTCATGATGTTGAAAACCTAATCAAACAAGATGTCACTGGTAATTTTTCATTACATCCAGTAATTGTGTTTAATACTTAGGCTTCTATCTCATAACAACAGGCCCTTCAAGATCATGTCATGGTTCAACCCCAGCTGCCAGCTAGGTACCACACAGCCACTTGCTTACTCCTCCCCCCACCTGAAAACTGAAAAATCCTTGTCTTAAGGGCTACTTACCAATAACTGTAGCATTGGTGTGTTACCAACATTATTCTCACACTAAATCCAAACCACAACACTGTACCAGCTACTAGGAAGAAGATTAACCCTATCCCAGCCGAAACAGTACAGACCACTGAAGATGATCAAGAGTCAGATGGCTGCATCATGAGCACCCCTTGTTGTATACTGTTACATATATTAGCATACATTTGAAGGAAATATGACACTCAATTCTGTCTTTCAATACCAGTTGCCAGAAAATACAATTTTAAAAAAGCAAAACGAATAAAACCAAAACAAACAAAAAAACCCCCCACCCCACCCCCCAAAACTGGAAGATGTGGTTAAGGATTGGGTGACATTTTTTATTTTTACTCTTCCTGTGTGCCCACCTCACTGCACAAAAAAAAAGCTTTACTAGTATTTCTGCAATTTCAGGTATTGATTTGGCGGGGGGGATTTCTCTGGTTATGTTTAAGGATTCAGATGTTAGAACAAAGTGTGAAGATAATAGCAGCCAGTCTTCCAAATGAAACACCACATACATTTCTACTGTGTTCAAGTTCCATCCTATTTTTCTTTATAAAGCTACATTACCGTGATATTTTTGCCAAAATCAGTTAATGCTTTTGCAGATCTAGTTATATGTATGTAGTAAATCATATTTGGACTGTTTGTCACAAAACTGTTGCAGTACAGTTGTCAGTCTCCTCTGAGGGCAGACTGCCAAGTGAATGATACTGGACTGGAATGGCAAATCTTCAGTGATGCCAAACAACTCATCTGCTCTGTATCGAAAGAGAATTGACATGGGAGAATAGCTGAGCTTGTCAGCATTGCCTAAGGCCATCTTATTGTCCAGTCCATCACTTGGTATGGAAACTAAAAGGAGGTGTTGAAAAAGAAAGCATCTATTTCTAATATATGTCTTCATACTTCTAAGAAATTTCTTATTTCTAGTATATTTTGAGTCTACTTCTGTCACTAGCATGTGATATCAGCTAGTGCAGTTTTCGATACAGACATTTAAAACAATCAGTATATGTGTATATATGCATTCAGTCACCATACAATTATTCTTACAGTGAAATTGGCCTTGTGAGGTGACTTTATTGTCTTTACCTTTTTAATGTGTCCATTTAATCTCTATTTCAAGTATTGGTCATACACTTCGCATTGCTTTCAGATGAGCCTTTCAGCTTTAGGTAGCTAAATTATAAGCTAGCCTTTGTGATAATGTGTATTACAAATTTAACAAAATTCAGAACTGCCAGACATGAGTGATTACTTAATCAAAAACCCATGATTTTGCATGTGGAGCTCTTTAAGCTGTGGTACTGAGGATGACTCAAAAATGCCTAGATGCAAAAATAAGTGGCCTTATGTTTATACAGTAAGGGGGACATAATCACATTGGCAACATTAAAATGTAAATATAGGCATATTGCCGAGAAAAAGAGAGAAAAAATGAGGGCTTAAGGAAAAAAGGAAATGTATTTCCTGTATTCAAAACCTGCTGAATTTCCATAATGTGAATCACTTTGCTTCTTCCTTATTCTTTTTTTTTTTTTTTAGTGTGGCTGTGACAAGATCCAGAGATGTACCATCCTTTGGACCACCTATTCCAAAAGGTGTCACATTTCCCAAGTCAAATGTGTTCAGGGACTTCTTGCTAGCCAAAGTCATTAATGCAGAGAATGCTGCTCATAAATCAGAGAAGTTTCGTGCGATGGCCACCAGGACCCGTCAAGAGTACTTGAAAGACTTGGCAGAGAAGAATGTCACCAACACACCTATTGACCCTTCTGGCAAGTTCCCCTTCATCTCGCTTGCTTCAAAAAAGAAAGAAAAGTCCAAGCCTTATCCAGGAGCAGAGATCTATAGTTCTGGTGCTATAGTATGGAGTGTCCATGCAAAAGACTACAGCAAGGGTATGGAAATAGACTGTCTCCTAGGCATCTCTAATGAGTTTGTAGTCCTCATTGAACAGGACACAAAAAGCGTGGTGTTCAATTGCTCCTGTCGAGATGTGATAGGGTGGACTTCAACGGACACAAATATCAAAATATTCTATGAGAGGGGTGAATGTGTTTCTTTGGAGAGCTTCATCAGCAACATTGATGATATCAAAGAGATCGTCAAAAGGCTGGAGGTTAGAATGTGTTCTCTTGTTTGGTTCCCCTTCTTTCTTCTCTCGCCTTGCTGCCAAGTAAGGCTTCAACTTAAGTATGCTTGGGATCCTTAAAACTGTTCTGCTTGTTTATTGTTAAATCTGTAAGGACTTCCCTGCTTTATTTCTCAAAATCCAATATTGCTTTCACTTTTATTAGTTATCAGCCAACTTCAGCTGGTTGTGTGTGTGTCAAAAATATCTCAATATATTAAAAGACAAAAACAAAAAACAGAGCCTTCAGATGCATAAATTGCTCCCACACAGTAACTACAGAAGTGTCACCTTATTTCTTTTCCTCATTTTCCTTCCCTTTCTCTGTTTTATAGGCTTGTTGTATCTTGTTTCAAATGAAGCTGTAATATCTTTGAGACTGATTTATTATGTTGCCAGCAGGGTGCAGTCCCAATCCCTATTGCAACCTTCAGATATTCTCTGAATGCATGTGATAAACTAAAAACACAGTGAATCATGGTATCTGGCTATGAAACATTCTGTCCATGCTCATTTTTAATCCAAGTTATGAAAGTGTGTTATATTTCACTGTCTTTCCTGTATTTTCACAACTGTAGTTGTATAACGACCAGGAAAAAGGGAAAACCAGGCCATATTAAATTGCTCTTGATGGTATTCATGCTCATGCTATGTAGAAGAGTTGGCATAGACCCTAGTTTACTGTGCTTCATAGCAGCATGCCACCGCATTCTGACTGAAAGTAATGTTGCAGTTTACTGAAACAGCTAGAAATGTAGAGTGGTTGTTTGGTTACTAAAGTGCAAAAGATAAAGTAGAGGTGTTGTATAACTCTCATGTGTTTTTCTGTTGTGTGCTGCCATGGATCTTCTGAAATTCCTGTGCTTTCAGTGAAAATTTCAAGGAAGAACTTGGGTAGTCAGACTTTACTGAAAATACTAGTTTGAGTGACAAGACCCATCTCAGCTGATTATGTACCCAGGACTGTTATATATATTCCTTGATCGGGTCCCACCATTGTCTTGGGAGTTGGTTGACTGTACAAAAATGGAGCCCTTAAACCTCCATTAGCACTGACAGTCTCTCTGTGCATTAAATTCTGTCTTCATTTCAATTCACAGCTTGTGACTAAGGGCTGTGAAACAGTGGAGATGACTCTTCGTAGGAATGGTCTGGGTCAGCTTGGTTTCCACGTAAACTATGAAGGCATTGTGGCAGATGTTGAACCCTACGGCTACGCGTGGCAGGCGGGACTGCGACAAGGCAGCCGGCTGGTGGAAATCTGCAAGGTGGCTGTAGCCACTCTGAGCCATGAGCAAATGATTGATCTTCTCAGAACATCAGTAACAGTGAAGGTTGTCATCGTCCCTCCGTATGAGGACTGCACACCACGCAGGTATTGTATAGTAGCAACCTTTGGTCTCAAATTGTATTTTGATTTGTGGGGTCGGGTGGAAAGAAACACCACAGTGTAAGCGTTAACCTCCGAAACCCACGGTATAGTGATAATACAGCATCCAGTACTGTAAGGTGAAAGAGGAGGGCAGGAAAACCTGCCCACATTCAGACTCCAGGCCCCACAAAATATTCACTGAATACCAGAGTTTAATAAAATGTGTGAAGAACCTCATGTACCCTTTAAATTCTATGGAATTTAATGTGGAAATCAAACAACTTTTTGTTGACAGTTGTGTGTTTATGTTACGTCAAGATTAACTGTACATTTCCTTCCCTCCTTTCCCATTTGTTGGTAGTTTGCAATGTCTGTGGCCATAATTCTTGAAAGCTATGAATAGACTTACATTCTTCTACTTTCGCAAATAAGAAAGGCTGCAAATGATGAGAGTTTATCAGAGGTATGGATCTGGCCAGAGAAATTGCTGCAAATTATAATTCTTCTTTACTTAGTAGTAGATCTTGCTGAATCTCTCTCAGTTCCCATCCCTGTTAAGCCCTGAGGCTTGTGTCAACTGTTATTTTAAAATGTTGCTTGATCAGAAACAAACAGTAATATGTGCTTTTTTTTCTAAATAGGCCTTTAAGTCCCTCCATTTTTCCAGAACTCACACTAAAGCTTGCTGTAAGTTTTACTGCTCCCATCTGAACTCTGCAGTTGTCTGTAGCATTCACCTACATCACTAAATCAGATTCCCATGTTCCTGACATCCTGTATTAATATCTTGCAAATACTATATGATTAAAATGGAATGATCTTTAATAGACTAAATTTGCCTGCAGGCTAGCTCAAGGTTTTTATGCCAGATTTGCCAAGAAGAAGCAAGTACAGTTATGAAAGTTTGATGTTTTCCTTGCAGCGAGAAACTGTTTTGCACTGCTGTTTTCTAATCAGGCAATATTTCTGTAGGGGTAGATGCTAAATCTTTGTGTACTGAAGGTTGGGGCTGAGCTTAAATGCATATTTATTGCATTGATTTGAAATCGTGTTTTCGAGCAAAGCCTTGTACTTCCATAAAAGAAGAATCCATGTTTGTTTTTACTGTGAACCATATTAACTCCTTTCGTAACTGGCAGCAAAACAGGAGCACAGAGAAAAGGAGTTTTATTTGTCCTTTAGTTGTCAGTGGAAAATTGAATACATGTCAGGGATTAAAATGAGCAGTGGCATAAGGTCACCCATGAGGTATTTGGGAAGCTTTTGTACAGTATTCAGCAGCCCGAGCAAATGGAAAGTTTAGCTGCAATCATGGCAAAAGGATTAGAGCAGAAAAATCTGTGTGGAAAGCACAGATCCTATTATTCCTGAACTAAATTAAGTACAGCCAAAAGTAGGTTTAGCTTTAGTGGATCCAAACCCATAGTGGGAAGAGAAATTACTGCACTTTTTGAAATATGGTACTCAGCATCAGTGAGTTTTGTTGTTGTCCTGCAGTGAGTAAATGCTCATGGTGGATTATTGCCTAGTTCTAAAATTTCATAAAGCAACTCTTTATCCTGCTTGCTGTATCCAAAATCATTTAGGTTTAGGAACTGTGTCTTGAATTTGTAGCTATCCATACATATATTACTAGAGACTTGACTTAAATCTTTGCACAAAGCAATTTCTCATTTGGCAGTCAGTTTTCCATAACTGGAGTCCTTACGTTATGTCCTCTGGAGGTCATTTAGTGTTTCTACTATAGTAACTTCCACAAACCGTAGCTAAGAGGAAGATCAGTTCTGCTTGGTATAGTACAGTCATATGAGAAGCAGTCCCTATCCTAATAAATTGATCGTCATGAAGTTGGAGGAAGAGCAGGGATGCAGTTAGGTAAGGTGACTTGCCAACAGGCAAGTGTAAAAGGTCAGTAGCAGATATAAAAATATATCCAAACACCCTGATTCACAATCTAATGCCCTACACAGAGGGCAGGCCTTGTTATGGTTATATCTCTACTAGAAGACGGTCATTAAAACACTGCCCCTGAACTCATTTAGTGGACTGATTGCTGACCTTCAAGTTGAGGACACAGCAGCAAGAGGAAATTGTGTTTTCTTGCTTCTTAAACTGTACCTATGTTTGCAAAAAAGGAGAAACCCGAAGTACTCAAGCATATAATCGCTAGGGAAGGAACAGCAGGAGACATGAAGAGAAAGTTAAAAACAATGGCATCAAGATTTTTTTAGGTTGTGAGTGGACTTTGAAGATGAACCTTCTGATCATCCCCATCTGCCAGGCAGTGGCTCACATCAGAGTGGCCAGGAGCACACAAACGTTTCCTTTCAGCTGGAGCCTCACTAGATGTGCTTCCGAAGCACACCTCTGCTTTCCAACTGCTGATTTAATTTGCGGGTCAAGACTAGAGGGTAGGCCAAAGTAAACAACAAAATGTGTATGTTGTGGACAGCAAGACCTCAGCACTGATGGTTTCATTTTGTCTATTCATATGAGACTGCACAACTTGCTAATGTCAGCATAGCCAGAGAACAGGTTATCTGGTTTGGTTTGTATTTTAGCAGGGAAGAGATACTGATATTTCTCAGTACGCATGGTGTAATCACTTAGAGGAAGAGGTAGAAGTTGAAAATTTTGCAATGATTTTTTTATTTTTCCTTCCCATTAGATAATGATGTGTGTAGATAAGTAATCACAATAAAAAAATGACTTAAATAGATGTGTATATATTTGTCAAATTATCCTCACTGAAGTTTAAGGTCACATCTACTTTCCAGATCTCTCTTTTTAAATGTATGCAGAAGTTCGTCCTGCATCTTACATGGACTGCGTTAGCTGATGTCCTGTTTCACTCCAGTTTTTATTCTGTCCTGTTCCTGTACATCCTTAGGAAGCAATGGGCATCTTTTGGGATTGGCATCTACAATTTTTAGCAAGTGTTTTGTTTTTGTAATGTGCAGATTTACCAACTGAGATACTCCAAAGCTAAAGGTGTTTGAAAATGAAGTGTAATGCATTTTTTTCATGGGAATCTTGTTTCCATTGATATCTGTGCATCAGAAAGATTTCTTTCAAAAAGAACAGACATTTCAGGTCTTATTTGTCTGGGTGCAGGTAAGTTCAAAAACCCTTCACTTTTTTAAATTAGGAAGAGGGGAGGTACCCTTCAAGCAGATTTTTTTTTGCTTTTATAACCCAGTAATCAGATGAATATTAAAATGTATTAAATATGTGTCTAAAAAGCCAAACCTTACATTTAATGTTGATTGAGCTTCTGCCTTCAGGTTTCTATCCTTGTGAACAGAATATATATTTTTTTTTTTTTATAGTATCATGTTAAATTTCTTCATTTCCAGGAGTTCTTCAGAAAACTATCGTATGCCAGTGATGGAATACAAAGTGAATGAAGGAATGTCATATGAATTCAAATTTCCCTTCAGAAATAATAACAAATGGCAACGGAATGCAAGCAAAGGACAGGGACCTCATGTGGCTCAGGTACCATCCCAAATACAAAGTCCAGTAACATCTAGGATTGGCTCTGGGAAAGGAGAAGGGAAAATGCCACCCCCAGAACGAGCAGCCAACATCCCCCGAAGCATTTCTAGTGATGGACGCCCATTGGAGAGTCGGAGGTATGTGTCTTGTCATTGCTGCTCAGCATCTTGTCTGGAAAAAAGCACGCTGGACTTATATAAGCATCTGAAAACTGCTTTTAATCTTGGTTTTAATTAGTCAAAAGGCAATATGAATATGGGCAAAACATGAGCCAAAAGGAAATACCTTTCCTGGCATGATTAGCCAGAAAATGAAGTGTTACAGGATTGTTAGGCTATGTTTCTTTGTGTTGGATGGTATTCTAGAACTGCTGCATTGTTATTTAAGTTTTAAATTAGTTACAATTGAGGTTTTAGATCTAAGTGTTCCTGAACTTAAGCATTTTGTAGTAAATCAAAATTTTAGCTTGTTTTATAGGCTTGTTGGAATCACCTAAAGCTCCCAAGGCAAAAATAGCATCTAACGGGGTGTTTAGCAAGGGAATGCTAAGCAGCACAAAAAGCAAATTTATGTGATTGGGGAGTTTTCAAACTTTTTAGGCTAGAGACGAGATTTGCTTCAAGTTTGCATTTCTCCAGGGTGGTTTGGGGGTTTTTGTGGGTTTGATTTTTTTTTTTTTTTTTTTTAAACAAGAAAGAGATTATAATTAATATAAAGGTATCAGGCACATCCTATCACAGTATTTTCATTCTTCCAAGGAAGAAGGTATATTTGATAGTATTCAAATGACCTGTCATTGTTTCAATTATCTATACAAATCTGTCAGTGTCTCTGCATTTACACAAAAATCTGTTGAAGGAAACAAGCTCATAGCTTGTATTTCTTCTTTTGGACAATTCCTTTTAAAAAAAAAAAAGCTGTAGACAGATTCTGATCATGCTTTACACTGCTGAAAAATAGGAAGGAGTGAAAATAAGGTGCATACTGTAGAAAATTTAAAGACAGTTCTAACAAATTAACTCAAAGCATTTTTCACATCCTGAAGAACTGGGGATTAAAAAAATAAATAAATGTTCAAAGATGGTACAGCCAAGACCAAGAAACTGCCAAGGTGAAACTGAAACTTCTGTGTAGGACACCTTGTTAGGAAATCATAATAGTTGGTAAGGACTTAATTTTCTTACTTCCTTTTTCATTAGACACTATCATATTTCTGCACTCAAACTGATTAGAGATTGCCTCCCCAGTTGTAGCTTTGTGAGTTGAATAGATGTATACTTAAAACTCCCTTCAGTGTGAGTTGAAAAGGAAAATTTGTGACACTGAGAGCACGAATAATTTGAAACAATCGGGAAGATTGTGGAAAAGGTTGCAGAAGCCAGTGAGACACTGGATTTAGCTCTCTAATGGTATATTTGGACCAACATAAGAACTGCATGGCTTCAGGCCATATCTGCCTGTTACAGCTGAAGACAGGCAGATGCTGAATTTGAAAGGAATAGCGGTTGGGGTGTTGGGTGTTTTTGCTCTCCCCAGTGCTGTAGAATCTCACTCTGTAATTATGGAAGACATAGTAATACCTGGGCAAAGTTTAAGGCAGTGGCAGAGGGTCAGATTCAGTTGAGTTGCTGGGTTTTTTTCAGATGCTTCCGTCTTTTCATGGTATTAACCAGTGGTGGGTTGACCCTGACTGGATGCCAGGTGCCCACCAAAGGTTCTCTGTCACTTCCCCCTCAGCTGGACAGGGAAGAGAAAAATATAACAAAAAGCTCACAGGGAGAGATCACTCAGCAATTACCCTCTTAGACAAAACTGACTTGACTTAGGGAAATCATCTTAATTTATTACCAATCAGATCAGACTAGGATAATGACAAATAAAACACCTCCAGACACTTCCCAAACATAACTTTATGCCCACTTTATCTACCTCCTTCCCCCACCAGCAGCACAGAGGGACGGGGAATGGGGGTTGTGATCAGTTCATCACCCATTGTCTCTGCTGCTCCTTCCTCCTCATGGGGAGGACTCCTCACACGCTTCCCCTGCTCCAGCGTGGGTCCTTCCCACGCGAGACAGTCCTCCACGAACTGCTCCAGCGTGTGTTCCTGAGGTCGCAAGTCCTGCCAGCAGACCTGCTCCAGCCTGGGCTGCTTGGGATCACAGCTCCTGCCGGGAGCCTGCTCCAGGGCAGGCTGCCCACGGGGTCACAGCCTCCTCTGGGCGCATCCCCCCGCTCTGGTGTGGGGTCCTCCTCGGCCTGCAGGTGGATATCGGCTCCTCCGTAACCGCCGTGGGTGCAGGGCTCAGCTGCCTCACCAGGGTCTGCCCCACGGGCTGCGGGGGGATCTCTGCTCCCGCGCCTGCAGCACCCACTGACCTTGGTGGCTGCAGAGTTGTTGCTCTCACATATTCTCACTCCTCTCTCTGCCTGAAGTTGCTGTTGCGCAGCAAATTTTCCCCCTTCTTAAACACGTTATCCCAGAGGCGCTACCACGGCCGCTGACGGGTCTGTCCTGGAGCCGGCCGCGTTGGCTCTGCCGGACACAGGGGAAGCTTCCAGCAGCTTCTGACAGAAGCCACCCCTGTACACCCCCAGGTGCCAAAACCTTGCCACACAAACCCAGTACATAACCAAAGAGTTATGCAGCTGGCTGTTCCACAACTCGTGTGGAGGAGCGTGAGCATCTGGCTGCACTAAGAGACAGGGTGTTATTAACTGTGTTTTTCTTGTGCATAAAATCCTCTGTGGGCAACATCACACACCTAAAGCGTCCAAGATTTATCCAGTCACTGGATGCTTCTAGAGGGGGGTTATGGCCTGACAAATGTTTGCAAAGTGAAAATTACATTTCCATATACTCAGTATTTGTTTTCAAAAAGTGAAACTTTTGACTTTCCATTTCCTTAGTTTTCAAGGCATGTGGCTGGGGTTTTTCATCTCTAGACATTCTTTTATGTATTTTTCTAAATTATTTTTCAAAAAGGGTTCTCTTGGATCTTTTAATCCTTAAAAGTGTATTATCAATGTAGCTTTTAAGTTTGTCTGGGAATTTTTTTGGATGCCTGAAAAATGTCTTCTCTCTTATCTTTTTGGTCTGCTAAACATGTTAGTCTTGGCTGGATCAAGTTTAAATATAACAGCAGCTGCAGAAGGTTAATGTGTTTCCAGTTGAAGTGAAGAAAAATATGTTTTTGTCATTTTAAAGGAATACAGGAGATTAAAAAAAAGCAGTAAGCTCACTCCAATACTCATTTGCCTTTTCTTTGCATGATAAGAGAAAGCATGGCTTTTGGAGAAGCTCAGGTACTTCTATTCTTACTGTTTAAAATCTCTAAAATCAACAAAGATGGGATTTTCATAGCCCTCTTAACTATTGTCTCAATTTTTTTCCCCACCAACATTCATACTTTCCATAGTGGAAAGATCACCTCTCGGGAGGTGCTGGGATCTGTGCATGTTTCTGGCGCAGGTAGCAGCGATGCTGCTCTGCTGTGCTTTGCTCCCTACGATTTTCACTTTGCTGAGCTCTCGGTTGGAGAAATGGAAGACCAAGGGATAACCTGGTAATACGGATAGCAGGATCTATATGGTGGTCCCTGTGATCCAGCAAGGGCCCTCTGATTAACAGGGTTATAAACGTGACCCCGCCGGCTACTTCAGTGTCTCTTTCCCTGCAGTATTTATGTTCTACACAGAAATTTTAAGGGGTTTTAGAAGAAAACGCCCGTCATTAGCAAAGCAGTACAGATAACCTATATTTCCTTACTACCATTAGAGCTTCACTTTCACAAAGAAAGTACTGCCTAAGTGTCATCGAGGCTGGAAACACCTATGAAGATCAGCATCAATAAGTAATTTAAGTACTAAATTATAGCTGTAACCTCAATTTTGATCTTTGGTTGTGGTTTAGATATCTAGCTACCACTTGCATTTCTGCAGTGCTGAGCCACAGTTCAGTCTTGCTGATGTTTGACTGATCTTAATACTTAGTTGTTCTGAGACTGGAGCTGGCATTTATGCCTCTTGTGCTCCTGCCTTTTGATTGCACATTCTTCATTTACTGAGCTGGGCGCAGTGATGGCGTATCTCATCTGCCGCCAAGAAACAGCAATCTGTAATTTATGATATGTGTTTTAAGGGATGTGGCAGCTGAGAAGCCCACAGTAAATTGATCCATGTGGCCCTCTGAGATGATTTTTGGAACTAGTGTTGATACCATGGGACCACAGAAGGTTGGTACTGTTATTAGCTGTAGCTCCAGCAGGTGGGGTTTCAAAGAATGATATAGAGGTATTATAATATTTCTGATGTATCAGACCTGACATGGAACTCATTTTAATGGTAACATATCAGCAATAAATCCATGACTTATATTAATTCAGGGAAAAAAATTAATATTTGAGGGATTTAAACAAAAACAGCTTAACAGACAAGTGTTTCCCTCTTTGAGTACAACTCAGAGTAGAAAGAGTACAGGCTTAACACTTTTTGGATTACCTACTAGTGGTATTTGACTGATGATCACTTTATATAGCTAGAGTCTCTAAATATGCATACTGAATTAAACAAACTTATGTTTTTTTACCATTGTTGATATTTTCACTTTAGTCCTCCTAACTATAATAAAGGTAAATAAAAGGTGCATTGCCAGTCCTAAGAACAGGAGGATTTCACTTCATATACATAAAAGCCTCCCTATGAAGATTGCTGTTGTAGGTGGGAGAGTAGCTTGCTTGACAGTCCCTGATTCTGAGAAGGCAGACAAATGACCAGTCCTGTGCCTAACCAGCAGAGTATGTAAGTTTGCCATTATTGGATTGTCTTCATGTATCCATCTCACTAGTTTATACTTAAATTCTCCCTGGTCCTCATAGTATCCTGGGCCCTTCAATGTATATTAATATTTGTAGGCAGGAAAAACAACGTGAAACTTTATGAATCTTAAAATAAATCTCTAATGTTACTGCAACATTAAGACTGGAAAATCTAATAATGTAAATGCGATAAATTCAAAGTTATGGCTTCTTTCACAACATTAAGTAGTCCACATGGGATGCTATATAGCCTATAACCCAGAATAAATATCAGAGTGATACATTAAGGAAAAGATCAATAAACCACATATCTGTGAAGTATGCCAGAGCTAATGTCATTGGAGAAAATATCATTTTAGAGCTTGGTTCCCCCACCCCTTTCCCAATTTTCAGTTTTTATTTTGTATACTCGGTTTCCAGATTTTATTAAGAAAAAAATTTACCAGGAAAGGAAATGAGATAGTGTTAGATGGTAATCTTTTCTTAAATAACTTACCATAAACCGTAAGCAGTCTTAACTAAAACTTGATTCAGCAATTGTTTGTAAAATGTGAAAACCACTGAACAAAGCATGCTGCTGGACTTGTGCAGTTCAGTACTGTTCTGGATGAAAGCTCAAAGCTCTAACTAGAAAATTTCTGAACACAGTCAATATTTTGAACCCAATGAAAAACTGAATTACAGCATGACTGCAGTCAAATACTGGCTGTAAAATTCCACAGTATGGAAATATTAGAACAATATTCCTTAAGACTGGTTTTAAGTCTTATTGAGGACTTTAGAGCACAGTCTTGCCCTAAAACTGCTTTGAACAATGCTTGTGTGTAATCGGTGACAGTAACTGTGCCAGTAGCAGTTTATAGGTTAACTCCTGCAGATAGATTCTAGTTTAAACTGTTCCCATGTTACATAAAAATCCTAATCTGCTGCTTAGCTTGGATCAGTGACGTTTTTTCCTAACATAAACAAGCAGGTGTCTGTGCTCGTCTTGCCACCTGTCAAGTGAGCATTGTAGCATCGAGAGCGATCATTGCCTGCCTCACAGGCTTTGAGAATTTGTTATTTTAAAGTTTTCAAAATGTTCTTCAAATTAAAATGTGTACTAATGTGAGATTACATATTATGTGTTCCTTACTGGCGCCAGGATTTAGAGCTGGACCTAGCAGTGGAAAATCAAAGGTTGGATGGCCAAACTCCTGTGTTCCAAAAACATCCGAGAAGAGCCATGCTGTGTCATGTCAAGAGTTGGTGTCTCTTGTTTGACAGTGGCCATCAGCAGGGACCAGGGAAAAGCATAAGAAATGCTTACAAGTGTAAAGGAAGGCTCCTGAGCAGGTCCAAGAGCCTCCCAGCTGGCTGCTCTTTGAGATGGCCTGGAGCTCAGGCACCTTGTTTCATTGTGTTCAACAGCTGCAGACGGTCTCTCTTCACCCAGGTGCACCCAGGTGCCTGCTCATTGGTCTTGTGATAGTTGAGGTCTCCTGCCTTGTTTTTTGTCATGAGGCATAATAAACAATCATTGTTTTCTCAATCCAATATAATCCATGTTTGGATAGATTGAAGCAGATCTGATAAAATTCTGTGTAATCCATGGAGCCGTATAGCTTATTCAGTGTTTCTTCATACAGAAGCCATTCTGTACTGCTGGTTGTCCCGTTGCCTATCTCCTTATCTTTTCTTGTTATAATACATGTCTTCTGAAATGCGATGATCAAATTGAAGAAGAATGTTTAAGAAGGTATACAATGTGGTGGGAGAAGGTACAATATGACAGCATAAATGCATTTTCTGTTTCATTCACTATCCCCTTCCCCAGGCTGATGTTCTTTTTTACTTTTTGAATGGTTTAGTTTCCTTTTTAACATAAGAGCATTGAGTCAGTGTTTTCAGAGAACTGTCACATCGTTCAGTATTATTAGGATTGCAAAATTCAAACACATGGAAGGTAAGCATGCCAGAATTAAGATTTGCTGTGCAATTATATTCAGAACTCTTGTGTAACCATATTTTTTGATACTTCCTTTGATTAAATTACGAGAATTTCTTTTAACAGAGGACATCTGCCTCATTCAGTTCACACAGTGGATGCAGCTCATTAAAGAAGAGCTATTTAATATTTTTTTTTCCTCTTCATTACTCCATCCCTTATTTACTGGATGGCATTCAAATCCTGCTGTAAAGATGCAATTACTAATTCCCCTCTAAGCTTTACAGTGGCGCCCATTACTATAGTTTTTGAATGCTTCATGGGTATTAATTAAACTTGATTTTCAAAACTCTTGTGTGAGAAGAGATGTCTTTGGCCCTCTTCAGATTAAGAACAAAGGTAGAGAGAGAAATTATGTACTAATCATTTGCTATGTCTTATTTTGGGCATCTCATATTTGGAAGTGTGCCCAGCATTGTTAATATTTTATATATTCAAATTACAGCTTAGTTGACTTCAGCTGCTTTGGTTAAGTTTTCAGCTCAGCAGTAAATCAGGCCTGGAAATCACATAAGGCCTGTGCGAAACTTGCAGTTGGTGACAATGAATGAAAAATTTTCTTTAACAAGTATGCCAGTGGTCATGTTGGAGTGCTGCAGCAAGCGCAAGATAAGAATTCACTTTGCTAAGTCAGCACTGAAATGCCTTGACTAAAAAGCCATCTCTTCTCCTCTGCCAGCTGGCACTGCCTCTGCTTCCGAGCTGCGTGGCTCTTGGAGGAGAAGTTGTAGCACAAAATCAAACTGCATGGGGCAGAGGTCCTAAGGGAGGAGGCACCTGTGTATGGTCATGCAATTACAGAGTGCCATAGGCCATAGGCACCAAGCGTGCTAGACTGACATTTTTCTTATGATGTGTATATTGCATACCTATGCATACTGAAGAAGTGGGGAAAATGACAGCTAATGACATGGAAATTAATTTATTAAGAGCAAGATGCATGCTTTCAATGTCTGTGTTGTCATACTAAACAAACTTATGCCCACCCTACTCACTGCTGTCACAGAAGGTGATTTTCTTCCCATACTTGACAAGACTCAACCAGTCCTTTCAGGATGAACTAGATCTGTTAGAACTAAATCATGCATGGTATAATCCCAGGTCAGTTGACTGCAGTGTAATTGTATCTGTTTAATACAATGGACACTTGGCCTATTTTTAAATTCAGTTGTGGGACTTGTGCACTTAACCATTTTGGAATTTATTCTTAAAGCTGTCTTTTGAAATAGATAATAGCTTGGTTTAGTTTGGGTTTTAATTATAAATAAAAGACAAGCACAGGATATCTTAACTATAGGGGCATACTACTAGCACAATACTCCTTTTGTCTTGGGAAGTGCCTTTCATCAGTAGATTTCAAAGCAGCTCAAAAAGTCAATTCGAACGAATTTACTTTAAAGTTATTTTGTCTGATTTATATGTTTCACATAAAATGAAATGTCTTTCACTGTTAATGTTTTTTAATGCTATTGTGAACTCTACCAGCAAAATATATTGCTGCTTTAAATAATAGGATGTCCTACCTGACTGGTTGTTCCCTGCTGTTGTTCAGACCACATTTATAATGCAGTTTTGTTTGCCCTCAAGGTCTTTCATCTTTGTAAATGAGTTATAACTCCATAACATAATTCTGAAATCTTGACATTCCTTCTGAACAGCGCTGTCAGTTTTTGGTAAGGCATAGGAAGTAAAGAAAAGGCATAGCTGAATCTGAAGTGAAAATGTAAGCATTTTCCAAAAGGAAATCATTTTACAGAAATTATGCAAGAAGTAATTGGTTTCCTTGCCATAAATTCTAATTTATTATTGGGGAAAAAAGGTCATACTTACGCTCTGCAAGCATAACTGAGTTTAAATGTGTGTGCCTTATGTAGGGGAGTGAATGCTATTGAGAGCGCATACTTTTGTTGGCTGAACTTTTTTTTTTCTCTTTATAAGAGTGCCACTGGGAAAATTAACTGCTAGGCTCATGGCTCACCAAGTTTCTAGCTCTTGAACTGTGTTCTTTGCAATCAAGTATTTCAGAATTCTTGTTTGATAAAAGTGAGATAAGCTAAATTCAGTTCAATAGAGAGAAGGGAATTACTGGCTTTGGTATGGTCTTGTGATGGTCAGGTGTTAGATCATTTCTTTCTTGTCTGGGAAAAGGAGTTGTTATTAGTCATATGTGCTTGAAATTCCAGATGATAAAGATGTTTGGTCCGGTCCTAGTGCTCTTCACATTTTAAGATTTTGTTAGTTTACTGCTTTTTTTGCCGATTACTGAGGGGGACTAAACCACATTTGATCTAAATATATATATGTATATATATACACACACTCTCTTTGGATACATATATATACACAAGTAACATTAATCAGTGCAGTGTTTTTTAATTTTCAAAAGAGTTTGTGTACTTTAAAAGTTCTTACAGTATTGTGAGAGCTGATTAAAATCTGCCACTCCTTTGTAGATAAAGATTAAATGGCTAGGCTTGTAAATCCACAGACCCGAGTTGTGTACTGAGGCAACTATCTGTGTGTTTCTCTAAAGTCAATATGCATTTTTAAAAATGTTAAAAGTTAAATTGCTGTTTAACTTGTGCAAGTTACCGTATTTTTCCTAGTTAAAATGAGTAAAGGTTTGCGTTCACAGTAGGATTTTGGTGTTTGTGGATGGTGTAATTCAAACTCCACTCAAGTCACTGCAGAAGTTCTGAATGGCTTCGGTCACCACTGAGCAGAACAAAGAACTAGCTAGCAGCAGTGAATTTGATTGGGGTTTGGGAAACAAAATGCACAAAGCGGAAAATGATCTAAAAAAGCCTTCAACTACAGAACAATATATACGAGTTGAGCAGTATAATAAACCTACTGCTTCTAGCCATCCTGCCCAGGTGCATGTGTTGTAATTCTAGCCCGTTTATTTGCTGTGTGGTTATTCTGACAGGAGAAAGCTTCAGATGACTCAGGTCTGTATTTTCAACCAGAGGTCTGATATGTTGAGCTTTATATTAGAATGTTAAGTTTTTAGGGAGGATTTTAAGGTATTTATAAGAAACACAGTTTTTTAATCCTTGTGATGTAATTTGCGCAAGTTTGGTGGCATAGAGACAAGCTCAGTACTCTTGGAAGAGTTTGCATAGACAGCTCACTACAGTTAGTTTAAATTACATGCAGGAGTTTGAGAATTAGAAATATGTTGTTCTATTTGGTATTTCAGTGAGGAATATCATGCTTCATTGTTCCTTACAAGCAATCTGTAAAAACAAGTCAGGACTTCAGAAACTGGGGTGTTTTCCTAGTATGTGCCAGGATTTTCCTTCCACACTTGCCTCTCTTCATTTATTCCCCTGTATCCATCTTTTTACAGCAGATTTTTCATGGTCTCCAGTAGATTAGTGAGGCAAAAACATCTGATCCTTCAACTGACTTCATTTCTGCTGTCTCCATGAAGCCATGTTCTTTGCTGCTGTGACAGTTTTCATGACGTTTTCCATCATGCTGTGCACTATGATACTGCTGTTCATTGTTGCTGATCCGACTGGTTCATTTGCTCCAAACAGGTTGTCTCCTGGTTCTGATGTCTACGTCACAGTTTCATCTATTGCCTTAGCAAGATCGCAGCAGTGCCGTAATTCTCCAAGCAATTTATCATCCTCAAGTGAGACTGGCTCTGGTGGGGGCACATACAGACAAAAATCTATGCCGGAAGGGTAGGCACCAGACTTTTTTCATATTCTTTTTAGGCAGGTTTTTTGTTCTCTGTTCCATTTGTTGTAATGTATATTAAACTAAAGGAGTGCTTACGTAGCTTCCTGTCACCTGTTGTTTACACGCATTAAAACATGTCTGTTTTCAAACACTGTCATGCTTCTTGAAAAAGTCAGTTTTAAAAATCCCTTGCTTCCACCTTTTCCCTTTGCAACCTAACCTCTTTCTAATCGTAGTCTACAGCTGCTCAGGTACAAAAGAGACTTTTATGTATTTAAAAATCTTCATCAAAGGTACTGGTTCCATGTTGCAAATTACTTCATTTCACAGGTTTGGATTCTAAAATAAAATAAGTAATAGATGTGGGATTTACAGTCTGTGCTAATAGTTGAAGTAAAGTAGTGTTGAGTGCAACTAAGACTTCAGATGTGTAGGCACAAAAGTGCTGAGTAAACCACAGCTAGCATCCTTTTCACATATTCAGTCATCCTGTTGTAGGTGCTGTCTTCCAACTTTCCAGAAATCCCCAAACTCTGTGAAGTGATCCAATGTCAGTGTAAGGGGCAACTTGCAGAGGAAGAAATTAAATCTGTAATTTTCAGAGAGCACTGAAAGGAGCAATAAATCAAGTATCTCCAAGTAGGAAAAAAAAAAATAATTGGCAGCAGAAGAGCTGTCTGCCACGTTCCAAATTACTTCCTATAGAGAAGATAAAGGGGCAAAACTGCTGATAGTTCACATTGCAAAGCTTCCCTCTGAAGTCGTCTTGAGTACATTGCAGGTCATGGCGTGTAATTCATTCTGGTTTGGGTCTTTCATAAAGTAGAAGTATCTTTTTCTCTATTATATTATTAGTAAGATTAAATAGCACTGTCGGGAACTGCTTAGTGCCAGGCACTGTCTTTTGCCTGTTGATGTTCCTGTAAGAAGACACTGGTCTGGGTCAGTCCAGAGAATGCTGTTCGGAGCATGTGTTTGAACAAGTGCTGTTTCTTGCTGCAGAGTGCTGAAGATTTGTTCTCCCTGTCCTTCTCCTTGCACCCCAACTTGAGGTTTTCTGAAGAGGCTGACTCTTTTCTGCTGCACACCTTCATGAATGCTTTGATTCATGAGACTGAGACCTGCTCAGGTCATTATTTAAGCTTGTGCTTAAGTCCTACTGACATTAGGCAACTTGCTTTAAACCCATTAAACTTTGCCGTGAGGAAACTAAACAGAAGGGTGTCCAGAGCTCTGCAGCTGGAAGAAGCACTTACCTCTTTATACACGGCATACTTCCTGGCTCATTCATGCCAGCAGCACTTGTGTTGCATTGAATTCTGAAGAGCAGCTTGTGCTCCCAGTATCTTGATTGCTCTTTCCCAGCTACTTCATTTGCTCTACAAGCAAGGTATTCCTGCCATGTGTCCTCAGACCATCACAACCATAACTGCTTGAGTAGGAAGGGATTTTCAGACACGCTGGGGTTTATTTTGAATGGACCTCAGAGTGCATCCGTGCCCATCCCAACCCGTTTCCATCTTTTAAGTTAGTTTATACACATATGTTCACTATAGCATTCTCTGAGCATTTTGCAAGTTCAGCAGAGATTTGTCCTAGAAACCTTGTGTATACAGTCTTTTTGGTTTTGAAGTTTTAATTCGGTGAAAGAAAACACATTTTAAAGGGCATAATGAAGACGTAATTAATATATAAACTTTGCACATTCCTTATTGGATGCTTTTTATAAAAAAGAAAAATTGCTTATTAAACTCTTAATTATTTGGCTATTATGTTCTACTCTTACAGAAAAAACACTTTGCCTCCCATACTGTCCTTGTAGACATTAATCATATCTACTCAGGACTTTCCAAACATTTTCTGCTAGGCTAAGTGGAAAGCATGAAAAATGTAATTACAAAGGAAACTTTCCCTTGCCTTGATAAGCAAAGTAATGTTTGTCACATTAATAAAAATAATTGCGGTTCCATGTGTGTCATGTCTTGAGATTTGTCTGAGACACCAGATTCAGGGCAGCTCTGTAGTGATGTTTGATGTACCAGTGAATTGTTGGGGTTTCAACCCCAAGCCCCAAATTAAGGTTGACATATGGGTGATTCCCACAGGCCTTCACAAAGGGGTGATGAGTTAGCCTTTAAGCTTCCCTCCAGGGTGCTGGCCTTGCAGGGAGACCCATTGGGTAAAGGAGCCCCAGGTGTCTGCATTAAGTGAACCAAGGTCAGGTGTCCCACTGAGGGATAAAAGCTGGGACCACTTGCAGGAGGGGCAGTGTCTGTCTGTGAGGTGGATGCACTTTGCAGAGTTCCCTGTTGGGGAAGGACCTCCTGCCTCCCTGGGACTGGGCTCCAGTCAGGTCTGGCTTTTGTAAACGTGGGCTGTGTAGAGATTCAGTATGTGGCTTCCTTGGTCTTATGTGTTTGACTTGTTGACTCGGTTGTCTCCCATCCCTTCTTTGGGAGACTGCATGTCACCATTTATTCCACCCATTGTTGGTCATGTGGTGTCGTTGTTGGGGTCAGTGGGACTAATGTCGATTATAATCTGACTTGTTTGTACCCCCAGCGCTCACCCATGTACTGACCCTTTTGTATCAAATACAATTTGGTTATTGGTTCATCTTTATGCTGGCTGTGTCCTTTATGCTAGGCCTAATAATTGGCAAAACAACCAGGTAGAGCTGGTCAGTGATTAAGACATATATGTTGTTAAAATAGGGGAGGGAGATTGTAGCATTCAATTGTTAAGATGTTGAAGAGAAGGGTGGGCTGGAGTAGGTACCTAGCAGAGGGGCACCATGTCCTGAAGGTAATCTTCCCAAGGTGAGGCTCCAGTATGCCCTGAGTGTGCCAGTCCCTGAGGAGATTTCCCAGTGCAGGAAATCTCAGCTGCATAATTTGTGTATACATTTCTTTCTTGTTGCATGATATGACAGATTTGGAAAGTTTGTGAAACTTAAATGACTGGAAGCGTGGGTGTGAGTCCAACCTCTGTCAGACATCGGTAAGAGCAGTAACTGCTGCCTCTTCTGGATTATTGGTCCTTGTCCTGAGCTGGGTATAGGCAAAAGCCTCACTGCCTTCAAAAATATCCAGATTGATCTTGATGTATGTATGTGTGTTTTGTATACTTATTACTGTGTTTACCTGAAGATACGTATATGTAATAAATGATTGTAGAATGTAAAAACAAAATTCAAAACACTGAAATAATGAGTGTCGTCTTATAACATATATATATAAAATGTATATTTAAACAATTTCACTGTTCTTTTAATCCATATTGATTTCTCTGAGTTTTGGGGTTCATTCCTACGTAACCTAATGGGCTATATATTTAAGCAGCATAGAATATAGCACCACCTGCATTTATTGTTCCTTTTTCAAATAGCCCACTTCATGTAAAAAAAGTCAATCTAAAGACATTTCTTGTTGCTCAAATTAGTAGAGCAGTGATTTAATAAAATTAAATTAGAAACACGGTGGTTTCGTGTATCTCTAATCTTGAAAAAAAGATCCCACATCATAAAATATCTGCCAAATGCAAAATTGACTGTTGTTATACAGATGACCATTATGGGGTTTAAG
Source organism: Athene noctua (assembly GCF_965140245.1). Taxonomy (NCBI): domain Eukaryota; kingdom Metazoa; phylum Chordata; class Aves; order Strigiformes; family Strigidae; genus Athene; species Athene noctua. The sequence goes on along the minus strand of NC_134042.1, from coordinate 13,908,503 downwards.
TAAGAGGACAAAGCATAGAAAATAAAATATTAGTGCAGTGCAGCTTCATTGCAGCAAAGTTTTTTGGGGTTTTGGCTTTTTCTTTTAGATATCAACTTCAAGTGATTTTATCATGAAAAGATATTCTTCCCATTTTACAAGTCTTAAAAGGTTGAAAATCACCTGAGATCAGTGTTCAAAGAATCAAGCAGCTTTTGAAATGCTGTGTTTAGACCTTTTTATGCATCTGTTGAATTGGTATTGAATTAATCATGTTTAATTTAGGTATTTGGTTAACTAAAATCATAGCTAGTCTGTGTGAACAGAAAAGGTTACTCACTTAATGCAATTTCCGTTTAAATCGTTTGTATTCAGAAGGCAGATATATCCAGGTTTTCTTTTCCCATTTTTTTTCATTAAACTGTATGTTGGCTGTACCAGGGAGTGGTGAATGGTGAACCAAAGGGAAGTCGGGTCACGTTTGGGTGAAATTTAGAAGGCCTAAATCTCAAATGTGACATTTTGTAGCTGTGCTCGTGTACAGGCATGTTCCAGCTTCTTGTCTTTAAGGATGGGAGTGGGCTTTTATTGTTCTGAGTCATAGGATGTTTCTTTGGTGGGTTCATTTTTTTTAACAAGGACATGAACTTTCGGATGGGATAACCACACTGAGCTTGTTCTGACAGTTGGGCAGATGTCTGTTTTATGTTGGAGGTCGTGTGGGGCAGCTGGTAGATTGAGTAGAAAGCACAGTCTGGGTATTTTATTTTCTGTTGCTATGTTAGACACTTAGAGCTGGAGAATCTCCTTCATATGTAAGAGAATATATCAGCTTTTTGTAATTCTTTTGGGTGTTACTCTGTGCATGTAGAATCTTGGAAATTTTTTTGTTCCTTCAGAGTATGTCTGATTTAAAAAAAAAAAAAAAACCACACCTCAGAAATACATTATTCTTGATGAATTCTTAATGATCGATTTTGAACCCAACTATAATTCTTATAGACTTATAAATGATTTATATGTAATACAGACTTACAGATTTAATTCTTACAAGCTTTTAGGCATATAAGGCATCCTTGAGCTTCCTGTATCTTTATTGAGCCGAAATCCATCTGACTAACCTATCAGGATTTACAGAGTTCATTGAACACAGTTTTCCTTTTGCTCTATTCTTTCTTCAACAGCAATAGGTATATGTGTCTCACTGCTTTCCTGCAGCTGTATTTACTTTACAGTGGTCCACTCAAATTATTTTAAGATGAAATAACTTAATAATTTACAGAATTTATAATCCCCGGTTTCTGGGAATCCATAACCAACTTTATAAATGCTTAATTAAAGTATTTGGCAGTGTAATATTATCAGAAATGGGTCTGTGCTTTTTGCATATGTGTCTGCATCACCTAGGTATGACCTTACTGTAGCCTTTTGCTTAGAACCCAGGAAAGTTGCTGAGATCCATGGGATTGTCCCAACAAACTTTATGATTCTCACTTTAACTAGTTTGAGGTAGTGCTTTCCCAGTTAAAAGAATCCTTTCTTGTTACCTTTTCTTGATAAACACACCTCATTTCCAAACTACATGGCTTTTATTCAGACTTTTAGGTTTTACTTGTGGTCATTTTTCTGTAACCATGTAAAGGTCTGATCACTTTTCCATGTAAACATCTATGTAAATGAAAACTAATAATTTTATTCCTGGCTGTTTTGGTCTGGTTTTTAATTGTATTCACTATAATCAGGTGGTTTTGATCAGAGATGCTTAATAAATTGTGTACTGTAATCTTATGCATTAAAGGTGCTAAATGGGTCCTGAGAGCTGCCACAAAAATTAAATGGAAAAGCATTATAAATCCCTCAAGCAGTTGTGCTGTGTATTGCTCTGCCCCCTTGTTTGACACTAGCTTCTTAAAGGTGCTCTTTTCCCCTTGTGTGAGAATCATGCATGTTTTAAAATCATTATCTGCTTTGTTTTTTGGGGTGTTACAACAGGTTTGGAATTAGCCGTAGATCCCCTGCTTCCATTGACAGGCAGAACACGCAATCAGATACGGGTGGTAGCGGCAAATCCACACCCAGCTGGCAAAGAAGTGAGGATAGTATCGCTGACCAGATGGGTAGGTAATTAATTCTTTACAATGAGTAAGTGGTGCTAACCACAAGGTGACTTTGACGATACTTCTCCATGCAGAGAGAGAACCCTCTTAAGCGCCGTGTTTTCAGTGACTTTGAAAATTAACCTTGTTCATCAGGATTACTAATTAGGTCTGGAGCATGCACTAGCTTCTGCAGGCTGTTTCCTTGAGACCTATGAGTATCACCTGAGGAAGAACTGATTTCAGTTCTTCATTTGATTGTGAGACTAAATCTACCTTAATGCTCTTACCTTGAAACACTCTGTCCTTTTAGAAGCGGTTGGGTAGACACACTTATTAATTTGTCTTGCTGTTGAGGACTTGTTTGACCTCACCTGCACTCCTGAGTGGCTTGGCTTAGTTTAATTTGCTTAGTTAGTCTAAAGTGCTTGTGATGCTTCCTTTCAAATGGTGCTATATAAATGCAAATTGATTGTTTGATCATTGAAGCTATAAAAATACCATGTACAAAATGGAAAAAAATGCAATTAAAGTTTAAATAGCGAGGTAAATCTATAGCTTGGTAATCACCTTCCACCAGTGTATATATTTTCATTGCACTTAGCAATTAAGCTGTCAGCTGAGGGAACATATTAACTACATAAAACAGCTGGGTACTGAGAATTTGCATTGTTAAGCCTTCATTTGAAGTTTTTGTACACAGACCTTTTGCTGCAGCTATGGCTTGACTTGAGTGGATACTGATGAGATTGACATTAGTGGAAATGTCCTGCCTACAAACAGCACTGATCCAACATGATGACCATGGTCAAGATTGCTAGATTGGCTTTTTCTAACTTTGTTACCGTAGATTAAACAATTCCAAACTTTTTCTGTTGTGCATGTAGATGATCATTTCACTACCTCACAACTTTTGTTCTCTATAAATGGACTAGTGCTGAACACAGAGTAAGGTTCAGTGAGATCAACAGGAGTTTAAAGCAAATGCCAACTGCAAGTTCTGGAGATGTACTTTGTTCACATACCTTCACAACCTCAGTGAGCAGTGCCTTGTTATTGAAGCCATCTGTCAGTCCCTCCCTCACAACTCCCCCCATACTTTTCACAAAAAAGCTGTGATTATGCTGATCTGCAGTTCTCATTTTGACAGAACGATTTTTAATCACATATGTTTTGATACTGTGTGATGGTAACGACACATGTAAAACTGATCTTTTGCTCAGCATTACTTTTGCAGACCAACAGTTGGGTGTTGGTGCTGGCACTGAGTGGAACTGCCAGCAAGTTCTGTTCTACAATGTCAGGTGTCACCATATCAGCAAAATAAATAAATGAGGCCAAAAAGAACTGGGAAAATTGTGTGGTAGAAGAGAAGGCTCTGGCATTTGGCAAAGGCTGAGAAATGCATACTGACATATAATCCCTGTATTTTGTCTCTTGTGTATTGTCCTGCATTGATAGTCGGAAGCTGCATCTCTGACTGGAGACTTATTGCGAGTTTCATGAATCTAGGTGAAAGTTTGGTTCTATGACAAATAGGCACATTTCCACTTGGGATAATCTGTCTCAAGGTGAATAAGGCATTAGGTGCAACGAATCCATACATTCACTCCTGCCTGGACCATTCTTAGCTACAGAAGACCTTTGTTCTTTGTGCACCAGCACTGTTTGTTATCACTTGCCAGGGGGAAATCAAGTCTGATTTTTTTTTTTTAAAAAATATTATTATTATTTGTTTATATTTTTTTTCCAAAAAACGGTTTCATTTGTTTTTAAAAAAGCTAGTAACGCTGCACATCAAGATGAACAAACTGTAGCTGTGTTGAGGAAAGCATTGCTAATTACCATGGGTATTGTTAAGTACTTGATGTTCATAAGCACATATTCTACTTAAAAGCAGCATTTTTAGAAGTGCAGAATATTGCATAACCACAGGAGACAAGATACATGTAAAAAGTCACAACTGAGAGAGCTTCTTTTAAAATACTGACCTTGGGCTCCAAGAAAGCAATTACCTACCTGACAGGCTGTGTCTGAATGCCTCTAGACCTCCATGGTTAACTCCTGGGAAAAAAAGAAGTTTAATGGGCAAAGAGCACTCCTGTGAGTGTCCCTTTTAAGAGGAGTGATTTGAATTCCATCCGCTTCTGTCAGGTTTAGTTTAGTAAGTATTCCTTTTGTACATCTGTGCAGTTTCTGCATGCACAGCCATCAATTTTTAAGGACTGTGATTTCAACAGAATTTTTCTATGTCTTCAATTAGAAAATGTTTATTTAACTCACCCTGACTTTGACAAGAATTATGCTTAGTAGTTGTACTGGAGAAAATGTGTTCATTTAAGTGATCACTGTAGATTTTTGCTATTGTCCTGCCTGAGTAGAATACAATTTAAGGAAATGTCGATCTTCTCCACAGGCAATGTGCATATGTCAATAAAATGTCAATACACTGTGAAAACGAATACTCTAATGTTTTAATGCTCTGATACAGTGCTGTTGGACAATGGGGGTGTGCTAACAAAAGCCAGGATGGTGGCTGCTGTTTTTTCATAGTCTGATTTACGCCAGGCAGGAATGGGCCCTCACTTACCTGTGTTTTGTCACAATCTGTATTTATCTGGAGTGAATTTCATATTAGGTATCCAAAGTTTTGGCTAATGGTAGTACTGGAAAAATTACAGCATAAAATTAGGTTACACATTTTCTTAGTTTGTTTCACTGCACATGCTCTTCAGTACATCATTGTGTGCTGTATTGCAGAACCAACATGCCATCTCCCAGCAGTATCAAAAGTACTGCCATCCTTCAGAGAAAGCCCCAGTGGAAGACTGATGAGACAGGATCCTGTGGTTCACTTGTCTCCAAATAAGCAGGGTCATGTAAGTTATCCTAAAAAAGGAATTATTTAATGTTTTGCTTTTGCTCCACAAGTTCTTGATACCAAAAGTGTTGTTCAAAGGTATATTTAGAGTGTCAGTTAAAAAGAAAACGAAAAAAAATCCTTAAGCCCTGTACCCTGCTAGAACACGGAGGAAGCAGTCGAGCAGACCTGTTGTGTCCAGAATCCTACAGAAACTAAGCACAGCCTACTGAAATATTTATTAGTTAATAAAGTTTTGTTGCCAGTTGAACGGCAGCTTCTTGTCTCTTCTTTTGTAATAAGTAGAGGATTTGCTGGGAGTTCACAAAGCTATTCCTTGGCCTCACATGTGAGACTTAAAAGTTTACCAATATCTTTTATAAATATGCAACATTCAGAAAGCTGAATTTTGAAACTTTGAAACAGAGTAGTGATCTTGCTTTTGGTTTTTTCTCCATTCTCATCTGGTATAACCGTTACTTCCTTTCTTTAACCTACCTTACACACTGTTGGAAGACTGAAAGATATGCTGGAATTTTGCTGAGCAACATCTTTCTTGTTTCATTCATGTTTAAGTTCTAAATGGTAAATTCTGTCTTTCTGTCTCCGCAGAGTTAAATATTCACACCTTGATGGACTGTCACTTCCTGATTTACATACAGAGAGAGAGATAAATGCAGTAATGTTCATAAATCTAAAATGTCTTAAAAATTTAAGTCACTAGAATAAAAAAAATCCTTTAAACTTTAAATTGCCCAATAAGCTGTATCACTTTTTAATTTATTTGCACAATCAGCTAAGTTACAGAGCTGTGTTGCATGATTATATGGAAAGTATTAGTTGCATTTATTTAGGTGTGAGAAAGTCTAGTTGGTTCCTGTTATTTGCTCCTGCTTATCAGCATTATTCTTTCAATACAATTGGCCATGTTGCTTTTAGGTTATTAATTCATAAAAACACATCTTTATGATTTAACAAAATAAACCAAAACAAACCCAACCAATAAAAAGCCCAGCACACCTGTCTTCATATTTTTAGGAGCACAAACTGGTTCTTATATTTAGATTGACCTGTTTTCCGTGAGATGTATTTGACAGGGTAATGATGCGATATGTAACTCATTAGGTTGCATGCAAAGTGCAGCACTGGAATTATTAATGCTTGCATTCTTCTTATTTAGTCATTGTTAAAATAAATCTTTATTATGGGGACAGATGGATGGGGGAGTGATGCAGTTCCTAATGAAGAGCAGTAACTCTAATTGGAGATAACTAGGAGTCCAGATCAACTTACTTAATATTCCTCCTGTTTTTTCTGTCAGTTCTTGCTTTAGTATGATAAACATGGATGCTGAGATTTCTTGCTCTCAGTATACATCCATTCTCCATTTTTCCCCTTTTCCAGAAACAGTATCTAATTTCTTATATTTGACTGGGATCTCTGCCCATGCCTGTTCAGTAAAACTCCAGGGACAGACAAATAGGAAAGGTGGTTCTAAGTCTCCTTTCCACCCCTTCCCTTATTCCGAGGCCATCTGGTCACCAAACAAGTCCCTTGCCTGTTGAAAAACTGCATCAGTTCTGATTATATAAATGATCCAAACTTAGATAAGTTCTGTAGATGGAAACTAAAATTAAGGAATTCAGATGGATATAAATACCCCAAAGATAGGTGAGCTCCTAAGCAATGATGACTGTATGGCAAGAAATTCTTCTTGTAGTGGGATATTCCACCACTGGCCACTATGGAATTGAGGGCATGCAGTTTCTTTGTAACAGCTGGCTGTAACCAAGGACAGACGGTACCAACCAGCCAGACACTGGCATGCCCTGATGAAATAACTTAAAAGCATTGCATTAACGCTTCCCTTCTTGTAATTCTGCCCTTTGGAAAACAATTTCAGATGACTTAAACAGCATTTTAGTGGTCATTTGCAGAGGACACTCCTGCTGAGGAAGAAATAAACCCTACTACAAAGGGCTAGGAAGAGCAGTGGTTATTTTGCCCTACTTTAACCTTTTGAAAGGCATTGGATTATTAAAATAATGTGCACTTTCTTGAGGATTGGTTATGTTTCATGTTCTAAAACACTGGAGTCTTAAAATTAGAATATTTTTAATTATAGTAGTTATAAGCCAAGTCAAAGTCTACACAGCCAGTTTCATTGGAGTGGGCTGAGCAGTACTGTGCTTGAAAGGAAACAGCGTATTTTGGGACAAAATACAAACAACTCTGGCTTTCTCTGAATAGTTAAGACATGGCTTCCAAATCCCCATTAAAGCTTTTTATGTGCACCCAGAACAGAGCACATGCATTGTGTTGGAATGGAATTTTTAGAATTTATTAGTCTCCTCAATTTATCTGTCCAATATCTCCGGATAGAAGAGCTCCTATTGTGCAGTGGTGGCTTTTGTAACTGTTTATTTCCTTCTCCTCTTTATTGCCATAATTCTAAAATAAACCTACAAGTGTGGTTTTTTTTTGGATTGCTGTTTCTTCTGTAGTCTGACAGCCACTACTCCAGCCATTCCAGCAGCAATACTCTCTCCAGCAATGCCTCCAGTGCTCACAGTGATGAGAAATGGTACGACAGCGGAGAGCGCACCGAATCGGAGCTGAACAGCTACAACTATCTTCAAGGGACTTCAGCCGATAGCGGCATAGATACCACTTCCTACGGACCTAGCCATGGCAGCACTGCCTCCCTGGGAGCAGCAACATCTCCCCGTACAGGGCTGGCAAAGGAGAAGGTGGCACCCCTGTGGCATAGCTCCAGCGAAGTGGTCTCCATTGCAGACAGGACATTAGAAAAAGAGAGTCACATGGACCGGAAGACTGAGTCTTCGCTGAGCCTGGATATTCACAGCAAGAGTCAGCCAGCCTCCAACCCGCTAACGAGGGAGAACAGTGCTTACAGTCTTAGTGATGCCGTCTCGCATACAAGGTAATTTTTTGACTTGTTGAGCTTGACCTTTCCACACTCATTTTCCCGTTCTCACTCTCTAACCCATCAAAAGTCGGAAGGGGATGTTGGAGAGATGTTTCTACTTATGTTAACCAGTGTTTTGAAAAACTTTGCTGTGCAGAATGCTTGAAAATTCAGACCACTTTTAGCCTTCACATCTGCTACTGATTATAACACTAAAGAGAATGTCTTTTGAGAGCGTACTCCGTGCTGCTGCTGCTACTAAACTGACATAAGACAGACGTGTCTGATGTGCTCATAAGGAATATCTTGCAACAACTGCAGTTCATATGTAGATCAGAAAGGAGATCAGTCCATTTTATTAATGAACACTTTAATATGGGGTTCTTTTTCTAGTCTTGCAAGTACACATTTCAGATGATTCACAGTTTTCCCGGTCTTTTAGTTTAGAAATCTGCTTGCAGTCAGTATGATCAGTACTGAGAGCAAGTTGCTTGGGAGTGCTAGCATGTAGATTTTAATCTCATTCTGCTGCAAGCTTGTGGGTATGACACATTGCAGTCACCTTCCCTCTCTCCCTTGGTTTTGCCACTTGTAAAATTGGCAATATCAAGTACATGTATAATGTGCTTGAACACCTCAGATGGAAGATACCCACTTTACAAGTTAATCAGAGCTGCTAGAGGCAGAAAATACTTTAGACCATTTTCCTAACCCATTTCCCAAGAAGTATTCGGTGTGCTTTTGAAAAGTACTCATACAGTGTCAAACAGTGTCATACAAGAAAAAAACACAGGTCTTTCAAGGAAGATGCGTGATCATTATAATTTGTTGGCCTTGTGGAGCCTGACTGCATTTTTATTCTTAAGGTGCCTCTGTTTTGAGTGTGCAGCTAAAATACCCACAGACTGGAAGTCTGAAGCAATTTTTGCTAATCCTTTTGAGTAAAGGTGCATTTATGCAAGGCTAGATGTTTATTAGACAGTTTAACAACTCTTCATACAGTAGCTGCAAATATAGGGGGTTGTCATAGAGACTGTAATATAGTGAATGGTCTCCCTGTACTTTGTCATGGTAATTTTGACTAAGTGATCTATTAATGGTGGTCCCGCTTTGGTTTTCTGTCTCTCTTAGTTGGCCATTTTTGGCACTTAAAGTTCATATTCAGGTCTTTGAGACTGCTGTTTTCAGTAGCTGTGCACACATGAAGGACTTCAACAAGTCTATAGGAAACACTGTGCAGAGGGATTTACTTAAGATTTTTACCTTCAAGAAAGGGGCATGTGCTAGCATTGCCCAAGATCTCTGTGGTGGTGATCTACAGTTTTACACCTTTTATATCAAGACAAGCATGTTTAATGTTAAAAAATGCATATAGAATCAACCACATGCCCTATGGTACTTGTCTCAGTGTAACTAGCAGTAGCATTAAATGTGAAATTCTTAAACAAAATGCTCGTTGTAATAAAGTTCTCAGTAGCATTTCCATGTGGAAGGATTTTTTCAGAAGCAACTCAAGCGTCGAAAAATTACATGTAACTCTTGGAAGCTTCGTTGTAAAGGCGTGCCCAATGGGAATGGTGTCTTTGTACATCTGAGGTTCTGGTTTCCTCTTCTCTCAGCACCAAATAGGGTTAGTTCAGTAGAAAAGCCGAGAAAATTTAATAGAGAGAAACACATCTTTGCAGTGCAGGCATATCCTGACACCTCTCATCTTTGACTTCCATGAATGTATACTTTGCAGCTTGACTGCAAACTTATTGTATGGTAGCTTTGTGTCTCCAAACACAGTATTTTCTCTGGTTGGTTTGGATTAATTTTACGTGATGTTTCTCTGATGATACTGAAATGATTCTCTGCATGTTTTTGGGGGGTTGGCACTGCAATTTCCAGATAAAGGTTCCCTAGGCTTTATGCTGAAGAAAACAGTTGTGGGTTTTTTTTCCCAGTTTCATTTAAAAATCAGCTGTTAAAAATGCAGCTCTTTGCAAAGAGGAGTAGTAGCAATTTGTAGAAGACACTGGGCTTGAGAAATACTGCAATCCTTGCACCCACATCGTTTATTTTGGTGGAGAAAAAAGACTGACTTGTGTTTCTTCTTTATTATTTCTTATTTCTGAAGACTAGAACATGTGTTTGCCTCACAATAAAGCAAAGGCACGGCTGGGCTAAAAATCTTTTATTTTGTTTCTGATGGCATCCTCGGTTGGTGGTTGCACGCAGCAGCAGTGCTGACCTGGGGAAACCCGTAGGCCCAGCTCTTTGCTCCCAGCTCCCCTATTGCTCCTTTTGTGGTAACACAACAGCTTGGAGCTGGAGGCTTGTTAAACCGGCATGGCCAAAATGTAACCACAGCTGCCTGCTTCAAGGAGGGGAAGGAGGGGAGGCTGAAGGACCATTCTGAACAGGCTACTTCTTGTGAGAAATGAACAGCTTAGTTGGTGTGTATCTCTATCAGTTCCTAAATTGTTACCCTTTGTGGCTTTTTGCTTTTTTACCTTTTGCCCATGGATGCCAGAATGTCTGTAATGTCTTTAGAGTTGGGTTTCTGAGCAAGAAGAAAAGGAATTTGGCCCTAAAAAGAACTCTGTGACAAAAGAAAAGAAACCACAAATTAGAGTGTTTGTGTCTGTAGAAGACAGGAGCGATAATTAGTGTTCAGATCATTTGATGGTGCATAAAAGAACTTGTACCTGAGAACTGGTGGCAAAACGTAAATTATAGTGATTAACTTTTACAGCAGAGCTGCTGGCTGGGTTTTATTTTTCTTCTCCACCCCCATTTCCAGAGTCCTTCCTGATGATTGTGCAGATTTCTCATAGCATCCCAGGAGAATTGCATTATGTAGGCCAGTAATTATACAGAATCATTATAGCTGTATGTCATTAAATGAAGCCATATGCGCTGATGGCATGAATTCCCTAGGAAAAAAATAAAATCAAACTTTCATTTCCACCTAAACTCTACAGTTTCTTATGCTCCTCTTACCAAAGCTGAAAGGAAAACCATGGCTATTTCTAACCAAGTGTCTTTTGCATTACTTCTAATAATTTTAAGATACTTAAAATATTATTTAATGGTTGTAGAGTACTTTTATGAATGGTTCATCTGCAATTCTTGTGAATTGTCATGTAGTATTTTATTTTTTCCTTAATTAAATCTTTGATGTCTCAATAATTGAGGTGGGAGGTGGGGGACCAACAGTGGCTGTCTCTGTGTCCTGAGGACTGAATTTCTTCCAGATATAATCAAGTTGGCCCAGGTGTCTGTTACAGTATGAAGAATCCTCTGCATCCTTCCTGATGTTGAATACTCTAATAACTTCCCATCACTACCACAGTGCTCCAGCTCTGACTTAGTTTTTCCAGAGTTTATCCAATTAACAAGGGTGTCTCTAACTGTCAGTATCCCATGGACTTGCAGGGTGAAAAGCTTCAGTCATAGCCACGGTTCTGTGCGTAGTTCCTGAAGAATAATATCCTCCTAAAATACTATGTTGTAAAACCACAGCTCAAAACGTGCAATACACTTTAAAGAAAAGTGTGTTTAAAAGTGTATGCTAATTTTCTTGCTTATTTACTAAGCTGCTCTTAGCCTCTATTACATGATACATATTGTAATAAATATTAAGGTAATAATACTTAAAATACACCATGTATATATACTATATGATATATAATAAAATATTATAATTATTATATCTACATATGCATTTTTTATATACGTTTTATGTAGAGCATACAGAGCATCATTTTTTACTCTCTTTGCCTAGTAAGATTAACACTACCAGCCTATCTAGGAGTTGTTACTGGTTTTTATCAAGAAAAGTTTTCTCACCACTAGCATTTCCTTGAGAAGTACCTGATGGATTAAAGAATTCTCAAATGTGATCTGAACTTCTCTTTTCCTACACTGAAGCAAAAGACTCCTCCAAAATAAATAAATGAATAAAAAAGCCCCATCCAATTTCTTTAAATATGTGCATCTTCCCCAAATCTTGGAATTTTGCGGTGGTGATGCCTCACAGATGGGCTGGTTTACTCAGCATGTTTAGGAACTTTCAGTATTGAAAAAGAAGAGATAAAGGGGAAAGAAGAAAAATTTACTGCCTCTGCCCCTAGCTCTTATTTTTCTCTGCTTTCTTGCTGTGAATTATGTTTACTTATATCTGCTACACATACAAAGGTTGTGATGTGCAGCACCAAATTTATGGGCTTGGTGGACAGGAAAATACCTTCTTATATTTTCTCAGTCTGCCGTCTTTTGTATAGGCCTTTCAAATGTACAGATGGAGGGAAGAAAAAAAAAGATTCTGTGATACAAAATCTGTATTATTGTCATTTGATTTGCGTGCATGTGGGGAGATGCATCTTGCCCCTGGTGTGAGGGACTTTGCAACCATGCCTGTGTAGGTTAGATGGAAGCACAGGCTGCAGCAGCCGGTGCTCTTTGAGGTGGGAAGGCTACAGTCCACTCGGACTCCTCATTAAATCCACAGCACTTAACTGCTGGGATTGTGGTGCTTAACTTGAACCATATGAAAATAAAACATAGTTGAAGGTGATTTTTTAGACTCCCATCTGTTGTCAGTGGAGAGAGGAAAAACTCCAAAGCATTAATTGTAGCATAATGTGTATCTGAGACACCTAATTTAAGGAGAATCACCTCCTAAGGATATTTCTGCATTGACTACAGCAGCAGCCAGACAAGTGGTGTGGGTTAGATAACTGACTTCTACAAGACTAAATGTAGGTCACAACATAAATTTAACCTTAAATTCTTTTTTCTGTTCCAGTAAGTGAGATTGAAAATGCATTGTTTTATCAAGATACGAAGAGAGTGGTGAAGAATTTTCTGTTAAGCTAAGAAAGAAGAGATTAGTCAGTGACTTCATTCAGCCTTCCAGTTAATTTTTATTTCAGTCAGAAACTGTTCTTTACCATAGGGCCATCTGTTTCAAATTCCTTCCTTGCAGTGTTGGATACAGGGATGAAAATGTGGCAAAGTTGTGTAGCGAGCTGATAGGAAACCAGTCTCCAAATATATAATGCTATTTCAATACTAAGGCTGTACAGAAAGTTTTCCTGCAACTGTACTTAGAAATGCCTGAGCTTTTAAAGTTGTTATCGTAAATAGTGTCTTAAGCCCTAGTACTCCTGATGTTTTGCAAGTTGCATCAGATTTGAATATTTGCATAACTAAAGAGTAGCTCCTGTTTAAACCACCACCACCCCACTTTTTTCTGACAATAAACCGCAGTTTGGTCATCCCAACTCTTTTCTTCTGCGTAGACAGGCTGTGATATATGTTAGAGACCTGCTTAAACTTAGCAATTTAAGAGTCTTTTTTGCAAAGGGTAACTGCTTTTCAGGCAAAATCCAGGAAGACCTTGTTTGAAAGATGTGTGTGTTTCTTTGGTTTGTTGTGGGATCTTAAAAAGATGTTTCCTGTTGCTTCAGTTCCTTCAAAATATGTTTTATTCCACAGCCAGGAATTCCAGCAAGAAATTGGATTTGAGGTTTTTTGTGAATTCAGCTACAGTCTCTTGTACTACTTTCAAGCTGCCTAATGACTGTGCCCCTAGATTTCCCATTTGTGAAGCGGAGTGAGGGGGAAGCTGGTCTAAGGATATTGCAGCCTTGGAGGTTGCTCACAAGATTTTTCATGACTATGACTCAACCCGCTATTGATAAGATAACTCTTGTGCCCAGAGTTCTGCTTTAAAAATAGTTAAACAAGGTGCTTATATACACATTTGAAGCAAATTTTGTCTTTATTATGTTTTTCTCCTAGTACCATGAGCTCACGACACTCTGCCAGCCCGGTTGTTTTCACCAGTGCCAGAAGCTCACCAAAAGAAGAGCTTCATTCTGCTACTTCTCCCCAGCTCGCACCTTCTTTCTCCTCCTCCTCTTCCTCCTCATCTGGTCCTAGGACTTTCTACCCTCGCCAGGGTGCTACTAGCAAGTATCTCATCGGCTGGAAAAAGCCAGAAGGGACCATAAACTCAGTGGGGTTTATGGATTCAAGAAAGTAAGACTGTTTTTTGGGTTTTCTTGTTCAGTTATTTGTTTTAGTTGTAAAGAAGCATTGAGATTTGTGACACTTCTCTCTATGGAAGGTCTGAAGACTGTTTAATAGAATGCTGTGTCTTCTGTAGAATTTAATCTCTAATCTAGTTAGCCTTAATTATTTGCTAATTAGCTAATCTCATTCCCTGTGAACTTGTAAAAGCGCTTTTTTTTTTATCATTTCTAGAAAGCTGTATGGATTTTAGTCCTTGTAAAGCTTATCTTTCCTTGGGAATTCTTAAGTGTGACTCAAAATGCTATTTGAGCAAATATTAAAAATCCTGTTAACGCAGAGCCTGAGTTTTCCTTTAAGCCTCTCATCCATGTAGTAGTACTGTGCATGCTATACATTAACTCTGTGGCACTCCATGGTGCCTGGTTAAGATTAGTGCCAGTATCCCATCTAACTGGCTTAAAGCAAGCAGAGATCTCTCAGCATTACAATATGCAACCATCTCTTCTGGAAGAGAAATTGAGAAACAACTTACCAGTGAAAATATTGTTCCTTTTAAGTCTAGTACGATTTGGTAAGCAAATGGTTCACAAAGCCCATTTCAAAGTAATTTATTTAACCGTTCTTGACTTTAATTGGGTCAAGCACAGTATACTTGGACAATAGCAATAACTGGCTGTCAAAAGGAGATGGTGAAACTCTGTGGTGACTGCATTTTAAAAAGGTAGTTAAAAGACTAAAGAAACGTAATGATTTGCTGCTTTGGGGCTCATTGAAGAAATGAAGACATGTACAGAATACATGTTATTTTAACAGATTCAATCCCTTATTGGGAAAAATATTATTATAATCTTCAAGTGTATTGCTAGTTGATGTTTTTAAACAAGTTTATTGCCTCAACAGGTATTCATTAAGATGAGGCTCTGCTGTATTAGCAAAACTCCTTCCCTTCTCTTTGCCCCCTACCTAGGTTTTTTCTTTATTAATCTTGAGGGTGCTATAATTCTTGTTTCATTCATGCCTCCTGCCCCAGGGCTTTGAGACCTGAATGTGTCTGTTCCATTTCATTTAAGACGTCACCAGAGTGATGGCAATGAAATGGCCCACCCTCGGCTGCGTGCTTCAGCAAGAGATCTACGAGCATCACCGAAACGAGCATCCAAGTCCACTGTTGAAGAAGAGCTGAAGAAATTGATAGATCTTGATAGCCCAACACCTGAATCCCAGAAGAATTTTAAGGTATGTTAGAGAGTCAGTCACTTGGATATCTCTTGTCACAGTTAAGTGAAATCTGAGAATACCTGAAGAGCAATGCACAGGTCCTCTTTTGATCCAAGGCATGGTTCTGTTGTTACAAAACAGAAATGTGTAAAGTTACACTTTGTCAGAATTTGAAGATTGAGTTTGTTGCTGCCTAGGCATATCAACTAATACAGCAAATGCTTCACAATTTGGAAAAGGATGAAAGCCATGAAGCTCTAAGACTTCTGCGCAGAAAACGCTGAGTGCTTTCAAAGCAGTCAAAGCTGAAGCATTCATTCATACAGAGCTTACTTGGTTGGAAATTGCATTGGACTCAAGAGTGCCTCAGGATCTTTTCTAATCTCAACCCATAACAGGGAAATAAAATGCAAGGCATTCCCTGAATTCTCATCATGGACAGAAAGTCATCCACCTGTCACAGATTTAGCTACTTGAGAAATACATTTGGGGAACAGTTTCCTTACAGTCACTGCAATATTATTATAGTTTTGTGTGCAAATTTAAAGAGACTAATATGCCAAATTGCAAAGAACGTTTAGGACTGCTGGCTCATGCAAAATCCTGTGGGGTTGTCTTATGCATTTGAATTGTTCTTCTCTGATTGCATCACTAGACAGTGACTTGTGGACAGTATTGAAACTCCTTGCAAAAAACACACTTTTATGCGTCAAATCCTGTTATGCACAAGGACCAAGAACGCTTCCTAAACTTAAGCAAATATTTATATAGAATAAATCGTTAGAAACATTTCCTGATGTGTTTCAGAATGTGTATAATAACACAAAAGTGCATATATTAATTTAAAAAATCCATCATTTTGAAGAGAAAGTCTTTATTTCTACAGTCTCTACGTACAGTCTGCTTAACAGCTCAGGCTCATCACCTAGGGCCCACATGGTTTCCACAGCAACCATGCAGAAGAGAGAGCTGCAACTTCTTTCTTTGCTTCTAAAAACCCAAAGTGCCTTATTAAAACTTGTGCTAGGTTCCGTACACAGATTATTTCAGATGTTACGTTTGAGGCCGGAGGAAAAAAAACTGCCAATAGCAGAGTATCTTCTTCTTAGGCTTGTGGTGGTTCTGAGGGAAGTGGGACAAGGGCAATGTGAGCACCTCCTGTGGGTGGTTTTGGGCAAGGGGATTGTTCTCATTCCAAGAAATTCCATTCGATTTAAAGAGGTGGCCTGAAGACCATGAAAACTGTATTGTTCCCAAGTTTGGGGTTTTTTTCTGCTTCAGGGTTAGTGAATCAATTCTTACCCTAATCTTTATTTCCTGGTGCCTATAACAAGTATGTTAACTCAGGTTACACTTTTGATAAATTTCAGCAAGTTAATAACAGTCGATCACACCAATAAATTAGATCTTTCCTGGTTTAAAAATAACAATCATTTCTGCCCACTGCGTGATTTATATTTCATCTTACAACAAAGTTGCTCTTACAACATAACATTTTCTTGACAGTTTACAGAAAAAAAAAAAGAAGAATGATAATGGCCTTCATTAGTTCACTGCTCAGAGATCAGAAATCCTCCTCCTTCCTGACTGTTGGCTGCCAAAGGCTTTGTTTGCTGGTAGAATTTGTTCTAGGCTGTGATTTTGTCTCATGCGTCTTTTTATTATCTTCCCAGCCTTCCTTATCTCCTTACCTACTACTTATGCGTTTTATCTTCTCAGACAAGTCACGCTTCTCTTTTTCTTCCTTCTACTCTATTACTGGAAGATAATTCCTGCTTGTATTGTCTTTGTTACAACTCCATCAGATGTTCATATCTGTGCAACTTCAAATCTCAATGTCTGATACTAACCAGTGGTTCCAACTCCTCATTCTTTAACACTAAGTGAACTATACCACCCTCAAGTAAACACTGCTTGGCTTAGTAGCCCCTTCTTTTCCTTTGCCACTTCAGGACAGGTGTGGGGAGACTTCCCTGGGTCATAATGTGAACCTGCTGATTGAGCTTTTAAATTGAAGAATAAAAAAGCAGCTTGATCCTCAGTGTAACATAGTGACAATTGCGTACCAGAAGTGGTAATTTCTGTAATGTTAACCGTATGCAAGGTTCATACCGTGATGGGCATGTCCTGAGAGAGGCAATGCAGAAGGAAGAATTTGACATAAATGAAGTTTGGCATGGGACACGGCTTCTCTTTCCTTCCTTGTCTTTTGGTGATAGCAGGTTTTTGTCAGTACTCTTATTTGTTTCTGAATCATAAAACAAAAATGTGCAGCAATCATTTAATATCAGAATTAGAAGGTTTTGGCAAAAAAACCCTGACTTGGCAGATTGCCTTCGGCTGTACAGTAGCATTAGTCCTTCCTTCACGTTCTTCTCCCACCTTGTAGTGTGGGATTTTATCACAGGACTAGAGTACTGTCTAAGTATTTTTTTCCTCTTTCTGAGAGAACTATTTTTATGTGCAAACGAGCAACCCTTTATAATATTTAATCCTTCTTTCTGGAAATCATCCTATCTCTGTTTTTGTTTAAACTTGCTTACAAAGCGAACGAGGTTGGTGAGGTCTCCCTTTCTGTTTGCCATCTCTCTGTGAAAGCCTTTGGACCAAATTTCAACCAAACGGTAAAGAAACATTCTGTCTTAGAGATAGTCATGTTGCTACAGGTTTCATGAAAATCAGCGTCTCTGCTGATGGGAATGGTTGTGTGCCCTTTGATAGCAGCTCGCTGGCGCTGGCCAGAGCATGTACCTGCAGGCTCACCACAGCCTTGCTTTCTCCTGTGTGGAGCATGGAGGGAGCCGGGATGATGGTGGGGGTAAGACATAAGTTCTCTTACTCATGGGACTGTTTACTTAATTTTGATTCAAATCCTTCTGAAGAATCAAAGCGGTGGTGGATGTTCCTAGTCACTCAGTAATAGGAGACTTTTAATTAGTTGGCATTTGCTGGTGCTCTGCCTGCAGGAAGGCAGCCTCCCCCAGGCAGGAGGGAGAGCTCTGGTTTATGCAGCATTCAGTGTGTTTCTCTAAACATGATCTCTGCTACATGTTAGCCGTAGAATCTGCAAGGGCTGCCTGAGATTTCCACTTCAGAAGTTTGAAGGGTGTTTACAAGGTAGAATGTGAAATAGGCTTAAAAAAGACCTATATGTGTTACCTAGTTATAATCTCCTTCAAAGCAGATTCTTTTAGTTCTTTTTTTCTATCCACTCTGAAAAAATGCAATGTTAACACTTGCTTTCTTATTTAAAAAAGTTTTTAAAAAACTATTTCTACACAAACGTCAAAAGTTTCTTTATTGATTTTTTTTCTTCTCATTTCTTTTTATTTGTTTTTATGAATGTATAGTCACACACTCTGTCCTGTCAGTCTCCCTTTCCCAGCACTCCTACCACAAGGCGTGCCTTGCAAAGGACTTTGTCAGATGAGAGTATTTACAGTGGTCAAAGGGACCACTTCTTCACCTCACGGGCCTCGCTCTTGGACCAAGCCATGCCAAATGATGTACTATTCACCAGCACGTACCCTTCGCTCCCAAAGTCGCTGCCATTACGGAGACCATCGTATACTTTGGGAATGAAATCACTACATGGTAAGCGTATTTCCTATTTTCCTACTTTGAAAGGAATCATTTGTGAATCATGTTAAGGGAAGATGTTTGTTACAGCAATTAGTAATTCCATCTTGATTTTGATAAAACGAGGAGGGTCAAGTCACTTGCCTGAAATTTTTTTTGCCTCACTTCAGTGGGTATAAGACTGCATGACTGGTCGTGCAGGTACCTTGTGGAGGGACCCCAAAAATTTGCCTCATTGGCTGTAAGTTTTCACCATTTTTTCCAGGAGTCATCTGCACCAGTTGGACCAGTGGGCAAATAACAAATGCCTGGTTATTCACCAGTGACAACTTCAGGTGTCAGTTCCTTCAGTGTGGGATTATGGGAACCAAATACTATTAAGAAAACAATGATATGAAAGTGGTTAAATACTAGTGGGCATTTGGATGTACAGCTACACCAGATACAGTTTTTATTGCATGACCTGTTTTTAAATTCACTCCCTTACCCGGTTCATTTTACAGGATTGAGTTACTTATTTTAGTCACGTATCAGCAGCTAACAAGAAAAAGTTACTTGGTAAACTGCTGTCAGGAAGGCACTCAGCTTTCCCCCATTAGTTTACTGAAAGTCTCAGTAGGATTATCTTATCAGTTATGTGTTGCTGCATGTGAATGTCTCGGTGAGAAAAGAATTTTCACAGGTTCCCACTGTACCTCATAACTAAATGTGTACTAAATGTGTTTTCCAGAAATAGAGCTAGATCTCACAGTGTAGGATTCTGCAGTGTTTTCTGAAGTACATATCTGCTCTGATTTATTCATGTTTTAGTATGTTTCAAGAGGAAAACGCAAAGCTATCAATAGATTCAACTCACTATAGTGAGCCCCAAGCAGAGTCTGTATTTAGATACACGGGATACATTTGACAGTGAAGGCTGCTGAAGAAATCTATTTTAAATTCTTTTCATCTGTCTGTGATCACCAGGCATCAGTTTTCAGTGTTGAACCTGACATTTTCATGAGCTGTTGTTTCTGTATAACATGTTTCTTGCGTAAGAGTTAGGAAACTGAGCTCTCTTCACTTCTGCTTTTTATGTGCACTAAAATAACTTTGCAGACTTGGTTACACTTGTAACTGGCTGGTGGATTTGGCTTCTGAGGTCTTGGGGTCAGAAGATTAACGATGCCATCTGAGTAGAAGTGGAAAGCTGCACTTAGTCTCTTTGCGTTTAGATGCCTGTATTTTCCGAAAAGAAAAGCCCAAAACCGTCTTTCACTGTCACATTCTCTTCCGCACCAGAACGATTACTCCTCCTAGCACATAAGCCTTCTACATTTGTCGACAAAACAAGGTCTTCTATTTTCTATAAAATGTAGGGCCTGCATGATAAAAGGACCAGCTATTTGAGTGGCACACAAATTGTCTCCCCCATGCACACCTGCCCTTGCTGAGAGAAGGAGTAAGTAGAGCTGGATATTTAATGCCACAAGTATTTGTTGGCTTCCAGCTATTCAAAATTCTTTTAATTCAAAGATCTTAATAACAAAGAACAGCCATTCCAGAGCACCTTCATTTGTTTTGAAGAGGCAAACCAGTGAGCTAAAGATATCCTTACTTACTCATCTGTCTTAATTAACAGTCAAGCTCACACTCTTAAGACAGGTAGATTTTCAAAAGGTTAGTTTTTCTTCTAATTCCGTGTATCTTTTCACTAATTGTAAATATTTTTATGTTAAGAACTTCCCAACTAGCTGCCCTCTCTTGGGGAGATGATACAAGAATCTTCAGTGTTAATATTGAGCTGAACATAAACAGTAAGCACATACAGAAATAAAATATAATTCAAGATTTTTGAGCAGAGGAGTAGCGTAGCTTTTCTGGTTATTTTTTAGCAAAAGTCATTATTTAGCGAAAGTTATTTTAGTTACTGAAGTTACATAGTTACTGTCACAGACTGTCAAAAAAAGGGGGGGGGGGGTGTATGAAAAATAAGCAACACAGCCAGTGGCATTTATCTTCCAGTGGGCTTGTATCCTGCCCACCACCCTGTCTTTCTGCTCTCTCTGGTCCAAAGGAATTCTGCACTATACCCTTCCTCTCCGTAGCTTCCTCCCAGATGCCCAGTCCACCTTTTCACCCCTACGTCCCTGGTGTTTTAATACCAAATACAAATTTTTCAAAGCTTTCTTTGCACCCTGACAAAGGGCATGAGGAAGCAAGCTGTTGCTGCTTCTGAGCTTACACATGTGCTGACTGGCCAGGCATTGCACATTTTTTTGATTGTCCAGCCAGTAAATTGAAATGAAGTAGATAATTGTTGGTTCACAACT
This sequence comes from Athene noctua, assembly GCF_965140245.1. Taxonomy (NCBI): domain Eukaryota; kingdom Metazoa; phylum Chordata; class Aves; order Strigiformes; family Strigidae; genus Athene; species Athene noctua. The sequence goes on along the minus strand of NC_134042.1, from coordinate 13,887,506 downwards.
TGGTCTTTCCCTAATTAGTAGCAATAATTCAAGTGTTTCACTTTGCTAGGGACCAGTCTGCACAAAAATTACAGGGACTTTCTGTCCTTCCATCAAGCTTCCTGGTGTTTTTTCCATAGTGGGGCATGTACCAACTTACAGGTGGGTGCAGGTACTTGTCAGTAAATTTCAAGAGGTTTCACTAAACTGCCGGGAGATGCATGATGCTTTGGAGGTCATCTCAAGGGTTTTCTTGTTCTGATTCATCATGGTAGGCCTAAGTCTGCTCCCACTGGTTTATGAGATGGTAAAGAGAGGAGGGAAAAACCCCACATCTTTGTATTTTTACAGGAGTAAATAGACACCAGGGAATGTAGAAGCCCAGCAAGCTGCAGAGCCCTCCAAAGTATCTGCAGTTTGTGCAGAGGCAGGAATCGTTGGGTACAAGAGTACTGCCCCCAGTGCTGGGGGGAGGCAGGGACTGGTTTTTGAAGTGCTAAGCTGCAGAGATTCAGGCAGGTTAGAAATGACTTGAATGTCCTGGTGAGAAGCACCATCTTAGAAAACTGACTTGGAACATGCTGTATCTGGTCAACTACAGTTGATCAAACATTCTACGGAGTTCTGGTTCCAAAAGTGCTATCCCAGAAAAATTAAAAATAGGGATGCAATAGTATTAAGAAAGGAGTTTGGGTTGTTTTGTTGTGGTTTTTTTTTTTTTATGGTGGTTACAATTTGTTCTGCATTACTCTAGGAGAGTTTTCTGCGTCAGACAGCTCCCTCACAGATATTCAGGAGCAAAGACGGCAGCCCATGCCAGACCCTGGTCTTATGCCATTGCCTGATTCTGCCTCTGATCTGGACTGGTCAAACTTGGTAGATGCTGCCAAAGCCTTTGAAGGTAAGAGAATGTAATACATAGCTGACCTTTGTGCATGCTTCGTTAAGGATTGGGTTTGGGGTTTCTAAATGTTGACTCTTGCTTTTGTTGTTGTTGTTACTGTTTCTACGTAGTCCAAAGTTTAAGCTCATTTAAAATAGCAGCTCAAGCCGAAAACTTAGTATGTAATACTGGGGTACCATTTCTTCCTATTGGAATCCCTCTGTGCTACAGTTTGGCCAATTCTCTGTGAAACTGGCTACTTTTCATTTCATGTAGAGCAGTTGCAGACATTACAGATAGGGTGGAAAAGACGTCTGGCACAAAAGTGCAGAAGTAAAGTCAAATAGCAGGGGAAAAGCATATGAGCACACTAATGACTGCTTTCTTATTGCACTAGCAAGAAGTTTCTGTAATGCAGCTGAAGCACACTGCCAAGGTAATTTGGGAAATATGCCTTGTTGGTATATACTTTTCCATTGCCGTTGTTCCCTTTGCATACTCTGAATACATAGACTTGCACATAAGTGTTGTTTCATCCTATGGCACTTTCCATCTCCTTGACACTTAGTAAACTGAAGAGAACTGTAAGCTGCCTAGGTGTATTTGAATTTAAAATTAAATACATTTCAGCCCAAAGGGAGTTTACCTTACAGTTACTATAATCTGATGGAAAAGTCTTCTGTGTGTTTCAAACAGAAGTGCCTTTTCCTAATCTCTGCATAGATGCTGTCCCACCTTCAGGAAAGTGTTTTTGCTGATCCTGAATCTTTTAGATGTTATTCTGCATGGTTGGAGAAGGCTGTGAAGTAACTTGCTTTTCTTGGCTGTTCTCTGGTAGTAGCCATAGACATCATTAAGACAGCGCATGTCTAAGCTGGTGTTCAAGACATAGATGTGTGCTATGCTCTATTGCCATAGGAGTTGTAGGATCAGCTTGTCTCTCTTTTGCTGTGCAGTCTTGGGAAAGAGTATTCAAAGTAAGCCTTACTCCTCAAGAGGAAAGGAGGGCAACGAAGCTGGGTGAAGGGTCTGGAGCACAAGTCTTAAGAGAAGTGGCTGAAGTCACTGGTGTGGTTTAGTCTGGAGAAAAGGAGGTTCAGGGGAGACATTATTGCTCTCCACAACTACCTGAAAGGAGGGTGCAGAGATCTGGGGATGAGCCTCTTTAACGAAGTAACAAGCAATAGGACAAGAGGGAATGGCCTCAAGTTGCACCAGGGAATGTTTAGACTGGATATCAGGAAGCATTTCTTTACAGAATGGGTTGTTAAGTGTTGGAATGGGCTGCCCAGGGAGGTGATGGAGTCCCCATCCCTGGAGGTGTTTAAGAGTCGGGTCGACACAGCGCTGAGGGATATGGTGGAGTTGGGAACTGTCAGTGCTAGGTTAATGGTTGGACTAGGTGATCTTCAAGGTCTTTTCCAGCCTAGATGATTCTGTGAATTTGTAGTGATGTGTTTTTTCACCACTGCATAGGGATGAAACCCAGGTTTTAATGCATTTCACTATGGTTGGCAATTCCTGTTTAAAAGATCCACTTTTTTTGGTTAGATTTGACTGACTTCGTTATCCTGAATCCCTCACTCTTGTGGGCCTCAAACTCACCTGTATTTCTCTTTAGAGGTATGAACAAAGTCAGTGAAGGTAACAAACTGAATGCTCAGATAATGTGGTGGCTGGCACCTTCATCTCACCACTGTAGAGATATATTCAGATTTGACTTGGAGAGGGAACGGCTGTCTGATGTCAGCATAATCCCAGTCTCTAGTCCCTGCCAGGTGCCAGTAGGGATTGACAAGTACCAAGCAGCCTAAATTCTGATTTATGATCCTGGACACCTCTCTTCTACATCACTGGTTGGTGTCTTCAGCACAAGCCTCCAAAGTTACAAATAATGATATCTGTAACCAGCTGAAACATAAGCTGCCTGGATCCCTGAGCTACACTAACCTTCAGTATTTTCATTCAAAGGAAAAAAGAGAGGAGCAGGAAAAATTCCATCCAATACCAAGGCACATTAATTTTAGCCTAGTTGAATAAAAATTTGCCAAGCAGAAAAAGACGATACTGTTCTGTTTCCAGTGAGAGGCCAACAGCTGCTGAGGGAGAGTGATGTTAATTTCTTAAACTAAAAAGTGTTTATGTTACTGTTTGCTAGGAAACTCCAGAGGTAGGGGCAGTTGGTAGTTTACAGTCATACCACATGTGACAGTGATTTAGAGATGTGTTCAAACATCTGAGAAGTTACAGGACAAAAAAGTATAGACACAAGGCAGAAAAGAGGTTTCATGTTTCCATCTGAAAATGTTTTCTAAGGCATAAGAAAAAAATTTCGGGTTCTGAAAAATTACATTGGTCATCTTACTTTCCACATATAAATTGTGCACAGTGAGCTTTTCTTTCCTCAAGATAAAGGAATCCTTTATGGAGTGAAGAAAGCTAAATATAGTTCCTGAGTTATTGGGTAGTGTCACACAGGAAGTTCCGCACAGCTCTTCTTGTTCCAGCTTGGCTTCTTGCCTCTCATGGAACTGGCCTTGGATGGACTCTGCAAGCGCTGTTGGCACATCTCTGCTTTGCTCTCTCTAGCATTTTCCTCTGGAGAGTTTCTCAGCCTGAGGGTGATGCGTGGTCTGTGTGAGCGTGCAGTGCTGTGCCAGAGCTAGTACTTGCTTGTTGAATCCAGTACGGTGGAGAACTTGGTGCAAGCACTTGCAATGCCGGTTTGCTTCTGTCAAGTGGATATTGGTATGTCTTATCACCTTATCTTGCTTGAGACAGACTTCTTAGATTGCTTTGAGATCCTGCAGTGTAGCTGTTGTGCTGTGCATGAACAGGTAATTATTACTGCTGCCATTGTTTTTTTTTCTGTCTGTTTGCCTTCTCAGTTCAGCGGGCTTCATTCTTTGCTGCTGCTGATGAGAATCACAGACCTGTGAGCGCTGCCTCCAGTAGTGATCAGGCTGAGGACCAGCTTACTGCACAGATAAAGCCTTACACAGGGTAAGTAAATACAGCAGCTATGCAGGCTTCCTCAGCTACAAATGGAGGAAAAGAGCAGGAACATCTTTATTTGGAAGCCATCTCCAGGCTTCACAGAACTCTTCACGAGTTCTCATGAAGATGGTGGTGGGAAGTGAAAATGGAAGAATCCGAAGTACAGTTGAACTTTTTTGCAGGTTCTTCCTTGTCTGAGATGTTCATGAACATGTCCAAAATTCAAGGCACGTATAATGAGTAGAAGTAGGGAGAAGTCAAAAGATGGGATGGCCCCAATTAATTGAGAGTTAAAGTTCTTCTGTTGATTAATGTGCTGCATGTATTCTCTTCATTAGGTTCTTTTTGTTCGTTCTGTGAATTCTTTGTGTACCTGAATGCATATTTACATAAAGCCACTTGGTGTAGACAAGTCTGTTAGCAACCCTGTGTAAAGGTAGTAAATCATACCAGTGTCTATTCTTGTTTCCTGTTTTCAACAGTAAAGAATCTCCTCCAACTCTCGCCTCTAAAGTGGACCAACTGGAAGGTTTGCTCAAGATGCTGCAAGAGGATCTAAGGAAGGTAAACATTTCATCTACAGGAAACTTGGCAAGACATATATTTAGTGCTGATAGGTGATGCTAATAGCTGCGTAATCCTGCTTTGCCATGCCTGAGCCTGTGACAGTCTCATCCTTGTATGAGAAAAAGAGATTTCTTTACTACTTTTCTCAGGCCATACTTCTAATTATGCAAGGCTAGGGTGGAGTGTCTAAATATATAGGCATCTGATTCCTCTGCTTAAATTAGGAGGGTGATTCAGAGTACCTCCGCTCCTAATTCAGGTGACACTGCGAAAGGTTGGAAGGTAGTCCATTTAAGTATATCCTGCTGATGTTGAAAAGTCAGAGTATTATCTAAACATATAATTTCTACTGTGGAAACTTCCCGTATTGTGTTACTGCCTGCTTGGACCAAGAAGGATCTGCTGTGGTCAGACGAAAAGTCTTACAGCTGGGGAAGTATTTGCAGGACTATTTCCTATCCCGTACTTAGTTAACTATCAGCAGTTGTACATACATGTTGTACATACCGAAGGGGGCATGCCCGATTTAATTTCACCACTTGGGGATCCAGCTTCTGTATTAGGATTTCATAGAGAATAATCCTGCCTGTTCAAGCAAAAAGTGAGAAATGAAATGTCACAAATGTCCCTTAGATACGAAACCGTGTGTTACTGCACATAAAATCTTTATAAAGAATGAGACTCACACTCTCTTTAAGAGATTCTTGCGCCTCTGTATAGGTAGGAAGGATGATCTGAAATTTCTGCTAAGATCTGTATTGTTCCTCATGTCTAAGGAAAAAGAGGACAAGGCCAGTCTTCAGGCTGAAGTGCAACATTTGCGGGAAGACAACTTGAGGTTACAGGAGGAATCCCAGAATGCAACTGAGAAACTGAAGAAATTCACCGAATGGGTTTTCAACACAATTGATATGAACTGAGAACAGTGTACGGGGAAGGAAACTATCTGTTATGAATATTATTACTGGGACTTAAGCTTTAATGCCACCTTAATCATGACATGTGAAAGTATAGTCAGAGCACTTCCCTGTCCTTCATCCTCCAATAACCCTTTTTTGCATCTCTGCGCGCACTCAGAACAATTGCAGATCAACAATCAATGTCTGCCTTTTGTAGAAAAAACAAAGTAAATAATTTTAAAAAGGTAAAATAAAAGTTTAACTGCTAAAATGTGAATGTCTATTTTTTGCACATTGTCTCTTTATCTGTTATGTACAAAATTATTTGGAGGCAGGATCAGGCTTGCTGTTCCACCTGCCTCTGTTTCCATTAACTCCTTTCTCTCTGTTTCCAGGTAATCTGCTTTTCCTTGCAGCTTTGGCAAATATTATGACATCTAGAAAATTAGAAAGAAATGTTTATTTTACTGCTCTTCTTACATTGTTTTCTGAAGTATGCCACAGACAAGGGGATGTAATGCAATGTTTTAGGTGTCTCCTTAGCAATTTGCGCTTGATTGCTAGTGCTACCTTCCCATCCGTTACAGAGAACGCCTGTCCATAGTGTGTGGTACAGTACAACCAGCGTCATAACATTTGGAGAGAGACTAGAGACGTGAGCCATGGGTGAGGCATGTTACATCTATTGCATTAGCATTTCTGGTAGCCTTTGTTTCCCATGGAAACAATGGCTGCAAGTAACTTCACGAACAGCAAAACTAGGCATGCTGCAGTTCGTACTGTATCCGGGCAGGCTGAGAGATACTGAGTACAGTTGCCGTACCGCTTAAGTGTAGTCCCCTTCCCTTCCAGGGGAATCTGTTACTTGCATATGTGCAGAAGACTTAGGCTGAAGTTGTAAAGAGATTAAGATTTCTTTCCCCTGACCTGTTTCCATTAAATTCCACGTAAACCATCTCCATGCACCAGCCCTCCCATTCTGTTTCTCTGGACTTCTCAAATCGCAACAGATTTGAGAAATGTTTATTCAACTTGTGTTTTATTACATGAGACCTCTTATAACTATGGTAGACAGAGGAATATGTAAAGGTGAATTAGAGCAGTGTATTTTTCAAAGTACTGGGATAGGATTGGATCTCTGAAATCTCCGATCCCCAGTGAAACTGTCTAGCGTGAGATTTCCCAAACTGCCTCATGCCAGGAAAGTTAATTTCTTGTTCTTTGAAGGAACAGCTGACTTGCCACAGCATGTTACCTCTCCAGAAAATACCTTTAGGTGTCAGAATACGACTTTCAAGCACCGCAGTTGCACAGGCATTGAACTGTGCAGTGTGCTGAGAAACTTCTTCTAGTCCCTTCTGAGGATACAGTCATTAATAAATATTGTCTTGCATAAAGCGCAGTATATTTGGGGGTTAATTTCAAGAGCATCCACTCCCTCCCCTTTACCACATTCTCAAATAGACAGATTAAAATCGCCAGGCACAGTCTTGTCACAGAAACTTCCACACTCTTTTCAGATCCTTTTTTCATGCTCTTTAATCTTGCTCCACACAAGTACACACTACACTTCAACCTCAAACTTCATTTGTGATGCTAATCCCCATGGAGTCCTTCTCTAATGTTTTGTCATGGAAATAGATCTCTTTGCAACTATTTCTGGAGTGCTTTTGTAAAGGTTTAGAATGTCTTGGGTTTTTTAATGACTTGTATGAAGGAGATTTATATAATGCCTGATATTATTTGTAAATGGGAAATATTGCTAACATCTCTGAGCATCCTGAAGTCTTGCTTTTATTCTCTTTATTTTTAAGTTGGGTTTTTATTTTATTTCAAAAAATATTTTGGGACTTGGGGCAGACTATTTATTAGAGTTTTGCAACAGAGTTCTTGTATGATGCCACTGAAGGCTACTTGTAAAATTCTGACAATAAAACTCATTTTAAAGGCTCTTCTAAACCATTTTCTTCTGATTTTATTGGGTTTGTTGTTTAAGACTTCCCAGAGTCTACATTTCTTCCTGCTTTCTTATTGTACCACATTTCTCGCTGCTTAGCAATAGCAGAGTTTCATTCTCTAACAGATTTCTACTTTTTATCCCTCTGAAGGTCATTGCTTGGTATGTATACGTCTATTTCATCCCTTTTTTACTTACATTACTGTGCAAATGTATTTTCTTCCCCCATTTACAAGGTTTTGCTGCCTATAACAGTGACTCTGAGCTTCACCAGGTTGATATGGTAAAGGAGGAGCAGTGATTTTTTTATCATTTATCAGGATTTTAAAACTTACTTGGATAAACTGAAACCAAACTTGACTGGTGCATCTGCCTAAGGGCATGTGCAGCTATCGGTGGTGTTAGGTTTGTTTTGTTTTCTAGATCTTCTCCTTCCACCTGGGAGATGACCTTGCAAGTGTTTTGAATAGACTTTTTTTTTTTTTCCTAGTGGATCCATGCACCCTTCTGCATGGCTCAGAACTGTGGAACTAGGTCGGCCTGCAGGAAAGCGCCTTCCAGGTTCACTGAATGGATCCTTAAAAGGCATGTGGAGAAGGAAAATCCATCTCTTTCTAGCAGCAAAGTGCCTGACCAAGAGAGCTGTGAAGCAGCAAGAGCAAATAGTAGAAGCATCTGATTGAAAAATGGGTTGAATCTTGGAAAGAAAACTAGATGCTGTCTTACCATTTGCAATTGGATACTGGTAATTGAGTTGAAGCAGAAAGTTCCCTGTGGGTCAAGGAGCTGCCCTGCCCACAGTCATAATGAATTCACACCCAACGTTCCCATGCTCCACCATGCACGCTGCTGGGTCAGCCTAGACCAGGGCAAGATCTAACTTGCAGGAATCTCCTCACAGCCTGACTAGGTAGTGGCCTTAAGCAGAAGGCGGGTGGCTGGGGAAGGAGTGTGGGTAGCAGGGGCTGCTGTCCTAATTCACTCATTTGTCCCAAGAAAGTGATGTTTTATATTCCTGGAGACAATTTTGTATTCCTTGTCTATGTTTCAGTGCAAAGGTGCTGTTCACCCTGTGGCAGTGTTTTCGGTAGCCAGATGTGGCTGGTAGAGCAGCAGAAAGCTGCCTTCTCTCAAAATCCCCAAATTTGGGGGTCACCACAGGGAGACTGCAGCTTGCATGATCGACAGTACTCTCTCAGACGTGAAGCAGGGTGTAGGTAACAGGTCAGAGGGTATCAGGCTCCAGTAAGAGGCAAGCTGTAAGACACGCAGGAGGTGGGATTGTGAGGGGAGAGGCTGGTGGGAAGGAGACTGGGGAGCCAGTTCTGGGGTTAGGGGAGAGATGGGATGAAAGGCAACACACGCGGGTGTTACTCCTCACAAACTGTGGTTACCATATGATAGCCTGTTGTTTCTGTAGGAAGCTGTGCTCCAGACCCAACAAATGCATATTGTGAGGAAGCCTTTTCCCCAGCTTTTCCTCTTGTGGGAAAGGTCCCCATGAACCAGGCACAACTTGAGAGGGTGGTTTTGTCTGCTTTTAAAACCTTTACGTAATTCTTCTCTCACCCTCTAGGGCCTTCTTTTGGGTATGCTGTTAACAAATCATTTAAAGCAGTTGGCTGTCTCCTAGCAGACACTTCAGTACGGTGTTAGTCCTGTATGTGAGCAACTTGCTTTGCTGCAAGACAGCCGGGGAACAGAGGCGGTTGCTGTTTACCAGCTGGTATGGCATCCAAAATTGGATTCCCTGGAGGAGAGATGACACTGTCCCTCATCCACCGCTGCAGCTGGAGCAGAGACATGGGCTTTGTTGAGGTGGTTACTAACAGACAGGAGCTGGGTGATGAGTCTTGTACAGATGCCTTTGCCTCTTCCTGATGTTAGCTGTGGTGAGGAAATCTGTGCTGTTTGAGGCAATGCTGGAGGGGTGCAAAAAGCTTGTAGAAATATTTGCTTCAGAGCTCTGCAGTAGGAGCCCCTTTCCTTAGTGGAGGCTTCAGCTGGGCGTGAGGGGAACGAGGATGAGGAGTTCATGTGAGTCACACTAGTTGGAGGCCAAGGTCTGGATTTGGAGCCCCATTTTCCCAAGGCAGGCGGTGGCTGATGGCAGCTACCTCCCCCCCTGCCTTCCACAAAGAAGACCAGCTGCAGCTGCTGTCAGGGAAAGGCAGACCCTCTCCCACTTTCCACTGCACAGCCTAGGGGAGTCACGCTCAGCTTTGGGGAGACACAGCTGGCTTCTGGGGGGGACTTGCGGGGTTTTGCTCCACTCGATATGCAAAATCACAGCAGGCAAGTCCCTCTTGCCAGCTCCCCCTGCACTTGGATGGACCTTTCTCCCTCCGGAGTGTGACTTCTGTGTGTCACAACCAGCTTGTGTTTCTCCCTGGGCTGTTTGTGGCATGGTGAAGTGTGGCCGACTCGAGCGGAAGCTCCTGCAAGGAGTAAAACCAGGGTGCTGCAGCAAGCTGCATGGCCTTCCCAAACCACAGGGTTGGGGGCTACAGAATTAGTGGTCCGTCACAAGGTAGCTCAGGTTGGAAGGATCTTCAAGAAGTCTCTTGTCCAACCTACAACCAAAGACGGGTCAGCTCAGGTCAGACCAGGTTGCTCAGGACTTTATCCAGTTGAGTCTTGGGAAAAAAAACATCTGCGGATGGAGACTGCATGGTATCTCTGGGCAATGCATGACGGTCCTCATTGTGAAAAGCTTTTTCAGGGTTATTAGTATAAATCTGTAACCTCAGCAGCAGTTGCAGGCTACATTTTGCCTGCATTCCTCCAAGAGCTCAAGACACAGGCGTCTGTGCCCTCCTTGAATGGCTGTGAGCTGTTGTCCCCTGCCTGGGGCCGCCAGCAGAGCACCCACATGCGCCTTCCCTAGGTTGAGCCTGGCAGGAAGGAGGCCCTGCGGCTTGGTTTGTGCTGAGCTTTGTTTGCTCCACTAATCAACTTCCTACAGTACAGTTCTGACTTTTTTTCCTAGAGATTTCTCATTTCTGTACTCAGTACCACTTATTCATGCTTTAACCAAGACCTGGGTTGAGTCCCCCTGGTTCTGCTTCACTCTGCGCTGCCTGCCAGGAGCAGCAGGGAGGCACAGCTGCTGGGCAAACGATGCTCTTGCCAGCCAAAGGATGCCCATGAGCTTTTGGCACACAAAAAGAGAGACTCAAACTAGGTTTCCTAACCTCATGTTGTGATAGTGGCAAATGCTACCAAGTACTAACTAAAAGGAAGTTTTAGGCCACAGGGGTGTAAAAAAACAGGGACTTGTCCTGGTGCTGTTTTAAGCTTCCTTCCTGTTCTTCTCTCTTGCGTCCTCACATCTGCTCCTGCACTTTTCTTCCAGCAGTTTGTTTTGTCTGGTGGCTGGTGACAGCTGCTTTGCCACCAGGGATGTGGTGCAGCAAGGGTGACTGCTGCACTGACCATGGCAAGGAAGGTGCCTGCCTGTGGCTGAGCTGAATGGTGAAACTGAGCTGAGCAATGGAAGCGCTTGGCTGAACAAAATAGTTTGGCTGCTCGCTTGTTTTCATGAAAGGGGTCGAGGTGCATTTGCATCTTCTTTGCATCTCACACCCAAAATTGAGTTTGTTTAGCTGGAGCTGGGCGGCTCAGTGATAACTTACCTGTATGGAAGGAACAAGCCACGTCATGCCTGAAGAGCTATGTGCTGGAGATAACACCTGGGATGCAGCAGAAACAACCAGTGTGTGCTTGCCTGGCACTTCGCTCGGGGTTTCAGCTCAGTCCAGCTCTGCGCAGAGGAGCAGCCCAGAGCTCTGCTGTCCCAACTTCTGCTACCGGCATAGCATGGATGGCAGTGTGGGGACATTTCAGTCCCTCGTTTCCTCCGTGACCCATCACATTTGATCCTAATAGTGGGATGATACAAATACACATCTATTCACTGCTGACATTCTTTGCAGCACTTTAAGCACTTTGTTGTTTTGAAGAGGTTAGGGTTTTTTGAGCTGTGTACAAGCATTTGACAAACACCATTCTTGCAACTGCTTCACGTCAGTGGACTGGTCAGTCATCACAACCTGCAAGTCCTAATAGTATTACTGACTCTAGATTGTTTTGTGACCTTCCTTGGTTTATGTTCTTCCTCAGCTTGTGCTCAACATGCAGCCCAGGAAAGAAGACGGGCAGAGAGAGGAGGTACATAGAATCAGCCTCTTGCCTACTGAGTATTTGCCTCTTGATGCCTGCCTGTGTTTTGCCATACTTAGGACTGTTGAAACTGGAGAATTTTGCATCTGTGAAGCTTTCAAGATGACCTGGAAGTCCCTCATGGCAAACATCTGAGTGCCACACTGTATTCCACTAACTGCTCAAGCACCAATCAAGAAACCGTCTCCTCTTCTTGATGAGAAACTTGATGGGGTTACACGTGTAGCAGGGAAAACATGTGTCTCCCCCTTGTCTCTGAGTTCTCTTTCAAGGCTTCCATGGCCTAAAAGCAACACTCAAACTAGCATTAGTTCCACAGCTCTGATTTGTTTGCCCTGATTTCCCAGTTAGATCTCAGCTGATGTTCTCCACTAAAAATCCATGATTTTTAGCCAGATTTGTTTAACTGAGTCATCTTAATTAGACAGTCAAAATATGGGTCATATCTCAGCCTACATAGACGAGACTCATCAGAATCAGAGCATGCAGTGTGGGTCTCTGGTCTGCTGTAAGATATCCTCCCCACGTCCTGCCACTCCTGCGGGTCTCAGGCACGCTACCTGCGTCACGCCATACTTGTGGCTGGAACGGGCAGAAATAATGGGAAGTGCCTCACAGAAAGGTGCTGGCAGGCAAAAACATCCCCATCTGAGGTTAAGAAAAGGCAGACAAGTTCTTTACACAACAGTTGATAGAGGAGCCACAGCCAGCCTGGACAAGAGCCCTTGAGGTGTTTTCCCAGCAGCCTAGTGGCCAGCAGAACAGGAAAAACCAGGGCTGCTCTCTGAGACGCCAGCCATTTCACGACAAGAGAAAAGGGAGAGGCAGAGTGAAACCCTGCATGTAAGCATGCACTGTTCTCTCTTACTGAAGTTTCTCAAGTGAGAAGTGACAGAGTAGTCTTGGAGCATGTCTTTGGGAACATTTTGCTTCAGCTTCATGAGGTTTTCTTTGGGGTGGGAGGAGGTGTTTTGGTTTTTCTAAGGCATACTGTCTACTCACAGTCTAGTCTGTTTTAAAATAGACTATATTTTAGTGGTTTTATACAGGAGAGGTTTGAAAAGATCAAGTGGCAGTATCTAAATACACAGATAAAGGCTGTATTAGTTTCACAAGGTGCTGAAGTTGGTGAAATGCCGAATTTCTTCTGGCTCCTAAACTTCACCTCTGTCCCTGTGTGAGGTGGAGAAGAACATCAAGGTTTCCCCTTACATTGCTTTGTACGGGTAGGCTTTGTAGCCTTGAACAGCTCAAAACGGGAGGCTTGAAGGGAAGGGTCATACTTTTGGAAGAGTGTCAGGGGTTGGGGAAGAAAGCAAAAGAACTTGAGTCCTTTAGGGAGATTACAGAAATGCCTGGAAAAAGTTTGGAAAGCAAGAGAACATGGCCAGATTTCTCAAAGGCACAACAGGGCTGACAGAGTCTGAGTGGGACCCCCCAGAGGGCCTGGATTTGTTCCCTGCGAGTCTACCAGCAGCTGCGGTTTGGCTCTGGCTTGTATTTGAGCTGCACCCTGTACTGAAAGATTTGGATGAACACATCAGTGTTGGTTATGTTGCAGTAAGAAATCAGGAGAGTGGCTTAAATTAAGCTTATTTAAACAGTTGAACATAATTGTTGTTGGACGCATACAAATCCATTATAGCTTTTTTAATTCTATCCTGTTGCTTAGAGTTTTCAGATGTTTTGCTGAAGAAAGATGTATTAATTCTCAGTGTGTTTCAGAGCACTGAAACTGCTGGTTGGCAACTAAACGTGACCCTTTGTATTATAATTACAGTATATTTTCTTGGCAGAAGGGAGGTAATGTATCAGGAATACATTAATTACTGAGATAATGACTGCTATATGTATTTTAACAAATCACTTTTCTGATGTCCACATTCTGATGTCTGAAAATGATGGATGATGCATTTGGGTTTTTAATTTGATTAATTTAAATGCCTGACTTGTGTCTGTTTGGATGGTAACTGAAACTTAGTACAACAAACCAGGAAATTTTGTCAGTTAAAAAGAATAACATTAAGATATAATAGAAAAACAAGTAAGTTTGTTAGACCTTACTTTGTTTGAAACAAAAAGTCATTATTTTTGGTTAGTTAGGTGAAACTATTGATCCAGATCCCCCTGTCCCGTAACTTTTGGAATTGCTAAATCTCTTTTAACCCAGATTAGAAGAAGTGGGGGGGAAGCCTTCCTCCTTCAGTTTCCCATTGGTCACTCAGCTTTAAATGAGCTGATGGTTGCATTGCACTGGTTGGAAAACTGAAATGAGGACTACGTTGTTTGCTCCCGCACAAAGGTGCCCGTCGGTGAGAGACGGCTGTAGAGCTTCAGCAAATGCTGAGTCCCAGTTCTTGGTGGTTTCAGTCAATTCATTGGATTACCTGTGTTTTCAAGTGTCAATAAAAAATGTCCTGTTGGAGTTATTTTCATATAATATAATTCGTATCATTTCCATAAAGTCTGTTAGCAGACTGTAGCATATTTCATATGTACTGGTCTATGCTGGCATTATTTTAAAACTGTAGGATCAGGAAGCTGAATTTACACACGTGAGCAGTGCCCGGAGCAGCGCCTGAAGAGCGGGTGGAAGGACTGACTCACTTCCCAGGCGTGTCATGCTCTGATGTGAGACCAGAGGGGACGTCACAAAGGTCCCCTGCCAAAGTACTTGGTAGTTCTGCACACCTGATCTTCAGGGCACCAGCTCTCACCACTTAACTGCTACTGGGTACTCACGAGGTCAAAGCCTTGTATGTAATCACTTCCTACAATGAATTCACAAATTAAGGCATTCAAAATTAGTAGCAACCTTTGAGGACATCTTAATCTTAATGCCATCCAATTTCCTCCAAATTCTCTGGGGGCTTGGTCTGATAAGACCTACCAGGAGCAGACTGACAGGTGAACTGTGGGATGTACAGTAATCCATTCATTATTTCTTCATACACGGCTTTGTTCATCAAACTATTCAGCGCTTGTAATGGTATTTATCAGCTAGTCTCACAGAGACTTCTTAAATCATAATAGCATGGAAAAATGCATTAGTGCCAAATCCATTTGTTTTCACATTTTCAGGGAATGATACAGCATCACAGAGCCAGGCTGATTCTAAAAGAAAAAAAAAAAAAAAAAATCAAAATGTAGTGACATAGGATGTTATGTTTCTGGCCTGTCTGTAGCCATCTATATATTTAATGCCTTGCTCATGGCAGCTGAAAGTTTCTTCTGCTACCATGTCTATGCTGTAACCTAGTTTTGGTTTAATGTCTGAGACCAGATATATTAATAAATTAGTTCTTATGAAATTGAGGTATGTTTTAGTTATCATCATCTGGACATAAATAAATACTAATAACATAATTTTTTTAATTTGACATAAGGCAAGTATTCTGTGGATCTGAAGCAGTACTCCCCAGCTGGGGCGCAGGCGAGCTCAGCTGGAAGCCAGCCTGGCTCGGTGTTCAGCGCTGGGCGTCTACCTACTGATACAGGAACGGGGCAGAGCTATGGGGTTACCCCCTTAGAACCATACCTACAGCAATTTGGTTTAAGGACTTCCTCCCCAGAGGGGTCATGATTGTATGCAAAAGCCCTCAGTGGATTTTCTTCCATGAACTTTTATGTCTTTCAGACCCCCGTGTAAGCTTCCTGCATCTGTCCCACAGAGGCTCTCAGCTAACCCCCCGTTAGCTTATTCTGAGTTTCCACCTACTAGTTCACCTGACTTTCCTCAGTTTATGCAAGGCTGGGACAGCAAATGATCACTCCTATAAAATTAAAATACATTTATTGTATTGTCCTTCGGCTGTCTCTTTTCCAATCGTAGTCTGGCCTAAGTCTTGCTTTTTGTATGGAAGCACTTTCAAATCTCTCCTGTTGCTCTTCTCCAAGCCCTTTACGTTCTGCCAAGCCCTTATGCAAATGGCAGGACCAGAAGTGCACGCAGTCTTTGGGATGCAGATGCACTGCTGTGTTATCCTGACATTCTCCATTCTGTTCTCTACCACTTCCCAAAGTATTCCTAACGCTTCTCTGAAGTACTACTGAACATAAACTAAGGTGATATTATTTCCAAGGTTCAGCTCAAGAGCTCATCTTGATGTAATGAGGTCAGCACTGCTTTTCCCATGTCCATTATTTTGAATTTCTAGGTTGCAGTTTTTCTGCTGTTTTCTCACCTTGTCACTTGGTAGCATATGGTTGTTTTGCGGCCCTTCACAGATAACCCTTCTGTTTTTACTCAGCATATCCTGATACCACTGGGAGGTCTGTCACGTCCATTACACACACATTTTCCATGTAATTTACTGAGTCCACCAAACATTGCAGCCTTCAACACTAATCCCTCTGATACTGCCCTGGTGAATTCCCTTCATTGTGAAAGATTGCTGCTTATTTCCATCATTTCTTTCCCCTCCTTTAATCATTCGTCCACTCCTTATCCCATGAGAGTTCATATTCCTAGAGAACCTTTTGGGAAGAAGCTTGCTTCAAGGCCCTTCAGCAGGATAACCAGGCACTTGTGTGCGCTGTCTTTCTTGTCCACATACTTGACGGCTGCTTCGAGGAGCTCTAATAGAGTTTCCAGCAAGATGACAATGTGGGAGGTGGAAAGGGAGAGAGATAGTCCAAGTGCCAGTATTACCTCCCTTTTGCCAAAAAGCCCCATGGGTATAGAGTTTTTCCAGGATGCCGAAAGACTTTGCTTCCTTGCCTCCTTTCTCTGAGGGGATTTGATATTGCATCTCCCAGGGAAGTATCCTACTACCAGGCTATTGGCTTAACTTGTATTTTCTCCCAGCTTTTCTTGTTAACGGTCTCTTTTATTTGGTTTAAAGCATCCATTGATGTGGCAATGGGAATTTCTACCCCAGTGTATGCTATTTAAGTTCCTTTTTAGCCATTGCTCTTTCGGTGATTATTCAGTTCCTCCAGTTGAAAGTGGGATCAATGGCAATGAAAACAAGTGACAGCAGAATTGCATCCAGCCCACACGTGAGGGTGCTTCATTAAGAGTGAGAGGTGCAGATCTGAAAAGACCAGTGCTGGCTTTCGCAACACTGCCAGATAGAGACCTTGGCTACCTTCCTCACGGTGAAGTCCAGCCTCCATCATCCACCTGCTCCTGTTCCTCCCAGAGAACACCTTAATCTGCCAAACAATCTTGCTCTGTCTTCAGATGCTTTGAGGGATGACGTGTATGGGGAAAAGGTTGGGATCAGAACCAAGGAAGTGGGAGCAATGCAGGGATGTGTGTGCCCAGAGCTCCTGAGATGGGGAAAGGAACGAGGTCCTACCATCTAGCAGGCAAGTTGGAAGGAGAGAGCCCAGAAACAGGGAGGATTACCAAATCCTGCACTGCACTTTGAGAAGTAGGAAAACCCAATGAAAGGAAACTGGGAGAAGGCTTGGGGATACCTGACAGCTGTCATGGGGGAAGGACCTGCAAGTAATCCGTGGAATGAAGGACAGGACAGCAGGCAGAAGAATAGGTAAGGGGGTGTGTTGAGGGACATGAAGAGTCCCTAGCTGGTGTGATGTCCCAGGAGCCCCCTCACAAACCATGTCTCACCATGTTTGAGGCCTCTCCGTGCTCTGACAAGCTGCAAGCCGGTGGTGTTCAGCTCCACTTTTGGCTAAAAGGAGAGGTCAGTGTCTGGGTTAGCTCTTCAGAGTGTTTCCTTTTCTTGTGGACGTCGCTGCTCTGAGTAAGCACGTTGTGGATACTCACACCCCCTGGCAGAGGTAGGGAAATCAGGGATGAACAGTGCCAGGTGACAGGGGAAAAAAGGATGTGACTGAAACCAGGTAGGTATAGGAAGATAATAATTAAGTCAAATGACAGTTGATCAGCAAGGAACTGTTTTCCTTTTGGGCTTGCAGTAATGGTGTAAAGCTCTGGACAGGAGTGGGGGAGCACTTACCCAGCTCAGCTCTTGGGCACTCATGTCCTTAGGACCCTGCAGATGGGAAATCACAGCACTCTCTCGCTCAGGTGAAACAAAGCATTGCACTTACCCTACAGAGACTAATCCCGCTGTGTTCCCTAAGGATGAGCTAGGCCTAATAAGATCTTTTCTGTATCTGTTGTCTGTGGTAAAGCCAGAAACCCATATTAGCTGACACAGTGATACTCTAATGCACTTTGTAATTCACTTTTTATTCATGAAGCCCAACAGCTATTTCCAAAATGTGCTTCAGGACTGCATGGTCTCCGTGGAGACATTTCTTCTTGCTGTGTCAGGTACTTTGGGTATTGAGAGACAATGATAAGAATGTTTGTGTGTGGCAGCTTTCCTCTGTTGTTTTAAGAAGGCAGAAGAAAGCATGAAGCCATTGCTGAGACAAAGCCAGGAACTTGGCTTCAGGACTCTTACTCCCTTTGGCCTCAGATAATAATTTGGACCTGACTGCTTCTCTTGTCACTGCTGTGATTTTTTCAGGTGTACACAACACTCTGTGAAATTGCCTGGTCCAAGCGGCTTTGAGTGCCGCGAGGCTGCCTCTGCTTAACTCTCCAGTCACTGCCCTTACCAAGAATCCAGCTCTAGGAACAGCCTTGCAATGGCTGGGAGCTGCTCAGGTGGAGGTAAAAGCCCCTGACTTGGCAAGGACTTTCAGCAGCAGAGAGGGTTTCTGATCCATGCCGGCTGAAGCTAATAGGAAGATCTGTACTGAATTCAGGATGTGCTGGCTCACATTGGGTAGGATTTTGGCAGCTTGCATGGCTGTCAGATTGCCACGTTATGTGCCTTCAGTGGCAGACAGGAACTAGGAGAAGAAGAGCATATTGTGGCCTGCCAGGCAGCTGGGAGGTAGCCTGATGCAGTAGGAGGGATCAGACATAGTTGAGAACACCAACTTTTGTAATGATGAAGGGGGAGGTGGGCAGAAGCTACAAAACACTAGCCTTATCTTTAGCATGTTTTTCTGAGCAGCTTCTGGAAAAAAAAAAAATCCATTATAAAGATGTAGACTGCAACACCTGAGAAATGCCTGACCTTTGCCCAGCAATTTTTGCCTGTCTACGGTTTAGGAGGAGGTAGAAACTTTGTTAGAAATATTAGTTTTCCTGTAAGTGTTTGTCCTGAGTTGAAGTGGCAAGGGGTGCTCTGGACCAACACACAGGGTGTCATGTGCTCTCTGTTCTTACGGCACCTTGGTTAAGGCTCCCTTCTAGCCAAAGTCTACTGAAGACAGGATCTTTGACCTTGACCACAAGAGATCAGTCCAGGTCTATCTATGGGTCTTCCGTATAGGTGAACTTGCCGTAGTTTGAGCAGAACACATCTACTGTATCTCACAGATGTTGTTTTTAAGTGGGACTGATGCTCTAAAACAGGCTACTTTCAGTTACTGCCAATTCAGCCTCTCTAAGGTTTCAGGCACCTCCAAAGGCTTTTCTAGCTGGCCTTGCAAGGCACTCTGTCCTCTTACCTGTCACAGGTAACGGAAGGTCTGGGTCTGCATCCACATGTAACCTTGAGAGAGACTTGCAATGCTTTACTGGGAAGCAGACTCCCTGCTTGATCGGGTGGGCTGTCCTCTCCTCCCGGTGTGTGACAACCCTTTGGTGGCAGGTGTAGGGACTCCTCTTGCTGTGTGTGGGTCAGAGAGTGTCTCAAGTGAGCAGTGTGGAGAGCCCCACATGTGGGGCTGGTTAGCTGCTGAGGAGAAATGCCCTGATAAGGCATGTGGAGGATTTTTTTTTCCCCCCGTCCATGAAATAAAATGAAAGGAAAAGGAGGTAGGCTCCTACACTGACCCTACGATTCTGGGAGTGATTAACTCTGTTGTGATCAGTTTGGTCACCGATAACAGGCCTGTAGGACTTTGTCTGAGACACCCTTTACCTGCAGGATGAGCCGTGTTCCCTGTGCAAAGCACCTTGGCCCGGACAGAGTGAAGCGATGCGATCCAGGGTTCGGCAGCAGGCAGCCCGGCGGTGCGGGGAACAGCACTCACAGCCTGGGCCCTCCCGGCTCATCGCCGGCCCTTCAGGTCGGCCCTGCGCACCCTCTCCTCTCAGGCGAGGTGTTCTCCGCTCGGGCCGCAGGTTGAGAGCTTGTCACGGAGACACGCGGGCAAGGAGCAGGGTTGTCCCGGCTTCCCAGCTGGGGCTCCGGCCCCGCGTTCGTGTGCCCCGAGGAGCGCTCCCCCCGCCCCGAGGAGGCTCCGCCGTCGGGCGGGAAGGGCCGGGGCGCCCTCTGCTGGTGCGTGCCGCACGCGGCAGCAGCAGCTGCCCGCCCTGCCCGGGAACCGGCCCCGGCCCCGCCGCCCGGCCTCGCCCCGCGGAAAAGCCCCC
This sequence comes from Athene noctua, assembly GCF_965140245.1. Classification (NCBI taxonomy): domain Eukaryota; kingdom Metazoa; phylum Chordata; class Aves; order Strigiformes; family Strigidae; genus Athene; species Athene noctua. The sequence continues at coordinate 13,867,731 of NC_134042.1, read as the reverse complement.
GAGCCCGGAAGGCCGCGCTGGGAGCCCAGCTCGCCCCGACTCCCCGTCTGCCTGTGCCGCTGCAGGCCAGGCGGGGCCGAGACGTGAGGTGCTGAGGGGGGATCCGGGGCAGGGCCGCCCTCCAGAGCCAGGCCGTCCCTTACCGGTCTCCTGTCGCTGCCTTCTCTTCACACACAGCCCTCGCCCGGCGCTTGGTTTCTTTATCGGCTTTCCCCGCTCTGGCTCCCCGGTCCCGGTGTGAAGAGCAGGCACCAGCTGAACACCAATCCTCTCATTTGTGGCGAAGGCATCTAAATGCGCGTTAAAAACCGAACTCCAAGCTCAGGGCTGCGCCAGCGGTATCGATTGTGGCGCTCTGGGGAGCGGCTTGCAGTAATCCCCTTCCCCAAAAGCTGTCTTTTAGTATCCAGGAGGCTGTTCCTAATGGGCAAGGAAAATACTTTATCTGCCTGCTCTTTGACCTGGACACAGCCCCGCCATGTCACAGGTCAGTGAAAAGCTTGGCCCATTGGATACAAGGACAGGCAGTTGTTCTGGAGATCTGTGTTTTTTTCCCAGCAGTGTGGTCATTTTAGGGGGAATAATCTTGTGCAAGCCATTTCATGTTTCTGTCTCGGGTTTCCAGTGAGGAGAATGGACACAGGAGCTTCACTTTCCTTGTGAAGTATTTTGAGATCTGCTTATAAAAAATTCATATAGGAACGGTGTTCTCTGCTAACCAAAAACATTGTGGAGGAACAGTGTTGCTGTTAGCCTCACGGAAAGGGATGGGGCAGCCACACACCTGGGGGTTGTTGAAGTTCAGGTTATTGTAATAAACTGTTCTCCTTTGCAAGCCTGAATGCAGTCTGCTGGGAAAAAGGTCCTGGTCCTTACAATTATAGGTTTTAATCTGTGTGTTCACATGTTATTTCAAGCATAAAAGTTGCCATTTGTTTCTTTAAGAAATCAGGCTGATTTACCGTTGGGTTTGCAGCTGTGTTTCTGAGGGGTAACTGTGTTTCTTGCTAGTAAATGCCATTAATATCACATAGCTGTCATGATAAAGAAGAAAGCATGCTAGTAGTCTGGCAGAAGTTCACTGGTAAAAGAAAGCACGTAATGTTCTTATTGCATAATTTCCTTATTCTCCTCTTGCTTCACATCTTCCACAGATGCAAGCTGGAGATGAAAATAATTGCACATCCTGGTTTTCTTGCAAAACCCACTCTCTCCTCAAGAATGCTCCTTTAACTTTTAATAAGTGGCAGCTCTGCTCAATCCCTGTTTCTCCTCCTACCTTTTTATGGTTGTAAAGCATTTTAGATGTCTAGTGTGGTTGTCATAGGCCATTTTCCTCCTGCTGTGCTGAATCAAGGCTGTAGACAGCAGACCTTCTTCTCAGCAGGTGGAATCAGCTGTCAAGTGATAAGAAATGTGCAGTTCCTGCTTTTTACATCCGCTGTTGTGGGCTAATGGATGTGGTTGCTAATCTTAAAGCAGCAGCAGATGCAGAACATACCCTAGCTGTGCCTTAGTGTTTCTTGGAGTGAAGTTTTCAGTTGTTCAGCTGGGCATCAGGTGGTGTTAGGGTCAGTTTAGCCTATAAGCATCATCTGTAAAATTGCTGCTGCAAGTGTTCTTCAGCTAAAAGAAAACTGCTGACTGTTTTTTGACGCTTCCAGTAAAGTTATGTAAGCATGAAAACAATGCTGGAATGTATTTGTCCATATAGGAACAGCTGGAAACTTGGTTTGCTCGCAGGGTTTATAAAACAGACCTTTTGCCACACATAGGAGATTCTTTCCTAGGGGCAGCTGGCAGCTCTCTGGACCCAAGGAGCAGCTGAGTGCAGTGTGATGCTGCTACCTCTGCCTGGGACCACAAATTTGCAGCCACACAGAGCACATATTAATTAAGAAAGAGCAACGGGAGGAGGTGTATCCTCTGTAGGCCTGTGCTCCAACAAAATCCTGAAGGCCAGCCCATTCTTCCTCCTGTGTATGTCCATTGCCATTACTATCAAATTCTTCCAGCTTTTTTCCTACAGCAGGCTCAGAGCTGAAGCACTCAGCTGTATTCAGTTGAGCAAGCTGAAAAACAACAAGCGGTTTGATGAGTGGTGAAAAATTTGTCCTTACAGATTTGGCTGAAGAGCATTCTATCTCAACGATTTCCCCAGGGCAAGCAGAGTAAAGCCAAGATGCAGGATTTGGCAATGGAGTTGTATGTGTATGCTCTAGTCTTTCCGACAACAAGCAGCAAGATTCAGAGGCAAAAGTGCATTGACCTGCTTCTGGGATCTCACCCTTCTGCACCTGTCTTACTTCTGCTAAAAGGAAATGTGGATCAGCAAAGCTGGAAGTGCCACCAAAAACTGACTCCACTCCTACCTTCAAAATGAAGGTGAGTGAATGCCAGCAGGTAGCTTGCCATGCTAATGTCTTTCTCTGATGAACTTTGCTTCTTTCATCCTCGTTGTATTTCTACTTGTAAGACATGTTTTGAGAATCTAATTCTTGCACTCTTTCACCAGTGCCTATTGAGCAAATGCAATTCCCCAAAGTCCTGCAAACACTATGGCAGGAAAGAGGTAGTATGATAACTTAATGGTAGCAACTCATGCAGAGTCCTGCCTGTCTGCCTGACAGCTGCAGCACTTTGCACCATCACTACTGCCATGATGACATAGGGAACAACCATTCCCTATCCTATGTAATGTCTGCAAATGCTGCAGTCCAGCAAGAAGGATGCAAGGCACTTAAATGCTGGGGTCTTTCTACTCAGCCAATGCAAGTATTTCAGGTTCCCTGGCTGCTCTTCTTGGTGAGCCCATCAGCTGCACCATGAGGAACCAAAGGGCCTGCCAGGGGGCCAAAGGTGATGCAGTCAGCAGGGCTGGTCCAGAGATCACATTGACACTCAAGGGGACAGCCTGACACACACCATCTCATCTCCCTCCTGGGCTCATCCTTCAGATCAAAATGGCCTCTTTGGCCACCTGACAGATGACATTTGTCTGCCCCACAGAGCTCTCAGCATTTGAAGCCAGCCTGAAAAGGCTCATCAGTCCCATAAATACTTTGCATAGCCAGCACTGTGCAGTATTACAGAGCAAAGAGTAAACGTGTGTGTCATTGCAATTGGGAAGTTTTGCACCTTCCTACAACCATTTTGTTTGTCTGGGCAGTAGCTGTGGAGCAGTTTCATAAAACCTAACACTGTAGGTCTGAAATAAATGTGTTTTGCATGCATTCACATTACCAAGCTGAGTAGATTATTAATTATGCAAAACCAGCAGTTATGAGCATGTGGTCCACACCAGGCCAGCTAGCTCTGGTTGGAAGCACTGTCAAAACCTGATGTGAATGTGGAGAGGGGAGACATGGAGAGAGGCTGCTCCTGCTTAAAATTTTGTTTTAATGCTATAGTGAAGGTACGCTTGGGATGGGTTCCCCTGAGTTCTCAGGTCCTCTGGGGCGTGAGAAGCCTGTCCTCTGTGAAAGCCTAACCCCGAGTGATCCCAGGCTCCAGAGCTCCCCCAGACCTCTCCAGTGGTGTGTTCAGCATCTTCCCAGCAGCCTGGGGGAGATGCGTGGGAGCAACAGTGAGAGCAGAGAAGTTGCCTGATGTTGCCAGGCCCTCCATGCATCCAAGCCTGAGGGAGGAAGGCATCAGAGGGCTCCCATCTCAATTTCTGGTCAGCAGAGAATAGTGCCTGACAAGCTTTGTTACGCACCAACTCAAACCACCTGGTACAAGTGCTTGTTCTGCCTGCTGTAAGGTGCCGGAGATGCTTCAAGGGGAGGCCACCAATTATAAATCTGTGCAGCACCTTGCACAATTCAGATGAACTTTCTTGATGCTCTCACAGATGTTGCAGTATGAAGTTATCAAATAATAATAGTAACAACACTCTGCTGTCTCACAGGAAACAGAGTAATGTTGCAGACTTGACTAGAAGTATGAGGATTAGATCATGAACTAAGCGCTGTTTTGGCCAGGGGTGACCTGGAGTCATTCTAGCTTCCTGCAAAGTACATCTGAGGGTCAGGTCTTAACCAGCCAGTTTATGTGAGGAACACAGAAGTCTTCTCTTTTCATCCAGGGATGTTTGTGTCACAACTCGCTTTTTAAATCTCCCTTTAGTTTATCCCTTTGCAGAAAGGGATAGGCAGAAATCCAGCTCTATGGCTATTTTTCGGTAGCTTCTAGTGCTCAGTGGTTTATCATCTGAGCTTACCTCCTTCCAAAATAGTGCTGTACTTACAGTTTCAACCTTAAAGTATTTGTCTATACTGGATATGCGCTGGCCTTGTCTCTCCTTTGAGTTATTATCTTCCTCCCAAGGGACTTGGCTGTTAACATTTCAGAGCTGACATTAATGGGGCTGACCTGGACTGCCTGCCTGGGTGAGTCAGCAGAGCAGGAGCGCTTCTCCCTGGGCTTCACATCATCTGTCTGCAGAGCTGCTTGTATTGACTGACACAAAAGCCTTCGTGACTGTGCCCAGTGCTAAGTGCATTGGAGAGAAAGGCCAGGGCACAGGCAGAAGTGGTTTTTCCTGGCCCCCGTCTATTGAGATATTGTAGTTATGTTTTGTGGGGATGTGTATTCAACACACAAGCTTTGGTATACTGGACTACTAAAAGTAAGGACTGCTGTTATTCACAGCCAAGTTTTGTGGGGTGAGACTAGCACAGATACGTTTTGCACTGTGCTACTTGTGGTGTAACAAACCCTGCTTGCTCTTGGCTGTGGTGGCCCCCTCATTCCCTTGCCAGGGATATATGCCCCACGTGCTCCCAGCCCAGCCAGCCAACCAGGAGTCTTGACCCACTGGTGTCAGCCTGAGGACCCAGGCTTTCCTTGGCTGGCCAGTGCAGTGTCCATGCAACTAGCCGGCCTTTGTAGACAGGCCCAAGGCAACAAACTGGCATCCAGCTTCAGCATTACAAGTAACAAACTGTACTGGGTACAGCTCTCTGGGTTCAGAATTGATTTCCCAACTCCATCACACCACTTGCAGTTGGAGCTGCTGAAAGATGGGACTTGATGGGATGTGATCTCGCCGTGAGGGACAGGGATATGCATCCTTCACTCAAACTCCTCCACTCTGGATTTTCTATGCTTTTCTGTTAAGGAAGCCTGTGTGGTGCCTGCTGCTTGCACCCACTGGGTGGAGCAGCACCCTGCTTATTGCTGGCTGGCTGCGCTTCCCTGTCCAGAAAGATTGGGGTCCAAAAAATCGCAAAGAAAGCAGAGACAGCGAAGGAAGAGGCAAGCTAGCACTAAATGAAGAGCTGCTTCTGGTCAGCTAGGGACAAAGCTGAATTTTACCCGAAAAAATGCTAGCAAACATCTCTATATAAAATCAAGGGAGTGAAAAACAGTCTCCATGAGGAGCTATTGCATACTCAGGAGCAAAGGGGCCTCTTCAGGACCTCAAAGTCCTTTAAAATCTGTCTTTAAAAACAAACAAGCAAACATAAAAGCCGAAGTCTTCCCAAATGTTACCTTTGTAAGCCCTGTGACAGCAGTAACTTAGTGCTATAGCACTAAGGCAGAGCATCAGTCAGAAAGGGTGCCATGGATGTGAAAAGAGTTAGTCAGGATAGTTTAATCCAAATAATTTTATGTAAAATTTGGCTATTAAGGTGAATATTTAGGAGGAAGTTATATTTTGATTTTAGTCACAAAAAATAAACAAAGCAAAGAATCAAAACATTTTGACAGAAAATAGTTTTAAAATCTGAATATAGGGGGTTTGCTTCATTTATTTTCTTGATAACCCTCTGATTCCTCCACTTATTCTTCACTTCAGGCAAAAGATTGCAGGGAATTTTTAAAAAGGTTGGCTACCCAAAAAAGAAAATCAACTTGAATATGTTTTCTTTAGCTTTGTTGTGGTTACTACAAAAGAATGAACAAATTCAAAATGTATTTTTTCTTTCCACAGTAGGGGAAGGAAGACACCCCCACATGCATCCTGTCACAGCCAGCAGCATTTAAAGGATGTGCAAAAAGGTTTTATGATCTCCTTTCTTTTCCCCTGGAGCTGCATAAAGCATCTAGAGAAGAGCCCAATAGGAGCAAATGATGCCGCAGCCACCACCAGCTCCATCCCATGGGGAAGGTATCCAGCAGAGAAACACAAAAGCACGACTTGGGATCCCGAGGGCCTGCTGAGCATTGCAGGATCAGGGGTAAGGAAGTTCATCTTCAGCGTTGGTAAAGAATTACACTCCCTTTATCCCTTTCTTTGTCTGGGTAACAGCTATGCATCTCATATGTATATATTTCTTGGACCAGTTGTGTCTTCTTCCAGACCTTTCTTCTGAAATAGATCTAGCCACAGGAGGGACAATAGCCCTGCAGAAGAAAGCCTATGCTATTTTACGCTGCTCCCCAGTGGCAGTGAGGGTCCCCTGAACCCACACCCTTTCTATACATTTACTACTCTATTTTGCCAAGAGATGCCTGTGCCTCCTGTAGGGAATTGCAGTAGATGTCTGTGAGATGGACAGGCTGATATGGTGAGTCTGATCCTGTTGACATGAAAAATCAGTCTTTGCATCAGCCCAGGCCCAATGAGATAGTTGTCTCTTTGAGGGCTAGGTCAAATTTTTCTGGTGTGAGGCAAGAAGATATGGTAAATCTCCTGCTACAGGAGCCCACAAACTTGGCTCAGCTAAAAAATACCCTCATGTCTCATTAAAAAGGTATAGATAGCAAAGTGTCTGTGGTGCTATGAATCTTCATTAACACCAGTGCATGTTCCGGGTTCAAAGAAAACAACTGTCTCCACATAATTCCCCCAAACTCCCATGTTTCTGGGATCTGCTGTGGCAGAAGGACCATGGAAGATGAGAGGAGAGCTGGAACTAGAACATACTTTAGCATCAGGAGTGCTGCTGCTGGATTCGTCTGACCTGGTGATGGAAAAAGCAGAGAATCTCTTTCTCTTCCTTCACTACTGCATTTTTTTTTTCAGTGCCCAGTGCAAGCCAGAGAGCTATCAGTCCCTTTCTCAGTTAGACTTCCAGCTTCTGAAATGTCTTGGTCTGTTCTCTACCCCTTTTATGCTGTAGGAAGTTCTAGTAACATGGGAGGATATGCAGCCCACCTACAGCTTTGACCTAAGCTATTTCAGAACAGGGAAAAAGCTAAAAGCTTTTCTTTAACTGGGGTAATCAATGTAGAGACCATGGCAAAGATCCATTCTATGCTTTGAAAAAATATTTGGTGTAACTTGGTTGTACATTTTTGTACTGTGACACATTATGACTTCTGGAGGTAGATTTTCCTGAGGAGGGAAGTAGGAGGTAGACATAACTCATGACTGGTCTTTACCGGAGTGAATGAACATATGAATGGAGTTATCTTAGCAGTAGGATGACAGACCCACGAGTAGGAAACAACTTCCAGTAACCCGTAGCTGAAGGAGTCAGAATGTGCTGAAACCAAAGGAAATGGCATATCAGGGTGCTGTGTAGGAGCTCGACTGTCCAGGGCAGGGAGGGAGTGGGATTCTGGGTGCTGGAAGTAGAGAGGCAAATAAGAGATGTAGTTCAGGAGCAAGCTTGCCTTATGGATCCAGGACAGCCACTATCTCCTGTGCAGAGAATAAGCAGAACCCCACCACATGACGAATGATCTTCTGGCAGTTAAGAAATGCGTTTTCATTGTCACAGAACGTCTGTGTATCAACACCTTCCTTCATCTCTTGTTCAAGAAATTTGGTTTCTCATAGAGCCCTCCTTGAAATGTCTGGTGCAGGCAAGGAAGGACAGCTTGTTAAAGTTCTTTTGCTGTTTAATTTCTTTCAGTGGATCCTTCCCTGAAGAGCTTCTAATGAGACTGACCTTTACTAGCTAATTAGGCTCATTGAAATGGCACAATCATATTTAGTGTTTTTTTTTTTCTTCTGTGCGTATTCCAGACTAAGTTCTCATCATTAAGCAGGTTGGAAGGGGACTTGTAACCCTGTGTGGTGGTCAGCAGTGCAGAGTCCACCTTACCTCCCTACCTCAGCTACTGAAGTTGGTAGGGGAGCTGTGCCACATGCTGCCAAATAATGGTTTTGACTACACTGGGATAGTATTAATTCTTAATTCTGCACCTATTTTTAGCAAGTTGCATGCTTATGTATGTGCAAAACAGTTTCTATGTACCAGAGACCAATCCAGAGTTTACAAATAAATTCAGCGTTAACAATGTGGTGTCGCAAAACCATCCTGTAACAAGAGCAGTTTGTCCATTAGCCTGTGTTGTACTGTCCTGCTTGAACAACGAATAGAAAAAGGTCTGAAGGTTTAACAAATATTGGAGTCTCTCTGAGTTGCCGTTCTCACTGCAGCTGCCCCATGGGCAGGCCCCAGATTGGTTTTGGTGGTCACTGCCCCCAATCTTTGATAGCTCTTCCAGCAGACTCCTTCCTGATTTCATCTATCTTTCCCCATATCTGGAGGTGGAAGTGGCACATGCAACAGGGCAACACGTAGTACTAGCAAGCTAGGAGAGCAGTACAACCACAAAATTACCTCAGCTGTTAGTACCCAATTCCTGCATCATCCTCTTCCACTTCGGGAGCATCAGTGGGGTAACTATTGTACCATACACCTTTACAAAGGGCAAAAAAATCAGCATCCATCATATGAAACTGACTCTGCATCCACCTGCCAGTTTTAGAAAAAGAATTCTTATGGATTACTCCATGCCTAGGAAAAAAGAAAAAACAAGGTAAAGTTTTATTTTGATCAGCACTGTTAATTGAAGCCTTTTGATGCTGGTATTGTTTGTTTCTTAAGGACTTGTTGGTTTCCTGAGGACCTAAGCATGAATCAGTTTTATAATCTCAACCTTGGCACCTCTTGCTCTTGAGAAGTTTGAACTGTGTGGCAGACAATGTCACAGAAATTTGTGGCTGAGCTCCCCCTAAGGATGAATGGGAATTTTTACTGTGCTCAAGGCTCAGAGACAGTAAATTGATTAACACTTTAGCCATCCACCAAAGCGCTTTAAGCATGTGGTTAATTTAGGGGCATTGTCATCCTCTCCCCTTGCATACTTGACTGTCTTTTTTCTACTCAAGAAAGACAACTTACAACAATCAACTTTAATAGGAAAGTTTTCCAATAAAGCAAAGCCATTAAAAAGAGGAAATTACAGTAATGTAAAAAAAACTTAGTAAATGGCTTGTACTTAATAGTAAGTGCCTCTGCTGTAACATACACATTAAGTGAATCTTAAGGGAATTAATGTAATTCTCTAAAGTCTCAGGTTTTTTTCTTTTGTGCAAAAGCAAACTGTGTTTCATTAACATTTTATATGTGTAGGATTCCCATACTGCTTCAATCTCTTCTTATTAGCTTGTGTGCTGTGGGCTAGACATGACATTTCTTCATCAGCCTACCTTCCCCTGCGCTGATCTTGAGCAGGACTGGCAGGATCCCCTTTAAAGAGCCAATGCCAGTTTGCAGCTTGTCCATTTTGCCCACGTGTGGCTCCAGAACCTCTTCCCTGGTCTCTCCTATTTAGGGAGTTTGATGTGTTGCCAGCAGACTTGGCATGCAGCGTTTTCCCACAGACAGTAAGTCAGCTTTGTATTTATATATATTACTGTAGCAGAGAAATTAATAAATGTAGCTCCCAATCTGCTCTCTCTAGGACTTTTTCATTGTTAATGTCCTCCCTCTCTCTGCTGTGTCTGCTCCTCACCTCTGAAGCAGTGTGGCAAGTGGGATGAGGCTGAGCTACATGTCAGCTAATGACAGAGGAGCAAGGCAGGTGGCAGAAAATCCAGGGTGTTCTGGTGAGATGGTTTGTAGCACAGTTGAATTACTGTGAGTAATTCTGATAGTGTGCAGTTAGTACAACAAAGTTACTAGAAAGTTTGTTAAATGTCTTTTTTAGACTGATTGCTATGATTTCCCTGGGACTGGAAGTACTTATGGAAGCCTTCCCAGTAATTTCCTTGCTTAGCAGCTCTACTTTTTGGAAAGGTAACAGAAAGCCTTGTGTTCAAGGAGAGGGCTGAAAGCATCACAAGGCTGACAACAAACACAGACCTATTCATGACACGATCCGATAACTGTAGAAACCACAAAGACTTCCAAAAAACCCTGGCAGAGTTCTCCCACCCCAAGATGGGGGAACTACAGCATTGCCAGAGCCAGTGGCTAGTGCAGGTTCCTGTGAGAGCTGAGCTGTGGTGAACAGTTTTAGAGCATTTTACTTACTGCTGGCTAAGCCAGGGAATGATTTCACGTTTGCATGTCACCCCCAGGAATGGAGAGGGATGGATTAAGGGACAGACACCATACTCTTGCGACCACATCCCTGTTCTGAGAGCGCGGTTATTTACTCTGAATTAAACTGTCTCAGAGACATCACACTGCCTCCCCCTAACTCAGCTGGCAGAGCCGGGCACCGTCGCACAGAGATGTCCCCACGCACACACCTGGATCAGCAGCTGCCACAGCTCCATCACGGGGACTCCTGGGTGCGTAGCACCGGCTCACTCCTGACTGATGTGTCATCACTTGGGAGCCCTCAGAAATGTTTAGAACGTAGGTTGTTTATATCCTCTTTTCAGAGTTAGTATGACACTTTATACAAGTGTCTGATCTCTGATATGACTTGTAATTTACTGGCCACCTTTGTACTTATCCTTTTATTTTATGAGTGACCTGAAAGATTTTCCTGTATGGCCAAGAAACTTGATGGAAATGGTGCTTCCTAAAAATACAGGGATAACAGCATAGACTGTGTATCACAGTTTATACTCTATGCTCGTTGTAATTCAAATTGACCACTGTAGCAAAAGAAGTCATTGCCCTGTGACTCAATTTGATATCAATTTTTTTCATGTTCTCTTGGTAACACTCTACTGTGGCTATAATAGACAGAAGATGATTATGATCTACAGTATAAGTTATTACCCATTCCACAGCTCATATTACTGCTGCTTATTTGTGTCACCAAAATCTTAAAGCTCTTTCCTGAATACAGTCACTCAGCATAACTTTTTAATAAAGATACCAGAAGGCAGTTAGAGGTGCCATTCACCTCAGTTCACAGGTGTTACACATCTTTTTATTACTAGCAAGTACCATGCTTACACTGAATTTTCCTGAGCAATGTTGGCAATGATGGTCACTGCTGATTTCTTAAATGTAAGCTAGTTCATCAAAAGTGTTGTCCTCCTGACTTTGTTGCTTCAGTGAAGCTCCCGGTAGATCTCTTATGAACCTATGCACTAACAGAGGGTGTTTCTTTTGTGTGGAAGATTCTCTGTGAGGATCTTCTGTGATCCACCACTACCAGATCATTGCTAAATATTGCCTGGGTAAGGAGGAGGTGCAGCAGAGAATCAGGTTAAGGGACACTTGTAAGAAGAAGTGACAGGACTTCTGTTGGGATTTGTATTGCTCGTGTTATTACGGCAGTAACTCCCACTTGAATGTATGTAAATTTTGGAGGTGATAGCCTTTATTCTTGCTCCTTTCCTCGTTGCTCCTTCAGAAAGTCTGTTTGCACTGAGCCCCAAAATAGATATAGCTGCTGATTGCAGGGTGACAGCAGAGATTTTTTGGCTCCATCTAGACAGAGCAAGATGTGCACGTGGCTCCATCTGAACATAGATCCCGGGACACAATGCAAACTGAGCTCTGCAGAGATCTTAAACTTCACACTAGCGCATTCCTCTTCCCAACATTTCTGTTCTACTCTTATCTCTTCTGTATAATTATTTCTTTGCTTTTTCATCTAGTTTATTTTATATGACTGTTACTGAATTTGTTGTGATCTTAAATATCCTTAGGCTTTGGACTTCAGTTGGTACTTCAGCTTAGTATATTTGTTATCTTAGATATTTATAATCTTTCTGGATCCATTCTGAAAACTGTATTTCAAGGGTATGTGTTGAGAGACTGATGGAGGGTAAGTATCAGCATCAAACAATTGTAGTATTTGCCCCCTGTTTGGATAAAAGCTGGAGAAAGCCTCGGGGATTTGTTCCAAGAATTGTAAGCAGCCATTTCCTAGATGTAGAGTCATTATGGGTTTGGTCTGCCTGAAATTGTTTTGAAACTCATTTGAAATCTGGACAAGTTTTGAGGTCAAAGTATACATCAGCCATTCAGTAGTTTAGTAAAGTGTTGAAATCTTCAATCTGACACAAAAGAAAGAGCTTTGAACTAGCTAATAAAACCTATGATGCCATTGGAGTTTGTCACTGTAGTAGTGGTGAAGGCTGTCTGTGCAAGGAAGTCTCGACTCCCTTGGGGATTAAGACCTAGGTCTTGAATTTTCATTTTACCTAGACGAAATCCCCAAATTCTCCATCCCCAGATGTCACATTAGCATTAGGCACGTAGTATCCAAGGTCTGATACTGTTTGATTAGGGTGATTTAGTATTAGCTACCTACCTGCAGTATTTGGCTACAGCTCCAGTTGCATTGTCTCATGCAAAGAAAACACCTTGGTCCCAGGGCAGAGGATACAGGTGGCAGGACTGGCTGGTGTGCAGCATCACCATGGGGCCACCCTTTCACTGCAGGACAGCTGGGCCTCCTTTTTGGCAGCATCTCAAGGACCGATGCCAGCACTGGGGCTGACCATGCAGCAACTCAGTGCTGGCAGGCTGGAACTGCTTGCCAGCATGTGGCTGAAAGGGAGAAAGTTCCCTTTGTCATCTTTTCCACCCTGCAAAGCAAATCTGGCCTTAAAAGCCAAGGGCATTTGATGTGCCAGCGGTGGCAGCAGAACTGAAAGCTAGCCAGGACCCTTGGGACAGGCTAGAGCAGATAAGCTGTCTCTTGTCAGACATATAAAGGGGCATTAAAATTTCTTCTTCATCCCATTTGCCACTACCAGCTGGGATAACACGGAAACAAAACTAAAAAAGGACTGTGAATCATTTTAATTAGGGCACTAATGCTTGATAAAAGTGCAATGCAGAATAAATTGTCTTTAGGTCACCTCTTAGGAGAGCTTACAGTTGTCTCCTGAACTGGAAAAGGATGGCTGGACATTTTTTCCCCTCCATATGCTGCTTAGCCCTGCAGTCCCAAGGGCATTTATCTTCTCCCAGGAAACTGGGAGCAGGCTCTGTCCTCTTTCTAGCACTGGCAATAGCAGTGGCAGCTCTTAAATATCAGGAACAAGTTCATCAGGGGGATGCAGGGAACCAATCTGAGGGCAGCACCTGCCTGCTCTGCCCATCTCTGCCTTGATATTTTCTCCTATGTGTTGCCTCTCTCTTAGATAGTGGCCTTTTATGTCTGCAGTGAACTTGCTTCAGAACGGACCCCACCAGCTTTGTCCCTCCAGCCAGCACTGCCTTTAGCTTTACAGGGATCTCCCATGGTGGTTTTGCTATTTGGATAATTCTCTGAAAGGAGAGCCATCACTTTAGACATTCACTTGACTCCCTCCTTTTACTCTGTGTGTGCATATAAATGTGTGTGTGTGTATATATATATATATACACACACACGTATCCATAAGCATATATATGTATTTGCCCTCTTCAAGGGCTGTGGAGGCCGGCAGTGGCAGTTTACCACAGTTTCAGCTGGAGCTTTCTGCAGGTCAGTAAGTCCTAGCTGTGTTTGCTCTTTGTGTTGATGAAGAACCACAGGCTTCACTGGCTATGGATGCTGTTTATATCACACTGATTTTAGCAAGGGTAAAAAAAAAATCCCAACCTATTCCTAGCCTTAAACAATCAGGATTAATGTGCTCTGGTAAAATGATGGGGGAAGCTGGAACACTAAAGAATACTAAAGAACATTAAATTCACAAATAAATATTTAAAAGTGGATGATAAAACAGATGTTTTTCTCAGAAGAAAAACAAAGCGTTGCAGCAAAGGTTAGAAGGGAGGAGAGGGAAGGAGAAGGAAGGAATGCATTTTTATTGTGTATAATCTGGGACCTTGGAAAGAAAGACGGTATTTCCTACTGTGATGGGTGGACACTGGCAGATAACGACCTCAATGCTTTAATTAACTGTGCTGAAAGTCCCTTCCATTATTTAGATCTTGAGTTGTGTATGGATTTTTTTGTCTCTGCTTTAATGCTCGAAGAGAAATGCCAGACTCTACGTGATCAGTCAGTTTGCTGAATGGCGCAATCTCATTCCACGCTTATGACTATAGGGATGTGTTTTAGGTAAATGGAAAAGAGATTTTTGTACTCTTGAAAAAATCTTCTCTGTCAGTGCCAGTGTCTTGGCCAAAGGTGTTTAAGTTGATGATGCAGATAAATCATCTTGTGGCTGTCCTGGCTTTATAGGACAGAGAAGGAAAAAGTAACAGGAGCATGTTTTGTCTGGTAGCATATGGTTTTACTTGAAATACACAGCTCTAGAAGGTTTGTTGAGTATAAACATGAGATGTTTTTCCCAATTAGCATGTGTGTATGTGGAGTGGCACTTTGATCTTTTTTGTTCTTGGGTTGGTGTCACTCACTCGAATTCCATATGCAAATGCATTGACTCTTCTTTGTCATGTAAACTTTATATTGGCTTACATTTATGGAAAATAGGTTTTGAGCATATACATACCTATTCAGAGTTTTCCACTCACTGGAGATAGAGGTCGTGTTATGCACTCATATTGAGCTCTATTTGCCAAGACAAATGTAGGAATAACACAAAAGATAATAGAGAATCAGATAGTAAAAACTTCTTGCATTGCACAGCTTCTGTCAAGTCATTTTATTACCTGTACACAGTACAGCCCGCAGCTGAAGCATGTGATCTGCTCGCTATCCTTAGGATTGGTGTGATTTCCCCCACATACTTTTTGCTCTGTAGGTCAGTCAGTCCTTACCATCAGCACCTCACCTCATGAGACCTATGCTTTGTGACAGACATGTCATTTTTACCAAAAGGGTTGATGTTTTTTTCCAGATCACTGTACACGCTTAAATGTACACACTCCAAAACCATGCTTCCCTTTTGCCAGCAAATAGCTAACTTTGATCATGGTGGCACAGCAGGTTGCAGCCTGCCTGAGAATTTCTCTTCTGTGTTGTCAATATTGCACAAAATTCAACTCCTAAAATTTTGCTATTTCACTTATTTTAGTAAAACCTCAAGCTGACAGTAGCATTTTCATTTCAGGAGTGTAGGGTCTACTTTTTTCATTCTCAAATGCCATTACACATCCCTCTCTGAATGTGATGTTTTTGTGTCATCTGAAGACATGTTTCTTCAGTAATTTTTTATGATCTTTAAACTTGACTGTATCTGATGAAGTCAAGTGACAGGATAACTGTGCCAAATTTCCATTTTTTGCTATTTTCTGAGTTAGTAATTATAAAATCATAGACAGGAGGAGGGTGAGCTTGGAGGACACTAGGTGCCTTTTGGAGACCTCCATGTCTACTGCTGGGATAAAGAAATTAAAACCTGACATGGTGTTAAAGAAGATGAAAACACCTGCAGGCCTTTAGAAAGAAGAAGGATGTGGGAGGCAAGTGACTATTTTGAAACAGGGCAGCAGTGCCAACTGTTCTGGGAGAGACCACAAAGGACCAGGAGAGTTTGGCAGCAAAACTGCATTTGATGGAGAGCACTCTGCCTTAGCAAGTGTTTGTGTCCTTTCACCAGGAAGGAAAAAAAATATGTTTCTCTAAAAATTCAGACTAAACCGAGCTTCCCTTTTTAAGCCTGTGCTAGTCACACACACAAACCATCTCCAGTACTTTGTAACACTACACAGTGCCCACGGGGAACGCTTCTGGTTTGCCTCGCACATTCAGTTCAACTTAAATGATTTGTTGAGTGAACAGACAGCTGGGGCCCTGTATTGCTCTGAGTAATATGTTGCTGGGCTTAGTGCAAGATGAGGCTTGTGTCCTGGGACTTCTTGGTGGATGAAGAGGAATTTTTCCCTGCATATTTGCTTTTTGTTTTGCACAGCAGTGCAGGACTAGCAGTGCAGACATGAGCCCTGGGTTGTTTCAGCTTAAGACAGTGGATAGCCAGTGCACATCCCTGTTCTGTAGGCAGCTCCAGGGAAGCAGTCAAGTAATTTGAGGCTCTTAGTGAATATACAGTAAGGAGATAAACTTCCCCCTGCAGCTCTTTATCTTTTATACAAGAGGATGTCTAGCAGAGGGATGACAATCTGATAGTAACCCTTCATCAGAAAGGAGTGACAGGGAAAATTGTGATCAGGACAGTGAGAGTTTTGGCTGCTAATTACCAGAGCAGGTGAGATGACAATCTTGTAGCCTCATTGCACCTGCTGTACTCTTATCTGGTCTGTCTTCCTGTAGGTGCCAGTGATATTTCTTCAGCTTGGTTTCAAGTAAGTACGCTGTGCAATGTGACTGAGACAGTGCGATTACTCCCATTACTAATGCATATGCATAATTAAATCCAGAGGGCTAATTTGCTGCTTTGCAAGCTTTTTATCATCTGAGGGGAAAAATGGGATTCCCAGGAAAAGCTCACTTGCAAAGTAGAGGCCAAGTCATGCAGAGCTCTTGATTTTTGTGTCTCAGTACTTAGTTCTTAGGTGCCTTGATGCCCAGTGAAATGAACAGCCCAGCTAAAAGGATATTTAGGTGCCTAATTAGAGCTACAAAAGCTGTCATGCAGAGTCGGAGATTCTCTGAGATGGTCAGCAGCAAATGCTAAGAGAGGACCAGGAGCCACTTGTTTAATTTTAAATGATGGGGGCATCTCCCTTCATTCATGCTGCTCGTCCAAGTCATTGATTACATAGGTGTCTGGCCCAGCTGTCATCCATATATTGACCAGGTGAGTAAAGTCCTCCTCCTGCAAGATTTAGACTAGAGATTTGCTGGTATGTCCAGAAGTGACAGAAATACACCACAACCAGCTCTTCAGAAATACTTTGCCCCTCTTATTCCCCACCTCTTCCTTATTATGGCAGGGGCAGTTTATATCACCCCATCGTCCCCGTCCTGCAGCTATGGTCTGTGCTAGCTCTGTGTTGTCAAAATTCCTACAGGATCCCAGTTAGCAGACAGAGCTGCTAGAAGAGGAACACGTTATCTGTGAATCCCTGTAGGACTGAAAATAGCGAGTTATTCAGTGCTGTCAGGACTTGAGTATATTTGGGCAGGCTCAGAGGCACAAATTTAAGCAACCAGAGAGCTTTACTGATGGGATCTTAGGTGTCACGGGGATTCAGCCAGCTCCAGAGTTAGGCAACAGATGAAAAGGGGCTCTGAGGATTTGCATTCTGAATAAAGGAAAAATCTCTCTGTAGATTTAGCCTGCATAACTATGCAGGATGGGAAGCAATGGGGAGCCATCATTGTATTATATTAATTGTCTGAGCAAAGGGAAGCCTAAAATTCCCCTCAGCGCTGCTCTTCTGTCTGTCAGAGTTCTTGTTCAATAGCTGAAGACTGTTTAATTTAGAAATGCATGAGACAAAGTCCTCCAAGATGCACTGTGGGTAGTATTCCTCCCCTGGACCTCAGAGAACTGACTGATGGAAATGAATAGGACTTCCCATCATGACCCTCTATGGCTCTGGGTCTGGATACAATGTAAGTACTACACGTAGTTGAAACACATAGATCTGCTGCAAATTGATTCTCTTCACAGAAACTTGAATTGCTTTCCTTTATTCCTGTGTCTTTCAATGTAATTTCATTATTGAACTGGGAGCATTTCTGGCACCAAAAGACTTTGAGGGCTAATATAAAGATGCAGTATGAAAGTCTGGATTCCTGCAGGAGATAGCTGTGGAATATAGTGCTATACTGGGAACAGAAAGTGGTGGGAAGAGTAACCAACAGTCTTTGGAGGATGGCAAAAAAGGTGTATGTGAAAGACTCTTTTTTATCATGCATTTGGAGGACCCCCAGTTGACTGAAGTCCAAAATTTAGATTTTAGTATTTTTTTTTTTATGAAAAGGGGGCTAAAACACATAAAATACCTGTTAGTTCACATTGGAGATACCCAGATACCCATGATCAAGGCTGGCTCCAGGTCTCTCAGTGATTCGCACAAGGCTCAGCTTTGCTGTGGTAGAGGAATAACATATCCAGCTGATTTATCCAGCAGAGCTGCGAAGACAGGCAGAGCAGGATGAGCAGCAGGAGAGGTCAAGGGGAGCTTGTTTGGTCTTGGTGTCCTGCTGCCTGGGAAGAGGTCCTGCCACTGGACCAGCACCCTCCACTGCTGTGAGCCTTGAGGATCTCGTCCTCATGCATGTATGTTGCCTTGGGCAAATGAAATGCCTGACAACCTTCATCTAAGGTCAGTCTTCAGGACCTCTGTGACCGCTTGTTGCCCAGCTGAGATGTTTCACACACCAGATTTTTTGGAGAGGCGCTGCTTCTGTTAATCAGGTCCTGCCTAGACACTGATGTTGGGAACTTAAAAACAGAAGGGCCCACCTTCAAATTTAAGACAAAATATTTCTCCATCACATTTGCCATCAGGGATAAGGAAGTCAGCGATGGTGGAAGTGGAGCCAGCAGGTTTCAATGCCCACACTGACAGCAGTGCCATAATAAGCTGATACTAACAGGGACCAGCAACCCTCTTCCATACAAAGAGGTGCAGTTTCCATTTCAGTCCTAAAAGGTGAGCTCTCTGTGAGTGAGGACTTTTACCTTGTAATTACTGGGCTTGCCACACTGTACACATTTGCATGGAAGATCTGCAGTTCTTCCATGTTGCTTTTTTTTGTAGTTACAAAGTGTCAGAGGTCACTATTGCCCAAGTGGAGATTCTCTTCCAAGTTGGAAACTAGGAAAAGTAGGGCAATGACCCTCTGGCATGCTGCTAGTAATGAACCGTAGTTGAAATACATGTTTTTTCTAATGGACTGCCCACAATTCTCATAACAGCCTTTTAATTCTGGCATTTATTATCCCCATTTGAAAGTGTCTGGTGTTGATGAAGCACAGAGAGTGTAGTCTGTGAGTCCAAGATGAGGTTGGTACTGGAAGGACATCACAGGTGATGCTCAGTGCTGTGCTCCCTTGCTATCGAACACCAACCTCTAATCAAAACTCTAATTATCGGAAAAGGGAAATAATGGCTGAAGATTATCTGAGCAGGTGTAAACAACATATATAGATGAATAAAAGCCTGGACGCTGAGTGAAGACTGAAAACTGAACACAGGTCCTTTCCTGATAGCTTTTGATTGAAATCTTTCACCTGAAAAGATTTCTGGAGTTTAACGCTCTTCCATGGAGTAAGGCAAACCTAATGCCCAGAAACAGCATGCATCCAAAACCAAATTTTTGGGGTTTGCTTTCTTAGGTAAAAATAATTATTGTATCTTTCCATCTACATCAATCAGTAGTAGGACTTTTTTTTTTTTTTTCAGAAACAATTTTATAACTCTGCATATTCCAGAAATTTGATTGAAAAACCTTAAGCATAATGGAAATGGAAAAGGCTACGTGCTATCTACTTGGCTTCAGCAGGTACAGTATGTGCTTTAATTAATAATGATGTATCTCTGCAAATCAAGAATAAAAATACAATCCCCACTATCAATCCTTACATGAAATTTTCAAATCATCCATTCAATATTAACTAAATATAGCTACAGTAAAATAAAAAAGAAGCATTTGTTTGTTTATATTCCTTCAGCTATCCAGGACATTATTCTGTGTGTTACATCAAAGATTTCCTTTCAAAATTCACCTGATTTGAAAGGCAGTTTCTCCTGACTATGCAAGTCAGCAGAGAAAGTGCCTGTATTTGATGAAATTCAGCTGCACTCTTCTTGCTGAAGCATGTTCAAAAGCCAACAGATCTATTTTTGTGATTCAATGTAGTCCATTCTGCTGCTGTTCAGTTGAAGGAAGCTATTTTTGTAATTATTCAGTAGCAAATTTATCAATTTAGATAGTAGTGAAAAAGTTCCAGACATGTCTCTGATGAAGGTTGATAAATGGATCCAGAAGAAAACTGTTTCTCTACAAAAGGGAGTCAGCTGGCCTGGTAGAGGCTTGCACACAGCTCTGAACTGGCATCACAAAAAAGAAAAGCTCTGCTTTGAAGCAAGCGAAGGACAAAGGCTGTCTTTTGCGTATGTTGAGGATTTTGCATGCAAGTTATTTGGTATGGTATTTGTTATGAGATAGGTCTTGAAAAAGGTCTCAAAACATTAGTCTGATGGTTTTAGTCAGTTCAAAGACAGAAATCAGGGCAAGGCTGAAAAATGTCTAAGAATATCCCTTCCGGCTGCTTGAGGGAGATGAAACTTTTCTTTTTATTAAAACACAGGAAATTTGCCTCTCATTAAATTTAACTGTGGTAACCATTCGAGCAAAACCTGAGCAGCATCCTCATGACTGGTCTGTGACTCCAATTTCCTCGTGGGCTGAACAACAATGTCACCCTTTCAGGAAGGAGGACACCAGTTACCACATCAGTTCTCATGCCCAAGAGCAAGCAACTAGTTGTCATTGTATTTAGCAAATAAGAAACCTTCCTTCTAGAGCTGTTAAAAAAATGGAGAAGAGGGGAGAAAATATGTGGATGGGCTTGCCTTTTGAGGTGATGTGATCTACAATGCTCCAGGCTCCTCAGTGACAGAGGGCAGCTGTGCCCTCCAATCCTCTCCACACCCTGTAGGCGAGAGCCCCCTGCCAGGACTTGCACCGGTAAGGGAACACAGCTCGGGAGATTGCCCTAAGGATGATGATAACTGGGCCCTGCTGCGACAGTGGCCTTGCTCTGGGATGGGAGAGGTCAGGGTGCAGAGGTGGGGCTGCAGCCTGGGGCACACTGGCAGCACTGGATGGCAGTGTTACACAAGTTCAACCATGTTTTCTTTCTTCCAGGTTTGGAGATAAAGACAAAGCATGCCTGTGACTGGAAATGTGCGTTTTTCAGAGGGGGCATCTGTAAGTTTTATTGTGATGTACTTGTTGCTTTTCTGACCGAATTCCCTTCATTTCCTTCTCCACGCTGTCTCCTTTCTTTGGTAACTCCTTTCCCATGCTTTCATCCCAGCTCTCTTTCCCTTTTTTCTTAGTGTGTACTAGAGTGTTTCCCATGCCTTTTCTGAGCTGACTGGGCACTGGAAAGGTCACAGAGTTAATCAGCAAGCTTTGCCACTGCAAAAGCAATATATAAATACCCAACAACCTTAAAACCAAACAAAACCAATCTCCCCTTCTCCTTCCAGTCCTTTAGCTTCAGGCAGAAAGGACCAGGCAGGGGAGAGTGCATTGGCACCAGCCCAGTATACGTGCATTTAACATTAGGCCTGCTAGAACCAAATATACTGCAGGGAAAATAGAATTTGTGCAGCCAACAGTTAACTCCTGTTATGGAGTTTGCCTGTCACTGGTAATGGCAGAGAGCAGCAATTCCAGGGATGATAATAAGCCAGAGCAATGTGCGTGTAATCTCGGCACCGATATACGCACCAGCACTGTCACTCCAGAGATGTGTGGAAGATAACTCTGGCAGGGACGTGGTAAGGCAGTAAAAGCAGCTGAATATGTATCACTGTGGCTTTGTTCCACCCGCCTGGATCCTGAGCTGGGATTTTTCTTCTGCTTTTCATCTAATTTCTCTTTAATACCAGGGTCACACTTTCATGCAGGAAAGTTACATACATGCTTTCATACAGCAAGTTACACTGTCTGACTCCATTTCATGATACCTATAATTACCATTTATTCATGTAGCTAGGAGGTTAGTTAATTCAGTGAACAAATTACTTATCAGTCTACTTTCTGAGTTACTATCTCACATTTTAATTACAATGGTACTTTTTACACATATATTTGAGGGTTTGCTGTATGACAGTCATTTGTATCTTGCTAAGCTTATGATTGAGTTCAGCCTGTTTACAAGGACACGTTATTTGTTTCTGTACCAGTAGTATGTCAGGTCGATTTAAAAAGTTAAACCAGTTTCCAGACTGGTAATTCACACTTACCAGTCCTATCTGAAATTTCTGCCCTGCTGAAACATGCAGGTACCCCAAAGAGTTTAAGAAGGGCAGTGGGGTTGACTTATTTTTATGAGCCTTCCTGTTTTATACGAGCTGCTTTAGAGGTGATCCAGAGCTGTCTATGTTTCAAATGATTGGCAAGGTTCACGTTGCGTGACAAATCCTTGGGATCAAGAGAAAAGTCATGAAGGGCATCGCTGTCCTCCTTCCTGCCCCTTCTGTAGAGCTGTGGGTACCCTTCTGCTGGATTCAGCAGGGTTTGGCTTCCATTCAGCACTATTATGGCTTTGCATTCACTGTGGTGACATTAGTTTGATGTAACTTGTTTTGTTTTATATAAAAAGGTTTTGCCCACTTCAGTAGTTTACAAGGATTAGTCACACTTCAAAGGGTTCCCAGGCTGAAGTCTTGTGGCCATTTGATGTTAGAAGGTGGCAGGACGCATCTCCCAATTTTCTTCCTTCCCCTCCTCCCCTGCCTTTGTTCTTTATTCCCAGACAACGTTGCTGGCTGGAACCAGTAGCAGCAGCTCAGCCAGCAGTGAAGGTCTGCCATACATCGCTGAAGAGTATCCTCAGCCAGCCTGGAGCCACTGCAGCATGGCCAGGCCAACAAGCCTCTTCCTCTATGCTTTTCATCTGCTTGACTACCTTACCCCATGCCAGGACCTCCTTCCAAAGCCCTGTGCACCTCGCTCTCTCCTTCCTTTGCTAATCTTTCTTCTCTTCCCTTCCCCTCACCCTGCTTTTGCTCTCACCAGCATCCTGAGCTGGGTGTCCAGCACAGATCAGGAGGAGGCTGTGCACAGCTTCTGCACAGCTGGTAAAGGACCATAGAGTAGGCAGAAGTGGGTTGCACCCATTCTGCCTCAGACCTTTCCATTCCTTCTCCTTTAATTGTCTATAAATGTTTTATTATTTTTCAGTCAAAGAAAAAACAAAATAAAACAAAAAATGGAGAAAAAAGTATAGGAACCAAGTAGAAAGTGACAGAAAGACAGTGAGAGAGTCCTTTCCAGCTTTTATTCCTACTCTCTCCCTTTTGATACCTCCCCCTTCTCTTCTTTGTCTCCCTGTTTCTGTTCATTCCATCTTTCCCTCTTGTAATTTTCTTTTCCTACTTCCCAATCTTCCATTCATCTATCTACGCTCTTTTTTATAACCTAATATTTTTCTCCTGGGGAATTAGATTTCAAACCCAGAGACAAACTGTCTCTGCACACTGGAGGAAATTGTCACCTGGTTTATATTTCTTTGTGGGTCTGTGACTGTAGGTTTTTCAGAGGATCTTGGAGTGCAGAGGCACTCTCACCTCTTTAAAAAGGATTGGGAACTCAGCCCCTAAGTCTCCCAGGACCCTGTCTGAAACTTTGGGATGGCAGGTGCTGTGAAAGGACCAGGGAAACACAAACCACTTCAGTTTGTCATGGCAAAGGCCTGGGCTCAAGTCTTGCTGTTCCACCCAGTGAGTACTAGCTGCTAGAAGGGCAGGTTGCCCAGGGGTGGAGGAGGAAGGAGGGGGCAGTGATGGGAGCCATGCCTTAGCCAGCTTCTAAACTGTCTTTGTACATGTACAAAAATTAAGATAATTATATCTCTTTTAATAAGAGGCCGTTTGTGTGCTTTTGCTGTTTACATCTATCTAGAAGGAAATCGCAGGCAAGCGCCTGCCAAGTATATCCCTAGAAATATTTCTGAAACTGTCATCCACAGGCATTGAATACCAGAGGCTGTTTAATCTCTCTCCCACTCTCTTTCTCTCTCCAAGCCCCTACCTCCCACTCTCTGTCCTGGTTTTCGTAGGGAAAAGACTTTGGCTTTTTACTGCAGTATGAAGAAGTAGTATATCACTATACTACTCCAATTTGGTGCCACCTCTAGTCCAGCTGCCTTTCAGAACTCCAGCACTGTGGGACAGATGGATTTTTGGAATGGATATGCTTATTCTATAGTCATCAAATACATCATTAATATGTTGCATTTAAGTGGGTATTATGAGTGCCTTGGGAAAATGAAATCCAGAAGGAAACCTAGAGAATCTGTAAGGAAACTGAGTCAGGTTTGTGACACAAACTTACCTTAAAATCCGTTGAAACTGTCCAAACTGATCCCTGTACATCCATGTGCTGCAGTTTGTGGATGAGACTCTCTTCATTGTTACGAAGAATAGAAAACTTGAAATCACCCAGACCTCCTGATGTTCACCACAGTGAAAACAACTGGAAACTACAATATGGAACTGTCAAACTATACTATGGGAAAAAGCAAAGAAAGCACCTTGGAAAGCAAACACAACCCTCCAATAAGCACTGACCAGTTATATACCTTAAAAATACAGCTTAGAGCGTATTACTTATATTTGAATGTAGTGAAAACACAAAGTGTGATCCTAAACTGGAAGCAGGCATAGACCAACTCTGCACAGCTAGAATACAGAAACAGAGGATCTGTCCTGCAAAGTTGCTATTGTCATATGTTACCAGGAAATCTTAACAGAGAAACAACTATTAGCAGAGGTAGAGCATTTTCTGACATCACACAGTGTGCATAGTGACTTCAGTTTAGGAAAAAAACAAATGACAGCTCTATGAGCACTCTTCCTTGTGCATTTCCATCTCTTATTCAGGACAGACACTCCAAGATTTACTGATTTTGTTCCTTACATGTTTTTTGTGATACAGTGCTTGAATTGTTACTATTAGTAATTTTTATTCCTGGAGATAACAGAATCCCCAAGCATAGAATCAGAACTGCTGTGCTTTACACAATCTATGAAGTCTAAAGTGTGCAGTGTACAGTTAAAACACAATCCATCAGCACTTTGGAGTCACAGGGATTTTTCCATGGAATAAAGTGGATGTACCAAGTCAGACTGAATGGGATGAAAACTCCTTAAAGAAGAGATTGACTCAGATATCCCTATTTCTAATTGTGTTATTTCAAATACTTCAGCAAAGAATTGGATCATTTCTTATTCTATCTGAATTAATTTGTCCATCTTTTGTTCTTTATTAAATTACATTTCACATATTGGCAACTTCAGAATTTCTATGTGAATCAGCTGTGAATCTTGCGTTCATAACTGGTTACAATGCACAGAGGCAAAAAAAAATCAAGTTAATGGCCTTTCTGAGGAACTAATTTGCTCTCGCAAGTGGCTATATATACATTAACTATGTTCAAAAGGGCTTCAGCTATTAAAACCAAGTTAGAAGGAAATACAGGACTGTCTAAATTATTAGTTCTGCTTTTAACAAGGATGGCCAAAACCACTGGTGACACCGGTGGTCCCTGCCTCCACACAGTGCCTCTTGGCACCAAGCTCACCTTGCATAAGGTTGACATTTAAAAACTTGCCTGCCACATTCTTTACAAAGTTCTGTCACCAAGCTATGGGGACTTTGGTCAGTGACACTTACCTACTTTTTTCTCAACTTCTCTCCAAAACTTGAACTGTAATCTCCAATATTGTGGTTCATTATTTCACCTGATAGAGCAGTTTTATTACTACTATTAAGTATTTATTGAGTGCTTGCATCATGCCTGATGCAGTCCCTGAACAGGACAACACAGTGGGCAGGGTGGGTACCTACATGTACCTGCATCGGAGGTTGCAGAGATGGGGTTTGGGGAGGTGTTGCACTAGCTGTACCTGCTGTGCCTGGGAAGTGCCCAGTTTCACAAGGCCAAGGTGTTGCGAGTGGGATGAGACCCTGCAGCTCTGACCAGTAGCAACAGCTGAGGGCAAAGATGTTTCCCTGGAGCACAGATTTTTTCATCTTTGCAGAAATCAAAATCAGTAGTTACCAATCATAAAAATTGCCTGTACTTGTGTCTTCCTCGACAGCTGAGTGAAAATCAAACACACCATGTCCTTAAGTCACTGCTCTGACATGTACATTTTGAGTAAATTAAAAAGCTGCAATTATTTCCTGCTGGGGTTAATAAGCCTTTCATGTGGGCAAGGTGGTGCATATTAGGACAGTCATTAACTTGTATTTCCTCCCCCGGCCGTCACATGCTGCTTCAGCTGAATGCCCCAGTTGTCTCTCTCCCCAGCTGCTGCTGCTGCTGCATTTCTTTGGGCCATGGGGCTGATCTTTTCTTCAACTGAAGGTGTGTTAAGATGCTAATTTTTAAATCAGGTTGTTTTATGGCACCCCTGTTTTTTCTCTTGCTCTGTGCTTTGAAGTACATTCTTGCACTTCAAGAAGATGGAAATATATTCAGGATGAATGATGTCTGCAAGACAAGAACACAGCCATTTCACATCCTTAGTTTACTATGATAATGTACTGTTGATACATCTACTTTAGCAAGCAAAAAAGCAATTTTAGTTTCTTTCAGCTTAAAGTTTTGCAAGATGTCAAAGCAGTGCTGAGTCTAGAGTAAGAGTGATGGCAGATTCCCAGCCTGCCTGCTGGATGGGAGTCCGGTAAGACAGCTTTTGCAAGCTCCTGTAAGAAATCTGTACCTTGGAAAAAGATCATCCAGTCTTTTAGATCCTACTACTCTCCCTGAGACTCTATTTTATGATATGTTGTCAAAAAATGAGCAGAACAGTAATACATGTGTATTCCAGTTTTCAGCTCCTCTAGCAGAGTGACAGGAAAGATGTTCAAAGACGTAACATCTAATACAGATTATGTTTAGTTCATAAATCACTCCAAAGGAAAGGTAACTGTGTCTGTCCCTACAAGTAATAGAGTATCTTAGAAAAGGTATCATTATGTCTGATGGTTTTATATTTACCCTTTTTGGAGGTGATCGGGGGGACCTCCAGAGGAAAAGAGGGATAGGGTTTTCTTCTTCCCAGTCACTGAAGTATTAAAGAAATATTCCCACCCATTATGAAAGTGTGAAAAACTTTTCTAAAAATTTATTTCCCCACAAGTCTGGCACAGGATGAGACATTGAAGTTTTATCCTAAGACGTGTCTTTCTGTGACATTACAAGCCAGAATGCTCACCTAATCATATCAAGGATAGAAAACTTCTTTTCCTGTTGAGATACAAACCGGAATTAATCTTAGAAATAGTTAATTATAGTTTTCTGGGAGTGGTTGCATTTCCCCATCCCGAAAAATGGTTAATGGAGAGACTGACAGTGTATTTCTGCAATTAACAATATATTAAAAGCATTCCCTTTAGACAAGAAGAGCCCCATGCTTGTTTGCAGTATTCAGGCCACAGAGCCAGAGTTTCTGTAGGGGACGTAAGCTCGTACCACCAGCCACAAACACGCACGTTGCATTTTGGCAGGCGGAGCTGCTGATGTTCCTCATTACGTCAGGAAATGTGCGGGGTTTGGCAGTGTCTGCAAGGTAAGTGCTGTTTTGGCCAATGTCCCAGGGCTGTGGCATCACTGGAGGAGCTGCAGCACAGCAAGGAGGTGATGTGGCACTGCTGCTCCCAGCTCTGAAGTCCCTTTTCCTTGTGGCCCCATCTTAGCTGCACCCGGGCTTCTCCCCATACTTGGTACAGAAAACTCCCACTGGGCCAGAAAGCTGGGATTTGGTAACCAGAAAGAAAATCGTGTTCTGTAAGAGTTTTGGAATATGATCTAGAAGAAAATATACCACCATTTTCCTTGGAGAGTGAAAGATAGCAAATACAGCTGTCTCTGGAAAAATACCTAATCTTCTCCTAGGATGCAGCCCTCAGTTCTGGCTACCTATCAGAAAAAATCCGTGAGATGTAGAATGGCCTCAAAACAGGTAATAAAATAATTTGGAAAATGGCAAGATCTCCATATGAGAACAGATGGAGAAGGTGAAGCCTGCATATTTTACTGAGAAGATGAGTTAGTTACATTTGCACAATGCTAAGTAGTACAGAGAAAGTACATGCAGGTCCTGTGCAAGCTTCCCGAGTGTAGTAACAGGGCAGTGATGAAAGAAAAAGGATATAACCAATGAAGAAAATAAAAGGGAAGGGGTGATTTTATCCATTTCGTAAACTAACCCATGGAAATTCTTGTTGTGAGATGTGCTTCAGGAGGTTTGTGAAATTCAGTACCAGCAGTCACTTACAAAGCCCCAGTTACTTTCCTTGGGGTAATTTAGTAACCGCATGACCACAAATGATGCCATGACAAGCAAGGCTGTATCAGGACCCTTCGTCCCTGAAAGCCTTGAAAAGCGTTATTAAACGGCATGCAAGGTGACACGAGGATTGCTGAAAGATTTTCCCTTCTGTTGCTCTTCACAGGATGCCAGGAGTTTGGGAGGCTTCAGGTCTGGATTCCAACTTAGTCGTGACAACACAGGAGGTTTGGGTTTTTTCTAATTATTAATTTCTTGCTTTAGGATGTGCTTCAGTGAGCAGCTCTCTGCAGACAGAGACAGAACAGGAAGAAGAGCTCAGCAGTTGCTGTCTGTGGTTGTACTCCCCTTTCCAAAGAGGCTGCGAGACTGCTGCTCTCTAGGAGAGGATCTTCACCTCTAGTATTTTATCAGCTTGAGATGTTCCAGTGTCTGTCCCCTCAGAGTCCAATGCCCATACAGCATTCAAAAATCATCACATCTCAGCAGTTCTTTTTTTGGTAACTGATGAGAGCTGAGGCTATGTGCTGAGGCCCTCCATCCCTGCCAGAGAAGGGACTCAGAGGAGAAGCATCTCTGAACTGAACCAGAACTAAACACCCAAACTCCATGTCTGTATTCTACAAAATTTCAGGTACTTTTAACTGACTTTTATTCTGTGCTACAGAGTATAAAATTCTCCATGGTTCACAGAAAGCCCTTCTGCATCATGGGGCTTGGAGTCCTCTCTCCATCCCCATTTCTGGACAGATAAAAGCACGTTTCCAGTATATGGGATGGGAAAACATGAGAAAAGGGTCATGTGAGGATTTTGTTACCCCTTTGTTCTTATTACAGGGAAGAGCTTTTGCGATTTTCTTTGGCTGAATTCCATTATAACCCTAATTTGTAAGAACATGTCATCTCAGATTACAATCCAGATATTTCTCTGTCAAAAGCAAGGGGAGGGGAAAGTTTGGTGGTGGGAGAGGATATATTGACTTGTTTATATCCTGAAGGGGGGTACATGCTGTAAGGGTTTAGTTTATACTGTGGAAAGACAAGAGGTTTAGATTTATCTGTGTATGTTCTGGACATGCTCACGCTGTACTGTTTGTAGCTGGGTAACCAGACCACCAAAGACTTCAGGGACTGAGTTACCACATTTGTCCAAAGAGTAAGTGCCGAGTGTATTCATCTTCCCTGCCTGGGGCAGAGAAGGCAGCTGTGCCAGGTACACTCAGGCTTGTATGCCTGGGAGGGTGGGAGGGCCTGTCTTAGGCCATAAGCAATGCAGAGTGAGGATTGTTTACCTTTGTTAAAAAATGCCTGTCATAACAGCCCGTCGTCCCAGTCAGTCTATGTCTGATAATATAAATGTTTAACGAGAGCTTCTAATGCTAGAGTTTTTCCTCCCTTATGCATCCCAGTTCATAGAGTCCTGAAGCACTGATGAAAGCAGGGCTAACAAGGATTGTTCTGTACAGCTGAGCATGGTAGACCAAAGGTAGCAATTTGGTGGGGGAATATGAGCTATGAATTCTGTGTTTATGAACTGTATTTATGTATTTTGTATTTCTGAGCCATAATTCATATATGAACTATGTCTTCTGAATTCAGAATATTAATTCTGCAAAGCTAGATCGAAATCTGTGTTTAGGAACGCTGTTATAACTTCTGGACAGTAAAGAAAATGAATGTGTAAGTGTTTCTGGTGCCAGACTTGAGAAACATGCTGGTTTTTTGCTCCAGCATCAGCAGAGTTAGCAGTTTTGCTGTAAACATGATGCAAGTCTCCCCATTTCTTTTCAGAGAAATGCATAATTCCATGTTGACGCTACAGAAGAAATACTTTACAGGACAAGGGTGCCACACTCATGGCAAGTATGAGAATATGAGAGCTGGTTGAAAAATGAGACACTGCTTACAGAGAGAAAACAACAAAAGCATTCAGAGATCCTCTTTTACCTGAACTTTTTCACATTCAGTAGTCTGTGATGAGTAGAAAGTGAAGGGTTGGGCTGGGCCACCCTCCTATGGCCTGTCTGAAGTCCTGACATGCCATGTAGGCAAAGAGAAATGGGAGGCCATGCTTTTGTACAGGTATGGAGGGTCAGAGCTGACCCTTGGTGATGGGGAGTAGTGGAAGGGGGCATGTATGGACAGAGTAACATCTGAGGAGAGCAGGTGTATCGTGGCCATAGAGAATGAATGAACGGTGCCCTTTGGACTAGGCTTCAATTAAGAAAATTAATTTAAAAAACCCTACCCGCTTTCCAAAATCTAGGAAAAATTGTTGAGAAGAACATTGAATTTGCTTCCCAAATAAAAGAAGAATGAGAAATATGAATCCTGTTGGAACACAAAATTAGTCATGGTCTTTACTTCCAGAGACTCTTAATTGCAGTAAACAGCAGCCTACAGGCAGTGTCCCAGCTCTGTGAAAGCACAGGTTTAAGCAGGGAAGTGCATTTCTTACAAACAGGACATTGGAATTTTCTTCTTAATAATGATGTTGGGCAAAATGCAAAGTGATAATAGCCCACATATATATATTCTCAGAATCTGTAGTACCTGTTAAAATTAAGGCAGAAGTACTGAAGGAAGAAGAGATTGAGTAAAACCCACGATATGCTGGGGAGTTTTTGTAAAAGGATAGTATTTACATGTACCAGATGGTGCGACACTTCTGAAAAGAGGATTTTACTCTCCATTCTTTTTCACTGGCTCTGGAAATTTTTCAGCAGTTGCTGTAGAAGTGTTCCCTGTGTAAATAAAGTTGTGGGATAGACAACGGGCAGCCTAAGACTACAGGACATTCCCATGGCCTCTCTACCCCTCCATTTTTTTTTTTTTCCCCTGCCTAAGGCTACTTAGAACCATAATGTGACTTGGACCAGAAATGCTTAGACTGTGGAGATGGGTCTAGCTGATATATTAAAACCAGATAATTTCCAGCTATTTGAAACTCCCTCCCTGATAAGGCAGCCTGTTAAAATTGTGCCAAAGTTTTCTTAAACTGCAGCAGCTGAAACTTGAATACCTCCATAGGAAAAGTTTTTAAAATGTTGGTGCATATCTAGCATTGTAACACTTCAGTGGAGAAAAAAAAACCCCAGCTTTAAAACAACCAGGTGAAAACTAGGAAGATGTCTCCCTACAATGGGTTGTATTATGACTCTGATAGGATGATCTAAGGCAGCAAGTGAAGCGTTCAGGAGGAAAAAACCCAGGTGTTTAATTAGTCTCACTCACTTCTGTTTTCATCTCTCACTTTTTTTTTTTTTCAGTTACCAGTTTCCTTTTTGGGAGTTTTTTCTGACAGTCTGGCTGTTGTAGCTAGCAATGCCACCTCAAGTACTGTGTGCACTTTTGGGTGCCCCAGTGTAAGAAGGACGTCAAACTATTGGAGTGTGTCTGGAGGAGAGTGACCAAGACGGTGAAAGGTCTCGAGGGCAGGATTTACGAGGAGGGGCAGAGGTCACTTGGTTTGTTCAGCTTGGAGAAGAGAAGGCTGAGGGGTGCCCTCATCACGGCCTACAGCTTCCTCACAGGGGGCAGCAGAGGGAAGGTGCTGGTCTCTTCTCTGGTGACCAGCAACAGGACAAGAGGCAATGGAATGAAGCTGCATCAGGGGAAGTTCAGTTTGGACATTAGGAAAAGATTTTTCACTGAAAGGGTGGTTGATCACGGGAGGAGGCTCCCCAGGGAAGTGGTCATGGCACCAGGCCTGTCAGAGTTCAAGGAGTGTCTGGACAATGCTCTTGGTCATACGGTTTAGTTTTAGGTAGTCCTGTGAAAAGCAGGGAGTTGGACTTGATGATCCTTATGGGTCTCTCCCAACTTGAGATATTCTGTGGTTCTGTGAACAGACACTGAAGATTTTCATCTGTACGGTCAGTGACAGAGAAGAATTGGTTAATATTACTGATGGATTAGACCTGCTACTCCTGCAGCCAATGCTGTGTGTAAAAAGCATCTTTGAAGCTGGTCCTATTTTTTCCTAGTGTAGTGTTTTGTATTGCTGTGTATGAAAACTGTTATGCATTGAACTGCTGATCTCATGATCTCACTTTAATTGTGGCTGCAAAGCCAGAAACCTTGGATTTCCTCAGATCTCATACATGCAGTCTATAAGGATGTTGCAATATTTTTGCATTTTCCTTTGTCATTTTTATAATTTCCCTTTAAAAATATGTAATAGGATAGGTCATTAAACGTCAAAAATAATCATTAACCCCAGTTAAGTGTGTCAGCCCCCTTTTTTTACATTTGGTTTCTCCTCAGGTTTAGGAAACAGTCCTGAAGGCTAATGGTTCATCCAAAACTTCTACAGGAGTTCAAAGTGCTTTGCAGAAACAGGTCTCTTCAAACTAAAATTCATTAGCTGAGTTTCTTCTTCCCCAGCTCCCACCCTTTAACAGCTGGTCTGAGGTGGTTGTTCTGGCTCTCCCCAAATGAGGGAAGAGATGGTATCAACTCCAGAGGGCAATGCACCCTGTCATCAGATCTGTACCTAAAGTAGGTGAATTACTTGCCCCCCTGGTGACTACAAAGGAAGTCTTGGACACTGCCTTAGAGAAGGACCTAACTTTTTGCCTGGCAGAGGTCATAAGGTGATTCAGTCAGTGTAGGAGAGCAGTCCTTCTGCCCCGGTCCATGCACCATCCCCATCAGATAACATGGTCCTTCAAGGCTGAGCTGGAGATTAAGCAGAGTATTTTTAGCTTTGTTTGGAATTTTCTGATAATCTAAATTACTGTGAAATTGTCTGGAAGATTAACATACACACTGGTCTAGCAAAGACCAAAAAAGTGTGTCTGTTTTTAAAAAAAATGCAGTCAGGGAAGAGCTGAGCTGGGTTTTGCAATGGAGCATAGAATTTTATACTGTAGATTAAAAATGAAAACTGCTGAAAATAATTAAAAACAGGCGACTAAAAATGTGTGGGCAGGGGCTTATGCATGGAGGCTAGAGGGTAGGAAGGAGATAAACTGCAGAGAGCGGGTAGAGGTAATGCTTTGCATTGCATCTAAAATGAGCTAAAAACTAATAGCCTTTGAAAAAGGCAATGTTGCCCCCCAGTTTCAGCTGCAGAGTAGGCTTCATTTGTTGCCTTTGTTTTCCATCAGATCTGCCAGTCAAATTGACCCATCCTGTGACCACTAGATCGATCTGATGGAAGTGTGGGGAAGGAGTGGGCAGGACTTGGGTGACGAGAGAGCGTTTTGGTAGGAGGTACCTGTTAGATCAGTTGTATACTGAACTTGTGCTCCTCACCCCAGTGGACTGGCGGACTGGACTGGTTGTTGGAGGCTACATCTGTGTGGGTGGCACTGGGTGAACACACAGCTCCTTGCACATGTGGACAGAACAGTGTAAGTTTCATCTTAATTGAGAACTTTCAGAACTACAAAGCAAAACAAAAGCATGACACCTAATAAAGAACAGAAGTTTGACTGTCATTTCAGGGTGATGTCTGGGCTCCCAGCTAGGCTAGATCTCCAAAAGTCGTTGCTACACTTTTGATTCTTGGTATTTTACTTAGAACTATTCAGTTTGGAAAGTCCATGTATCAGACATGCAGAAGCAAGGAAGACTTAGCCTGCTTGAAAGAGAGAGACACTGGAATTACTTTTGTGTTTTCCCAGTCATTACAAAAACTGAATAGTTGAGCATCTAGGAAGAGAGACTTTCTTTTGTGTTCTGAAAGGATGAGGAGGACCAGCTGATTATAACAGAGTGAAAAGAGCTGTTTTTTTAGCATGTGTGGGTAGATTATAGCTCACAGCCACATGAGCTGATCTGTGGGCCTTTTCTAAATATGTTCTAACTGTCATGGAGTGTATTATTCCTTTGCACAATAGGGGGTTCAAAGGAGGAAAACTGCAGCAGGAGGTCTCTAAGACACTGTGGGTACGAAGATTTTACTCAAAGTGAGGTGGTCCAATGGAGTATTAAAGACTTCCTTTCTCCATATTTCAATATTTATGTTTTCCTGTGTGTTATTGACATCAGCTGCTGAGCTAAAATTTGAGAAATTTTTTGGGAGGACAATGAGAGACAGGCAGTACCTACAGAGTGACTACTTTTTCTGAATACTAATAAAAGTGCACCTCAAGATATTTCCCACAATTAAGTATTTGAATGAAACATGAAATTTGCTTCATCTCTGCTCAATCTCCTTTGAGGTCTGAGTCCCATTAATATTTTAATAAAAATATTTCCTGGCAAAAGGAAATAAAAAAGAAAGGATGAGTTTTAAGCAACTCTTTTGCAGAAGGTAGATTGTGAACTTGTAAACATTTGTACTGAAAACGTGATGCTGTGCTGCATCAGCAGACTACACTCAAACAGCAGTTACAGATGTTTCATTGTCAAAATGTAAGGATGAGTTGCATGAAGTTCCACAGAGGATTGCTCTAGGTCTGGTAGTATTCATTAAATTCATTAATGAGCTGGATGATGACACAAGAAGAATCATTATTAGATTTGCAGATAATTTCAAGCAGCAAGAGACTGCAAGTACGTTAGGAGCCAGGATTAAAATTCAGTGATCTTGATAAATTGCAGATATGATCTGAAAAATGTGGGTAGCATTCAATATGAATAAGAGCTACATTTAGACTGGAACGAGGAACTGCAGAAACACAGGACAGCAAAGAACTGTTCTCACAGCAATTCTGTGGGAAAATATTTAGCAGGCATCCTAGACTGCAAATTGAACAGGAGGCAACAATGCTGGGCTGGTGCAAAAAAGGGAAACGCCCCCCTGGGCTGTCTGTGCAGGCACAGAGTGCTTTGCTGGGCACTGGTAAAGCACCAACAAGAGAGGTGTGGACACAAGAAAAACGTGGAGCTGCTAGAGGTGGACCAGAGCAGGGCAGTCAGAACAGTGAGACACTGAAAAAACAAGCTGTAAGGAAAGAAAATTGATTCTGTCTAATCTCATATAGAAAAATGGGTAAAAGTCTTTAAGAATGTGACATTCTGCTCCAAAGAGAACAGTGATAAATCTGCTTTCTACATCCATGATGGAGGACAAGAAATAACGGGTTCCAATTTTAACAAGAGAGACTCATCTTCAATATTAGGATGAAACTTTGTACAGATAGTGTTTCACTAAACACTAGAATAAATTTCCTGGAGTGTCTATGGCATCTCCAGCACTGAATGTCTTTAAGGACTTGTCAGGAGTAACTTAGGCAATAGCTGAGCCTACCTTGAGTGGTCGGACAGACTCAGTGATTTTCAGTCCCCTTCTGTGCTACGATTTGATAGTAAGAAGCACGCCCCATCCCCCCTCCCCGAGTACTTTACATGTTTAGTTAAAATTAACTGTACTACTCTGAATATGCATCACTGCAATCATCTTCTGGGGAATTTAGCCTTCAATCTCTAAGAATGTAAGCAAGAACAAGTTGAAAAATTCAGAATTTGTAACTTGTCAAAGTTTGGGCAGATTTTCACAGAATGGCATATCCTTGTCACCGAGGCCCATCTCCCTGATGCATTTTTAACAATAGCCTCAAAACATGGACATATTCAGTTATGTGAATATATTTATCACGGCCAAAAGCTTTTTTTCATCAAATCTTCTTGGAGCCAGTTAAACTGTTTTTTCTGAAACATAAAAAACCCCAAAAAAGATAGAAAATAAGAAGCCAGCCTTGTGCTGATCCATAAAATGAAACGTTTCAGCCCAAGCAGCTGAAGAATGGCAGAATTTCAACCACACCTGTCATAGTTATTTACCCACAAGTGGGTTTGAGGACTCACTGTTTCAGTAGAGTTTATAATGCTCTTTGAGATCCTGACATGAAGTGTATTACATCTTTTAAAGATTTGTGGAGTTGTTAACGGTTGAAGAAGTTTCTCGGATAATTAGGGAAAAAAATTAAAACGATGGGTTTTTTTAAATAGGCCCTACGTGTTATTTTGAATTATGCATTGTACAAGAGTGTTGTTCTCAAGTTCTAGTTTAACAGAGCAGAAGAGTTTGAAATATGTTTTAATTGAATTGGGTTGTATCAGTCTCTTCATTGTCATACCTTAGCAAGCTGAGTATTGAAGTAAGGAGCATGTTTCAAGGGGAGAGCTGCTGGTGGAGTTCTTGTCTTTCACCTCTCTGGCCAGAAGACGAGAACTGAGCCCTGGGATCCATCTCATATTTGATACTGCTGAGATTTGCAAAACTGGCATCTGGATTCCTGGCTTTGTAGGCAAGGGGGATTCACAGAGCTGGGGAAGGCTGACTGCAGTCCAGTGAGGCAAACCTCCTTATGGTCTTCTTGCATTTGGCAGAGAGAAAGTAAGTTGTTTTTTTTCTGGCACACCTCTGAGCATCTGAGGTTACACTCTAGCTTTGAATCTCCAGCTCTCTCTTTCCACCGTCCCTAGTGAGAGCTTAGAAGAATCAGGTTTCCTAGGCTAATAACCGTTTTTTGAGTCCTTCTGCCTCCCACCTCCCACTCATTTTAGTGAGTGCTGCATAGCTGACCCCTGCTCAGCCGGATCTCCTCCATGTGCAGTACTTTCTCAGCAGCAGACAAGCTGGAACAATAATTGAAAAATAACTATTAATAGTCACTTAAATTTGAAAGTGAGTTTTAAGGACTTTCTTACTCAAATTGTAGAAATACTTGACTGCTTAGGCTTTACTGGAGGAAAAAAAAAAAAAAAAAAAGGAAACAAAATTAAATAACTGAATATTCACCAAAAGCAAATGTCAAATGTTAAACTCCCCTGCCAAAACCAGAAAATGCACTGTGATGTTTTGCTACATAAATTAGCCAAAGGGGGAGAAATGGCACCATGTGATTTAGATAAATCATCAACACCCTGCAAATTTTTTGTAACTATTAGAGAAAAGATTTTATACATAAAAATGTGTGTGTACACAAAGTGAATATATATAGATACACAAACACACAGACGTGCGTTTCAATACTTGAACTGTGTTGGTGGGTACTATAAATCATCCAAGTACAAAAAAGAAGCATGTTTTATGGTGATGTCTGCAGTTTCTTCCATATGTTAAATGCTTTTTCAAAAGCGGGAGATGATACAGTTTCTGCTGTGACAAATGCATAGTTTAATAAGACACAGATAAATAGTGGTGAGAGGGGGGATATAGCTTACAACCAGCATGATCAGGGCTATGAAAGTCACATACTGTATCTTGCTAGTTTTAAGGGTTTTTTTAAACCTTTCATGCCTTCCTCCACACTTCAGGCTCCTCATTCCCACTGCGCAGCAGCTCCCAACACAGCTTATGTAATTAATCATCCTAAAACCTATTTCAAACAGAAAAAAGCCCAAAGGAAACTTCTGCAGTGTTGCAGAAGAAAATAGTCAAGGATGTTGTGATTTATTTAAAGTAAGTATTCCTTGTGCACCTGTTCCAGTCCAGCAGGTAAAGACTGACCAGAGAAATCCTGAATTCTATGGGAATTCACACATTTCTGCCACTTAGTGCTGTGGGCTTTCATAATATTTGGACACTCAACATGGCAGAAGTGGAGGCTCTGCCTGGTCTGGGAAAACTTTACAAGTTCAGATCAGATGGATGGAGTCTGGGCAGAAGGCTGTTCCTGACTAAAGTACAGAAAAGGAAAAAAATCATTACATGTCAAGGAACTCATCTCCTGGTGAACTGAAAGAAAACGTGGAGAGTTCTTAGCAGATTCCTGGCTGTTATAGAAAAAAATAAAATCCCCTCTAAAGACCAGGCTTTAGCACAGGCAAGAATGAGACTCTGCTAATCTCCTCACTCAGCCAGTGCTCTGATTAGTTCAGATGTGAGATTTCCAAGGCAGGAGAGAAGGATGCCTCTGCTATGTTTGAGCAAGAACCAGAATATTGAGGAATCTGAATCTTTTCCCTTCTGATGAGTTGTATTGCTCTTGGTCCATTTTGGGACTCCAGGTAAGACAATAAGATGCAAAGCTTCTTACACAAACCTCTGTTTAATACCTCTAGCAACAAGGTCTTCTGGACTGTCCCAAGTGTATTTGCAAACACTGTGAGCTTTGCTTTCCTACAGTGTTCTTCGAACAGAGGGACCATTACTAATGCTGATATATTTAGCTTTATACAAAAAAATCATTCTCAATTGTTTTGGTTTTGTGATTTTCTTAGATTCAAGTCACAAGTTCCTCCATGCCTGAAATTCATCACCATGTTGGGTTTTTTTTCTGATGGTAATAAGTCATTGAGAAGTTTGTCAGAAGTCACGCAAAATTTAAGACGCATTAGAGCTGACACAAATTTCATGTTTGCAAAGACAGCTGAAATCCCTTTGCACAAAGGGAGGAGCTCAGTGAAGCTCAAGGCCAGTACACGCTGGCTCTGAATGGTTCCTATTAAGTTGTCTTTGTTCTCTTAGCTTGCACGATTCTTGTAGATGTAGAAGTATACAATTGCCTTGATGCTGTTTAACTCATGGCTTAGAAACTGCCAGTATACATTACCTGTGCTCTTTGGCCTGACACGTTCAATTTCTGCAAAGCGTGTTATCGTGGATCAATGGAAACCTCTGGTGGGCTGAGATCCCCACAGGAGCACTCTCCCTGTAGAGAAAGCACTCATGTGCTACACCTCCCACGTGCATCACCTGCACTGCACCGCCTGCAGATGTGGCAGCACCTCCCGCGCTGGCTTTCCCCCAGAGAAGGGTATGCAGGAAGGACTCAGCACAGCAAGGCTCCCCATACTCGAGACTCCAATGATAAAATTTCCTGAGAGCCCCTGAGATGGAGGTGGCAGGAAGAGCGATCTTTCTGCAGACGTAAGGTGTTTTGGGACTGCATGGCTGAAATCAAGCATTTTTCTAATCGCTCCCTTTTTCTGCTGAATCCATGTGCAACATAGCACACATAATATAGGATCAGGAGATTTTAAATTATACTTCCATAAAGACAAGCTAGGAATCACATGAGCGGGGTACCATGAAACAATAGTTGAGAGAGTACTTTATGTAGTGCACAGCAAAAGAGAAAACATCACTTGAACTGCCAGTTATTGGTTGCAATGACAAGATGCAGAATAACTTTTTCCTTCTGGTAGGTGAAGTGAGGTAAGCAAAATTAATGGCACCCCACAACTTGCTCACGCAGAATGCTAGCATGAGCCTGTACTACTTGTAAACTTCCAAATTTACTAGTCAAGCTAGCCACCAATTCCATACAGTTAATGGAATGTTTACAAAACAAAGGCTCCTTCTGTAAAAAGGCTGAGGAATTCAAGACTGCTGCTACAGCCTGATACTGAAACGTATCATGAAATAAGCAAAAGGCTTTGAGCTGACATTTAAAAAAAAAAAAATCTATAATATGTACCATTAAAGATGTGCTAAAACCTCCTTAAAACTACAAAGAAACTGTGCCATAACAACTGCCTGGAACAAAATAGGAGAGAAGAATTAATCCACCAGCTAAGGTCGTATTTAGTTTGCCTTAACAAAGTCTGTAAAGCCTATTGCTCTGTTGTTCTAATGATGTAGGCTAAGACACAGGAGATAAGAAAAGCCAAGACACTGAAAGCTGTTGTAAAACTAGGTCACTGTTAAATTAAACATTTTATGAAAAATAGAACCCACCTTGAATGACTCTGAAAACCTCTTTGCTTTTTTCATGCACTCAGCCAGAGAGAGGCACTTTCTCCACTTTACTGCCTTCATGGGAAAAAGCCTTGGTTTAGTGACGTCTCAGCACCCACCCCCAAGCCAGCAGCTCCCTTTTTTCTTGTAATTAACAACTATTGAATATTTATGAAGTAAATGCCACAGGGTAACGCTTACTCATCAGATCAACAACACTGCTGGTTTGTGAACTGAGAGGAAAGCACTGGCCCTACCGTGGAACACCACAACCACCACAGCCATGCCAGCTTCTGCTTTTCAGTTTTCTTCGAGCACCAGGAGAGGAGGATGCTGCTGGCAGAAAGCTAGCCATATCTACTCCTTTTTTCAGATAATCACAGGGGAACATGCTGTGCTGTGACTCTCCACCATGTGAAGAAGCTCTTGAAATACCCTGGAGACTCCCACTGTCGAGCTGTGAGTAAGAGAGTTAGCACAGGCCCTGTGAGCATGTGTAACTCCAGTGTCATAGCCACTATATGCAGTGGTTGAAAGTTGTACCTTTCAAAGCTGATAAAGTGACCCCTTCCCAGCAGTGAGGATAATGCCACTTTAGGAGAGTATTACTAGGTGTGAGGGAAGTTTTCTGCTGATGCAGTCTTCAGTAAAAGATAGGATAACTCTGTAAAAGGTGTGTTTTGGTCATTGAAATCAGTCTCTGCGATAGAGTAAAGCTGACCAAATATTTTCATTGTAAATTTTAGTGAAAATGAAAATCTAGCTTGGCTTCTTTCAGCTTTAATGACGTCTCATTACTGACAGGTGATGTTCTATACCTGGTGTGGGCTATGGTGGTCTCTTCCGGCTTTAAGATCTCGTCACAAAGTACAGCAGAGAGGGGACAACCAAACTCTGCCCTTCTGGCTGGAAAAATGTGCAGCAGTCCCTTGCCACGCATTCTTTCCCCGTGCCTACTGAGCATAACAAAGCATTTCAGATGGAAGGTCTTCTTCCACAAACGTTTCTGTATGTGCTTAGTTCTACATCAACTTGAGATGTCCCACTGATCTAAATGGAACTGTTCCTGCATCCCTAATCACACTCATCAAACCGCTGGATGCTCCCACTGGGAAAGAGGTTAAACTGAGAAATGATCTCTGTGATGAACCAAGTCTGACTACATTGTTTTCAGCATAAGGATCAATGAAAATACAAACCTAGCTTGGTTTCTTTTGGTTTTAATTATGTATAATTTATTTTAGTAGTTAATGTATGAAATTAAAAAAAATGTTGCCATGCCATTTTTCTCTATAGCAGTTATTACTTCAAGGGACCAAAGAATAGTTGTAACTTGAGAGAACCCACTAGACAAAAATTGTGGAAATAAGACATGAAATACATTTCATCCAAAACTGAAATACCATTTAAAATATTTTTCTTTACCATTTGCCTTTCCTCTTATTTGTTGTTTTTGGTTACAATTTCTTCTGTTGAGCACAATTTAAAAAAGCACAGTGGTCACTTTTGCTTTAATGTTTCCAATCAGCTTCTTTCTCAGCATCGTGTGCTGCTGTAGTATGGTAATCCTGGAAACACTGCCAGGAAACATATTCATAGTTTCTTTGAATTGCAATGTTAATACATATGTGAAATACTTTCTTTCAATCTTGTATTTTGAAAATGGCATTTCTATAGAACATGCATTTTAGTCTGAGTTAACCTGATAAATTTAACCACCTGTTAACTACTGAATGTACACTCCTTTGAGGGAGCAGGGAGAATAAAGAACGTGTAGTACAGAGGTGAAATATTTTTTCCTGAATAGACCTGATATAAGACACTGAAATATTTCATCCTTGAAGTTACATGGAGTCATACCCAGCATAACTTGATATAACTACCGATTTGAAATGCTTTGCTGAGAAAGTCTCAGCAAAAAAATTTCTGTGTTTCATAGGCATCCACTCTCTCCTTCCTCCTTTTCCCAGAAAACTTTGTGTGGCAAATAATGTGCAACATGCTTAGGTTTATCTGAAGGGAATGACAAGTAGTTTAAATTCAAACTCGATATAAATGGAAGTATTTTTAGACTCATTATATTTCAAAAAAGTATCCTGAAAATATCCTGTGGTGTTTCAGAAGTGCAGTCTCTTTGAACTAAAAAAATAAGAGAAGGTCCACCAAGATCATAACGTTTTGACCTGCCACAGAAGGTTTTAAATGCCCACAGGCTCAAATCTGAACCAAAGAAGCATTGAGCATTGAACCAAAGAAGCATTGAAGCACGAGCTTCCATAAGGGCAAATGCTGGGGGTGCCTTTGGGCCACAACAACCCCCAGCAGCGCTACAGGCTTGGGGAGGAGTGGCTGGAGAGCTGCCAGTCAGAGAGGGACCTGGGGGTGCTGATTGACAGCCGGCTGAACAGGAGCCAGCAGTGTGCCCAGGTGGCCAAGAAGGCCAATGGCATCCTGGCTTGTGTCAGCAATAGCGTGGCCAGCAGGGACAGGGAAGGGATCTCACCCCTGTACTCGGCACTGGTGAGGCCGCCCCTTGATTCCTGTGTTC
Source organism: Athene noctua (assembly GCF_965140245.1). NCBI lineage: Eukaryota > Metazoa > Chordata > Aves > Strigiformes > Strigidae > Athene > Athene noctua. The sequence continues at coordinate 13,825,652 of NC_134042.1, read as the reverse complement.
AGTTTTGGGCCCCTCACTACAAAAAGGACATTGAATGACTCGAGCGTGTCCAGAGAAGGGCAACGGAGCTGGTGCAGGGTCTGGAGCACAGGTCGTACGGGGAGCGGCTGAGGGAACTGGGGGGGTTTAGTCTGGAGAAGAGGAGGCTGAGGGGAGACCTCATCGCCCTCTACAGCTCCCTGAAAGGAGGTTGCAGAGAGCTGGGGATGAGTCTCTTTAGCCTAGTAGAAAGCGACAGGACAAGAGAGAATGGCCTCAAGTTGCGCCAAGGAAAGTTTAGACTAGATAGTAGGAAGCATTTCTTTACAGAACGGGTTGTTGGGCGTTGGAATGGGCTGCCCAGGGAGGTGGTGGAGTCCCCATCCCTGGAGGTGTTCAAGAGTAGGGTCGACTTAGAGTTTAAGGATATGCTGTAGGTGGGAACTGTGCTAGGCAAAAGGTTGGACTAGATGATCTCCAGGGTCCTTTCCAGCCTAGATGATTCTGTGTGATTCTGTGTGAAAGCAGTTGAATCAACACCCTGTGAAGTCCAGTAAGGGTCAACAAATTCACGTGAGGCACGACAGCAGAATTTTGCCCCTAAGATGCAGTTTTGAGTGTGACAAGGAAATAAATGCATGGCCTGTGAAAGTGAAGGACCTTTTAGAAGAAGTGAGCACGGGCAAACTGCAGGCTGGAACCTGACACTTGCAAGACTAAGGAAGAAGTAGTCAAGAATGGTAAAGATCCAGTAGAAATGGAAGTAATGCAGAGTTGCACCAGAAATAATTTTTTCTTCAGAATTTATAATTTGAATTATTGCTGCAGTTACCAGATGTCAGCAGAACGCCAATGCCCCAGGCACACCACAACCATAACAGGACATCCCTGCACAAGATAGCTTCTCTTGTCAGTCAGTAGGCTTATCAAATATAAGCCTGGTTTTGATAACGTCCAGGATGTTAGGAAAGGGAGGAACACAGACACCACCCTAGGGCTTTTAAGACAGGGTCTATAGGTTGGTGAAGTAGCCTTTCCTCTGTGGAGCTGACAGCCTTATTGCCAAGAGTTTCAGCTGCAATAGCAAGTGCAATGTGTGGAAACCAAACCCTGGAAACACGGAAAATGTCACAGAGATGGGCATGGAAACCTAGTGCTTTCCAGCATCGTGCTCTCAGACTTGAGGGTCAGTTCTGGGCAAGGTGGACTTACCTTGCCTTCTGGAGGAAAAGGAAAGGAATAAAAATCATATCCAACAGGGAAAGCGGTGGGGAGTATTTGTAGGATGTATGCAAGCGCCTCTGGACAGCTGATTAACGTATGGAAACTCACCCTAGCCGTTAACAGCAAAGGCTTCTTGCCCCTGGGACAGGTTCTCAAGAGCTGGATCTCTCAGCGTTCGGGAGGAGCTGTGGTGCCTGTCAGGGTTGATAATGGCGGGCTGAGCCCTGGGCTCCTTGTGACCCCAGGCTTTAGCCGGGGGTGCGAGGAGCGTGGCCCAGAGGTGAGGCTTTCGTGGTTACAGATGGAAGAATTTTGCCCAACGCCTTAATCGTGTGATACCACACACAAGAAAGCGTGCAAGACAGACACGAGGCCTGTCCGCGGCTTCCTCCAGAGCTGCGCCGGGTCGCTCGGAAGCGGCCGAGGTGGCGGGATGGCGGGGCCCGAAGTTTCCCCGCGTCACCGGCGAAGGGCGACAGGCTCAAACCCGGGGGGGCAGCGGCGGCCCCCGGTGCCGGTGCCGGGCGGGGAGGTGGGCCCGGGCTGCCCGCAGCGGGCGCTGCTGCGGCGGGGCCGGGGCCGGGGCCACCCCCGCGGCCCCGCCCGGGCCTCACCCCCCCACCGCCCTCCGGCGGGGGCTCGGCGGCGGCGGCAGCGAGGGGCCGGCCGCGGCGGGGGCTCGGTGTGCCCGCGGCGCTCGGGCGGCAGCACCGCCTGCGCCGCCGCAGCCTGAGGGGCGCTGAGGAGAGCGAGGGATTTTTTGGAAGAGGCGCGGAGGAGAGCCCCGGGAAACCGCCGGCCCCGCCCGCAGGCGCACGCCATGGTGCGGGCCCCCCGCCGTCCCTGAGGAGAGGCGAAGCGGGGGGCGGCAGGGGACGGCGGCGGCGGCGCGGTTGCTAAGGTAATGGGAGTGGGCTGCAGGCAGGGCTGGGGCAGGGGCTGCGCTCGTCGCCGCGGTTTCCCCCTTTATCTGCATCTGTTTGGCGGAGCGGGGGCTGCTCAGCTCTGCCCCGGCAGAGGGGTCCCGGTCCCGCCGCCCATCGCGGAGCCCCGAGCCCCGGCCCGGCTGGAGGGCGCTGCCCGGGCGGCCCCGAGGCGGGGCGGGGGAGTTTGCTTCGAGTTGGTAGTAGCGGACAAGTGCGGGGCGGTGCGTGTCTTACCTCTGTGTGTGTGTGTGTGTGTGTACTGGCCTCGGGCGAGGGGGGCTGTGCCTCTCTTCCCGGGCCGGGCGGGACCCCCCGAGCGCAGCGGCGGCCGCGGTTCGCCCTCCCGCGGGGCCCTGGGGAAGGGCCCCGGCCCCGGGCCGGCGGAGGCGCCGCGGCTCCGTCCAGGCGGTGTGGGGGTACCCTCACCCCTCGGGGCTCGGCGGGGCTCGGGGGGGCGGTGTCCCGGCAGGAGCAGGGGCCGTGCCCGGGCAGCCAGCGCTCGGCGGGGGCCACAGGGCGAGTTGTGGCGCCCTGAAGGCACAGAGCTTTCCGGGGGGAGGCCTCGGAGAAGCGCCGGGGTACGGCTTGAAGGGGGAGCTGGTGCCCCGTGGGAAGACTGGGAAACTGCTTCGCTTCGGCGGTGTGTGGCAATAACATACTTTCATCCGCTGACAAAGTGCGTTTGCATGAAGACAGATCGGTGTGTGAGAGTAAAGCTGCCGGGCACTCTCCTCCCCGAGCCTTAATCTCCTCTGACACTAAAAGCATCTTCTTAGTCACTAGCTGCGACGGCGTAAATAGAGGAATAGGTTGCGGGGCCAACAAGGAGCTTCAAGTGTATTTTTCTGAGGAAGATGCAGATTTTTGTGTAGATAACGGCACGCTGCCGCTCGTACGGTGCAGACATAATAGCAGTCAGGGCTGCCGCCCCGAGGAGCTGACTACGCCTGCGGCTCTGAGCTTGTCGTCCCGTCTGTTCTTGCTGCCGGACGCAGCCCTCGCTGGGACGGCCTGGGTAAGTCGGGGCTCGCTCCAGCTGAGCCCAAGGGGCTCGCCAGAGCAGCGCCCCGGTTGTAGCCTGTGAGCTACAGAGCAGCAGGACGCTTCCCAGCACTTCCCTGGAATGAAAGATTATGGATATGCATGAGCGCTCTTGATTGTTTTTTATTTGCTGACTGCCAGTGTGTAGGGTAGGGATTGGAAAGCAGGAAAATCTGTCTTTGATAAATAAAGCCATACTGTAAAACTCACCTTTGCGTTGGCGTGTTACACTGTATATTGGTGGCTTCCCACCCCGAAGAAAGCTGCGTTTAATTTGTGTTTGTGTGTTTCTGTGGGAAGTGCTTTCAGAGCTGTGAGTGTGAAAAGCACTTTATAAAGGTACAGCGTTATTTGGAATTGCTCACTGGAAAACGTAGTGAAAGAGCTTAGCTGGAGTTCAAAGCTTTGGGGATTTAAGCATTTGATATCATAAATATTCTCCAAGGTCAATTTGGGTTGATTTTGAAATGGAAGGGTGTGTATCTTTGCTTTTTTTTGTCTTTTTTTTTTTTTTTTTTGAATGCCAGATTTATCTTAATCTTGCAGATTGGAAGAACTAGCAATTGTTCGCCCTGTGGTTATGATCCATAATACTTTCTCACCAGCTGACTGGGAACGTTTTTGCTATACTTCTCTATAAATCTGCTTTAAAAAGAGGTCAGATGTTGAAGAACAGTTAGTTATTGACTTGGGGGCATATGGTTACAAGCACAGAATAACAGTGTTCATTGCTTGAATGTGTGTGTTAAATGCTGAAGAAACTGTTTAGACTCGGCCAATATTGACTTTATTTTTCGATGAGCTGTTTCTTTTTCTAACGACCTGACTAATAGAATAATTAATGGCAAACATTTCAATTTCTTTCCTAACTGGCTACAAGTGTGGTGGAGTTTAGATAGCCCTCTTTTTTTTTTTTTTTTTTTTCCCATTTTGAACTGTAGTAGTGATCAGAAGGAGAAATAGTTATTTGCTACACATTTCATACTGAGGTTTATAGTAATAAATGTTTGAAGATTGCTGTTCAGCTACCCGACTAATTTTTCTGGTTTCTTCTTACTGCCCTGCCTTCTAAGAAAAGGCATAACTAGAAGCTGCATATAGTCATTGTTGACACTGCTTGCCTTAGTTTCTCTTCGATGGTTCCTGTGATGTGGGTAGTGCAGATATCTGTTTTAATCAATGACACCTGAGGATAAGAGGAAAAGGTGTGTCCTCTTAAAGCAGCAATTACCTCTTTGCTAACCACTTACAAGGTGTTTCAGCGTCTAGCATGTAATTCTGGCGGAGCACACTGGTACGGCAGTGGTGAGCAGAGCACTGTTCATTCACGGGAGTAACTCTGCGTTGGTTGATGTTTCTGAGGCAGCTGGAGGAAAGCTGAGTGTACGGGCTGGAAATGCTAGGATCTGTCGTCGTCCCTTTGAGCAGCCAAGAAGGGGAGAAAAGGGGAGGGCAGTCCTGTCCCAGCAGACTGCAGCAAACTAGCAGATGGCAGGGAAAGAAAAGAAGCTGCTGTATGTGGAGTAGCAGGAAGACAAAATAGCTGCAGTGTGTCATCTTAACACAGTACGTTAGGATGCGATGTTAGTCTGTGGTGAAACTTCTGAATCTCATAGTGCTGTGGCTCAGGCTGCCTGATGGAAATACAAGGGAGTTGTAGGTTGATTATTTTTTTGTTGTCCTCAGTAACAATGTGAGTCTTCAGCTTTTCAAGAATGAGGGATAGCTAACCTGGAGGCTCTGACTGGAGATACCTTTAATATCTAAATAAAACCCCGCAGTCATAAAGCGGCAGCAGAACGAGGGCAAGCTGCTCTTCCCATGCCCAGTGTTACAAGAGTGCGGTTTTGCCCTTGCAGTCGGTTATTTTGTTGTATTGCTCATCACCTGGAGCTTTGGTCACGTTTCTGCAAGCACACCTAGGCTCTCTAGAGGGGAGAGTGTACAAACAAACAGGTCCACTTCACCGAGCAGCTCTGGACTGTTCAGGGTACAAATATTGCATCTATCTGTCAGAACTGGAACATTCCTGGTTCCTCATGGGAACCTTCTCAGCTTCTTCATGACTGCATAATTATCTATGTCAATTCATACCATGGTGTAATAATTACAAAGAAAACCTCAATACAATAAGAATATTATGTTGATAGTTTGGAAGAGTGTTTCTTCGTGTCAGTCTTTGAACTGCTGTCACCAATGTGGCGTAAGGCAGAACTCTGCCACCTGAAGTATCAAACAAGATGTGAGATATTTTGGCCCTGCGCTATCACAGAAGGTGTAGTAGTATTTTTAACCCTGAATGCTTGGAGCTCTGTCTGCGTATGAGAGAAAAGCTGACCAGAGCTGTGCTGGCCAAGCACCTTTCAGTTTAGGTGCCTGTAGGTGTTGATGGTCACCACCCTGGGTTTTGGGAAGCCTGAGGACAAGTCTGTTGCTTGGTTCCTGTGAAGTTAACACGTCTGACTTCCTCAGGCTACAGAACTTCTCTTTGCATCTTTGAGGGCTTATGTGTAGTTAAATATTTGTATTCGTATTCTGAACTAAATTATTATGTCCCTACATCTCTTCTTTTTCCTGCAAATTTCTGCCTCTGCTCTTCATCTCTTAACTTTCTGTGTAGTGGCTGTGAAAGCACTGCTCACATGGTGATGGATTTATGGGGGTTTAGAGGTGACTGGAGTGTACCCAGCCTTTGAAAAATTTGGCGTATCTTTATACCCTCGAGAAGGTAATAATAGATGTTGCATGGGGAGTTCTAAACTGTGTTTGATTACAGCTTCCCTGTAGTGATACAGCAACTTTTAAAGTTTTTACAGGTTGATATTAATGTAGGTGAATCCAGTGTATTACCTTAATCTATATAAATTTTATCATGAAAAGGCTTTTCCATGATTTCAGTTACTATTTCCAGCTGGAGTAATAGCATATTGTGGTGATTGAGGAATGAGCTAATTTCTGCTGTTATGCTCTATGAAGAGGAGCAAGAAAGAGGTGCTAATTTGTATTTTCCTCATTGGTTGTCAAGCTCTAGAAAGACTGTGGAGTCAAGAGAGACTGCTGCTACCCACTTGTGTTGCATCAGATCTCATACTCTTTTTTTAATGTCTCTGTAGCTGGTGGCAAAGAATGTGGAGAGAGAGAAAGAAAGAGAGATAGATGAAAATTTCAGTGAACAATAAGGTTCTGACATTTTGACGTCCCAGGAGCTCTGCACTGTCATGCTGGAAACAGCTATCTGTTCCTAGACTCGGCAGCAGCAGAGTAAGGCACTGCACTTCGCCTACATGGGGGTGGTGGGACCACAAGTTAGTTAGGCGGTGAAGAGGAATTAGTGCTGTATTTTTGCCAGGAATATTCAATTACACATTACAAACATCATCCCAGTGGAAAAGGACAATGTTTCATCTTTTTCACTATGCTTATAGACCTGGCATCGGTGGTGAAAGGTTCACAGGCGAGTTAAAAGCTCCTCAGATTGATTACTACAGACCTACTATGCTATGGGGATGTGTGTTCAGCAAATGATAACTAATGGTTTGAAAGTCAGGGCTTATATGTTCAATTTATTGCCCTGACATTCATTATGTGAATGTGGAGAGTCCCTTCATTTCGTTGTGATTTAGTTTATCATTTTGTAAAAAAATAATACTTGCTATTGCCGCAGACGTGCAACTAGGTTTAGATTATTCCTTCACTAGTGTAACAGCAGTCTGGCATTGACACGTATTAGCTCAGTTAAAGGAACTGTATTTATAGGAGAATTACAGTATAACAGCAGTAGTAGTAAAGTATATTAGTATTTATAATGTGCATAGCATATATTGGCATTTATGATGGTTTGGTTATGGCATTGTGGAGTTGAGGGTAGATGAACCACTGCTGTGGGATTTGTAGGCTCTGCTGAACTGTGTGGGGGTGTGATCTTGAGCTAGCTAATTCAGGAGTGGCTTAGGTACGTTTTACATTGCAATTACTGAAGTGATTTGGATGTAATTTGCATCTGAAAAGGCTGCGTGGTGTTGTGATAAACAGCAGGGCAGTGAAATCATAGTATATTGCATCCTGTCCTTGAAGTACAATGGGATGCAACCAGTTGGGTTCATGTGCCACCATGCAATGCCCCTGGTGCAAATCTTCGAAAGCACCTGTGCTTTTGGGTAGCAAATTTCCCATTTTATTTGATTGCAGGGTACTTGGAATTTTCCATCCTCTTGAGAATGAACAACCAGCAAGAACTCTCAGCACTTTGGGGTGGTTTAAATGAGATTGTGCAGTCACTGATCAGTGCAGGGGTGGATTGGTTGTTATACCAACTTGCTTTAGACTACTTGAAGGTAGCTTTATTTTAGCAAGGAACAGGGAGTTTAGGTGGAGTAATTCTGAATTTGGAAACTAGCAGGTACTGGGGCCTATATTTTTTTATTTTAATGTTTTGGTTTTGCCAGCCTGTATTAGAGCATCCATTAGTTTGTGCTTCTTTTCATTCTTTGAATCAATTTTCTTCAGTTGTTTTCAACTTATTGGATACAGTGTAAAATAGAAGATACAGTCCATCCTCCAGAAGTAGCTTACTGTAGTTGCAAGTAATATTTTCTATGGTGCATAAAGCACAAAGCACTTTCAGAGATGGTGTATTTGATGGACCAACTTCATAGACAGGATGCTCTTAGCACACTTTAACTGATCCGAGGAAATGATTTTTTCAAAGAAGGATATATATTGGAGAAGGGACTAGAAGTCTACCCTCAAGCTCTGTATTATCGGTGCGGTTACTCATTTTCCACAGGGAATGTTTCTGGCCAATAAGTTGGCATTGTTGCAAAACAACAAAAATACAGCTTTAGCTCCCTCCTTTGCAACTGTTCCTCGCAGACTGATAGCACTTTATAAATACTGCAGTAGTTTGGAATCACCAATTCAGATGAAGTTCAAAGTTGGACTATAACTATCTCTTTGCATTTCTAAATTTGTTTAGCACTGACACTTGTTTCAGTTAAATATTCAGCATATATTTGCTGTTACATTCTCTGTAGCTATCCTTGGTAACAGCATGTTGGCTTGGAGCCCTTCCAAGAGCCCTTGCACTCACAGCAGTATTATTTTATTAGAAGGTAGATTGATTACAGGTGGATACTGCATTTTGTTCTGAATTCTCTGGAAGAAGGATGGATGTATTGGAGGCAGTTTCTTCCTGGGTATAACATCATTCTGGCCCATTAAATTTGGTATGCAGGTGCCCATTTTAACAATTTATTTCATAAAGGAAAAAATTTGCCTTGTTAATAAACAATTTATGTGTCAGTATTTGCTACCACCCATCCCCATTCCATTTTTCCTTTTGGTTGTCTTGCTCTCCTTGTTTATCCATCTGTCAAATAATAGATTGAAAACTCTGAAGGTGGCAAAGGTCTCTATTAAAAAAAATGCCTCTAGTGAGTTCTCAGGGAACTCAGGACTTTGTCAGTGTCAGATGCCAAGAAAGTTACTTTATCTTGGCTTCTGTCCCTAGTTTTCCTCGATGTAGCATCCAATTGCAGACAGTATTTTCAGCATTCTAAACCAGTTACAAGTATCTGCAGACTTAGAAATATATAGAATCAGGATGGGGTGTGGCACCCTGGGGATAGGGAAGGAAAGTAATTAACTTCTGTGGTTTATCAAGAGACAGCCTGATGATTTGCCGGGTGACCAAGATGGGTTACCTGTGGTGAACACAACTGGAACAGCTGGAACAGTCCATCCTTGGTGTTGTCTGTTATACGGTTACATGACAGAGTGATTAGTGCCACAGTTGTCACAGATGGAGAAAAAAATGCTCAAGACCACAAAGCGCCCTTTTTTGGTGGTGGTACAAGGACTTGGTGATCCCTGGTTAGCAGTGTTCTGCTTGGACAACCACACCATGAATATTTCATTGAAGGACATACGTAATTGGGACCCGCAAGTGATTGGAGAGGAGCACCTACAGAAACCAGCTGCTCACATCAGATGACATAGTGGGCTGAGTTTAAACTTGTGGACTGTGTCTATCTGCAGGAAGCCAAGTGGCTTGAATTGCCTCATGTCTGAGAGCTAGTTCTGTCTAAAAGATGGCTGTGTCCATAGTGCATATCCTTGGCCAGAGGGGTCTCTTCTGCCCACCAGATGGTATCTTTGTGGCCTGAAGGTACAATGGTCTGTATGTGTGTTTTATCCAAGTGCAGTGTTTAATAAATGTGAGGTTGTCCTGCAGCCCACCAGAAGGATGAGGTTATGCGTCGTGTGATTTGGGACATGCTGGGAGGCTGTATGGGGTTGCAGAAACTATTGGGAGACAGCTGGAGGAATGGTTAAGAAGCAGGGAGCCAAACTCTCTGTAAGATCATCCATGCTGACTCTTGGGAGCAGGTGGTGATGGGGGAGAGCTGTGTTCCCAGACTGATGTCCACGTACCGGTTTCGAGCTCTACAAAAGAGAACCTGGGAGCAAACTAGCAGTCGAGCAGTATGGGTGATCAGGAGCCTAGAGCTTGCTCCATTCCCTAGTACTGTGTTATATAGACATACCTATAGGTTGTTTTGAGGCAAGTTTTCCACAGGAAGCACATGGTTACATGTATGGAAGAGGACTGCACTTCTAGGAAATGTCTGTAAGAATAGTAGAAATTGGAAATCCCAGTCTTCATCAGGATCCCAGTTTCCCTGAAGAGAAGAAAAATGGAGTGTCCTGGAGTTGGGTTGGTGGAAGAGTCTCTGCTATTTCCATGCCGAGATGTGCACCTGTCTTTGATCCTGCTGGTTGTAGAGCGAGAGAAGTGTTGAGCTCCAGTACTTCAGCACGGGGCTCCCTGTGAACTGGCACCTCAGCAAGAGGAGGAACGGGGTCCTTTAGTATTCACAGATTCTCCCAGTATAAACAAAACTGCGCTCTCACAAACAAAGAGGAGTTCATTTGGCAAAAATCTGAACGTTAAGTGCAGTTGCTGGAAGTGTTTATACTTTGCTTCTTAAAAAAGGCAACAGACTGAATATTGTTGATAGTACTGCAGTCCTCAGCACTTGCAAGAAGGGGCAGAAGGTCTGGGATGATCTTCTACTGGGAAAGTATTTTCAGAGTACCTTCAGTTACAACTGAATGTCCAAACCAGTCATTGTGAGGATTTTTAAACGCTTTGGGATCTGTACTTCACTGATCAAAAGCAGGCTCCCTTTGCTGCTCCATGCAGGAGAGCAGCGCCATGGCATCCAGAGCCACAAATACACTACAGCCCATCACTGCTAACTGTGGCGTGGCTCCCTACGCAGGGATGCCCAGCCCCTGTTTCATTAGCCTTTAAGTCCTCATCTGGTTCAGGAGAGGAACGTGCTTGCAGAGTCTTGTTACTCTTGAGTGCGGTGGTCGGCAGCACTGTGTGCAATACCAGCATTTCCCCCTCCTCACCGCTAAGGATACTGGAGGAGATGGTGGACCTCCAGTCTTTCCAGCTTTTACTGAGTCGGATAGATGTTGTATCAGTCCCTCTTCAGTCATTTCACTAGTCATACAGGTCTACTTCTGAAGGGAGAGTAAGGTGAATTGTGCAGTGCTCAGACTGAGCTACACCACTTACAAGCAGAGTATAGCCAGGTTGGACCTGGGGATCCTCTGGTTGCTGTTTTTGCCTTGGTAAACAGGATGACTTCTATATGTTGTTCTTCTGGTATACATGCCTTGCTTGGCATACCCAAGTCCTACTTTAATGAAGTAATAGTTAACCAGGAGAGGAACTTGAAGATAAATTTCTTTCTTCCCAGTGCAGTTCTAGAGAGACTTTTGTCATGGATATGAAATATCAACTTAATATTAATGGGGACTAACTGAATTCAGAGTAACTGATTTATTTTTTTCTTTTTTTATTCTCCCATCTCTTCCCGCCTGTCACCTCAATAACATGATCTATTTGATCTAAATATTCTAGCAGACCAGGTAGGGATTTTTCCTATTGGTAATTATCAGTTCAGCAAGGCATGCGGTTATATGATTTCTCAGGCATGTGAAAAGTGATGTAGTCTAGATGTAAGTAACTAATCAGAAAAAAATTAGCTAGATATTAATGACATGAAATTGTATTTTACTCTATGATTGTGTGCTAAAGCTCTAAATCTCTCATGATTTGACATTAGCGCTATATGTCAATTGTATGCTGCCCTTGAAATATAATTACATAGCATAAAGGTAATTTCCACTTACTGTCACCAAAAATTGTATTTCAGCTGAGCGGTGCTGATCGATATCTACATGGGGATTCATGTAGTAGATTCCGTTCTCTGGTATTAAATTTTTGCATCTATAACAAACTATCTCGTTTTATCTCACATGTGCAAGAAATTGCTTAAGTTGACAACTGATTTATTAAAATGCAGGATAGAATTTCAAATATGACCTTGTATTGGGTTGTTAAATCCAGGTGATATTTTCAGGAAAGTTTGTTTTGCAGAATTTCTTCTAACTTTATACTTCTTCTTTATTATTTATAAGCCCCAGAGCATATAAGGACTCTTAGATGGGATAATTTCTACAAAGTATATGGGGTTTTGTGCCGGTAAGAGTTTTCTTACAGCAGTCTTGTTTACAAAAGTCTTTTTGTAATTGAGGTATTTGAGAACACTGATGGGAATCTCTTAATTTAATTCTTATCTGTTTTAATTGAATTTACATATACACAGAGATTAAATACTGACAGTATTTATGGATAAAAATGTAAAGGTTGTTTGTCTTTGAAATTTTATTATTAAACTTTGTATCAGAAACTCTAAAGAGGTGAGCTGTGGAAAAAAAAATGGTTTTGTTGCTTTCTGGAGCATTTTAATCGGTTATTCTAGTTTTAAGGGATCCTTTTGTAACATATGTGAGCCATATCTCTTCGCAGCATCTAATTTTTGGGAGAGTTTGAAAAGCCTGATCAGATAAGAGAGGGAGAAAACTCTTACCAAGATTCAGTGAATTTTGCCAGCAGTTGCCTATCTGGTCCAGTGTGCTTGTGTTTCTCAGGAAAAAGCAGAACTGTTCTATAATAAAGAATAAAATATAAAAAGGAAAAATTCAGCAAGAGGCAAATGCACCCTCTCTTTTTAGCGTATTTTTGGGAGCATTTTGGAAGGATTAATAGGCCATCTTATCCATAAACAAGAAGTGGAAGACTGCTGATTTGCTCCTTGTGTGGTAGAGTGAGAGAATGGTTAGCGCAAATGATTTTCAATTTTTATCACTTTTGCTGCTGGGGAGTCTGGATTACTGCAAGCATGGCTATTGTCAGAAAAACAGCTGTGGGAAAACAGCATCTTTTGAACCTGAAAGTTGGAATTTAGGGACCATTTATTTTTTGAAGATACACGTTTGGATTTAGATTGCTGATGTGTGGGTGCAGGCTGGTATGAGTTGGCCGCTGGTAATGTAGTAAACTGCCTGTAGGAGTAAGGAGCTGGCAGTACTCTTCAGGTAGTAATTGGTGAGGCTTGTAACTGGAGGCTGTGCATGAGTACTTTTAGTTTTTTAAAAAACCTAAATGAAATATTTGGTTTTGCCCTTCTCAGCCCTGTATAGCTGAAATGTCTGTATAAGACTGAGCTGGCTTCTCTTCTGGCTGATGCATTGCAAATGTGTTTAGAGGGCAAATAATGTTTAGAGAGCAGACTCTAGTTTTAATCCATGCAGTGACGTAGGGTTGACTTTCTGCTTGCATCTTGAGTAGACTGGGCTGGTAGTGAGGAAAAAAAGTGTGTAAAAATAATAGATTTCAATAGGATTTCTTGAAAAATGAGTCCTGCAATTCTTCCACACCAGGCTATGGGTTTTTGTTGGTTTGTTTTTTAACAGAGTACTATGTGAGTCAGATGTGGACTTTTACGTACTATTACGTTAATTAAAGGTTGCAAGTGCAGCACATTATGTAGTATGAGGGTAGAAAACCTGTACTTTGAAGGTGAGCAGTCTCATTTGTGTTTGCAGCAGGTAGCTTGTATCACTGGAGCCCTGGCTCTGGGCTGTTCTCTGCCCTTCTCCCTGGTGGTCGGTCCCCAGGCAGAGATGGAGCCATGCTCCCTTGAGGCTGTGTTGACGTTGCTTCTCCCTTGGAGGTGTCGCTGCTGTGTAGCCAGCTGTTTGTCTGTGTTCATCAGTCAGTGCTACAGTCCTCAGGCTAGTGAGAAAGTCCCATTTGTGAACTGGCTTGAAACCAGGCTTTAGCATGGCAGGAGTGCAGGGAAGCAGTCCTGCATCACTGGGTGCTGAGCTTCACTCAACTCCCATATGTTAAAAAGCACAGGTGTAATGGGATCCATGGGGATCCAGCACTGGCATGCTTTCACATTGAAGAGCCAAGAACATGCCCATGTCATATCACTGTTATTTTCTCAATAGTCTTTTGACCATAGTCTTTTTTTCCTCTAGAATAAGAATACTAAGAATGGATTTTGTGTTCTTAAAAAAAGCAGTCTCAGAGAAAGAGAACTCTGGTCCAGGGGCCCCGCTAAGGCTCATCCCAGCACCAGCAGTGCCCAGGCTGTGTGAACGGGATGCCTGTACTTGTCTCTGCTCTGAGGTGCACCTCAGTCCTGTCTTGTCTCCAGCCTTATCCCCTGCAACATCCATCCTGCTGTTACTCCTGCAAAGGTAGCCCTGCTCCTGCTGCTTCTGACCGAAACCCAGCAGGAGATGCTGGGCACCACTGGGAAGCACTTTTGCAAATTTCTGTCTTCAAACATCAAGTTCCTTTGTATTGGTTACCTTTTGTAGATATTCAGAGGCAGTTGGTGGCTCCCTCAATGTCACCTTGAAGACCATGGCAGCCACTACTCCACTACTGCATATTATGCAAGATGTTTTTGTCTTGTTGCACTGGAGTAGATGGAAAGCTTCAAGATGTGCTATGGGGGAAAATCCTGAAGTATCAGAAAAGATTAAGTGAGCTGACAGTATAACAAGAAAAACAGAACTTTGTAAATGTGGATGTTCAAAGTGAATAATGCAGTCAGTGAAGCGCAGCTAAGTAATGATGCAGAGGGCTTTTTGATTAGAGATTGGAAATTTCTTCTTTAAAGGAGCATTGCTCAATTAGAAGTTAATTGGAACTGTTTTCTTTTGAGTTATACGTATATAACCTCAGATACAATGTAAGCGGTGAATATGGTCTTTATATACTCCAGGTGAAGCTGAAACTGAGATGACTTGACATACGCTTTCAATTCTGCTTTGTAATTGCCTCAAAGTTACGTAAAATCTCTATCTAGTTCCTGCTCCGTTCAACTGAGTGATGATACCTAGAGTCTAATTCTTCAGTGTCTTGAAATCATGACTAAGTAGTGCTGTGAAAATTTACATTTGTGTAAATCATTCAAAGTGCTATAGTTTTAAAGTGTTGAGATGTGAAATTTTGATACTTTCAGTGTCAAAGAAATTGAGCTTGTCAAACAGCTTTAATGCCAGTGTCTGTAAAAGGCAGTGTTACTTCTTAGGCTAGGAAAGGTCACCACATGGTTCCACAGCAGCATTTAATTTAAGATGTAACTTGTCAAATGTGCTGGTGGAAGAAAAATTTAAAATACAACATTTGATTTAGAATGTAAAAGTGTCCTCCCTGCCCTTGGCCCCTTTTTTAAATTTTAAACTAATGTTTTTGCCTCAAGCCTGGCATGCCCTGGAAGAGATAAGGCAGCACTTCTCTGCTTCTAGAAGATAGTTCATGTTAAGGTGTATTATGCACAGTTGTTTGTCTGTGTGCTGCTGCCTTTTCCCAGCTGTATCATGAGAAGAGGTGAGGCGAGGTGCTTACTTGGTTCATGACTGCTGCCCGGGAGTTGGGGAAAGCCGAAGGTGACTCCGAGTGTCTGCAGGTGACAACTGGCAGTGGTGCCCGACAGTCTGAACCTGCTGATTCCAGTGGGGTTTCATTCTGTCTCACAGCAAGCTTTTTATCCTCCTTGGCTTTTTGTTTGAGGGTACCTCACAAGCTCCTAGAAAAGTCGAAGCTGTTTGTGTAGAGAAAGGAAGTGTGCAAAGTATTAATTTGTCTTTTATTGGATGGGAGCTCATGATAAAAGATCAGAACAGGGGGAGAAGTGTGTGTGTGTGTGTGTGTGTGGGATGACCCCAACCACAGCTGTATGTGATTTGACAGTCTTGCTCTTGGGGCATTGTGCTTTAGACAAGTCAGTTCGAAGCATTTAATTGTCTGACGCTGTGTGATAAAATCCTGCATTGGGTGAAGTCTGGAGCATGGTTCCCTCTGTACCATTGTCATCTGTCTGCCTTGGAGGTAGTTGTGTGTCCTCGCCTCGCTCCCCTACAGCCTGGAGTGATGCTGACTTTTGTTTCTGTCCTTTCAGTCTGAGTGACGAGAGGCAAACATGGCCCAGGCGCCCGTAGATCCAAGTAATGTGGAAACTGCTGACCCAGAGGAGAGTTCTCCAAATATGATAGTCTACAGAAAGGTAAGGATTTGGAGCTTTTTGCAAAAATCTCTTATGTGGTTCCAAGTTTAATCACACTAAGCATAAAGCAGCTGGCATACAACCTGTTAGTACATTTTTTTTCTATTTTCCTATTGTGGTTTTTGTTGCATGACTTAACAGTTTGATTCTTTGCAGGCAGTTATTAATTCTTGTTGCATTGCTTAAATTAAAAAAGAGAAACATCTCAAGTGCTAGTGAAAAATTAATTAGACAAAGGTAAAATAACAGAAACACATGATGTCGAAGAACATTCTTTTGCCACGATAAAATGTCTTATTCTGAAGTACTTTGGAGGTATTATAAGAAAGCAACCTATTGACCCATTTGCTAAGGCATTGTTTTACTCTGGGGTAGGTGTATCTGAGTGTTTTTGTAATTTAATGAAATCATGTAAATACATTTTATTTAGCCTGTAAAATATTTCTTGTGTAGCGTGTGAAAGTTGTGTATGGTTCTGACAAAAATAAAATTTCTTGCATGGCTCAAGTTACAATTCTGTTAACTTAAGAGCTACAAGGCTAGCTCAAATCAAGTTTCCTTGTGTAGTATGATCCTGAGTAAAATTTATATTTTCACTCATTTTTACACCTTACAAAATAGCTATAAATAACTAAAGTGTGTTGGGTGTACATGGTACTCTTTTCTGCTTGCATGATTGCAATCTGGATGACTTTCATATGCTGAGAAAATAATTTAGGTTTCATGTAGTGCGTAAGTTGTTTAAAGTGTTACTTTTTGATAACCATAACTTTGGTTTAGTTGTTGCATATTTGGTTTGGAATCTGGAATTGTTAACATGGGAAAATTTTCTGGGTAATGTGTAGGCTTGTTTGTTTTGAATGTGTTATGAACACACTTTGGCTGCTAATTTGAAAGTAGCAGTAGTCAGCTAGTCAGATTATCTTTTTAGAACCTGTTTGTGAAGAGGTCCAACACCCCAGCAAGTTGAAGCAGATATGGGAGATGAAAGAAGTTTCTAGTTGCATGATCTAGATGATTAAGGCATTAAATCTGTGACTGCAGAGAATCCACTTACCTATTCTTGAAACCATTGTTTTATTTGAATGTGCCTTACTTTCTATTCATCTCATGGCATTTCTACTTATGGATTTCTCCATTTCTTTCTAATGTTTCGTTATTGTTGCTGTAGAATGAGCCTTGCAAGTTCTGTGGTATCAATGGAGAACATACTCATATCATTTGATTCATATCTCCTTACTGGTGCTCTCAGATGTCAGTATTACCAGCCCTTCATAATACATCATCTGTCAAAATACATAGTTCTCTTCTAGAAGAGCATGCCCCATACGTTGTTCAGTAATACTCTGTTGTGTATTGTCAATATTAAGCTAACACCTGTCTGTCACTGTTTTTTGTTGAGGGGTTTTGTTGCTTTTTTATTTGCCTATTCTTAAAAGTTAATTTCCATCGGTGATTAACTTTCTAAATCTAATTTACTGTTTGATATTAGTTATATGTGTTACACATCAATAATATGTTCCTTAGTGTTGAGAAATCATATGCAAAATCTGAGATAAGACTTTTATTCTCTTGATTATCTCTCCTCTCTCCAAATGAGTGTTTAGCTCTTCATCTCTCATTTCCTTTCAAATGCCTTGATTGCCAGTAATGAGTGAGGAAAACACTGCACTGGACTTCCTGAAATACAGAACACAATCTGCCAACATACTGTACGGTCCGGGGTTGGTATTGTGTCACAGTAAAAGAAAAGGTTTACTTCTCACAGCAGGGATCTTGAGATGTAATTGTTGATTCCCCTAAGGAAGAAGAAAAAGGGTAGGCCACAGTAATTCCTGCTCTGCCAACGATTTTATTGCTTGTCATAACTGTGTTGTTTGTGGGTTTTGAGAGAGGAGAGACCTGCAAGTACAACCCTGAATTGTTCATGCCCTCTTTACTGAGACTCACTGAGGTCTATCTGAAGTTCATAAGCCAAGAAGGTGGTTGTGGTAGCCTGGTTTTCTTTATAATCACTGGCAAGAGATACACACATCTTAAGAACAAATTAGATCTTAGGTGGTGCTGAGTGTCCCTTTGGAGCAACCTCTGCTGTTTTGTTTATGGAGAAAGGCCTAGAACAGGCTATTCTCTTTACTTAGGTAGGTAAAACTTAAGTGGGATGGATTTTGGCCATGCAGAACAAAATAAACTAATTTATTTTGACTCCAATTACTTTGTGATTCTCTCTATAGACTCCTGCAAGCAAATGGATTCTAACTGCTTTGATTGCTACAGCAGATGGTCTCAATGAGATAAGACTTATTTTCTACCTTCATGGTTAACCTTTTGGGGGCTGATATTTATCAAATTGTGAGGCATGTTATTTTTTAAATCCAAAATTCTCAATGTTGCCCTGCTGTTCTGGAAGACGTCAGTGTGTGGATTAGGTAGTGCAGATGCATTCATTAGGGTAAGTAGTCTTCAGGGTGTGATATGCCTCACCCTACACTTGTTAAAACAAATTGTACCCTAAATTACATGAGCTTTATTGACTAGGTCTCCATTGACTATCATGGGTGCCTCAACACCTAGCTGTCAGGTACTTGTGTCATATGGTAGACATCTATAATTAAGCAAGCTGCATCCCACTCCTAGGATCTGTGCTTCCTCTCATCTCTGTATGTCTCAGTACTTAGCCCTGGGCTGGTTATAGGGCTATCAGTAGTGCTGCAGTAAGGATGTGCCTGTCATTTATCTTCTTTGGCATAGTGATACCCAGTGAAAAATTTAAAGGCGCTGCAAAAAATTGCATTGCCATTTAAGTACTGCTCTGTGGGTAAAATGTAGGAACCATCGGTCTGGCTGCATGTGGAGAAGACGCTGATGTATTTTTTGTTGAGATTACTACTGGAAGAGTGGTATGCAGTGCTTAAAAAGACTGTTTGAAATGCTCTACCCTCCTTTTTCGTGGGAGCAGGTAATGTCAATACACAAGGACTTCTGGGGAAGTGAGTGACATCCCAGTCCTCACTTCAGTCTGTGAGCGTTGTGTGGGTGCTGCGGCATGGAAGGAAAAGAAATGCAATAAAAAGTCAGTGAGAGGAGAATAACACACTCCAAGCAAACAGTAACAGAAAATACCAATTGATTTTTAAATGCCTGTCACATTCCCTTGAAATCCAGCCACCCTTGATTGCCTTTCTGGCTTCTAAGTGCTGGTTACTATGTCCCAGGGGTTCTTTGGTTTATCGTTCCAATAATCCAGGTCTGAAAATCCACCTTCTTGCAGACTGTATTGAAGGACAGACAGTTCATGGACAGCTTCTGGCACCAGACCTATTAGTCGATCGATAACCAAAATCTGGTGAATCAAATCTTCTTACAGAAAAGATGGTAGAAAATTGTCATGTCACTGAAAGAAAAGAAAAATCAGAATATTTAGGTCTTAAGAACTGAAAATACCAATAAGGAAGAATTGTTTAGGAGCACCTGGTGAATATAACAAGGGCGAAAACACAGGAATGAAAATCTTGCTTGGATAGCAAAGTGTACTTGTTCCTGTGAGAGATCTCTTAGGATGGGGAAGAGTTTGCAAACTGTGGTGTTAGAGATGTTTAGAACCACTGTGAGCATGCATGCACTGAGAGATATCTTCAAAAAAATGACCTGGATTGTCTGATGGTGTATTTCTATCTCTGCTGAATTTGGGCAGACACATCTCCTATATCTGCTTGTTAACACCAGCACTTAGTGAGTTAAATTTTGAATTTTTATGGTTACTCATTGTAAATCTTTTGAACAAGCAGGAAAATCTAATTTCCAAAGGCAATTACTGTTCTAAGTAAATGTAATACAAACTTGCAGCTGCCGCAAGATGCTTTCAGAAAAATCTGAGTTGTTTGCTACCTTCAGTACTTGGCAGCCTTACCCTCTTTTAAAATGCTGATTTAAGATCTGAATTGTAATCACTTTTTTTTTTTTTTTTTAAAAAAAAGCAACCTTACATTAGCAGCTTTTCTCCAGGCAGATTTCAGGGTTCCAATTGTGGCAAATAGGTGGAGTGTTGCTGTCAGACCTGGTTCAGCATGGTGATAGGGTGAGAAATGAGAGAACAAGCAGTTGTGAAGACAGATGTATGCATGCAAAAACTGTATGGACCACGAAGCAGAAAGATGGGGGAAAAGACTGTTGTTAAAATTCGCTGTTCAGATAAAAATGTAATGCTGGTTTTGGGAGCTAGTCAGGAGACCAAGACTACTTACTATTTGTTTGCTCTTCCATTGTGCTAACAGCAATCTGAATATGACACTATCTCAATAGGACACTGTCCAAGCAACCAAGAGCAGACAAAAATACAAGGGTATAGTCCACATGATGACATTTTGCAAAGAAATAAAAAGCTGCAATGTGTTAAAATCAGATGGATTTCATGCATACAACTCTTTAATAAATGAAAGCAGTCTGCATATTTTTTGAGGTTTCCTAAACCTTTCAAGGTTTTATGCTCTTCCTAGTGAGAGGCAGCAGAACTTAAAATGCATTTCAACTGTGGAGTACTTTTGGCATTCTTTTTATTTGTCTCTTGAGTTATATTTTAAGATTCTGCTGCATGTAAAGAAAGGCCTTGAATCTTACTTTTGTACATGCAATCTGAGATTCTCACACAATTGCTTCTGTTACAAAACTACAATGATAATGATAACATGAGTTGATAACACTGCAGACCTGTAGTCTTCAAATATTAAATCAAAGATTTTTCTGTGCTGCTGTTGAAGATTACTTTATGGCATTTTAAGCCATCTTGCTCTTGACATTTCTTTCTTACTCTTGTTTCCAGACTAACAGCACTAACCCAGGATTAACTAGGACTGAATTTGAGACTACATATCAGTCCTTCAGGAATTGAAGCACACACAGTTTTTGATAAGTAACCCCAAAACTAGCATTGTTAATGTTGAAAAATAAATTTAAACCCGATCTTGTTACCAAGATGTGTTAATGTACAGGTTAGGCATCAGGGCAGCTTTAATTCTGCACTTCTGTACTGCCCATTGAAAAGGAGGCTTTAGTTAATTTATTACTGCAAGTACTCATGTGACTTGGCTGTAAACAAAAGTTGACCATTTTTTGAACCTTGCTGATTTCTTTATCCAACTGATTTATTGTGTCTCTAACTTTTGACTGCACAGTGTTGTATAGAGAGGGGGAAACGCCTGTGTGCAAGATGGGCCACTTGTTAAATTATGGCTGTAGTGAAGGCCAGGTGTTTTTTATCTAGAAGATTCCCTGTAATAACAGGTATAACATTCAATAATTTTCCTCTCCATACAATAAAATCTTGGGGAGAGGAATCACAGTAGTGGCATTAAATTTAGTCCTACAGAGAGACAGAGGCTGTACAGTGGAGGACAAAGATGGAAGCGGCTGGGCGCAACAAATGTGTTGGGCAGGAGCATCAGAGAAGAGAGACCCGAGTATGCTGGTGAGTCATAGGACAGTCATTGACCAGTATCGTGCAATGGCAATGGAAAACATGAATATGATCCCAGAATGTCTTGGAGAAATATTTCCAGGGGAATGAAAGGTGTCAGTAGTATTATGCAAAGGGCCAGTGATACGGCCTCATCTAGGTCATGGTGTAGTCTTCTCTGGTGTCATCTCTTGTCTTCAGAAAACATGACCTGGTTATACAGGATAGACTAGAAAAAAGTGGCTTATTTAGCTGAGCAACACAAAATGAGGTAGGAGAGATGTGATTACTCTGCAAGAGTGCTCTAAGGGATGTCAGGCAGGGAGAAGACCTTACTAAACTGAGGATAGTAGTGGTGTGCACACAAATTCTTATAAATTTCTGATGAATAAGTGCAGTCTGGGAATTAGGAGGTGGTTCCCAGTTATCAGAAAACTGGAGTTCTGGAGCAGTCACTGCATGGAGTACTGCAGCCAAGGAAGCCAGCTGGTTTTAGGATAGGTGTAGGCATGTTTTTGAAGAGGCCTGCGTGAAAACATTTCTTGCAAAAGTAGAGGAGACACGTTGAGCCAAGAAATCTTTCTGGCTTTAGGTTTGTACCTTCTTCAAATTACCTTGAACAGGGACTGTCTAAAATACCTGCAAACATCCTTCAGTCACGCAATAGCAAACAATTTGTACTGCTGAAGTTTGACTTGTGCTGGTGTCCTTGAACAAAGCTAATGCCACTGACCTTGACTGTAGCTGTCACGGGAACCTTGTGGTAAATCTGGGAACTGTGTGTTTGATTTCCGCATCTGTTAAGATGAGTATGAATGATTAATGACCTAAGGCATTAGTGTGAGGTTGCACGAAGTTAGCGCCCAGAGGACTTCAGAAGCTGAATTGCATCGCTGTTTACACACAAACAAAGCTGTCTTACAAGTGGCAGAAACATGTTAGTCAGATGGAGGTGATCCATCTGCAGGAAGGGCTTTTGGAAGCTGTGGTTTGTTGTTTCTTTCCATCATTTGTCTTTCAGTAATAGTTAAGACTGAGCTGAGGTCAGATTCAGGTTAGTAGGTGGTGTGAGAAGTTATGAATAGGGAAATGCATGTAAGGTGGTAGGTACACAGACCCTTAAATAGCTGCTTTGTTGTTTCTCTTTTTAGATATATAAATACATACATATATATATATATATATATGCACACATACTTACATGCCTTTGAAGTAATGAGGATGAACAAACAACTTTTTTTCCTGATTATATTGTTTAGCCTAATATAGGAAGTACATTCTTAGAACATATGTAAGATACTGTAAAAAAAGAGATATATATGTATATATATTTTCTTATATATCCTGTATGCATTAAATCTTTCCATTCAAATAATGCATGCACAGAATAATTAGTTCGTGTTTTACAGATATAAATCTGTCTTTCTGTTCTTGGAAAAGGTGGCCTTAGCTCTTGTGTAAAGGTTGCCTTACCTCGCGTATATTGTATCCCTCTTTGTATTTGATTTTGGTGATAAGCCTATAGCTAGCTATCTTTTTTGTGTGTGTGTAGTTTTCTCCATATTCAGAAGCAGTTGTCTTATTTAGTTTTCTTCTCTGGCTCATCTTTCCTCTGTTCCTGTTTGTAACTGAAACAAAACTGTCTCTTGCACCCATAAAAGTCTAATTACAGTGATCTATTACTTTAGCTGTTTCACAGGCAGAAATAAGACGAGCCAGGACCAATAGCTATGACAACTTCAAAGGATATTTTTAGCAAAGCGACCAGTGCAAATTTAGAATACCAAGATAAAAAGGGATGGTTTGGCTAGAGGGTAGGATTATGCTCTTCTAGCTGTAGCATATAGTGCCTTGCATTTTTGGAAAGGGATCTTTCCTATTCCCCTAGCATCTTTCTCATGTCATTCTCTGTATTTGTTGTTGTCAGCATTTTAAGTTATGGTCTTGGAGTATTTTCACTATGTTTGTTGATTTACTTTTTCATGTTCTTTTGGGCAAGAGGCTGATTATGAGTGTTTTCTTTCTGCCTAAAGCATCATTTTAGCCATGAGATTCTTTCATTTATGAAAAGCAAAACAAAATAGTGAGGTAGTAGAGAGCTGTCAATCTGACTCATTCCAGGAGGCATCTTCTCACTATTTCAGATGCAGTCTTGAACCCTAATATTAAAGATGATAAAGTTTGGATGGAATTGGATGAAATGCACACAAACCTGCTTTTTGTTTTGTTTTGTAATAGAACTTTAGCTAAACCCTTATTCTATCCTGATTAATAAAATATCACTCCAGAGGATTATGAACTTCTTTCATAAGAAAAGTTCATAAAGCTCTGCGATAGAGTGGGAGGATTCATTTCAATAAATAGAATTACATGTGCGGGACGATGAAATATGCAAATTAAGTTCCATTTAAAAACTCATGTTTTGCATCGTAAGACATTTTGAAGCATGCTTTCTTTTTTCATGAAAAGCTGTCATACCATGTTCAAGGGGAAGCTATTCCTTTTATTTTTTCTTTATTGCAGTTGTCCTGTGTCTTTTTCCTTGTCTTTCCAAAGTTAAATGAACTGAAGAAAATGAGAAGTAACCGGTTAACCAGACACTGAAGTGCAGAGATCTGGTTAACAAAAAATTGTATTCTCATTTTTGAGTATATTCGATATTTTAGTTCAAAGGCTACATATTTTTGAGGGGAGGGGGGAGAAATGAGCAAAGGTGTTCATTTAAATATCTCCCTACTTTGCTTTTCTTTGATGTTAGTGGAGCTCATTAATATTACCTTGCATTGAAGTGTGTGGAAATTGTACTTTGGACCAATAATTCAGTACCTCTGAAGGTAAAGTGATACATATTTGTGGCATATATGAGAAGAAATGATAAAGTATGTATTTTTCTAATGCTTAAATTGAAAGTAGAATGAGTGGATTAGGTAGGAAGAATAATTTAATCAAGGAATGTGTTAATGAACTATTCATATCTGTTTGTTGAGAGAGAAAGCAGATCAACTCCAATTTTGTTCATATTTTAATTTTGTTTAAAAAAGGGGGTTCTGTGAAATTGAAGCCAAATAGAAATGGTTTTGTGGTTATGTTTTTAAGGTCTAGATGAAAACAGTTTTGTATACCAGAGTCTTAGAACATCGTGCTGCAGATATCACTTCTGTTCTCCTCTACCAGCTATTTTGACTTGTATTTTTCCCCCATTTGTTGAAAGCAGGTTTGGTGGCCATTGCATATGAAGAATTTTCCTCTCTGGCTCTGTTAACATTTCACATGGTTTTTTCCTTATGTCTTGCATTAGTTGGCAGTTTAGCAAGGAGACCTGGGACTGGAGGGCTGTGGAGGCTGTTTAATAACCTCTGTAATTGTGAGCACAATTCTCCTTTACTTGTTGGCATGGCCATGGCTGCAGGAGCTGTTTCAGTGGTGCCCCAGATAAAGGGAATATTTCATTCACTGATGCTATAATTAGATGCCTTTCCCCATCAGTAAATCCACGCAATTTTGTTAAACATGGCTTGTAGCTACATACAAATTATCTCATTCAATAACTTGCACAAAATGTCACATAAACCTTGGCAGCACTGAGTTCTTGTCACTTGCACTGTTCCCCACTGGGCTCTTAATAGCAAAATTAACTGGAATTAACTATAAAGTAAAGTTAAGTAAAATTAACTACAGTTAATTATATTTTTCCTATGCATGGAAAAACAGAGCTTCAATAATGGCACTACTGTTGTCCATATGCTGAAGATAGTTCAACCATTGGCTTGTATCTGGGAAGTTATCTGTGGAAAAAGCAGTGACTAAACCCACTTTTTTTTTTTTTTTTTTTTAATAAGTGAAAGCATCTGTTCTTTGGAAACAGAGTGCCTAAGTGCTTTTTTCTTTGGTCCTCTTACCAGGAAAGGTGACCTATTTTGGTAGTGATTTTATTTTTTTTAAAGTCTTTTTGACTGGAAAACACTTAAAACATATTGAATTATAACAGGCTTTCCTTTATGGATGCAAGAAAGAAACTTATGTTTTCTTTTTCAACAGTTAAAATGGTGTTTAAGTTTTTCATAGTGTGTTTAGCATCAGCGGTGCTCTCTTCCACTTAAGAGATGTCTGACGATTTCAGGTGGCATAGGAAAGACCTTGACCCAAACTTGTGTGAAATTGTGACAGGCTAAAAGTTTTGTGGTGCTCTGGTTCTGTCTTTGCTAAACTGTTAATTTTGTGTGTGTTTGTATGTCTTGACATTCATGGGTAATAGTGTTCGAAGGAAAAACAGAGGATTGAAGGAGAATGCACCAAATGTAGGAAGAAAGAATTAGAGAACTGGAAGGGTGATGCATTTTGGAGAGAGAGTTAAGACTCAAGATTGCTTTTAAAAACCCCAGCATTTTCTGACTTAGAATTGCAAAAGATATTTAGAAGTACTTAAAGCAGTTCTTCAATAGTCTTAAAAGTATCTGACTCCACTTGTGGGCTGCATGCAAGCTCTAATTGTAGTATGTTGCTGCTATCATTGTCTTTAATTGCATAAACTTGATTTATTTGAGAAACATTTGGCCATAGAGTGAGGCCCTGAGTCACCTCTGAGGTGCAGGCAAAGGCACGCTGAAGCTACATACTCCATTTTGCAGTTTCCTGATTTTATGTGTCGTCTGTCGTGTGTCCCCCCCCGCCAAGTGTTTCATTTGACAGTCTCACTATTCTCACAGTATAGCTGTTTTAAGTTGGTTAAATTTAACTGAAGGTTGGGCATTCTTTAGGCCAATGTTGTCTCAATAGCAGTGAGTTCATCTGCCAGGCTGAGGGAGAGCAATGAAAAGAGGGACATGGTCATGTGCTGGGGCATATACCCTGTGGTGAACACTGCTTTACTCCTCTGATTTTACATTTGAAGTGCTGAGAGAAAAAAAGTTGATGACCAGAGAAACCATTTAAATATGTCAAGTTGCAGAGAGCTTCCTGGGGCATTTAAGGACAAACAGCTGAGATGTTTCTTTCCAAATGAGTTACAAAAACATGTAGGAATGAGTAAACTGGCTCCATTACTTTAATTATTTTCTCCCTAGTGTCTTAAATTTTTGCATGCTTATGCATACTTATCAGTTGACCAGCTTTCTCTGTGGCAGCCGTGCCACTCCAAGAGTATTTTGAACAGGGTGAGCAAAATCCCTGTTCTGGGAAACTGGTTATTGGAGGGAGATTGTAACAAGAGGAGGCGGCTGTTTTAGCTTCTGGGCTTACACCTCGCAGACGGACTTGAATCCAAAGCGTAAGAAAACAGTGACAATTTGCCACCTCTTTGTGGGTCTGTTGGAAATCATTTGATTCTGGTTGATTTTGTAGCAGATAGACACCCACTGCAAAAGAAAATACCCTAGAGATGCTGAAGTAGTATGAATTGAGATGTCCAGAAAATACTAGTCTGTCCATCTTGTCTCTGATGGTTTTGGGTTCTGTATCCACAGGACCTGACAGTTTCATCCTGTGGGAAATTAGCAGCTTAGAAGGGAAGGCAGCAGCTTCAGCACAAAATAATCCTTTGGGTTCCCTAGGCACCCCCACACCTCGCCAGGGTAAACTCCTGAAGGGGCTTCTTACATGTCCTTCTGTTCGTCCCCCTGGTGCTCAGCAGTCTGGGTAAAAGTCACATCCAGATCTTGAGTTATCTTTCAATTTCACCTCAACAAAACTTGTCAAGAACTCTTGGAAAGGTCAAAACCCAGCCCTAGATTGAAGCTGGAGAGTGCCTGTGGGGTGCACAAGGAACCCCTCTTTGTGGTGTTGCTGTCCATGAAGTCAAAGCTTCGCTAATTACTGGCTGCCTCTGATGTTAAAAAAAAACAAAACCCCCCAAAACCCCACCCCAAACCCAAAATCCAGAGAAAAACACCACCACCAACTGAGCAGAATGAAGTTGGTGGGGAGTATGGTGATGAATGCCTAAACAAGTGATTGGGTATTGCTGGAAAAGGACTTTTCTACTGCCTATAGTGAACAGTTTGTAAGTGCTAAGAGTAACAAGGTGACAGTCAAATGTGGCTGCTTTTAGCTGGAGCACTGAATGTTTCATCTGTGTTATGATATTCTGTCTTTGGTAACCCAGTGACCTCGCCGTCTGTGTCCATACGTATTTACTAAGTTTCGGGTTTGTCTGTTTTTTGTTTTTTTTTTTTTTTTCCCCTCAAACATTGATGCCTTTTATCTTAAGCATTCATTGCTAATGCTGGAACCTGGTCCAAGAAATCAGAAATTGGAGTCTTTTTTAGCTCTGTGGAATGCTTAGTGCACAAAACTTGAATTACTGTTGACAAAATGTTTACCTAATGGAAATCTGTATTATCTTCCTGAATTCCGAAGGATGAGACCTTTGAAAGAAACATCTGGAATATTTAGTAAGAATTGTTGTTCATTGTTAGCTCAGTAAGTTTGTAGGCAGCTGAACAAATAGTTGACTCATCATAAAATGGCTTTATAAGTCACAGAGGAACCAAATGCTGTGAGGTACATTTGTTTGGGGGTATCAGGGTGAGAATTTTTTTATTTAAAGAAACTGTTTATGAAAACTTGTGTACAAGGTATCAGTAAGGATTTTTATTGGGTTCCTGGTGGTGTTATTTATCACATCCAGACATGAAGACCTAGACTACCTCAGGTGCAGTGCACCCACTCAACATATTGCATTGATTTAAATTGTTTTCCTGCTTCACTGAGAGCAGGTATTTGAACCCAATCCTGTGGCATCAGGTGTGTGTTGTCACAGCTGGACTTCTGACTTCTGTTGGCTTTTTTCCTTCTTCCCATGACTCTTGTTTGTTTTTTTTTTTTTAAAAAATACATTTTCTGTTTTGTGGAATGAAACAATATATCAAAATCATTACATTTTTTATCAAAGTAATCTTGTTTATCATCTTTATTATGGGACTATTGCATCAGTGGTGGGCTGCAGCAGTGGTGTAGGAACTTAATTTCTTTCTTCCTTCCTGTTAGATAAGGAGAACTTAACATTTTCAAATTCATATTCCAGTCTGATAACTTCTTGATCTTGGAAATTTTTCCAGAAGCATCACAAGAAATGGATTCTCTGTGGCTTCCTGGCTGAAAGTGGAAATGTGTAGGAAACCATTTAGGTGCATGTCCGAAGCTGTCCTCCAGATTTTGGCAGACATAGCAGGTCAACTAATCGGGGAGATAATTGAGGCTATCACTAATTTTTTTTTTTTTTTTTTTTTTTTTTTGACTTAGGACTGCAGAGAATAGCTTGGAACTGGGCAAGTGGTCCCACATGTTGGAAGAGCAATATATTGAGGAGCAATGGGTTAAGATTGTGTGGGAAGAGCCTCAGACAAAATCGGTGCTTAGGAAGGAGAGGAGGGATGGGGGAGCACTTTTCTCCCCTCAGATCATGTGTTGAATCTGGCTCATTGTAACTTTTAAAGTAATGCTCCCATAAAAATTGGACATTCCTGTTTGATGTGTCTAATGCGTATGTGCTTTGTCTAACCTACCCCAGACTCCAGAACAAGAAAAGCATTTCTGTCCTGAAGGAGGTAAAGCTTTCAGGATCCACCCCTGTCCCGTCCTAATTAAAACCAGAGTGCTCTTTTTCTCTTAGTTCATACAGAAAGAAACAAAATTTTCCACAGAGTTCTGTAATGGAAATATAGCTCTCCTATATTGTCATGGAAATTGGGTTAAATAAAAGCAGGGGCTCTTGGCCTGTTTTATGCAGGTTCCTTAATCGTGACTCTTCCATTTCTGCTATTACTTTGGGTCAGAGCATGAGTAGCCAGGCAGTGGGTATAGAATTCAAAATTTATTTTTTACACATTGCTGAAATAAAAGCTTCTCCTTGCTGAAAAATTAATTACTGACTGTTCCAGCACCTTATAAGATATTTATGTGTTCTCCTGAGTCCTGTCTCTTCCTGTTTCAAAGTGCTGTCTTGAGAGCGGTTCAGGCAAGAGAACTGCTCAACTGCACTTCGTAGTCTTCCTCTCTGCCAAAGAGTCTCAAGACGGCACTCAAAAACAAAGAGACATACTCTGGGGAAAGTATGAATATTAGATCACTTTGGTTTAATCATTCGGGATACAGTGGCCTCAATTTATGCATTTGACATTTTGGGGGTTTTGTTGTTGTGGTTGCTAAAGTGCATCTCAAAATTGTTAAATGTAGGGTTCTTCAAGGCATTGGAAATTCCAAATGGGTAGTGCTATTGTGGTACTGTTGTCCAAGGTCTTTGTCCAGTGTATGAAGAACTTGATGACAGAATCACTTATCCCTTATTTTAATGGCTTTTTGTAGTGTTTTCATTGTGGTTTTTTATCCCCTTGTCTTTGAAACAGATAGAAAAGAAGAATTTGCTGGTTTTGCTTCATTTAGGAATGCACAGGATAGATCATGGTCTGATTAAATAGCATCCTAGAGTTGCTGTTCTTAAAGGGGAAATAGTTGTTAGCATCAAAATCCATTATGTAAAGAGGACACCCTCCAATGAAGTCGAAGTCGGTCAGAATATTTGTTCTGACTCTGTTGGAGTGGCAGCAGTGAATTGATGTACTTCATTGGTGTTGCTGTAGAGTTGCTTGGCTCAGCTGTGTTCATAAAGTTGTTTTTCAGTGTTGTAATCCAAATGTTACCTGCCTTGCATTTGTTACTGTTGACTTTCTTTGTGGTTTAGCAGTTCAACAGATGAAGCTGATATGCTTGTCAGATTCTATGTACTGAGCTCCATGCGGCAGGACGACACATCAAAGAAAGATCACAAATCTACCTGCAGTGGTGCGAGTAATTAAGTGATGGTGTACAAAACATCTTTTGGAAGTAGTGTATCTGCAGAGCTAAAATGAAACCTCTCATGAAATACCTCATCATCATAATTTACAGAAATGTGAGGATTACATCTTGTCCTGTGGAGAAGCAAGGAGGTAGAATAATGGCACAGATTACTAGGTCCCTCCAAAACCAATTTTAAATATGAGGAAAATGTTGTAGATCATCCTTTTTCATTTATTATGACTGGCTGGGCAGGCAGTGTAGGGTAAAACAACTCCTTTGTGATAGCGTATGAGGACAGAACCACCTACCTTCTGGTGGATCTTAATGCTTTGAAGCCTGATGAAGTAGTGATGCTCTCTGTAAGTGAGCACAGGGGCCCAGGGGGAAAGGAAGCATGTGCAGATGGACTGCAGGGGTACAGGACAGCTTGCTCTGCTTCTTAGGTTACTCCATTGCTGCAGCAAGTGGTCTCCCAGGGTGGGCAGCTGAAGAAAGTGTGTAAGAAGCACAGCCAGAGTCTGTGCTGGTGTTCCCAGCTGTGCCTTCAAAGTTGTTGTCTTGACACCATATGAGGGAAACTGAGGTTGGTGGCCTTTTCTTCTCTGAAGAAGTGCAGGGAACATCACCTGAGGACATGCATGTTTTTGTCTCTGCCTCCTCAGCTTGTGTGTTCGAGAGGATCTTTATAAGTAATGTGGAAAAACAGGTATAGGAGGATCCAGGAGTCTGCTTAGTCTGCATGTTTGTTGCCAATCTCGGTGTCCGTGTCTGCCTGCCTTGGTTCCTGGGTGGTATGTGGGGAAGCTGGGACCCATTTTAAAACTAGCAGGTACATTTAGCTTATAGAGAAGTTTGCCCTGTGTGTATATGCCAGTGAAAATGTTTGAAGTCCTCAGGAAGAAGCAGCTGACAGTACTTATTTGTATTCAAGGCAGCTGAAGCATCAGCAATACTAACAGTGTCAGTGGTCCTGGTAATCTGTCTGGCCCTATCAAGAGAGCCTTTGAGAGCAACGCTTCAAAGAAATAAATGCAAAAGGTTTGCGTTACAGTCTCTGGGTAGTGACACGTTGAAGGTCAGTTGAGGTGTTTGACATCATGGTGTTACTGGGGACCAAGGGTGGCTTTGTAATACTGGGTATGGGGAGGGAGATTTGATATTTTGAACTGCACGGGGTAAATAAACTGTCCTCTGCCTTCCATATAATCTGTGCTTTTTCTCTCTGTAAGTCACACTGCTGTCTCTATTCTATCACCTGCCTTTTAAGTTACTGTGTCTTTATTCATGGTTTTTGGATTGTCTGTTGGTGGAAAAGCCACATGTTTGGATACTTTTTTATGGATGATGGAACCAACATCTTTGACATCAAACTTGCAATATGAAGCTACAGAGGAAATTAAGTGTGTGACATGCAGCTTATTCTTAGTTTCCTCTACTTTTTTTTTTCATTTTAATGATTTTGAGAGTGCTAAACTAATTAAAGTGGCCAGTAGCTTTCAGTATGTAGTTTAGTCTGAGACAAAATTAGTATCTTGTTTCAGCCAATATAATTCTGGAGGAAGGTAATTTAGTGGTAATAATGTTAAAAAATCGAAGCTAAATTTGCTGAATTGGATGTGCCTCTATAGAATAGGTCTTCTTTCTAACTAATGGGTTCAAATTAAAATGAAATAAATACCCATAATGTTTTTAGAGATTTTACTGTACATAATAATTTCATAGACTACTGAAATGCAGCCACTCTTGGTTGAACAAGTATAAAGTTCAAAGCTGAAAGCTGCTTAATATTGAGAGCTAAAAAAGTGTTCTGTGTGTGAAGATGCTGTAGAAAGATTCTGTTGGATCAAAATGCAATAACTCAAATTGGGATTTGTCCCAGATATTGAGATGATACCTTTGCTATCATTAACAAAAATAAGTATTCAGTGAGTAGCTGATGTTAAAGTCTGAGAGCTGCCTTAATACCATACTGAGCAAGGGATTTGATCTTACACAGTGTATGACCACTACAGCTTCTGAAGCATACTGCATCTACTTTAGAGATCTCTCACCTACTAATTGGACTTTTCCTTGAAAAAAATGCTAATTCAGATTTGGCTGTCTTTAGGATTGTTAATGGCTTAACTCCAAACCAGCTAAAGTCATTGGATATGCTCCCCTTGCCTTCAGCAAGCTTTTGATCAGGACTGTGCAAGTACAAATGAAAAGGGTTGCTGGATTTTGCCCTAAATAATTTTCTTGTAAACAAAGAAGAGTGTGTGTGTATGTATGTATATTTTTGTTTGCTGAGCTATATTTATCCCTGAGTGTCAGCTGTGAATGAAAAGAAAATCAGATTGAGAAAGTTAAAGTTTTTACTGAGAGGCCAGCTTAAGCATGCTAGAAACCAGCATATTCTTGTGTGGTTTTTGAAATTAGGGCAATATGATTGTTAAAACCTTGTTAAAACCTGACATCTGTCACCACTGTGACAGGTAGCAAGGAGGGTAAAGCTTATTCAGTGGAGAGCTTCAAGTCCTAACAGCATGGGCTGCTGAGGTGATCAGGAGCCTAGAGCATGTGTCTCATGACAGCAGGCTGCAGGAGCTGGGCTTGTTGAGCCTGGCAAAGAGGGAATCTAATAGAAGCCTACAGAGGATGGAAGAGTAATCACAAAGCTGATGGAGCCAAGAACTTCTTGGTAATGCCAGATGATATAACAAAGGACCATGAATTACAGCTTGGGAAGCTCGGGTTGAATGCCAGGGAGAGAAAATTTCTCTAGGAGAGCAGTGCTGTGTTACCTGAGGGGCAGAACCTGATGTGCAAGGAGACTTTTCTAACCATGGCAGCCTGTTCTGGAGGGGACTGTGGCTGGAAGGCCCTCCTGTGCTCCCTCCTTGATAACCTGGTTCTCTAGGTGCACTTCGGAAAACAGGCAAAAGGAAGTTGTGAAAATAAAGGCTGTAGCCCCTTCTGCCACCTTTTGCATATTGTGTTGCAGCTTGTGGGAAGGGGCTGTGAGCTGCTGGTACCACTTTATGACATCATTCTAATTTACTTTAGGCAGTAAAATTATTTTACATTTCATTATTGAATCCTTCTAGATGTGTCCAACAGTAGTATAAATTTTCTCCATGATTTTGCAGCAGTAGACTGGGCCAGTTTTATTTTTCACTTGTTTTAAATCATCTATATGTGATTTCTGAATATTAATCATATAGGAAATTAAGCAGGAAGAAGAAATTTAAGAAGAGCATCCATTAGACTATTAGGTGGAAGCAGTACAAAAACTGTCCTCTAGTAGTAAAAGCTACATATATAAATATTAATATTTTTGCATGTATAACATAAAGGTGTGTGCATACCTATCCATATGTATATGTCTGGTTTTTGCATAGGTACAGTATATGAATACATGTGTGCAGCATTTATCATATGTGAAAAGAGAGGGAGAAATATCCTGTGATGTAGGTAGTTGAGAGAAATTTCACAGATCTGGGATTCTGTTTTTCCTTCTTCAGTTCAGTTGACTTCACTCTGCCTCAGTCCGTTCAATGAAAAATATCAATAGCACTGCTTTGCCTGTATTATTCCCTTCTTCTATCAGTGACTTCTTGCTAGTACAGATTACCAAAAGACAACTCATGTTTTGTTTTTGAGAAGACTTCGGCATATTTCTGTACTGATGCCAAGGAAAACCAAGACAGTATAAAAATACAAAAATGAAATGAAGATGCTCCTCTAGAGTCGCTATCCTGGAATTAAAATAAAGTCATAATTGTATTACATGAAAACATTTCTGCACTTAAGTGGTATAATCTTATAAATTAAAAGTAATAATAAAGTTCTTTTAAGTTTTGAAGTACCAGATAGGTGTGTATCCTGTTCTGGCTAGAGCTCACCCCAAGTCCCAGGCATGGTTTCCACTGCAGGAGGCACCTGGGGAGGAGCCCAGGGTCAGCACTGCTGGAGGATCTCTGCCCCCTCAGCACAGCTCCCTCTTTGTTCTTTAATCGTCAGTATAAATTTGCATTAATAAATTGAAGACATCACTCACTATATTTGTATCTTCTTATATGTAGTCAGACTAAGTTTAGCCTTTAACCCGTCATTTTGCTCTGTCATTAGCTAAACTAGTCAATTCCCGCTGTGCGTAGAATATTTCTCTCCTACAGCCTCTCATCCATGACCACTTCCCTTCATTCTCATTCATTTGATATTTCTTTTTGCCCTACCTTACTTAGGTTAAAAGCCTTAACTTCTAAAGCATATTAAAAAAACCACCCAAACCAACAAACTGCTCTGCAGAACTCTATTAGCATTAGTACATCCCCTCTAGCATTCTGTGTGTGTATTTTCTACCTATTCTTCAGAAGAGGAACATCCTGTCTCCCTCTGTCTGTGCAGCACTTAGTCTAATGGCCTGTGACTTGAGCTCAGTCCCGGTTCCGAGGTGGGCAGAGGAGAAGCCCCATCCCAAGGGGAAATGCTTATAATACTTTATTTCCAGCTGTCTTGTGAAATCAGAGCACTCTTCACCTGCTGATGGGTTGTAATGTTTTTGATTTCTTGAGATGCATGTATGATTTATAACGTAGATATAATCTTTAAAGTAAAGCAAAGTGTTCTTGTATTCCTTTTAGAACTAGAAACCAAATGAAAGAGTAACTGAAATCCTGATTAACAAAAAAGTTCTTTCTGCTACACAAATTTAAAACATAGCTGATTTGCCCATCTGTCTCCTATCTAGTGGTGACAGAAATCTGAATATTTAAGTGACTTTGTGGTTTGAGTAACTAAGGTTTGTGGAACTGCAATTGAAAGTCAGTGGAGCAAATGGTTGCACCTTACTAGGATTAATTGATTGTATTTCTGAACCAGCACTTTGGCTTGTGGAGCTGACCTCTACCAGCTATCTCCTCTTTGTCATACTCCCTAGTGCTTAGCAGCCAGCAGGCGTATGTGCTCCACTAGGTCTTAAATGTTCTTAAATGCTGAGTCCTTGCTCTTCAATGGCAAATGGTATGAAACTGTCACTTTATTTTTCTAAATCAGAACTTGTGCTCTAGAAGAAACTAATAAATATTTCATTTACAGTTCGGGCTGAGCCTGAACCATCATGAGGTGCACAAACAGAAAGCAGAGATGATGCTGAACAGCTTCTTTCTGGTTGTTTGTTTGTTTGTTTTTTTTTTTCTTTCATTTCTTTCCCCTTCAGAGTATTGAAGTATTGCTGGAATTTTCTACTTTGACAGTGCTTGAGTTCACAGTCCTCTGGTCAGATTTTTGTGAGTTCTTCTTCTGTTGAGGTTCCCCTCCGTGTTTGTATGTATTTCATAATATATGGTTAAAAATCTTCATTCCTTCCCAGTCCATCCATCACTCTCCCCTGAGACTGCCAGAGATAGCAATTCTGATGGTAAGGTGTTATGGTGTTGGTGTTGCATCTTACTCTCAATAAACACAATGGCAACTCCACCAAATCAGGCCATTCAGATTAGCACTTACTTAATGTAAGTGAAATACCTTTTTTCTTATTTCATAGAATGGTTTGGGTTGGAAGGGACCTTAAAGATTATCCAGTTCCATACTCCCTGCCACGGGCAGGGACACATTCCACTAGCCCAGGTTGTCCAAAGCCCTGTCTAACCTGGCCTTGAGCACTGCCAGGGAGGGGGCAGCCACAGCTGCTCTGAGCAGCCTGTGCCAGAGTCTCAACACCCTCACAGTGAAGAATTTATACCTAATCTGAATCTACTCTCTTTCAGTTTAAAGCCATTACCCCTCATCCTATCCCTCTACCCCCTTATCAAGAGTCCCTCCCCATCTCTCCTGTACCCCCTTTAAGTACTGGAAGGCTGCTATAAGGTCTCCCCAGAGCCTTCTCGTCTCCAGCTGAACACCCCCAACTTTCTCAGCCTGTCCTCACAGGGGAGGTGCTCCAGCCCCTGATCATCTTCGTGGCCTCCTCTGGACCTGCTTGTGTGGATCTGTGTCCTTTGTATGTTGGGAGCCTCAGAGCTGGACACAGCACTGCAGGGGAGGTCTCACGAGAGTGAAGTAGAGGGGGAGAATCACCTCCTGTGACCTGCTGGCCACACTGCTTTTGGTGGAGCCCAGGATATAGATATTTACCCTCTCAGTGCCAGATTCAGAGCAATTATATGGAAGCTGAAGCCTGTGTATATAAATGTGTTGAACTGTTTATTTTTACCAGTGTGCTAAGCTCTTTCTGTCCAGATTAGCTGTCTTCATTTCTGCTCCATTTGAGGAGAAAGAAACAGTGTCAAATAACTAAATCAGAGAAGGAAAAAAAAAAAACAACCCACAACATGATCAAGTGCTATTTTCAGGCTTCTTGAGTGGTGTTGGTAATTCTGTGGGAATTGGAGCCATTTGAAAGACAAGATCTTAAGTTTTCATGATTTGGAAAACTATCAGTGCTGCTTTTTTTCTGGAAACCCAACTTGATATATATTTAAGTAGTTAAAACTGGCCCCCTTCCACCATGTTTTAGCCAATTAATGAAACAACATTAACGGTACTGTGGTATAGACTTGCAAGTTAGTGAACTGAAGCACTTTCCTGTGTTTTGGTCATTAATCTTAAAACAAAATGCTTCCATTATCAAGAAGATCAGTATTTCATTTTAATATTTATAGAAATGCATCAAGAAATCACTGGAGAACAGAAAATGGAAGGACTTTTAAAAGTCATTGATAGATCCCTTTTCAAATTTTAACACAGTTTACTAAAGATACCTGCTTCATAGTCCACATTACATAGGCTGGATTGTTATATTTGAACTATTGACGCCTTTGTCTCCATTGTCCTAATTTATCCTACAGTAATATTTAAGATATCTATAGGAGATTTATTAACAATACCTTAAATAAAACAATGAACTGCAGAGAGTTTTTTATTTGCTCCTATCTAATGAGTCCGAGTTTACCTCAGGAGAATTGGTGCAGGCAAATTACTTTCCCAGCAACTGTTTCCCTCTCGTCTTGCTTCAGTTGTCCTTAGAGGAGAAAGCTTGGCATCTGAACTGCAGAGCTTACTCTAAACACTTTGGATGGCAGCTTAAACCAGCAGTAGAGATGAAGGTTTATCCTGTAGCCAGAATTTTAAAACATCACTCCGAAAAACTCAGCCCTAAGTTTTTACTTAGATATCTGGTATTGTAAAGATGTCACGCCTTGGAGCCCTCAATGAGTTTAGAAAAGAAACTCTGGAGTGTCATTTTTGAAAATCAGAATTCTTAAGCTCCTGAATACTTAAGATTTTCTCAGTGTCTAAAGAAATGCTTTAAAATTGGGGAATTCAAATAAGAAC
The DNA here is from genome assembly GCF_965140245.1 of Athene noctua. Lineage (NCBI taxonomy): Eukaryota > Metazoa > Chordata > Aves > Strigiformes > Strigidae > Athene > Athene noctua. Next base: position 13,788,492 of record NC_134042.1, on the reverse strand, counting down.
AATATTAGTAACCAGTTGGCATATCACATAAATAAAATATGATAGATAAATCTGTTTGCTACCATGCCAAATAGCTACAGTGTTAGCAGGAGACAGTTGTTGTCAGTTGTTTGGACTCCTGTATAGTTTAAAATGTCAGTGCATTATTGCTGAATAGTGCAAGGGAAAGCATTTGTTCAGAGTCCCACTCTAAAAGTGTACTTTAGAGAGAGAAATGTCAGGATGCAAGATCAGATGGCAAATACCACAGGATTTGGCTAAGGTGCTTGACATCTAATGATGTCTTTCAGTTATATTGATTATTTTATTGCTTCTGCCAAAGAGTGACAGTGTTCTTGCCTGGGTTCTGCTGAGCAGGCAGATTCGGCTTGAAATGTACTTTTCCCCCTTTTATTTCACTTCTTCTGCTACTAATTCTTTGCCCTTATTTCCAGTGGGAGCTCAACAAAACAGATGCATAAGGACCTCAAACCTGTTAAACAGGGAGAGGAAAGCCTGAAATATCAGCAGGTTTTGTGATCTTTAAACTTTAAGGGGAATAATGATATTTTTAGCATATTCCAAAATTTCCATCATCAGGTCAAACACAGTCTAGTTCATTCTCCTCTGCTGGCATCTGGATGCTGTCTGATGTCAGCCCCACCAAGGCCATGAGAGCACTGCCAGTTGTAATTTTTTACACTGCTAGTACATGTGTAACTCTGACATTGTAATTTTTTTGTTTGCAGATTTTGCCAGAGCTTCATAGACAGGTACTGAAAGGACCTAGAAGTGGGAATACCCTAGTCTGAAAGCTGTAACTTTGGCCTGGTTGTTCCCATTCAGAGGCCTGAATGTAATACGGGAAGTTGTAGGGATGCTCTGCCAGGGGCTGGGTGAGGAAAGGATGATTCATTTATCTTGTATTTTCTAAAATTCCTTATATTCCTAACCTGGACTTTCATGATGAGGAAAATGGAATTTTCATCCGCCATTGGCAGTCTCTAAAAATGGAAAGGTCTGTTCCTCAAGTGAGATTTCTTTTACTTATGTTTCTTTTTGTGAGTCTTCAGGATTTTGAGAGTGGAGATGGACAAAGCAAAGAGGACTTCATAATTTTAAAAGAAAAGTTCTTGTTGATCCTGTTTTATCTTATTATATGGAACCAACTTGAGAGGAATGAGTCCTCACCTCAAAAATACCTTCCACCACAAAGGTGGTAAGCTGTAGCTGAAAACATGTCTGCATGTATTTGACCCTGGTTTCTTACAGCAACAAGTCTTCTATAAACATTTCATTGTGAAGCTGAGGATCATAATCCTTCCTAAATCAAGCAATGAATAAACCTCTGTCCAAATCCGGTCTGTCACCTTTGAAAATACTGCCTCCAAGTAGTTTATGCTGTTCTGGATATGCCATGAAGTGGTGGTGAAAATAACATTAGCCATCTTCTACTGTCTAAAGAAAAGAATGAAGTCCTACACTGCATGTTAAGGGAAAGAATAGGGATTATGTAAAATAGGTCAGAGATGCATTTAATTTTAAAAGACTTGGGTTGAGAAAGGAGAGAGAATAAAATTTTCCATAATGGCAATCAGGTAACCCTGAAGTGTAGTGGTTATGAAATAATTACACTCCAGAGGGATTAGAGGCATCTACAATTGCCTACTGCCTTGTAATGCCTTGGGGATGTGATTAACTTATGATAATTAAAGCTCTTATAGTGGAGATACAGTATGAACATGAAGAGTCTGAAGAAATTTCAGGATTGTGGCTCACTGCATCTAATGTTCATGTTAACCTGTGCTGTTTGCTCATCTGTAAAAATCTTCTTTCTTTATATGTGTTTCCTTATCGTTTGACCCTTAGTGGATGGCACCATAAACCAGTATATTTCCTGGGACCTGAATGATTTGTTCAATGCCTTGGTTTGCTTTAGCATGGTCCTGCTGCTTGAGTGATTATCTGAAATGCAGATACCCTTGGTAAGGACTCTAATAGCTTTACTATTTGCTAGTTTTAAACAGCACGGAGGTGGGGATCATACCCATTGTGGTCTTCAGGACAGTAAAGCTGTGTAACGAATGTATACTGCTTAGAGAGGAAACTTCTGGATGGCCCTAACTTTTGTAAAATTCAGTTGGTTCTAAATCAGAAATGTCTCCATTCTCATTTACTTTTGTCTAGTGTGGGTGCATGTATAACTGGAGGTCTGTCGCTCCGTGTATAGTGTTGTGGAACATTTTGCCGCCTTCTTTCTTCACCAGAAACTCCCATCAGTTTTCTCTCAACTCTGAGAAAATAATTTTTTAAAAATTTTAATTTTTCACAATATTAAGAATGCTAAAATGATTGGACTTTTTCTTTACAATAAAGGTGTAGCAAAGATACTAAGAAAGCTGAGTGTTGAGAATTCAAATTGTGGTAGCTATTTTATGATTATTCCCAACCTAGATACTATGCTCGCTTTCTGTAATTTCATATAACTCAATTGCAAATTGCATAAACTCAGATGAAAAAGTTATTGTGGAACAAGAATGTCAATATGAAAAGGATCGCCATTTCAAAATAAATTTTCTGGAATTTATTTTTTTTTTTCTAGGTAGGTAAATTCTTAGTCTCTTCTTGAAAACTTTTTTTCTGCTTCATACAAAACGTATGTATGAAATATGAAAAGAGAAAATGGTCTGAAAGTATGAATTTTCCATACATGAAATTCTGTGAAACACTTTTTCTCTTTTTACGATTGCATTGTACCAAAGAACATAAGCCCAACCATCAGCACAGCAGGAGCGCAGTGTACATTGGTAGTAGCTTCATTCATCTGGTGTTGTCAGTATACTCTTCTGGAGAGGCATCCGTTTCTTTTACCAAGAGTAAAGTGATGTATTTCAGACCACCACACGTAGTGGTGTAAGACACATCTTACCTATGTGTTTTTACTTCAGTGACTGTGTATTAATGTTTTGTGGGGTTTTTGTGTCTTAACCACCATGGATATTGTTTGTAGTATTATGGGTAGGAGCAGATTTACCAGAGGCACATATTTCTCAGGAGGAC